>NC_135717.1:130581840-131267098 GCF_964656455.1 Halichoerus grypus | reverse complement strand
GGCGATATGCAAATTATTTATGCTTTTTAGCCTTTTCGTCTTTCCTACAACACTATTTATGCTTTCTGAGTTTTAATTTTCTCATTTGTAAGTTTGGGATGAAAATCCTTACTTCAAAAAATCATTGTAAGGCTCAAATTGGATGTCATATAAGTGGCAGAGACTGTTGGCTATTTTTTCTTTCTCTTATACCATAGAAACTTCGTAGTGTAGCAGTTGTCACCAGATTAAGGAAAACTACATATTCCAGCCTCCCTTGTACATAGGTGTGATCAAGCAATCAGGTTCTGGTCAATGGGATATGAGCAGAAGTTATAAGTGCAACTTTCAGATGATGTTCTTGAAAGGGAGAATTCCCTCCCCTGCCCCTCTCTCCTTCCTATTGACTGGAATGTAGACATAGAGATGAGACATCTTGGGCCACATGGATGGGAAAACACCCTGCATGTGGTAGAGGAATAAGATAGAAGGAACCTGGGTCTCTATCTTTTTGGAGAAACCATTCTAATCCCAGACTGCTAATGTACAGACTGTTATGTGGAAGAAAAATAAATTTCTGTTTTGTTCGAGCCACTGCCATTTGGTATCTCCATCGGAGCAATGAACCTGTACCTTAATTAGCGGAGGAGTGAGAACAGGGATGCGTTAGAAAGATCCTGCTGGTGATGGCGGAGAGGAGAGAATATGGGCAAGGAAACTGGAAGAAGGGAGACCACCCAGCTACCCAGTTATGTGTCTCTTTCTCAAAGATTTTGACTCTTGGCAAGTCTTGCCTGGCCTATGGATTTTTACAAGAATTTTGAATTCCATAGCCAAATAAATTAGAGACACACTGAGTCAAAGTTAAACATGATTCTTCATGATAGGTATGACAGGTGTTTTCAGCATTAAAGAATTCTATGCCTCTTTAAAAGGGCT
Organism: Halichoerus grypus; assembly: GCF_964656455.1. Lineage (NCBI taxonomy): Eukaryota > Metazoa > Chordata > Mammalia > Carnivora > Phocidae > Halichoerus > Halichoerus grypus. Next base: position 131,266,180 of record NC_135717.1, on the reverse strand, counting down.
GAAAATACAATGTTCCTCAAACTTATTTAAAAATGAGCCCTTTCATCATAAAACTTTAGCATCCATGACTACAAATGTTCTAGAGAACACAGGGAAACGTGATCCAGTGCCTGTTAGACCTAACGGCATCTATCCTGCCCTGTAGAAATTTTAAATCTGAGATGACATCCAAATATCAATAGTCCACAAGGCATTTCACAAAGAAGGATGTTTGTTAGATACAAGAACCAAATAAACACGTGCACATGCACACATAGCCCTTTCCACGATTGGAGATACAACAAATACCATTAGGTATCGATCTTCCTCTGCCCAGGGTTAAGCTTTCAGTTTTGTTCCAAGGTATGAACGAATAGGACAAGAAGGGAAAAGGATACAAGGCACTGGTTTGACTGCACTCGGGAAGATCTTCATGAGGAAAGTTCTTGCCCAAACCTAAATCGCTTGAATACTAATTCTCGTGGCAAGAGATTAGACTGCATGGTAGATGACCTCCTTGCTCAGGGAATTCATGACACTCCAAGAGGCAAAATGAACGGAGGCAGAGCAGAGCATGTAAAGTCAGAATCCTGTGACTTTGGCCTAGGGAGTGTTTGCTCTGGCAGAAGGCATTTTCCATGAGTAACCGAGTCCTGTATAGCACTTATGGGATCAAATGGCAGTATAAATTGGATCAACAGTTAACATCCTAATTCTCTTCCATGACCAATGTGAGGAAAAGTAACTCTATTTCAACCCTTCATTGAAAAATACTTTGTGCAGAGTCCTTGGGGGAAAGTTTTTTCTAATCACAATCCCAGGCCAAATATCTCTACAGTTTTCTCAACAGTACAGCTAATCCTCTGTGCTGCCAAAACTCGGTTTTCTTTCATTAATTTGACCCACACTGGCAAAGGAGTTCTTAGGTACAGAGGAAACACACACAGAGGTGTCACACCACACTTGACATTGTGACTGTGGTGACAGGGTTTTCTCCAGCTGTCGGTTTCAGAAGTCTTTCGTTTTGTTTGATACTGCGCAGCTCTGTGGTGAGAAGTGGCAGCCAAGTGTTTTATCCTTTGTAACATCATCATTAGTAACAGCAGTAACAAATTACCTGGAGGAAAGAGGGGCCGTGTAAATGGTAAATGTTGTAAGCAAGGGTCTTTATGTAAATATCTTCTATTACTTCCTGCAACTGGACTTGAATTCTTGAGCGGCAGGAGTTCTGAACGCTGGAAAGGTAGGGAGAAGCTTCCATGTCTTCTCTGCGTGTTGATCACGTAAGACATCCAATCTTCATGCACAGTTTCCTCATTTTCTTCTCTGGGCTGGGTCATTACCTGCCTAACAACCCCCCAAACAAGTACAAATTGTGTCTCTGGGTCTATACAATGAGAAGGTGACTTCTTTTCAAGGGCCATGGAGAAATTCTCAACATCGAAGAGAGTCTCTTTTGGAAATTAATAGCAAGATTTCTCAACACTCAATGGGACACTAGTTCTGTGGTATGATAATATGCATAGTAAAAACTTAAGGGTTTCTTGATCAAATCTTAATTTGGAGAACAGCACCTTATGTAAAAATAATCAGGTTTCTTGTTTTGTTTCTGGAGCCTTTAGTAAGATGATGCATATTGTGAAATTTCAAAGGAAAAAGAAAATAGTTTCCTGAGTTTATTTCATCCAAGAAGTCTTTGCTATGGGCCTAGATAGTTCCACAAACATCGATTTTTGGAAAAGGCTAATGGCATCAGCTAATCATCAGCTTTCATGTCTAAGGAGCACATACCAACCAAAAACTAAAGGTTTTCAGGAAAGGCCCAGTAACCTGGCACTATGACCAGAGTCCACATTCTTGTGAGGAGGTTAGGCCTAATGATGTTTTAGCAGAGAAATAATTAAATGCTTGGGACTATGAAGAACCTAGCAGTAAGGGTTGCTCAAAGACCTGTGGCAGAGATGGGCTGTGGGATTTGTGCCATTCCTGCCTCACTGGTGGGAATTCTCCTTTCTCTCCTCTTTAAGAAGGAAAATGCAAATGGGCAAGAGAGTCTTCACTTGATATCTTGGATTTATTGCATTTGGAAAAATGTGACATGCAGTTAAATGTCCTTTTGGGTACAAGGTCAACCAGAACTAATGTTTTGAAAGTATAAAATGAATGTGATAGACAGCTTAGCATAGTGATTAAGAATATGCTAAGAATAAGAATATTAAGATTATTCTAGGGGTGCCTAGCTGGCTCAGTTGGTAGAGCACAGGACTCTTGACCTTGGGGCTATAAGTTCGAACCCCACATTGGGTGTAGAGATTACCTAAAAATAAGATCTTTTAAAAAAGGGAGAGAGAGGGGCACCTGGGTAGCTCAGTCATTAAGCGTCTGCCTTCGGCTCAGGTCATGATCCCAGGGTCCTGGGATCCGGCCTCACATCGGGCTCCCCGCTCAGCGGGAAGCCTGCTTCTCCCTCTCCCACTCCCCATGCTTGTGTTCCCTCTCTTGCTGTGTCTCTCTCTGTCAAATAAATAAATAAATAAATAAATAAATAAATAAATAAATAAGAGAGAGAGAGAGAGAGAGAAAGAGATATGTATTCCAGAGCCAACCTGTCTCAGTTTGAGCTTAAGCTCTGTGCCCTTGGGGCAAGTTGTTTATCTGCTCTATGCCTCAGCTTAAAATGGGAATGATAATAGTACCCACTTCAGGATACTCAACTTGTCATAGGATGAAATGAATTCATATTTGAAAAGCTCTTAGAATAGTGTTTGATATTTAATAAATGTTTATTACATTTAAAAATATTTTAAAATGTGTTTTTCACTTTCTCTCTTATACGTCATGATACTCAAATCATTTCAGTCTAGCCCTGTATATGTCTTTCAGGTTCCTTTTATCCTCCTCATAAAAGCAAAATTGCTTTCTTTCCACAATTGCAAGCTTAATAAGGAAGACACACCTCAGTGTGTCCTCAGAGCTAGGTCTAAGTGACTGTGTGGGGGAGAGTTCTCACCCACCCCAACTTGCAGCCAGCAGGAGGCCATGAGTGAGAAGTGACACTTTTCTTGTTAAATCATCAGTGTGTAAGGTGTTTCTGGTTTGGCAGAGAATGTTATTATTTACCTAATAAATACAAACGAAGATTGATTAGACTCCCTAGCTCACACTACCCAAAACCCAAGAGGGACTGGGGTAGCTTGCAGAATGCCAGTTTATTCATTCAAATTGACAAGTGTATCTGTCAGACAGACCAGGAAGGCTCCCATTGGTGTGATGCAGGCCTTCTCTCCCTGTCAGACTCCCCGAGAGCCAAACTTAATCCAAAGTCACTTTACCTGCTCGCCACAAGTGACTAGAAACACATGGAGTTCATACAGTACACATTCTTTATCTGTATGGGGGTCAGAGAGGAATGAGAACATCGTTTGGTAAGCATGAAAGCAGATCAAGAGTGATGAGATGAAACAAGGTTTAATGGCAAAGAGCTAGGGTATTTGGAAGCATCCATCTCTTAAGATCACTTTCCTAATGTGACTACAAAGATTTCAAGCCTGATAAAGATTCCCTATTTGAGAGTTCTTAGATGAGTCCCACCACTTCTTGTTTCTCCTTTTCATGCTTTCATACAGATGCTTCTTTTCCACCTCCATCCCCACTGGAAGGACATATTCTCTCACTAGCTGTGTCCACATGTGTAATCAGGGTACCATTCTGTCTCTCCTCACACTGTGTTCATTTAAAGTCCCTTAGATTGCAGTTGGGGAGGGCAGTTGGAGAAACCTTTTTAAGGCTTCTAAGGAGGACCAGCAGCTGGCACCATCTTAGTACTGTGATATAGAGAGGAATAAGCTGGCACTTGCCTTCTAGGGGCTGGCATCCCAGTAAGGGACACAGACAGGTAAGCACATAACACCGAGGCTACACTGTGGTGTAAGTACAACCATAGGAGCAGGTACAAGAAACAGCTAGAGCATGCAAGAAAGCATGATTAACTCTTCTTGGTCCATGGGCATAAGAGGAAGTGAAGGAAGGCTTCCTGTAGGAGGTGATAATTGAGCTGGAACAGGGATAGAGGTGTTCCAGAAAGGGGGAATACCATAACTAAGGAAAAAGGCATAGCATGGTATGAGCTGTCCAGGAAACTAAGGGAGTTAGTTACTTGGTGGGGTGAGTGTGTCGGGGGGGCATATGAGAGGAAGGACTGAAGCGGTCCTGAGGGGGTAGGCAGTTGTTTTTGCCATGAGAGGCCTTTTAATGAAGAACATCAGTGTATTAGTTCACTAGGCCTGCTGGGACAAAGTACCACGAACTAGGTGGCTCACCAGAAATTTATTATCTCACTCCTCTGGAGGCCAGAGGTCCAGGAGCAAGGTATCAACAGAGTTGGTTACTTCTGAGGGCGACGAGTGACAGTCTGTTCCAGGCCTCTCTCCTTGCGTCTGCAGCGATTTCCTTGGCTTGTAGAAGCATCACCCGGATCTCTGCCTTCATCTTCATGTCATGTTGATGCTCTCCCTGTGTGTGTCTGTGTTCACATTTCTTCTATGACACCAAATTCAGTCCTATTGAATTAGGGCCTACATTATGCCCTCACTTTAACTTGCTTATCTCTGTAAAGGCCCGATCTCCAAGTAAGGCCACATTCTGAGGTACTGAGGGTTAGACATTCAACAGAGAATTTTGGAGGAAGATACAATTCAACCCATAACAACCTGCGTTTAAAAGACAACTAAAGAAAAAGAACTACAGGGGGATCAACCAGGAAAGTAGGAAGAGAATACAGTGTCTGGGAAGAGCAGGAGATGGGAGTGTCTGCAAAGCTGATTGCTCCTTGAGGGCAAGTAATTGGAGGCACAAATCCCAGCTCTGACTTTTGCACTTCACTCATGTGCTTCTCACATTTCTCATTGCAAGATAGGGGTAATACTTCTTCCCCACAGGGTGGCTGTGAGGATTAAATGTGATTATGTACATAAATTCCAAGCACACAGTGGGCATTCATGCATGCATACGTAAATAGTAATATAAAAAGTCACACCATCGTGACCTCTTTAATGTCCATAGGCCACATAAGGCCAAAGGGGTTCTAGACTGTTATCAATTTACTCCCTAGATGCACTACATCATTTAAAAGCTGACACCTTGGGGGGCTGCTCTTGTCTCCCTCTATGTGTAGAGCTCATTAAATTCCATATTTGCTTCATGTGACCGAAAACCTGTGGGAACATACAAGTACAAAGAGCGTGAATTATGGCTGTGAAACAGGATTTCAAAATATTCCCCTCTTGTACTTTCTGTGGAAATTAAACATCTGCTTTGACACCTCATGAATCTTTCTCCAGGTTGTTTGGTTTGAATTTCACATGGTGACTGATCTGCCCAGGGTTGCCAAACAAAAAACTGCCTTGCTCTGTGCATCAGGCCGACGGCATCTCCGAAAGGTGAGTTCCCTTTCCTTGGTTATTCCTACCACCGAAGAGGTACCAAGATCCTTCATCTAGCATAGTGTCTGCTTTTTTTTTTTTTTTTTCTCCAGTACAGTTGAGAACGAGTTTAGATGCCACAAAAGCTCTCTTGAGAGTGTATATTCTATATTCGTGGCACATTCGGATGATGCTTCAAAGGAGCATCTATATCATGACTTAGTGTGTTAAAGCAACTTAGTTTCCCAGACCTGTGTCTGGCTCTCAAAGTATCCCAGGCTCCAGGCCTCCCTTGCACTACTGATACTTTGCTGGTATGGTTAAAAAGCCATGAATAGGAGCCTTATTCCCTCTGGTGAAATTAATTTGAGCATTATTTCTGAAAGACACAAATATTCTGAATATGTCCGTTGTCTAAACATTTGTGAGATATGGCACTCCATATAATTTTTTTCTTTCAAAACAACTTCACCATATTTTCTGTCAGTCCTTACCCTTTTTGTTGGGAGAGTAGAACTACTCTTTTGCTTTGCTCATCCTCACCTCCTCCAGGCATATTTACAAGCAGCTTGCTTGGAACAAAAGGAAAATTCCCAGGTGCTGCCAATCATCCTCAGTTACCCACATCACTGCTGCTATTTGTAATATGCTGGAGAAGACCAAGATGCATGGAGAAAATCTTTCATGTTGGCCCCTTCAGCTGTGGGCTTCTGAGTCATGGAACATCAGGCCAGAGAAATGCATCAGTCAGCATTGATCTGTTTCTTCTATCTCTTGCTCTGTTCCTCTCCCCCCCACTCCTCCTCAGTGAGGCCGTCATCCCTCTCGTATGGATTCTTGTAATGGCCTTGGAGGGATCTCTCCTCCATGTCAACATCGTTGTTAACATAAACTCTTAAGGCCCAGCACTTCCCTGGGCTTCTGGACCCTCATTGGTCTCCATTGCCCTCAGAATAAAGTCCACACATCCTTACATCTCTCTCAAGGTCCTTCACATCTGTCCCCAAACTATAATCTCACACTCTTATTCCTTGACAATCTTCCATATAGCACTTGCTTTAGCTAGACAGAATTGCTTTAGCATAGACACACGTACCATGGTGGTTGCTTTACTCATTCTCTCCCCTCTGAGTGGAATGCAGGACCCTATCACTCTCAGGACTCAGCCTACCTCTTCCATAAAGGCTTTCATGAGAGCTTTACTCAGGGGTGCCCCCTGTGAATTCCTGTAGCCCCATGTCTCTGCCTTCCTGAGGGCTCATATTGCTTTCTACTTGATATCACGTTTATTTGTGTATCTGCTAAGCTCCGATGTGTCTGACTGATGCCCCCAAAGTATCTGACACAGCTTCTGACACACACAGCAAGCAGCTTATGAATGTCTGGGAGGCAAGCAGTGGGATAGACATGGGGGCAAGGAAGACTCACAAGAGATTCTTCCAGCATCTCAGCAGATTTTTACATATAGTAGCTGCTGAGTTTTCTCAGCTGAAATTAATATGGAAACAGGAGTTTAGAGAGCAAATTACTTTCATATGAATTCAGACTTGCAGCTAATAAATGAAGTGAAAACCTCAAAAATCTTCATTGCGTATTGTCTAGCCAGGTACAACTTCAACCACACTTTCATAAGCAACATTTCCATGCAGATCTGCCAGATAATTTACCCCCCTGTGACAGCCGTCTTTTGCTTTCTCTCATATATTCTTAGCACAGTCCCCATGGTAATACAACTTTACTCAGAAAGCAAGACGAGTGTGTGGAGGAAGGAGGGAGGTGAGCAATGTTTTTCCGTCGGACTTGTTCTGCTGTTGCTTCAAGTTCATGGCTTACATTTTACCTTGGTTTTGATAAACAAATTGTTATCAACTGTCTTGTTTTCTGGAAGCTCTGCTGAAATGCATTTGACAGCAGCTCATAGCTCTTGGTGTTCTCATTTCCAGAAATCGACTCTTATTTGGGACTTCATGATTTTTTCCATGGAAGGCAGAGGGGCCTCATTTAGTTTGTATTCCCTTCTGTGAACAACTAGGTTTCTAAGGAGAGAGTTGGCTAATGAGAGCAGCAAATCGAAGCAGGCACCCTGTGTTCTGTGTTACGCACATGTGTCTCTGTGTATGGGTTCACCTGTGTGCACATGTGCATATATGTATGTGTACATGTGTGCGTGTAAAAGAAAGAGAAACTGAGAGACAGAAAGGAAAGGAGAAAACAAAGGCTTTGGGGCATCCTTTAAATTGGACCATATCCACCATCGTGCCGCCTAACTTTAGAATCCGTCATGGGAAGGCACTAGGTGGAGGTTGTTTTAACCTGGTGGTGAGCTCTGAGGCGTGAACACAGTGAAGGAGGAAGAAAACGGTTGGAGATGCTTGCAGCGGGTTGGCGGTCTGAGGTGCCCACACCCACTCCCACGCCAGGTGCCTCCAGCTTTACGCCTGCTGACGCACTGGCCCCAGAGCTGGGGCAGCGGCAGAAAGGGCATTTGTGAAGCTGCTAAAGGCTCGTTCCTTTGCCAGTTGGTAGTATGTGTGTCCTGCACGTTGCACGAGAGAATTACCATCATCCAAAATTTAGTAGAGCTGCAAAGGATTTGGTCACGTGTGCTCACCTAAATGTTGAATATACCACCGCCTGAGATGAGGACGCCATCAGCTCTTTAGTCAAGTGCCCTGCAAAGTTTAGAAAACACTAAATCTATTTCATTTCAAATGGCATGAAGCAATTTTTGTTTGTTTGTTTGCTTGTTTTGCGTGAAGTTTTGTAACTGAAGTCTTGAGAATCATGTCTAAGATTAATTGGTGTCAGTGATGGAGGTGTGAGTGTGGCGTTCTGTCTAAGATATTTACAAAAGAGAGTTTTGTACATTTTTAAAAACACGATAGCTAAAACTAAGCTAATGGTGTTAGCTTAAAATTAGAAGGCTGGAATTAAAGATGCATATGGGAAAGACAGAGCTTATCACTCACATATCTTCAGTCTCAAGCATCTAGATGCCAACATTTTAAAATATAAGAAAAAAAGTGGTGCAAAGTGATTCTTTCCTTTAGGTGTCATTTTCCCCAAAAAAGATTTGTAATGAATGCAACAACTGTGTTTTTTAAAAAAAAATAAGCCCTTAAAAGGTATATTTTTCTTAAAAGTATCATATTTTATACAATTGCTCTAGCATTTTGGAATTATTGCATATCAAATATCTCATTTTGTCCTTACAAAATTGTCTAAGACAGATTTTCCCATCCCCATTTGACATCAAGGAAACAGATGCCAGGTAGTAAGAAAGATAGGGCTAGATTCTAGATGTTTTGATTCCCCATTTGGTGTTATTTTTGCTAGCTCATAAAAGAAAGGAAAAAGAAATGGTAATAGCTGAAAATTCCTGGCAGAGGTCCACATTTCCCAAGTGTGGGTAAGATGCTACTGATAGCTTAGGGGTTCAAGTTCAAATTCTTTCTCTTCTTTTAGATCATTTTCTGGTGATAGTTTCGGTAGTCTAACATAGTGATAAGTAACTTTTTAAAATTTAAAATTCCTTTAATAAAGCAGCAAAAGAAATTATTTTTACAAATAAACTTTTACATAAATAAATCTCAGCTACACTGTGGGACTTACTGGATAATACTAATTGATAATAATAAGTTATTATCAATCATAGCTTAATTTAGCCCTCAGATTTTCTCCAGATTTTTATTAGAATTTCCCTTCTTAGTCTACTTTTTTTAAGAATTGTTTATTTGCTCGAGAGAGAGCAAGAGAGTGAGTGGGGGGAGGGGCAGAAGGAGAAGGAGAGAGATTCTCAAGCAGACTGTGCTGAGTGAGGAGCTGGATGCGGGGCTCGATCTTAGGGCCCTGAGATCATGATCTGAATTGAAACTAAGTGTCAGGCACCTAACCGACTGAGCCATCCATGTGCACCCTCTTAGTCTATTATTGATTCAAATGGAGCATTCTCCTTTCTAAGGTAGCCTAAGTCTCTTATACTTGAGGTCACTTTAGTTTTAAGTTTCTTCTTAAGATATACCAATGTGTTAGATTGGCAAAACTCTGAAATGGTAAGTTTATGAGTCTGTTTGTTTTCTTTTTTGTTGTTCATTTGGATTTTCTCTTTTTTTTAATCTTCTCATTTTTTTACAATGGGAACATATTGTACTTTTATGACAGGAAGATACTTTTAATACCATTTTAGATAAATGAAGTTATAAAAAGGAAAAAGTAAGGGAGGAAAAAAGAAAGGGGGGAAAAGAAAGAGACAAAAAAGAAGGAAAGGTAGGAAGGAAAAAAAAGAAAAGAGGGAAGGAAAGAAAGGAGGGAGGAAGAAAGGAAGGAAGAGAGAGAGAAAAAGAAGAAAAGGAAGGAGAAGAGAAGAGAAGAGAAAATAAGAAAAAGACTAGCCCAGGCCTTGAGAAGTACATTGTTGGGTGGCTATGATTATCTCGTTAAGGTCACAGGGCCAGACCACACCCTTATGTGAAAGTCATGTTCCATAAAGGAACACATGTTCCCACTGTCAGCCATCTTGGGAAGAAGCTAATTCTGGATCTGAACATGGGGTTAAGTTGAACCTAAACTGTAAGGTGTGGAAATGTCTAGAGGGTTCTGATGGCTAATGGTTGAGGTAGTCCCTACCACAGAAGGAAGGACGCTGGCTGTGAACTGGTCTCCATAGAGTCACCACATCTAGTAGCAACTGAAGGCTGAAATGTGCAGAAGCCCCTCAGCTGGGCTAGATTGAGCATATATTTGCTATGGACTGGTGTCCCCGAAGAGCAGTGATGTCACAAGGATGGTGGGCTTTGAGACACAGTGAAGTGGCAAGATAGGAGCCAGCATGGAGACACTGGACAGGGAGGGAGCTGGCCTGTTCCTGGGACTGCAGGACACTTGCCCGGAAAACCTGCCAGGAGACCCCTGGAGGCAGCTAGTTCCTGGGACTTAAGCTTATGGGGTGAGGGTTGGGGGCTCACATTCTGACAAGTTAGATATAAAAAGTGTAACATTTTGTCATGCTTCAGACTTGTGCCACTTGGGACATTAAGTGGTGGGGAATAGACATGGATAAAAAGACCGGATGAAAGGAAATGCATCAAAATGTGGAATAGAAATACATATAAGTTGTTGAATGCTAAGCAATTTCTTTTTTCTTTTCTTTTTCCCTGTAATTTCCAAGTCATGTGCAATTTCTTCCACAATTAAAATAGCAGCATCTTATAAAAGTTATCTGTTATGTTTGGTCTTAGCCCCCTAGGCACTGTTCAATCTTGGTGACATTGCAGCCTCTCCTAGTCTTGCGGTACATGGAATCATTCCTACTATTCCATTCTGTGAATCATTCCTTTGTCTGCTCTCAGATACCTGCTTCTAACCTGATACGCAGCAAGCTCCAAGGCCTTCGGAGCTCCCCTTTCCCCCTTCTACACAGAAGAACAAGGAAGACTAAAGTATCCTATCTATATACTCAGAAGAGGCAAAGCTGCTTGTTATTTTGTAGAACAATCAGGAAGTAACTGTTGACTGTGCCTTCAAAGAATCTAGAAACATCTTAACTTACACAGCATATTTTCAGGATTCAGTAAATATTTGTTGAACGAACAGGGTAATCAATCAATACGTTAATTCTCTAATTCTCTCTACATGGTAGATATTTACTTAGAATTTGAATATTGATGTCTTTTTTTTAAATTTTATTTTATTATGTTATGTTAGTCACCATACAATACATCATTAGTTTTTGATGTAGTGTTCCATGCTTCATTGTTTGCGTATAACACGCAGTGCTCCATGCAGTATGTGCCCTCCTTAATACCCATCACCAGGCTAACCCATCCCCCCACCCCCTCCCCTTTAACACCCTCAGTTTTTCTCAGAGTCCATAGTCTCTCATGGTTCATCTCTCCCTCCGATTTCCCCCCCCTTCATTTTTCCCTTCCTTCTCCTAATGTCCTCCATGCTATTCCTTATGTTCTATAAATAAGTGAAACCATATGATAATTGACTTTCTCTGCTTGACTTATTTCACTTAGCATAATCTCCTCCAGTCCCATCCACGTTGATGTAAAAGTTGGGTATTTGTTCTTTCTGATGGCTGAGTAATATTCCATTGTATATATGGACCACATCTTCTTTATCCATTCATCTATTCAAGGGCATCTTGATGCTTTCCACAGTTTGACTATTGTGGACATTGCTGCTATGAACATTGGGGTGCATATGGCCCTTCTTTTCACTGCATCTGTGTCTTTGGGGTAAATACCCAGTAGTGCAATTGCTGGGTCATAAGGTAGCTCTATTTTTAATTTTTTTGAGGAAACTCCACACTGTTTTCCAAAGTGCTTGGCTGTACCAACTTGCATTCCCACCAACAGTGTAAGAGGGTTCCTCTTTCTCCACAACCTCTCCAACATTTGTTGTTTCTTGCCTTGTCCATTTTTGCCATTCTAACTGGTGTAAGGTGGTGTCTCAGTGTGGTTTTGATTTGAATTTCCCTGATGACTAATGATGATGAACATTTTTTCATGTGTCTGTTAGCCATTTGTATGTCTTCTTTGGAGAAGTGTCTGTTCTGTCTTCTGCCCATTTTTTGACTTGGTTATTTGTTTTTTGGGTGTTGAGTTTGAGAAGTTCTTTATGATCCTGGATACCAGCCCTTTATCTGTGGTGTCATTTGCAAATATCTTCTCCCATTCTGTGGGTTGCCTCTTTGTTTTGTTGACTGTTTCCTTTGCTGTGCAGAAGCTTTTTATCTTGATGAAGCCCCAAAAGTTCATTTTTGCTTTTGTTTCACGAGCCTTTGGAGATGAATCTTGAAAGAAGTTGCTGTGGCCGATGTCAAAAAGGTTACTGCCTATGTTCTCCTCTAGGATTTTGATGGATTCCTGTCTCACATTGAGGCCTTTCATCCATTTTGAGTTTATCTTTGTGTATGATCTTAGGGAATGGTCGAGTTTCATTCTTCTGTATATAGCTATCCAATTTTCGCAGCACCATTTATTGAAGAGACTGTCTTTATTCCATTGCATATTTTTTCCTGCTTTGTCGAAGATTATTTGAACATAGAGTTGAGGGTCCATATCTGGGCTCTCTATTCTGTTCCATTGGTCTATGTGTCTGTTTTTGTGCCAGTACCATGCTGTCTTGGTGATCACTGCTTTGTAATATAGCTTGAAATTGGGCAACCTGATGCCCCCAGCTTTGTTTTTCTTTTTCAACATTTCCTTGGTGATTCGGGGTCTTTTCTGATTCCATACAAATTTTAGGATTGTTTGTTCCAGCACTTTGAAAAATGTCATTGGAATTTTGATCGGGATGGCATTGAAGGAATAGATTGCTCTGGGTAGCATAGACATTTTAATAATGTTTGTTCTTCCGATCCATGAGCATGGAATGTTTTTCCATCTTCTTGTGTCTTCTTCAATTTCTTTCTTGAGTGTTCTGTAGTTCCTAGAGTATAGATCCTTTACCTCTTTGGTTAGGTTTATTCTGAGGTATCTTATGGTTTTTGGTGCTATTGTAAATGGAATAGTTTCTCTAATTTCTCTTTCTACAGTTGCATTGCTAGTGTATAAGAAAGCAACTGATTTCTGTGCATTGATTTTGTATCCTGCCACATTACTGAATTGCTGTATGAGTTCTAGTAATTTGGGGGTGGAGTCTTTTGGATTTTCCACATAATGTATCATGTCATCTGCAAAGAGAGAGAGTTTGACTTCTTCTTTGCCAGTTTGAATACTTTATATTTCTTTTTGTTGTCTGATTGCTGTTGCTAGGACTTCTAGTACTATGTTGAACAACAGTGGTGAGAGTGGGCATCCTTGTCGTGTTCCTGATCTTAAGGGAAAGGCTCTCAGCTTTTCCTCATTGGGTTGATATTCACTGTGGGTTTTTCATAGATGGATTTTATGAACTTGAGGAATGTTCCCTCTATCCCTATACTCTGAAGAGTTTTGATCAGGAAAGGATGCTGTATTTTGTCAAATGCTTTTTCTGCATCAGTTGAGAGGACCATATGGTTCTTCTCTTTCCTCTTATTAATGTGTTATATCACACTGACTGATTTGCGAATGTTGAACCACCCTTGCATCCTGGGGATAAATCCCACTTGGTCGTGGTGGATGATCCTTTTAATGTATTGTTAGATCCTCTTAGCTAGGATCTTGTTGTGAATTTTGGAATCCATATTCATCAGGGATATTGGTCTGAAATTCTCCTTTTTGATAGGGTCTTTTCCCTAGGGAATCCATCAGGACCTGGACTCTTGTTTTTTGGGAGGTTTTTGATCACTGCTTCAATTTCGTTACTGGTTATTGACCTATTCAGGTTGTCAATTTCTTCCTGTTTCAGTCTTGAGCTCTGAATGACACACTGGACCAGATGGACCTCATAGATATATACAGAACATTCCACCCTAAAACAACAGAATACTCATTCTTCTCAAGTGCACATGGAACTTTCTCCAGAATTTGAATATTGATTTCTTAGCAATAACTATTCATTCTTAAAAATTTTCAGTACTATAGATGGAGGCTCACCAAAAAAGCTTCCTGAAAGACATATCCTATGTTACGGATTTATGCTCTCCAATATGGTAGCCAGTAGTCACATTAAAATGTGGGTAGAATGCATTAAGATGTTGTAAAAGTAAAGTATGCACTGGGTTTTGAGTGATCTTATTAAGAATGTTTTTAATTTTGGTTACATATTGAAATGATAGTACTTTGGATATATTAGGTTAAGTTGAATATAATATTAAAATTTGTTTCATTGGCTTCTTTTTATTTTTTAAAAATATGGCTGCCAGAAAATTTTAAATTACACATATGGCTCATAATATTTCTATTGGATAGCATTATTTATAGCACAAACATCTTTAAAGGGAGGAGGATTTACCACACAGTTTTAATGTGATTTTATTATTGTACTGAACACCTTTCTCATTCTTCTGCTATAGGTTCTACTGAAAACCCTCATTTCTTTTTTTGGTAATGTAATGATTACTTGACAGAAAGAAATAATAAGGCCAGGCAGCAATGTCATATATATTGACTATGGAACGTGAGATAGGTTAGAAGTTCAGGCACTAAAAGTAAAAGAATTTTGTTTAGGGAGCCTGATGGGAGGGTAGTGAGCCCATGGGAGCAGAGAACGCTGGGTATGTGAACTGTCCTGAGCCTCTGAACCTATTTCCAGAAGGGACGGACTCTTATTAAGAAAGATTATTGCAAGCTGGTGTTGTGGAGTATTGTCTTTTCAGGTATGAATTCACCATTTGGTATCTGAAAATCCTACAGATCTCTCTTCAGATAAGATGGACCATCTGTAGTTGAGATACTTTTCAGAAATCCTGATCTTAACCTACTATCAAAACCTTGATTAAAAATGAATGATATTTGCAAACTGCCAAAGAAAATACTACCCGTCCATCTGATAACATTCTGATCAGTAACTGTAACACATTTGGAACACATAAGCCCACTGCCCCATCCAAATGTCTTCACTTAACCACAGTTACAGACTATGATCTCAGTTCTTTTAATCAAGATTTGGCATAAGAAATGGCCATTTGAAACACACGCAAAATGTTTTTGCAAAACAGATATTGTCCATCTCAGAGTCTCTGCAGTTAGGATCCATATGAATAATTTGCTCCTTGATTTTAGAACCTGTAAAAAAGTTGTTCTCAACTTAAAAACTCATCTTTCCTTCTACTAGATAAAGAGGTCCCGTGACACTGCTCTTTTACCTTGGGTAATTATGAGCTCGGAATCAATTAGTACTTAATTGTGGTAATAGCTTAATTCTGGTTCTTGATAAAATTATCTTTCTCTAGCTTCTTCTCACTCTTTTTTTTATTTGAAATACGCTGGGTACATAATTATAGTGGTGGCTCTTATAGGGTGGAGGTTTGTGTTCAGGTATCCCGGCATGAGAAGTAATCACTCACCCTCTACCCCTAATCCAATCACATGTGATCCCAGGGAAAGCTTTCACTCTGTCCTCAGATGGGGTTTTGCCATGTACTGATTTTTTCTGATGGAATATGTAGGGGGACATCAGAAGCCAGACTGAGTAAAGATATAACATATTAAGAAGAGTCTGAATATACTCTATCCCTAGAAGAAAACAACTCTCTCTAGACTAGTGAAACAAACGAGGAAGAATTATCAAGTGAGAAAAATGACAGTTATAAAATCTTGAATTAAAGGCTCAGTTGTATAGCAGAGTTGTGTCCTAGTACTTTATGTAAATCCTTACTAATCTACAAGGACCTATGTGATTGATTTTTAACCTACCTCTCCAGCATTATCCTGCCTCCCTTCTGCTTATTCGGTGCTACAGGTATACTGACCTTTATGTTCCTCAACTGTGCCAACCTTATCCCTGCCTCAGGGCCTTTGCACTAGCCATGCCTTCTACTTGAAACACTCTCACCACATCTTTATACGTCTGGCTCTTTGTTATTATTCAAGTTTCAGCTCAGACAACACTTAATGAGAGAGACCTTTTCAGAACAACCCATTTGAAGAAGCCCTTGTACCTTTAATCCCTCTCTATCACATCACCTCCTTTTATTCATTGTCCTCCTCACTACCTAAAATCACACTTGTTCATGTCCGCTCTTTAGAATGAAAGCTACCTGAGATTAGAGATGTTGTTTGTCTCATTCACATCTCTATCCTCAGCACTAGGAGTGCTAGGCATATAGAAAGTTCTCAATAAATATTTCTTGTTAATTCATTCATTTACATATTCATTAGTGTCTTGGGTCAGGTCCCCCATGAAGCAGACTTTCAGATGGATCGTTTATTGACAGGAGCCTTTGGGATCAACACCTGTGAGCAGGGAAGGCTGTAGGATTGGAGAGAGGGCAGAGCTGGCTTGTGATCTAGTCACAGCAAAGCTTCAGTCAGTCCCGCAGGAAACTGGAGTTGGGATAGCCCTTCAGGGTCATCCCACCTTGAGGTAAGAGTGCTGGTTCTCTATACCTCTGGAAAGGGGACAAAACCTTGGGCCGTTCAGCTCTCCTCAGTCAGGGCAATTCCTGGAATGAGACCCAGCTGGGAGCTCCCAGCCCCCAGCACCCGGTCCTGAAGGGGGGTGGGGAATCCGGGCCGCACACCCCATCAGCCACTACATCTCAACACCTCCTGTGAGCCAAGAATGGATCTAGATGCTGGTGACACAACAGTGAACTGAGGGAACATAGATCCCTGGTCTCGCACAGCTTACATGTTAGTAGATGGATGACTCGGTCAATCTGTCACCTGTGTCTACATTGTGTCCTCACTCTGACAGCACACTTTTAGAATTGCAAACCGTTGAAGGACCTCAATGCTTCAGGGGCATAATAAAGAGGGAGAACCCCTGAGTCCTTTGATGGAAACTAGCATAAACCAATATCCCTAGAACAGTGAGAGCGTCATTGAGAGATGTTCTCCCGACATCCGTCTCTCCAGCCTCTCTTCCATTGTCTCCTTGTTGCAGAGGGAGGTCCTAGGGGCCCCAGGGCTTCACACTATCTCCATACACAAAACCTACCTTTTTGTAAATCCATATTTTATCTTCTTTTCATTTGTCCTTTATTCAGACTTTTGATTTATATATCTATTCTGTCTACCTACATACAATATACATATTTTCAGACATCCTGGGCTTTGGAGTTCTTTCCTTTCATTTCTGTAATATGCTTGAGTTCTCTCTTTTTCTGAGAAACTCATTTTAAAACTTGTGTGCCACAGAACACTGGTTCTAAGAGATGCCATGGGAAAAAAGAAGGAAGAATCTTAGGTCCAACATGTCTACTTCTTGGATAATCACAGTCTACATCAGGCTCTGGAAAGTCCTGCAGAAAAGAAATGTATTTTAATTTGGACTACTGTTTCTCAAACTTATTTTACCACAGTGCTTACGCCCATAACTTTTTGTTGGTTTTGGTGGTGGTTGTGTTCATTTTGTAGCACATCTGTCAATATCCCTAGAACAGTGAGAGCGTCATTGAGAGATGCTCTCCCCATATCTATCCCTCCGGCTTCTCTTCCATTGTCTTCTTTTGGCCCATCGTATCACGCAATCTCTCTTCTTAGCCTCTGCCACTCCAATTGATATGTCATCATGCTACAGGATGGAACCTTATTCTTAAGATAGAGTTTCCTCACAGCTCATGGAAATAGGGAATAGAATAGTGCTTACCAGGGGCTGAGGGGTAGGAGAATGGGGAGATGTTGGTCAAAAGTTCAAACTTTTGGCTATAAGATGAATACGTTCTGGAGAGCTAACCTACAGCATGCTATCATGAACAATATTGTATTATATACTTGAGAATTGTCAAGAGAGCAATCTTTAACATTATTACTATAAAAATGGCAATTATATGAGGAGATGGAGGTATTAACTAACCCTGTGGTGGGGAACATTTCACAATATATATATGTATCAGATCATCATGTTGCACACCTTAAACTTACATATGTCATATGTCAATAATATCTCAGTAAAGCTGGGGGGAAAATATACAGTTTATTCAGTGACTTTCCTTGTTCATGAGGCTCCATGTTGCCCGACCCATCACATATAAATACCATATCCTGACATTCCAAACTTTCGGTCAAACTCCACAGTCTTCACTATTATAACTCATGTCTGTCAATCTAATCTGTGTGTGTTGTTTATCCCAACACATGGTTGACTTATTTCTTTCTTTGCATATATTATATCTCCTACCTCTCTCTGGCAGATTATGTCTTACTTCCCTTAAGGTTCATTTCAAAATTCACCTCCTGCAGAATCTTTTTTCTGTCCCAGCATAATTCTATTTTATCTCTTTAATGCATCAACACTTAGGTAATCCTGGGCAAGAGGGTTTGGGAATACTGGGAGATATAACTGAATGGGAATAGTTCCTGGCACGTAGCAGGTGCTGCTTTTAAGCCCCTTCTATGTAAATGACTTATACTAAATATTATGCATTGTAGCAACAACAACAAAAAGATATATGCATACTTTGCCATTAATAAACCCAATTTGTGGTGTACTGAAGTTAGAAGGGGGAAAAAGAGATTATCTGGTCCCATCACCTCATTTTCAAGACGAGCTAATGGAAGCATGATGACATTAACTGAATTGTCTAAGGTCACATTTGTGGCTGAGTTGGAACAAAAGTTCAGGCTACTTGATTCTTAACCCAGTGCACTTTTCACTTCGCCAAGCTAGCTGTTTCGGTCACCAGCTGTCCGTGTGAACAAATTGCCACCCACACCATTACATGAGATTTGCCAGATGACAAGAACTTGAGGTTTTCATAAAAAGGTAGAGAACACTTTGGGCCATGGCATTAGGAAGGAGCTAGGGACAGTGAAGCCTCAAAGCAAAGGGCTGGAAAGATCTGGAAAGGTGGAGGTTGTGGGGTGAGGCAGGACAGTCATTTAATTTGGCAGAAATCAAAAGAAGCAAGTGTTGGGAAAGGAGAGAGTATAAGGTGTATTCAGCAGGAGATGCACAGACAACCTGGGGGAAGATAAGAAATAAGACTAAAAGCAGCCTGTTCTGTCTGTGTGCCTTGGGCACCTCCTAACGTGTCAGGAAATGATGCTTTCATTTCTCTCACCAGAATTCATAACGGGAAGCCTGAAAAGAGTTCTATAATGGCAGCACTAAACATTTTCTAAAGGCAGAGAAGGAGTCCTCGGTTTACTCCATGCTGCTGTTCACAAAGGGGCCTGCTGTGTTGTTTTATTTTCCAAGAACCAGAGGCGGGCTTCCCCACCCCACTCCTAACGTGGCCACCATGCACTCTTTTCTCTTACTGTGAGTACTCACGTGAGATCCTTGCAGCTATTTTAGGGACTTTGGGTAAATGGGCCTTCCTGAATAATGCTGGGGCTTCTCAAATTCTTAAAATTAGCTTCTGGTTGTAACTTTTAGGATGCAGTGCCTGCTAGTAACTAAATTCTGATAATAGCCAAGAATGGAAGCATTCCAGGAAAGCAAAGCTCTGCAGAGGTGAACTGCGCACGGGCATTGCAAGTGTGACCTGTCGCACGTTCATTTGGCAGGCACCCTCGGGCTCCATGACTGCCACGGATCATGAATGCATGGGCACTGAGGGATGCTATCAGGGATACCAAATGTTGTCAACACGCAATGGTGTCCCATCAGCAGGGAAATCCTGAGGCAATCCAAAATCATTTATCCACACGTGCCTCAAAGCCAATGTGAGAAATTCGTTTCCTAAGTGGGAAATGTCTATTCTGTGTTGTTGTTCCCAGACAAAGCCCCTTCTTGTATAATGCCAGATGGCAAATGGTGCAGCTGCTCTTCTACTGGATGTGTAGACAGAACAGCCAAAGAGGGGCAATTGCTACATTTACCATACGTAATCCCTATCCAATGGGCTTAGAGAACTGCTTTATTTTTTATGTGTCATAAATCAGATGACATGGGAAAGTCATTTTTAAAATAGTCCCTGCATGGTAGTGAATAAATTCATTCATCTCAAGAGGCCAAGTGTTCATTTCAATTAAAAAAAAAATCAAAACAAAACTATCACCGCCTTGTGTGTGGTGTTAGGAGAAGGTGTGGCATTTGAATGTGAGTGCTAAGAGAGTTGGAATTCTAGAAAAATAAGGCATTTTAAGTAATACATGAAGAAGAGGTCAAGGTCCAGTATACTGGTCCTTAATGGTCCTTAATACTTAGTAATACAAGAGTGGGAGATTCACACTCTCTGTTTTCCATTTTCTGGATGACTCTGATCATTCAGATAAGATCCATAGATTAGAAAACTAAGGACCAAACACATTGTCCCAGCTCTCCCTGCGTGGACCCTTGATATAGCCCAAGGTTCCAGCCAACGTTCTCATGGCTTTCTCATTGTGAACGAATACTTCTTGGTTGCTGTTATTGCTGACTCTTCTAGGTCTAGGACACAGTCATAATAAACTCCCATCCTCTCATTCATGTAACAGGTTCATATTAAATCAGCCCTGTTGTGTGGGGATTCCAACAACTGATTTCCTATCTTGTGCCTCTGTACTTGGGTCCCTGTGTTGGTTTGCTGGTCACTAATGACTTCCTTTGTGGCTGAGATTTAGTTTTTCCCTCCTACTCATTTCAGAGATAGGAGAACTTCCCCAAAACTCAGATTGCCTGATGGAAGCCCACAATCTTCTCTTGGGTCTCTCTAGGATCTCCGTCTGTGGTCTAATACTTTGGTCTCATCTGATTCTCTTCCAGCTTTGTAGGGCCTCCTGGGTCAGGCTCTATCTGACTGATTCCCTTCATCCACCAAACCTCAGTTTTAATGACCGAGATTGTAGGACACAAATACTTCCTTTGTTGTAACTGTTATTCCTAAACATTCTTTTAGCTTTAGCTATCACCTTACTACTTTCAATGTTTATTTGTTCAGCCAAAAACATTTATGATTTCTATTTTGTGCCAGGAACTAAAGCTGGTACCAAAAAAATAATAAGACATGGTTCTTCCCTTGAACAAGCTCAGTCTGAGGTAACATTCTGGATGATCATATCTGATGCTTGCATAACACTTTAATGTTCACAAAGAACTTGCACATATGATTTCTTGACCATTATGCTTTAAGCTACAGATTAATTGACTTATCATATTCAAAACCACAACTATTCCAAAGGAGTCATGAAACTAGCTTTCCCATGATGTAATTCAAATTCATACTGGAGAGAAACCTTATAAAAGTAATGAATGTGGGAAAGCCTTCAGCCAGAATCATCACCTTTTCCAACATGCAAGAATTTGTACAGGGGAGAGATGCTATAAATGTTTCATTGCTTGAGCAAACTGGTTTCTTGACCTATATTAGCTGGTGGATTTTCTATTTAAAGAGCCTCATTTCAGGGCCATTTGGGGTTTTAATACCAGGTTCATCTCTTTTACATTGAGAGATTGCAATTTATGCTTTTGAAATATGATTTATATAAGTAGCTTAGCACAATCAAAATTATTAAACCTGCAGAAAGCCTGATGGGATCACATAATATTATTATTTTTTGTACATTTTGGTGAAAGCCAACAGATTGAATATCACTATAATCAGATAAGGCATAGCCATACCACTGGAAAGTATGAAAACAACTAAAAATGTTTTGTTGTCTTTTTGGTCAACTGAAAGACATACTTTTGAGATTTTCAAGAAATGGGGGTCAGTGACATCCCCAAGAAGGTGTGATGGCAGCATCACTTTATGGAGCTACATTTTTTAAAATTCAAATACCCCAGGCTCTTATTTACTTTTAGATAATTTGCTATAATTACAGGGTAAGTTGCCTGCCAGGTGCAGGTTAGTGCCATGTATGTATATATATAGCCTTGAGCTCAGCAGGTGGATGAGAAAGAGGAAAACAGGGAAACCAAGATCAAAACATTTACTGCATCTTGGCAACCTGGGTATGCTCAGACCCCCGAGATGACTTTGAAGTTGGTTCTTCAAAAGCTAGAGAGATATAATTGGCTTCTAAATAGATGCACTTATAAGAGCAACTTGAGTTGTCAGTCATAATCATAAATCCCATTGTTTTGATATGTATGTTAAAGTTCAAAATGTTGCAATCATCCAATAAATTATTTTAAAATTCCGTCTACTCCTTTGCAATTCAGTCTTTAAAGTGAGAGTTAGAATAAATGTTTATGGAATAGCCTTTACCTTAACAAGTACCTTAAAAGAAGGGGCCTCTGCAAAAGCATAATCTTCGGGTAAAAGAATCAAGAATTTGGATATTGGATGATGCCACTGTACATGGGAGTTTCAATGTAAAACTATTCTCCCTCCATCCCCGCCCGCAAAGTAAAGCTGTTTCAAACGAATGTCTGGAGATGTGAGCAGAGTGCTGTGCCTAGTCACATAGGCAATTCTGTGTCAGAAGATGTGTTTAATTGCACACAGCATGTTCCTAGGCACTATTCTTTGTTCCCTTCTGTCTTATTATTACAATCTTAAGACAAAGGGATGAGTTAAAGAAACTAACCTTAAGGATTATTTCTTATATCCCAGCTGTTGACATTCGTGTTAAAATATGTTGTCCGTCTAATCATTATAGAGATCGTGTCGTGGAGGTGTGAGACTCTCCTTCTCCATCTTGGCTGTTGTGGTGAGTGCTGCAGCACACAGGCAGCGTTGGTCTTTCTACCCACCAGCAATAACCATTAGAAAATGCAATTTCTTAAAAAAAGAACTCCCACTCACAGGGGCCACACAACTATAAAGTACTCAAGAATCAACTAAAATATACCAGAACTTTATAGAGAAGACTATAAAAGTATACTGAAGGAAGTGAGAGAATGTTTGGATAAATGGAAACAAGAGTTACAAATGTAAGGACTCAATATTATAAAGATAAAAGTTCTCAAAGGTATCTTCAAATACAATGCATTCCCAATCAAAATTCCCACATTTGTCATAGAAGAGTGTATGTGCAAAAATTGCAAAGATGATTTTCAAAATAGGATATTATGAAGTATTATAATGAAGATAATGTAATTGTGGCTTAAAATTAGATAAATAGAAACATGGAACAGACTAGAGGGTCCAGATGGGTGCACATATATTTAGTTACATATATGATTTTGTTAGAAAAACAATAGAGTTTCAACTCCCTGTGGAAGGGATGAACAGCTCAGTAATGGTGTTGAGATAACTGATAATGCATTCACAAAGATAAATTTTTGATGGATTGAAGAACTGTGTCTTTATATGTGTATGTGTCTGTGCACATGTGAGCTACACACATTTACCCTGAAAAGTATTTAAATGTGTGCACAGGGAGGCTTATACAGGGAGATTCATGACATGATCATTTTAATAATGAAATAGCAGGAACAATATCCATTATTTCTAGAATTGTGAAACAAACTGATACACCCAAATACAGAATGCCATGCAATATATAAAAGAATGAAGTGCACTCATATGTAATCACATTGAAAGATCGCAGAATCAGAAAATTACAGCCTGTTCTCTCTTCTAGGATTTTTATGCTTTCAGGTCCTACATTTAGGTCTATAATCCACTTTGATTTCATTTTTGTGGATGGTGTTAAAAGGTGGTCCAATTTCATTTTTTTGCATGTAGCTGTCCAGTTTTCCCAGCACCATTTATTGAGGAGACTGTCTTTTCCCCATTGTATATTCTTGTCTCCTTTATCATAGATTAATTGACCATATAATCATGACTTTATTTGCGGGCTCTCTGTTCTCTTGCATTGATCTATGTGTCTGCTTTTGTGCCAGTACCATAGCATTTTGATTACTACAGCTTTATAGTATATCTTAAAATCTGGAATTATGATACCTCCAGCTTTGTTCTCCTTTCTCAAGTTTGCTTTGGCTATTGGGGGTCTTCTCTGGTTATTGAGAGTGTAAATTGGTTCAGCAAGCACTGTAGAAGACAGTATGGAGATTCCTCAAAAAATTAAAAATAGAATTACCGTATGATCCAATAATTCCACTATTGGGTATTTGCCCAAAGAAGATGAAAACACTAATTTAAAAAGATATATGCATCCCTATGCTTATTGCAGCATTATTTACAATATCCAAGGTATGGAAGCAACCTAAGTGTCCGTCAATAAACAAATAGATAAGGAAGATGTGATACACATATCGTGTATATATGTGTGTATATATATGTATGTATGTGTATATATATGTATATGTATGTGTGTGTGTGTGTGTATATATATAATGGAACATTCCATAGCCATGAAAAGGATGAGATTCATGCCATTTGAGACAAACATGGATGGACTTAGAGGGTATTATGCTAAGTGAAATTAGTCAGACTGAGAAAGACTAATATCATATGATTTCACTCATAAGTGGAATCTTAAAAAAAAGAAAACAAATGAATAATAAAACAAAAGCAGAATCAGACCTATAAATACAGAGAATAGACTGATAGTTGCCAGAGGGAAAGGGGGTGGGGGTTGGGCAAAATGGGTGAAGAGGAGTGGGAGATACAGGCTTCCAGTTATGGAATGAGTAAGTCATGTGGGAATAAAAGGCACAACATAATGAGAGTAGAACACAAGTTATAGGAAATGTTGAAGGAAATGTTCTATCATTTATATAAATCAATTTAATATATATCCATATGCATCCATGTGAAGCAAGTAAATGTTTTAATATATATTATATAAATGTTTTAATATTTATTAATATATATTTTATGTATATAAATAATTGATAATTGACTACAATGTTTTCTTTCCTTTGGGGAGTGGACTGATCAGGGTTTTCAAGGCTGACTGGCAGAAAATTACTTTGTGCATCAAGTATTACATAAGGAGGCTATATTGTTTGTTCTTAAGTTTCCTAGGCAGAGTAATGAGAGGAGCGGACCTTATCAATCTCAGAAGAACCTTTGGAAATTAAAAGGTCAAGAATTGAGGGTTAATGAATGAAAGGAGTTATGGAGGCTAAAAATCCACTAATTTTCCATTACTTTCAGGTTAAATATTTTGGAAATATAAATATGAGGGGCAAGAAGAAAAGAAGAAAGTCTAAGCATTTAATCATATTCCTGAAAGGACCATAGATTGCTTTGGCATAATCATTCACAGTCTCTTTTCCTATGGTATTAGGACATGTATTAGTCTAATATTTAGAGAGAAGGCCAATTTCCATCTAAAGATGGAATCACACAAGTACACACAGTATACTGTTTAGATGGGTCACAGAAGTATACAGAGGGGTTATACAAATCCTCTTTTGTTCTCCGAATAAGTGTCAACTAATGCTTCACCCAATGCATATGGTCAGAACATATTTTCTGATTGGCTCACATCTTGAGGTTAACATAAAGAGTTAAGATTCAGGAGTTATCTCCCCAACTACATAAGGACTAAAGAGAAGCCTGAACCTACCCCACCCTTCCACGTGATACATCACAGAAATTCTGATCCTATAGCATTCTCTTACTTGAATAATGTGAACTGCTATATATGGTGAGAAACATAGTTAAGAACTTCTCATGTCCTGTTGAATATTTATATGTTGTATAGATCTCACTGTTAAACTCATCCACTCAGTGGAGGCATTTGTCAGCTCTCCCGGTTAACCTTTGGGGAAGCTGATCCCTGAAAGGAAAGGAGTAAGAAAAATTGTAGCTCTGACATTCCAGATAAATAAGCTCCTAGCAGTTGAAAACCATTGAAGTTATACTCTGAAATACGGATCTGTCTTGAAGACTTAACTGCTGGATTGAGAAATGAACAAATACTGAAATACACTTAATCCTTCTCAAAAAAACACCCAGTTTTAACAGCCATCTTTGGATCTTGTAGTGAGAAAACTAAAAATTTCAAGAAGTGCTTCTTGGTGTTAAATGAAAAATAATCCTGTAGCTTGCATGCTGTGAATGTCTAGTTTGTTTTCTTGCAATAAAACAGCAAGAGGGTATTTGTTTTCAAACAGATCTTTCTCCATTCTTGCCTTCAGGATATCTGATGCTTAGTTTATTTCCCCATCAGTTTATCAGGTCATCAGAACTCTCTCTCTAACACGCTCCTCCCAAATTCTCACATTAAAGGGATAAGACAAACTAATTTTTGCCACATATATTCTCTGTCTTATTCATTGTCTAGCTGGTTTTTTAGCAAATAGTCTTGGAGGCTTTGCTGTCCTTTTGTAATACAGAGTCCTATGCAACACACTTGAGGCAGAGCCCTCAGCTCTGCTGATCCCGGCTTCTAGGAACATTTTTTGCCTGCCCTTTAAATCCTCCACTACAAAGCCTTTATTTTTCAAGAGAGTACATACAATGGACGACTCTTGCAATTTCCACTTGAACTTTTAATAAGCATCTAAAATAAAAATGTCAAACGCAGATCTCTTGCTTCATGCTCTTCCCACCCCTGTCAAGCCTGCTCCTACCCCCCACCCCCACACCAACCACCCTCCTCCCTCTCTGCCCCCCAGCCTAAGGAGACTCCAGCCAATATCCTTGGAGTCATCCTTGATCCTTCTCTTTCTTTCAAGCCCCATATCCAGTTATTAGGAAATCTTGTCATCAAAATATTCCTGTGATCTCATCCCTCCTCACCAACTCCACTGCACGTCTGAGCCTCTACTCTCTCTCAGCTGGGCCCGTGCGTGCACTGACCTCCTCAGGGGTCTCCCTGTTCCTACACACAACCTTTTGGAGTCTATTCTCTAAACAACTGCTTGAGAGCCTCTTTTAAAATGTAAATCTGATTGTGTCATTTCCCTGCTCAAATCCCTCTAGTAGCTTCTCATCGCACCTAGAACAAAACTCACAGGCCTTACTCTGGAAACTAATGTTTTGTATGACCTGGCTCCTGGCTTTTCTACAGCCAGATTCCTTCCTCTCTTGTTTCCCCTGCCCTCTCAGCTTCAGGGACACTGCCCTCCCAGAGGGAGGGCCAGCATTTGTCTGCCCCAGAGCATTCATGTGGTTCACTTCCTCACTCCATTCAAATATGACCTCCTCAGGCTCCTGGGTGGCTCAGTTGGTCAAGCTTCTGATTCTTGGTTTTGGCTCAAGTCATGATCTTGGGAAGTGGGGGGTGGGGGTTGCTGTGAGATCCAGCCCCATGTCCGGCCCTGCACCCAGCATGGAGTCTGCTTGAGAGTCTCTCCCTCTCCCTCAGCCCCTCACCCCCTAAGATAAATAAATAAGTCTTTAAAAAAAAAGACCACTCATTTTCAAAATGAGGGGAAAAAAATTTTGATTGAATGAATGAATGAAAGCAATACTTAATCGACTATGTTTACAAAAATAAAACGAAAAGCATTGATTCATAGAAAGTATGTTTCTGGTTGTAAAGTTTAATTTGATCCAGTGAAAGGCTGTTTTTTCCCCAGTGATATGTTTGGAAGTTTGAGACACATAATCTAGTATTTAATAAAAATTACTTACATATTTGAGCGGTTTCTGAGTGCTCAGAGACTGTGCTAGTTTGCACATAAGTACTTTATGTACTCCTTTGAGGCAAGTACTATTACACTCTCGTGATGAGGGTTGTGTGGTTTAGAGAGTTTGTTTCCAGCCCAGGGTCACAGTGATTACATGGGAGTGCTTGGATTTGAACCCAGGCATTCTCTGGAAGTAATGCTTATTAGGGACTGAGATAAAAAGACAGAAAAATTCAATGAGATAGAGTCCAAATGGCCACTTTGAGCACTTTCGTAAGTGCTAGGGGACTCTAGGATGTTTGTTGAACTCCTGTTGTCTCTCACCCATTGTTCTTTCTATCCTGAGCAGGGGGGCCGTGGTGCCAAGCCAAGCCCAACATCATTACCCTTTTCCATCCAAACTGCCTTCACGGCAATGTGCCACACATTTTATGATTCCTATAGGGTTGCAGCAACTCTTTATCAAACAATTATTTCTTGGTCTCTACTAGAGTATATGCTTTTATTCCAGATTTGCTTTAAATATAAAGAGGCTTATGGGTTCATCCCAAACAATCCAGTGTTGTCAACCCCCTTCTGCCCCGAACATTACTGTTGAACACGTTCTTCTGCGTCAACTCTCTTGGCCTATGTAGCTGCTGCTCAAAGCCCCCCAGACTTTTTTCTCTGAGGCCGTCATGTAAGGGGAGAAAATGCACCCTAATTCCAGTCAGTGATTTTCTAGTTCCCTGCAGCTCAGGATGGGCATTGGTCTTTGCTGCTGTCATCAGGAGTAGTTCTCAACCCCAAAGTATCTTCCTAAAAGCCAGGTCCGCCTCTGCCTTCTCACTACCGCCCTTACATCACACGTCTTGACTTTCCCAAATCCATCATCTCCATCCCCTCCCTTCTACTCCACCTTCTTTAACCCTTACTTTTTGGTTTTTCCACTTTATTTTCAACCTCTCCCATCTGGTATTATCAACCTTTTCTCAAATTTAGTCACGTGTTCTCAGACGTCATTGTGTTTTGCAGTGAAACAAGATCCTCTTTCAACAGTGAATGATCCCCATTATACCTTGCTTTTAGATAGCATTTTATGGTTCTTAAAGGCGGTTCGTGTATCCAGTGTAAGTAAACATTTGGAGCAATACTGTGAAGTAGGTATTACCATCTTAATTGGAGAGAAAAGGAAATGGAGTCACAGAGTCTTGTCCCTTGCCCCATACTACCCAGAAATGTGGAAATGGGAGTAGAATAAGGTCTGTTTTTTCATTTCCCCACAGCATACCACTTGTGAGTTTATTACAGCAGAATGTGGTAGGATTTGTGCTGTCCATTTTGGTAGCTACCAGCCACATGTGACTACTTAAATTTAAAATAATTAAAATGAAACAAAATTTAAAATTCAGTTCCTAGTCACATCACCTGCAATTTAAGTGATCAGTGAACACATATGAGAAGTGGCTACTGTACTGGACAGTGCAGATGTTGAACATTTCCATCATGGTGGAATGTTCTATTGGATGGTGCTGACTAGGTCCCTGTCATGCTATTGATGCTGAGAGAAAAGTAGAATTTCCACTCTTGATGCCCTTGCCCTGGCGAAGGGTCCTGGAGATCTGAAACCATCTCATCGTAGTGGAGAGCTAGTTTGTTGTTCCCCAAACTGGATAGGTCATCAGAATTACAGATTCCTGACCCATTAATTCTTGTATGAATCCATAGTGCTCAGAGATGGATTATTAACTCCTGATCTGCTAGTTGCAAACCTTGTTATTGATAAATCAAAGAATCAGAAAAGGTGAACTGACCTCAGGGCACAGTGGACATTATCTATTGCAATTCACTCCTTGCAAAAATTGAAGTCCAGAGCGATCAAGTCACTCTTTCAAAGTCACCCAGTTGGTGGCAGACTCGAGAATAAAATACGAATTTCCAGATTCCCTATGCAGGGTCTCTTCTCTCAGCCACAGTATTTTGTTGAGCATTTGTCATTTACCAAAGCCTGTCCTAGATGATAATCAGGAAAAGAAGTCAGAGAGCAGTTTCCTCCACTCTCTACCCATGCCTTTCCTGCTGCATTCATTAAAAATGGAGGGGCTGTTTTCCTAAGGCTATGCCAAAAAGGAGCAGCCTTGTGAGGCTCCCAAGACAGCTGGCCAACAGGATTACAGAGCCTCGCCTTGGATAATGAGACTATGTCTCATACCCTACCTCACGCAACTTGTTCCAGAATATGTGTCTGCTAAGAACACCTGCCACATCGCCCTTCCTCCATCAGCCACTGTGTGCAGCCCTGATCTCCTTCCCACAGGAGTTCTAAATAAGTCAGCGTTGGGGAGCTAGAGAAACCTCTACAACTCCTTGCCTACGAAGTCATAAAGCAACAGCTGGGTGTGAAAATATAACCCCTGTCACTTTTCCAAATAGCATAAGACCTGGCCTGAAGGGGCCCGTGCAAGTTCTTGGGCATGTTGTAATTCACAGCTGCCGCCTGGAATAACATTTTTCCTCCCTGAGGTTTCGGGTGGCAGAGGGTAGTGATCTTTTCCAAGTGCTGCTTTTCTTCCTCAGGACCCTTCTGTCATAGCAGCACTGGGCATTTACTCCCTCTCGTCCTAAATGTCTATATGTGACTGGGTGTGAAGTTCAGTGACTTGGGAGGCATAACGTCCTGAAGCCACTTCTTCATTACTCCTAGAAGGAAAGCCGAGATCTCTTAGGCAGAAGGCAGAGTAAGAGCAGAGCTCCTGGCTCGACATTCTTTTGTGCTTGAAAACATCAGCTTGCTAAATTTGGTGCTGCTTCTTTTTTTAGTGGGATAATACAAAAGTCTGAATTTCCCATGCAGGGAAAGAGCATCAACCAAAGGCAGTGCCTATTTGAATTTTTTTTCCCCTAGCGTCCATTCTCTTTTGCCACTTCCGATTTGATTTCTCGCTCATAAAGAATAATTATGGGGTAAAATGGATTGTGAGTTTCCTTAATACAAAGCAGACTTGAATAGTTAGCAAAAATCCAACAGCTGCTCATGTTCATTTTTATCCTCGGAATCTGATGAACAGAAACAGGAATGAATATGTTTTAAGTAAACAGCCCATGTTCAGACGGGACCTTGGTGCTGGGAATGAAATAGAGCCTTGGTCCAGCTGAGCTTTATAATCAGCAAAGCCACCGCCATCTGTCAGGGCTGGTGTCCTCTCCCTTGGGCTCTGGCTCCCGGGGCCCAGCTGACAGACGGGCATCATTAGCTGGCTTGTGCACTAGGTCACCCCACTGAGACTGGTCACCTTGTGTCTTCGGGGTGGTTTATTCCCCCCTGTTCCCAATTCTGATCCTGAAAAAGGAAAATTGAATTTTAGTCTTAAGATTAAATGTTGACAGTATGCAATCTGTCAGCTCCTTGCTGGTCGCCAAGCAGGTTTGCTAAATTAAAAAAGAAGGGGGAAAATATGATCCAGCCTCTTCTTCTTCAGTCCTCTGGGATCAGAAGCAGGGAAACCCTGCCTGCGTCTAGCCCATTTAAATGCAAACACCTCAAAGATGCTTTCAGCCTCTACGGAGCTGTGTGGATTAATGAGCAGGCATGGAGATGTCATTTATTCTGGCTAAAATGCGGTGGAAATGAGAGAAACTGGCGTGAATGGAGAATCAAAGAAAGAGACTCAACATGCTGGTGAGTGGTCGCAAGGTCCACTCGGGGAACCACTTAGAGGCACAGAGCATAAGTGGAAGCTACAAGCAACACTCTGCCCCCCCACGCCCTAATTTCTTTCAATCAGTCATCTGTTTCAATGCCTCAGTCAGTTGTACAGACTTTCTTTCACAGTTCTTTTCCCCGCACAGGTTGTTTCCCCTTAATCTACCCAATGATGTGAGCCCTGCACGTTTTCCACTTTCTCTAGAGGCCGCTGTCAATCACTGACTCCTCCCATGAAGGATGCCCCTGGCCCTGGCTTCTTGACCCTCATGTTGAACGCACTTTTTTTTCCTCTTTCTCATTTTGGTTTCTGAGGGCTTTCTCATGAGTGACAGTGACCTAGTTCTGGACCTCACTTTAGACAAGTTCTGGCAAGAATTTTTTATTAGTCAAATCTCAATGTGATCAATATTCTCTTCTGAGATAACTCAATTAATTCTCTTAATAAAGGAACACACGTTTTGGACAGGGATATAATTATGGAATCAGCTGCATTTTAATTTGGATGGAGAAGGAGGATTGTTAGAGCCCAAAGATACATGATAGAGAATCTTCTAGATTTCAGTCCTGTAAAGAATTTGTGCCAGTGCTGCCCTTTCATCAGAAAAGTGCTCCACTGTTCACATGGGGGATCATCTCGTCAAGTGCATAGATTTTAGTTTAAGGTTCTTGAAGCTTTTTAAGTCATGGATATATTTTAGAAATATCAAAATACAATGAGAACGTAGCCTTGTCTACTGATTTCTTAAATAGGTGCTCAGCAATACGGGAGAAAACCCCATCACAAGGCAGACTGAGGCCTCTACACACGTGATCTTTTGAATCTATACATCCTGTGCGGCTTCCAGTCAACTTCCTCTCGGTTCCCTCCCAGTGGTTATTTCAGACCTTCAGCAATGCACTCAAAATCTCCACTCTGCCCTTTCTCCTCTCCACTGAACCATTTAACCTCACCTTTGACTTTGCTGAAAGTCCCTTCAAAGCCCTATTCTGGCGTCCTCTTGCCTGCCCTTGTCCCCTCTTCCTTTCCAGCCCTCAGTGGAAGAGGGGACCTTTCTCGACTCTGGTCACATCCCAGCCTGCTTCCTTCAGGCCTAGGGCCTCCATTTGTTACTGTCTCTCATCTCTCTCGTTAGTGCTACTTCCCTCTGGTTTCTACCCTTCCCTGACTCACACTTCCACCCCTCACCTGTGCCCCCTTTAGTGCCTTCTTCCTTCATTGAAGAAAACGAAGGCTTACACTTGATGTTTAAACTTCCTCAACTCCCAAGTACTTTTGAAACTCTTCACTGTGTTTTTGGCTTTCCTGAGATCCTCTGACTAAAGGTCATCATTGACATTGGAGTTTTCAAATGGAAAGAATTAGGGAGGGGGAGTGGTAGAAGGTTGTCACTTGCCTTGATCTTGTGCAACTTTGGAAACTGCAGCCCACTGAGATCAACTTGTTCTTCAAATCCCCGTGCTAAATGCAAAGAGGCAGTTCTAGGTTCCAATAACACCTCAGACTACTTTGGCTACATCCCTTTAGGGAAGTTACTTATTATTTTAGCTACAAATTATTACAGCTAATAGTAATTAGCTGGACTGAGGATTGATTCACAATGAGTGGTCGGTCAGGGGCAGGGCTAATTCTTTCTATGTATTAATTCTTTTTCTTTGACTTTTTTTTTTATTAACATATAATGTATTACTTGTTTCAGAGGTACAGGTCTGTGATTCATCAGTCTTACACAAGTCACAGCGCTCACCACAGCACATACCCTCCCCAGTGTCCATCACCCAGCCACCCCATCCCTCCCACGCCCCTCCACTCCAGCAACCCCTCTACGGTTTGTCTCCCTCTCTGGTTTCATCTTGTTTCATTTTTCCCTCCCTTCCCCTATGATCCTCTGTCTTGGTTCTCAAATTCCTCATATCAGTGAGATCATATGGTACTTGTCTTTCTCTGATTGACTTATTTTGCTTAGCATAATACTGTCTAGTTCTATCCACGTCATTGAAAATGGCAAGATTTCATTTTTTTGATGGCTGCATAATATTCCATTATATATATATACACCACATCTTCTTTATCCACCCATCTGTTGATGGACATCTAGGCTCTTTCCATAGTTTGGCTATTGTGGACATTGCTGCTATAAACATTGGGGTGCAGGTGCCCCTTTGGATCACTACATCTGTATCTTTGGGGTAAATACCCAGTAGTGCAATTGCTGGGTCGTAGGGTAGCTCTATTTTCAACTTTTTGAGGAACCTCCATACTGCCTTCCAGAGTGGCTGCACCAGGTTGCATTCCCACCAACAGTGTAGGAGGATTCCCCTTTCTCCGCATCCCCGCCAACATCTGTTGTTTCCTGACTTGTTAATTTTAGCCATTTTGACTGGTGTGAGGTGGTATCACATTGAGGTTTTGATTTGGATTTCCCTGATGCCAATTGATGTTGAGCACTTTTTCATGTGTCTGTTGGCCATTTGGATGTCTTCTTTGCAGAAATGTCTGTTCATGTCTTCTGCCCATTTCTTGATTGGATTCTTTGTTCTTTGGGTGTTGAGTTTGATAAGTTCTTTATAGATTTTGGGTACTAGCCCTTTATCTGATATGTCATTTGCAAATATCTTCTCCTATTCTGTTGGTTGTCTTTTGGTTTTGTTGACTGTTTCCTTTGCTGTGCAAAAGCTTTTTATCTTGCCTGTCCCTCCCTGGCCACACTATCTTGACTCTCTTCTGGCCCTTTGGATGGTTGGGCCTGCTTGGGTTACACAGTCTACGGCGTGTAAAAGTGTGCTTCTAGCACCTTCTCACATTCACAGCCATACTTCTAAACCGTTTGTGGGAATGTATCCCGTAACAACTCGTTGTCAGTCACTTCCCTGGCTTCTGGCTTGAATATTGCCTCATTCTGAGATTTGACTTGGAAATTGCTTCTCACAGCTTTTGGGATCCAATGTTTCTGGGCTTTTCTTTGTGTAATCCTTAATAAACAGCTCTAACTATTAAAAAAAAAAAAAAGCTTTTTATCTTGATGAAATCCCAATAGTTCATTTTTGCCCTTGCTTCCCTTGCCTTTGGTGATGTTTCTAGGAAGAAGTTGCTGCGGCTGAGGTCGAAGAGGTTGCTGCCTGTGTTCTCCTCAAGGATTTTGATGGACTCCTGTCTCACATTTAGGTCTTTCAACCATTTGGAGTCTATTTTTGTGTGTGGTGTAAGGAAATGGTCCAGTTTCATTCTTCTGCACGTGGCTGTCCAATTTTCCCAACACCATTTGTTGAAGAGACTTCTTTTTTCCATTGGACATTCTTTCCTGCTTTGTCAAAGATTAGTTGACCATAGAGTTGAGGGTCCATTTCTGGGTTCTCTATTCTGTTCCATTGATCTATGTGTCTGTTTTTGTGCCAGTACCATACTGTCTTGATGATGACAGCTTTGTAATAGAGCTTGAAGTCCGGAATGGTGATGCCACCAGCTTTGCTTTTCTTTTTCAACATTCCTCTGGCTATTCGGGGTGTCTTTTCTGGTTCCATACAAATTTTAGGATTATTTGTTCCATTTCTTTGAAAAAAGTTGATGTTATTTTGATAGGGATTGCATTACATGTGTAGATTGCTCTAGGTAGCATTGACATCTTCACCGTATTTATTCTTCCAATCCATGAGCATGGAACATTTTTCCATTTCTTTGTATCTTCCTCAATTTCTTTCATGAGTATTCTACAGTTTTCTGAGTACAGATTCTTTGCCTCTTTGGTTAGATTTATTCCTAGGTATCTTATGGTTTTGGGTGCAATTGTAAATGGGATCGACTCCTTAATTTTTCTTTCTTCTGTCTTGTTGTTGGTGTATAGAAATGCCACTGATTTCTGTGCATTGATTTTATATCCTGCCAATTTACTGAATTCCTGTATGAGTTCTAGTAGTTTTGGGGTGGAGTCTTTTGGGTTTTCCACATAAAGTATCATATCATCTGCAAGAAGTGAGAGTTTCACTTCTTCTTTGCCAATTCAGATGTCTATGTATTAATTCTTATAACAACTCTGTAAGATAGTGATGATGAGGATGAGGATGAGGATGATGGTGTAAAAAATGAAGAAATGGAGGCAGTGAAGCAATTCACTGCTTTAGTCACACAGCTAGTAAGAAGTAGAAATAGGATTCTTAGGCACCATCTCGTACTTTCTCTCTCTAAGCCCCTGTTCACTCAGAGTAGTACACGAGCTAAAATACAAGCCCCTATGCCAGTTAGGTATGTCTTCGTGAATGTCCCAAAATGCAAACCTGTACCATGTCCCAAATGATATGTATTACATCCCTCCCTCTTCTGTGACTCCCAGTCTCGGTGAGTGGACCAGACCCCCTTTCCAGAAACCTAAGAGTCCATCTACATTTCTTTCTCTCCCTGATCCCCTCTCCTTCTCCCAGTATCCGGCTCCCCTCCAGTCTACCTCCCTCATGTTTCCCATGCCAGACTCCTCGTCATCTCTTCTCAACATTGGTCTGGTTTCCTGACTGCCACTGCTGCCTTGGGTCTGGCTCTGCTCTCATTGATTCTTTATGCTGTTTCCAGAGGAGTTTTCAAAACACAAATAAGATCACATCCTTATCAATTCTCTCCAAACAAGACACGGAGAGGTTAAGTCACCTGTCCACATTCAAAAAGGTAAGAGTCAGAGCTTGACTCCAAGTCCAGGGAGTCTGGATGAAAAACCTTCACTCTTTTTTTTTTTATATATTTTATTATGTTATGTTAATCACCATACATTACATCTTTAGTTTTTGATGTAGTGTTCCATGATTCATTGTTTGCATATAACACCCAGTGCTCCATTCAATACGTGCCCTCTTTAATACCTATCACCAGGCTAACCCATCCCCCGCCAGAACCCTCAGTTTGTTTCTCAGAGTCCGTAGTCTCTCATGGTTCATCTCCCCCTCCGATTCCCCCCTTCATTTTACCCTTCCTACTATCTTCTTTTTTTTTTTTAACATATAATGTATTATTTGTTTCAGAGGTACAGGTCTGTGATTCATCAGTCTTACACAGTTCACAGCGCTCACCATAGCACATACCCTCCCCTTAACTCTTAACCACCTGCAGCCGTGTCTCCCTGAGAATGGAAGGGAAATTTCAGTGGAGTTCTCCTGACTGCCTGCTTTCTCTGCCCAGGACTTCCTCAAAGCTTCTGCAGTGATGATTTCCTTGTACCTGATTCTGGCTCATCATCAGAATCAGATAACCACAAAATAACATCAAATCCATTAATTTTTATTGAGCTATTTCTTGTCCAAGTCTATATACACTCAGGGAAACTCACACCAGAATCAATGCAACAGATTTTCCCCAAATCCAACAGACCAAATGCCATTTTTGAAAAGAAAAATCTGAAAATATGAACTTTCTAATGAGATTAATATCTGACTCTTAATTTTTTTGTATTGAAAGTGTCATGGATCATTTATGGGTCATTTTTTAAAAGTAAAATAAGAAGAAAGGCATGTGTCGATTCACTGAATAGTTTTAAGGTTGGACTGAAGCTGCGATTCAAAGAGGCTTTGTGAAATATTTGCATTTGTGGTCACCTTTCATATGGGTTTATGAGTTCTCATTTGCTCTTTCAATAATACTGTGTGAAGTAGGAATTTTCTTTCCTATTTTATGAATGTGTATACTGAGGCTCAAAATATTCAACCAACTTGCCTCAAGTCACCCTGTGGGATGGTGGTGGAAGCAAGATTCAAATCCAACCTTCTGATATTAAGATCCAAGCTGTTCCCACTGCCCAGGTTCTCAAGGATCTGAAAATATTTTAAAAAATTTTTTATTTAAATTCAATTTAGTTAACATATTCTGTATTATTAGTTTCAGGGGAGGAATTTAATGATTCATCAGTTGCATACAACACCCAGTGCTCATTACATCAAGTGCCCTCCTTAATGCCCATCACCCAGTTACTCCATCCCCCCACCCCACCCCCTCCAGCGACCCTCAGTTTGTTTCCTAGAGTTAAGAGTCTCTTATGATTTGCCTCCCTCTCCATTTTTATCTTATTTTTCCTTTCCTTCCACTATGTTTATCTGTTTTGTTTCTTAAATTCCACATGAGTGAAATCATATGGTATTTGTCTTTCTCTGACTGACTCATTTTGCTTAGCATAATATCCTCTAGTTCTATCCACGTTGTTACAAATGGCAAGATTTCATTCTTTTTGATGGCTGAGTAATATTCCATTGTGTGTGTGTGTGTGTGTGTGTGTGTGTGTGTGTGTTGTGTGTGTGTGTACACACCACATCTTTATCCATTCATCTGTAGATGGACATCTGGGCTCTTTCCATATTTTGCTATTGTGAAAGTATTTTTTCTAAGATTTTATTTATTTGAGAGAGAGAACATGAGAGAGAGAGAGAGAGATCATGAGCAAGGGGAGGGGTAGAGGGAGAAGCATACTCCCCACTTAGCTGGGAGCCAGATTCGGGGCTTGATCCCAGGAACCTGGGATCATGACTTAAGCTGAAGGCAGAGGCTTAACCAACTGAGCCACCCAGTGCCCTGCGAAAGTAATTTTTAAGTGAAGATTTTATTTTGGAATAATTTTCAACTTACAGAAAAATTGCAAAGATGATACAGAGAGTTCCTGTGTACACTTCACCCATTTTTCCCATTACTGACATCTTTATATTGTGATCATACAATTATCAAAACTAAGAAGTTATCATTCGTACATTGCCATTAATGAAACTCCAGTCCTTATTCAAATTGCATCTGCTTTTTATTAATGACTTTTTCTGTTCCAGGATCCAGTCCAGGACACTACATTACATTCA
The DNA here is from genome assembly GCF_964656455.1 of Halichoerus grypus. Classification (NCBI taxonomy): domain Eukaryota; kingdom Metazoa; phylum Chordata; class Mammalia; order Carnivora; family Phocidae; genus Halichoerus; species Halichoerus grypus. The sequence continues at coordinate 131,228,386 of NC_135717.1, read as the reverse complement.
GTCATCATGCTTCCTGTTTCTCCTCTAATTAGTGACAGTTTCTCAGTCATTCCTTGATAGTTTTAAAGAGTACTGGTCAGGCATTTTGTAGGTGTTGAAAATAAATTTTTTGATACTCAAAAATGTCACATTTCTACTTACAGTACTTTATTTCTATACCTATTTGATTTTTGTAGGCCTATTTCAAAAGGCAAATTTCCAGTGCTTTTGCTCGGCAATGATTGCATATTTCTTCTTGACATTATTAGGGACCCAGAACTTGTTTCAACACTGTTTTTATCTTGCAAATCGTTGCAGTGCATACCCACAGATGAATTTAATGCCTATCCTCATATTCCCAGATAATTGGATCCTTGAGGTCTAAAATGGTAACTAAGCTGAAATCATTGCAGAAAAGATGATGAATATACATGCAAAATTAAGAGGCCACTTCACAGAGAGAATAGTAGCTAAACTAAATGGATGTAAAATTTTAAGAAAATTTAAGAAAAAAGTTTACTATAGCAGAAAACAAGTTAAATGAATGTTAGATGTAATAGACCTTGCTGACTTGTCTTAGAGTTGATCATTCTTTGTCATCAATTACTTTGGGCTTGAGGAATATTTAAGACTAAATTCTGATATTATACTATACTTCATATAGTAACAGCTTATAGGATAAAATGATAAAGAGGACAGCTCATACTCAGTACCTGGCACACGGTAAGTGCTCAGTAAATGTGAACTTCTTTCCAGAGAACACTTACCTAGTGCTTACTGTGTGACAGGCCCTCTTCTAGTGCTTTACACACATGAGCTCATTAAATCCTTCCTGCCACCCATTTTACAGTTTAGGAACTGAGATTCAGAGAGGTGGAGTTGCCCAGCGTTTCACAGAAAGTAGGTGTTATGGCTGGGATTTGAACCCAGGCAGGCTGGCTACCATATCCACTCCTTTAACTATGGTTTTCCACCGCTCCTTTGTTATCTATGCAGACCAGTCTGAGAAATGAGCGTTGCCCATGAGTGAATGTTCAAAATGACTGAATTGAAAATAGTTTATCCTTTGCTGCTGGAACACTTTCTAGAATACATCGCTTGTCTTCCTTGCGCAGATATCATTTCCTTAGTATCAGAGCATTATTAATGTAAACACCAAATCTTGCATTTTGCGCCACTATTTTCTTTTCCCCATACTGATAAAGGGTGATGAGTTATTTTCCCTGCCGTTCTGATTTATCGGTTTCCTTTATCACCGTTGGCTCTCTGTCACTCCTGGCCGCGTCCAGCCGCAGGACTCTAACAGGATCCGTTTTCTCTCTTTGCTATCACTGGCTTCCAGTTTGCTATGGAGAATTACATCGAATGTAGAAGTAAAGCTACTGAGGGGTGCCCTCAGGCCCTCTCCCAGGAGCTCAGAGCGTGGAAGGGCGTGGGATTTGTGACAGGTATTTCCGTTGCTCACATATCTCTTAGATGGTTTCTTTTCTGGTTTCCTTTGCTCTACTCCTCACCACTGAGATCACTTCTGGATAAGGGAACAAATATAGCACACATCTTGAACACCATGTCTTAATAAAATAGATAATAAATTACCACTGGTTACTTCATATCCTCAACCAAATTACTAAATGCTATGCCAGTTGTGGCAAATATATAAATAAATAAGCAAGCAAGCAAGGAAGCAGTTTATCTTCTAAATAATAATGCAAATGTGATCAATTATATCATTTAAAGCCCCATTGCCTTCATCATTGGAATTGAGGCGCAGTGGCTTTTCTTTAGCTTCATAGAGAACTTCTCCCCTGGGGGCAGATGTTCTGACATTCATGGCATTTGGGGGTTCAGGGTGGAGTGTGGATTGTTTCTTAGCAAGTATCTGGTACCCCGTGGGACGCATAGAGGTGGTGATCTCTGATGGATGCCATTTTCCATCCTTACACTTAAATCCTTATCAGTGAGACCAACCATGAGGTTTCTTTTTTTTTTTTTTTTTGTCTCCCCTGACCCTGAAATTCTTCCAAACATTTTCAAATGGATGGAGTTTTTACTCTTGGCTCTTTCTAGTGGAAACAGAGGAGTCCTCCGTCTGGACAGGATTGGGGCCAAATTGAGGAAGGAGCCCTTTTCAGATGTTATTTTGGACCCAGCTGTGTTTGGGAAAGGGTGGCTAGATTCAAACCCAGGTGTTTGTTTTTAACTCCCAAATCTTCCATGGTCTTTGGTCCTGATTACCTCTGTTACATCCCATGCCATCCACATAGAGGAGGAAGCTCAACCAGGTATCACTAGGGAAACTCCGCAGAAGCAAATGGTTTCCATTGCTTAGAACTTTTCCCACATGAGCACTCAGCAGGTGGGCACTCGACAAGCAACTAGGGGGCTCCTAGTTCAGAGTGGGTGACTGTGCAATGGCAGAGTCACTTGGTTCTCAGGTTGTAAATACCACACTCACAACTCATCACGTATTGATCTCATGCATGGTGACTGTTTTATTCTTCCGTAAATGGGACTGAATAGCTCCCCAGGGTCTTAGTTCATCCATAATGAACAATAAATACTCCTATTAATTATGTGGTCAGTGAACTTGCAGTCTGAGGGTTCATCAAAGTTTATCAATTAACAAATATTATGTGGAATTAGGAAAGGATTGCCCATTTCAGTTCTTTAAAACTATATACTTTCTATCCTTTAACAATACCTAAAGTCCTCCCAAATTTGATAAACACATGTTTAGATTTATTTTCTAACCACAGTTTTTTATTAACATATAATGTATTATTTGTTTCAGGGGTACAGGTCTGTGATTCATCAGTCTTACACGATTCACAGTGCTCACCACAGCACATACCCTCCCCAGTGTCCATCATCCAGCCACCCCATCCCTCCCACGCCCCTCCACTCCAGCAACCCTCAGTTTGTTTCCTGAGATTAAGAGTCTCTTACGGTTTGTCTCCCTCTCTGGTTTCATCTTGTTTCATTTTTCCCTCCCTTCCCCTATGGCCCTCTGTCTTTTTTCTCAAATTCCTCATATCAGTGAGATCATATGATACTTGTCTTTCTCTGATTGACTTATTTCGCTTAGCATAATACCCTCTAGTTCCATCCATGTCGTTGCAAATGGCAAGATTTCCTTTTTTGATGGCTGCATAATATTGCATTGTGTGTATATGTGTGTGTGTGTGTATATATACACATACCACATCTTCTTTATCTATTCATCTGTTGATGGACATCTAGGCTCTTTCCATAGTTTGGCTATTGTGGACATTGCTGCTATAAACATTGGGGTGCACATACCCCTTTGGATCACTACATTTGTATCTTTGGGTTAAATACCCAGTAGTGCAATTGCTGGGTTGTAGGGTAGCTCTATTTTCAACTTTTTGAGGAACCTCCATACTGTTTTCCAGAGTGGCTGCACCAGCTTGCATTCCCACCAACAATGTAGGAGGGTTCCCCTTTTTCCACATCCTCGCCAACATCTATCGTTTGACTTGTTAATTTTGGCCATTCTGACTGGTGTGAGGTGGTATCTCATTGAGGTTTTGATTTGTATTTCCCTGATGCCAATTGATGTTGAGCACTTTTTCATGTGTCTGTTGGCCATTTGGATGTCTCCTTTGCAGAAATGTCTGTTCATATCTTCTGCCCATTTCTTGATTGGATTAGTTGTTCTTTGTCTAACCACATTTAACTAATTTATTTCCCACCCTACCACCGTTACTTTGTGAACCGCATGAAGAGGTGGTCAATCCTGACACTGAGTTACAGTCAAGGCAGTTTCTTAATGGATGAATTATGAATATTCAAGATGAACTGGGTTACCAGGAGACTTTCCAGCATGACTTTTAAAAGCAATAACAGGGCTTTCCAGAAATGGCACCGTGGTCCAACTTTTTACCCATCAACTGTCCCTGGTTTTATGTGTGATAAAACACAGCCATGAAATCCGGACTCTATTTTTGAGGTAGCTATCCAAACACGAGTAATCTCTAAGAATAGCAGTGACCATGTATTAATAACCAATTAAGGCATTAATCTGTGCTCACTGCCTGCTTATAACTTCTTCCTCAGTCAGCCCAGAGAACAGGACTATATTTGAATAACAAGAGAAGGGAAAGGTCCTGCTACTATATATATATATATATATATATATATAGTAGTATACAGTAGCATATATATATATATACTATATACTACATATATGCTAATATATATATACTATATATATGTATGTGTATATATATAATTTTTATATATAGTTATATAATTATAATGTAATTTTATATAATTTTTCCCAGCAACTGATTCTGGGTAAGAAAATGAGTTTTTCTTGCAAGGCCCCCAAAATAAATAGCTAGCTTTCAAATTTTCCCTTTCATGGTGATATCTGAATAAGGAATATGGCTGGTTTATTACTCATAATATGGTGACTTTCTAAGAGCAACTGGCTGGAAAAAAAATCTGTTCTCTAGTTATTAAATGAATAAACACTTAATTAAAACATTGCCCTACATTTGTTCTCTTTTACTTTCTCCTCCCATTTTTGAGACTTTTTCTTCTCTTAACCTCTCACTAACACCCACTCATTTCTCCTTACGTCTCTTCTGGTACCAAAGGAGACTTACCTCATTATCAAGTATTTTACTCTGCTTAGTCCTGTATCAGTTGGGTTGTCACTGAAAGGCTTTATCCAGGGTGACAAGCACAGTGCCTGGTTTGACTGTCCCCCTTTGGATGGAAGGAGAGAAACTGTTTTAGTCAGCAGATTACAGCTGAGGCCCTAGTAGGGGGCAAGAAGGAAGCAAGAATTTCTCCCTTCATTTGCAACTCTCATGGGCTACACTGAATCGTGGTCTTTTCCAAAAGAAAGACCGGCAGGCGGGGGGCGGGAAGGAACGATTTGCTCATTTGATTCCACAACAACCCTGCCAAGGACAATCATTTTTATTTTACAGATGGAACTTGTGAGGCTCGAGAGTCTAAGCAACTTGTACGGAGACACCCAGCTCATAAGTTGCAGGGTCTGAATTTGAAACCAGGTCTGTGTGACTCAACACTCAGTTGCTTTCCACCATTCCATGCTGGGTCCCCCATGATGAGAGTGAGAGTGAATTGGCTCCTGAAGCGCCCTCACCTGTGCTCTCCTCCCCCAGAGTCTCAGTCATTAAGGGGGAATCGACAAACTAGGAGCCAGATTCAGTGAAACTCTGGACTCCCACCTGCTACTTTCCTCTGGGGAGGCAGAGCACTTGCAAACAGGGCACACTCTGCTAGCTGGAAGGTGTTGACGTTCAGATGTGAAGATGACTTTGCTGCCCCCTGCCAATCAGACATTTTTTTTAAAAAAGATTTATTTATTTATTTTGGTGGGAGGGGGTGGGGCAGAGGGAGAGGGAGAGAGAGAAACTTTAGCAGACTCTCCTTTAAGCACCCATCCCCGACGACGTGGGGCTGGATCTCATGACCCTGAGATCACGACCTGAGCCGAAAACAAGAGTCCGATGCTTAACTGACTGTGCCACCCAGGCGCCCCAATCAAACATTTTTAATAAGCATTTTTGGTCAAATAACAGGGTTAATAAATCAGAATTAATTCAGCTGCAATCTTCAAGCTTGTATGTGAGATGGCTTGATGATGGTAATAATGACAATAAAACTAAAACCAGCTACGTTTCATTGAGTATAAGCTATGATCCAGGAACTCGTATCATTTCTCATTACTGTGACCACCATTGGAGATACTATATCTCCATTTTGCAGATGAGAAAACTGAGGCTCTGAGGAGTTAACCGCCCAAAGCCAAGCAGCAAGCATGTAGCTGAGAACTAACTAGAAGTCAGGTCTGTGGGCACGCAGACCACAGACCAGCCACTGTGTCGCAGCTGTTCCTCTCCTGTGCCTGCCAGGTTGGAAGGAAGCCTGGCAAATTGGCCTTGAGCGTCCATGCTTGGGACCAATCAAATTCCCATCCGTGATTAAATTGTATAATTGAAAATTCTCTGTTTCATTCTTATACTAGGTTTGATTGCAAACTCTCTGGCCCTCACTGTTGCATGTTAATAAGCTTTCAGTGGCTCCGCATTACCCAGAAATTAGAAATCCAAATGTTTCTGTTGCAAATGTGAAGGCCTCCACAATCTGACAGCCCCCATTTCCATTTTATCCCTGACCACCTTCTCACTAAACTTCTGTTTTACTTTCTTTACGAAACACCAGGTGCTTGCCCACTGCCTGAGTTCGGCCCAGTTCTGCCTAGCCTAAAAGCTGCCACTTACCTTCCTATTGAACCCAGCTCAAATTTCACTTCCCAAATCATCTGGAAAATTCATACTGAAGTACTGACTCTCAACCATATACTCTAATAGTAATTATTTTCGGGATAGTTCATTTGCCAATTAAGGTGCATGACTTAGAGGCCTATCTACTTCAGGGCCTTGATACACTACTTAAAACTTAGCATGCTTTTTAACTTTTTTATTTCATCCCAACTAGAGAGGAATTCCGTCCTACGCCCCTTCATCTCACCTGTGCAGCACAAAATGTGTTGCCTGGCAGACAGCAGTCATGGAGGGTCTCGGGCACAGGCTCTGTAACAGCAATGCATCCGAGCTCCAGCCGCTCAGGCATGTTTCTATAATAATGTCAGTGCTATTAGCAAAGATAACCGCCTGCTGACCGCGTGACCTGGATGAAAGTCACAGTTCGGTCCTTGATATGGCGCCAACTTTCATTTAACCTGAAAGGGTGAGAACGGAGCGAAAGATGAAACGAGACAGGATTTAACCCTGAAGAATGAAAATGAAATTTGACTTGGAAACAAGTCCTCATTTTCGCACATTTTGATGATTTACAGCACATTACCGCACAGTCTCTGTGTGTTTGGGTGTGCACCTCAAAGGATGGGGGGAAAGATCAAACTTTGGATTAAAAGAATTCCTTTAAACTTTGGTCATTCTGATGAACTGCCTCCCTGAAAACACATCTTACCTTCAGGAGCAGACAGGGGCAACCGGGCGCCATGGGGACACTGTAACTATAAACAAATTGGGCTTGACGCTTCCTTGAAGCTTTGTTTGTTTGTTCACCTGCTTGTGAGTCAGCGGTGGAAAAAGCGACTCCAGTGCTCAAGGGTGGCCACCTTATTTGCCTGTGAATCTATGACCCCAAAGTTCTTTTCATCTTGAATAAATTATTGAGGTAAGGAGAACAACAGCAAACTCATCCGGAAAAAGAGGGGGGAAAATATGTCCTTCCCAAAGACTATTTGTACATATCACGTTCCTTCCAGCCTTCTCTTCCAGAAAATGAGAGAATACGAGCCCTCATGGACAAGAATGCTAATTATAATCATTACCTAAAGTCACAAATCTTTCATGACAATGGCCAAAGCTGTCAGATATTAATGCTAAAGCTCCATATTTCATATTAGTACAAATTACTTTCCTTTTCCTTTTGACAAATGCCTCAATTTTCATCTCAAAGTTGCTCTTAGAATGAACGTGTCATTATCTGGTCTTATTTACAGCAACAAAGGTCAGGTTCTTTAGCAGATATTAATAACCACTGTGCTAAGAGCATTCTTGCAGCTCACCCCACATGCTGAGCTTTGCCCTCATTTCAACCTTGTGAAATTTTCATGGTGCCCACCAACTTTTTATGCCGCATATCCATGCTGATAACCACACTGAGCCAAATTTCCTCTTATTAAACCCAATCATTATGCATTAAAAAGACATCACCTTGTTCCATTAGGGTTAATAGAGTCTGTCTGAGTAATATAGAAACATTTATCTGATTTCTTTGAACCTCCCAAGGCTTGAGAGCCTAAAGAGCATGACAAAGAAGTTACAGTGATTCATGAAGATCATAGTGGTAGTGTCATTTCTGAGGCCAGGTTCAAGCTAGCAAAGTGGAAAACTGTCATAATTCCAAAAACAAAGCACAGTACAGTACCAAAAAAAATTTTACCCCAACTATTTGGCTATTTTAGATCTAAAGTGGGACCAGGTATTCAATTTTATACCTACCTCTATATTTATAAAGCTATAATAATAGCTGACATGTCATATTCCAGACACTGTTCAAAATATTAATTATTTAAATTCATAACAATCCTAGGAGGTAGCTACTACTATTGCCCCATGCTACAGATGGAAAAACTGGGGTGCAGAGTTAAGTAACTGCCCCAGGCTATGCAGCTAATATATGGTGGGAACGGAATTGGGACCCAGGCACTCTGATGAAGATGCTAAAGGTTTAATCACTCTGTGCTTCTGCAAATCTAACCCAGTCCATGACTGCCAGGGTCAAAGCCAGAGACTCTAGCAAGGAGAATATTTTGGCCAAGTTTTACTTCCTTTTGGGTCCAGTGTATGTGTGTAGGAGCAGAGTGTGATTGGTCCAACATTAGGGCAAGGATCTGTACTGCAGCAAGCCTGAGAGGTCTGTTCTGGTCTCACCTTTAAGAAGAAAATTAATTCTCCAGGGAAAGGGAAACAAAAGCCATTATCTATCTATCACCTCACAGTAACTATATGAGGTAGAATTTATTATAGAATTATCTTTTACAGATGAATAACTCAGAAAAACTAGTAAGTTACCTAAGGGCCATGTAGTTAGGAAGACACAAAAGAGGGGGTAAAGCTCACTTCACTTTATCACTTTTTGTCCCTAAAGTAGCAGTGCCTAAAATGTTTTAATAAGTATTGCATGAAACAATAACAAAAAAAAAAAGAAAAGAAAAGGAAGGAAGGAGGAAGAGAGGGAAGTTTCTATGTTCAAAAAACTTTGGGAAACCTTTGATTAATCAAAGTTATGTAGGCTTCTTACCTGCCAGACTTCTCAGAACCTTTAATACATTAGTGTGCATTGAAAGGATATACTATGAAGAACTTAGGTCACTCTAAAATTCTGTGTGTGTGTGTGTGTGTGTGTGTGTGTGTGTGTAGTAAGACATCTTATGGGAACAAAGTTCTATGAAGTACATTTTGAGAAACGCTACCCTAGTGATTTGAAGACCTTCTAGGCAAAATATGTGATCCAGGAAATGCTTCTGTTTCATTATCATCTTTAGGGCAAAGGCCAGGGCATACAGAATGGAAGATTCAATCTACTTGAGCTTGGATTTTTATTATTAGGACTGGGTCAGAATCATAAATAGCATTTAGTGCAAGGGTCGCCTGAGGTGAAAGACTACTTTAAGGCAGACTCTGTATTTCATTTGTACCTAACGTTGCACACCTAACATTTCTTCTTTACTGTTGTTAACTATTTGTGTGTATATGTGTGTGTGACTCTATGTTACAAATGCCCAATGAGGTTTTAAACTACTTCATGGCATGAATTATGTCCTGTTTTTCCTTTGCCATTTCGTTTACTATATTGCTTCTCTGCCCAGAATTAGTATGTGTTATGTTTAATTGCTTAATTTGAGCCAGACATTTCTTAAATTTTTAAAATAAATGATCCAGGGGCACCTGGGTGGCTCAGTCGTTAAGTGTTTGCCTTTGGCTCAGGTCATGATCCCAGGGTCCTGGGATCGAGCCCTGCATCGGGCTCCCTGCTCAGCCGGGAGCCTGCTTCTCCCTCTCCTACTCCTTCTGCTTGTATTCCCTCTCTCTCTGTGTTTCTCTCTGTCAAATAAATAAATAAAATATTAAAAAAAACAAAATAAATGATCCAGTAAAATTATAAAGCTGGATCAATTGATAATCTATTGGGGTTTTCTCATGATCAAATAAGATAATGCATGCAAATGCTTATTATTATTATTCCCATAAAAATGGGAATGTGAATTCATGTTACTTCAAAGTTGTAAGAATTTCTACCACCAACTATAAATCAGAAGTTGTATTTAAAAATTGCCCCATTCTTTGACAGCTCTTTGGTCTTCAGGCCCTGTTGGCACTCTCAGCAACAACAAGCAATGGGTCTGATATTTGAAAGTGACTTCTCCATACCAGTTTGAAAACCTCAGTCAGTCTATTCCCATATTTAGCCCCTTGCTAGCCTTTTTGGTCTGCCTCTGACCTTCTACTCTTTTGTTCTCCTTATATGTGTATTTGGTCTTCCCACCTGGATTTCAAGTTCCTGGAAGCCCAAAGACCATGAACTACTCTCTTTGTACCTCTCTGTTCCGGTGTAACAATTTCATCCCCACACTTAGTGGCTTAAGACAATCATTTCATTATGCTTCATGCTCTCTGTGAGTCAAGAATTTGGGGAGGGCTCGTTGGAGCAGCTCTGGCTTAGGGTGTGGCATGCAGCTGTAGTCAGATGATGGCCAGAGCCGAGATTGTGAAAAGTAGGGACTGGAACAGCTTGGGGGGCCGGCTGGGCAGCTATCAACTTCATGTCATCTCAAGGTTTCTCACTGTGGTCTTCTCCACACGAGCTAGTTTGGGCTTCCTCCCAGAATGACAACGTCAGGCCAGAAACTGATTCCATGGCAGTTAGAAGTTTTACGAGAGAGAATTCCAGTGAGAAAGGTAGAAGTTGTCTCACCTACTATGACCTAGTTTTGGAAGCTTGATTGTGTTACTTCCACCATTCTCTGTTGGTCACAAAAGCCCACGCAATTTTGTGGAGGAGGGAATAGAGACCACATTTCCCAACAGGAGTGTTAAAGTCATTTTAAGAAGGGCATGTGGGATGGAAGTTAATTTTGTGGTCAAGTTGGAAAACACATCTCCCACACTATCAGAATTTTTGACATGGTGCTTTGCAAAAGGTGGGTGCTCAGTAAATGTTTGCAAAATTAATACAATAAAAGCAGTCTGCCTAAAAATGTGGTGTAAGTGAAAGACCAACCCAACAAATTTAGTTAAAAAGGCTCTCCTACATACCCTGCCCACTCTATGAAACAGGTACTCTTGCAATTTCAAAAGCTTTAAGACCTTTCTAACTCTGATCTGCCATGTTAACAACTGTCTCTATAGGCTGACTCTGGGTAGTAATATTTACATTATTTGTGGAGGAGTCTGCGTCCTTTTCTGCTTGATTTGTTTATAGTAGGAGTTGAGAATAAGCTGATCTCCACCCTTCGCCCTGCCCCATGTCCCCAGACATTTTTCAGAGTCCTATAGACCATGCTAATAGAGTTCAAATGTGTTAATTGTAACCCTCATCAACTCTGGATAAAAGGAGAGTCAGATACTTCTGCAGAGATGCAGATGTTACTCCAGCGCATTCCCCCTTTGGGATAGAGATGGGCAAGAGTAATGTTTGTCCAACTAATTGGAAGATAGCACTCAAAAAGATATCATTAAATAGACAAAACACCTCTACTCAGAAGAGAGTCACAGGATTTTCTACAGTGGAGGGAGTTTTGAAATTCTCAATTAACAGTCTCAATTAAGGAAGAGGAAATGAAGTGATTTGATGTACCTGAATTTGCAAAGCGGTCAGTGCTGCTCTGATGTTGTCTGTAAGCTCTCCTGATGGTGAGCAAAACAACTTAGGGCCAAAAAAATCTTTAAAAAAACTCAAAGAAGATAATTTGAATTGTGAAAACTGTGATTCCAATGGTATTTGAAGCCAGCATTTCAAAATGATTTATAAAAGTGAGCATTATATAAGAAAGAGGCATCAGCTGCATGAAGAAATTTACCATTTTGCTGTAACACAATTTGAACCTCATGTGCTGTGAGGCTGTAGGTATGAGCATATGACTTAACTGGAGGGTGAGCCCCATAACCACCAGACACCTGCAACTCAACACATACTTTTTACTGTTATTAACATTACATATATTTGATTATGTATTTTATAGGGGTAGATAAATCAGCTATGATTGCATTCAATTGTGAGCAGCAGAAAACCTTTATAATCATGGATTAAATAAAATAATTACTTTTGCTTATGTAACAAGAAGTCTAGAGGCAGGAGCCCAGTGCCAATGCAGTAACATAAGGATTTTATCAGGGAATCTGGTTTCTTCTCTTGACTGTCTCCACTACCCTTTGCAAGTAGATTTTCCCTATGGTCACGCAATGGCTGCTGCATTTGCAGTCATTGTAACTGTATTCCAGGTGAGCAAAAAGGAAAAGGGGAGAGGATGAAGAACAAAGCAAATGCCATTTAAGTTTATTGCTTTTTTTTTTTTTTTAAAGATTTTATTCGTTTATTTGACAGAGACAAAGTGAGAGAAGAAACACAAGCAGGGGGAGTAGGAGAGGGAGAAGCAGGCTTCCCGCTGAGCAGGGAGCCTGATGTGGGACTCGATCCCAGGACCCTGGGATCATGACCTGAGCTGAAGGCAGATGTCCAATAACCGAGCCACCCAGGCACCCCTATTCCTTTTTTAATTATGTTTTTCTTAAAAGCCCTACCGTAGATTTCATCTTTCATCTCATTGGTCAACACTTTGTTATATAGCCACCAATGTCTAGAGAGTGACCTAAAAAAATAAATAAAATCAAGGTTTTGTTTTGTTTTGTTTTTCCAGCTGGAAACGTGGCTGCCACCAAAAAATATTGGTACTCAATAGAGAGTCCCATTCTGGTATGACAGAAGATTGTGATGATTCAGACCTTTCTCCGATAATCACAGTAACTCTCGGGTGCTCATTGTACTGGTGAGATGTCTGAACTTTGCTGAGTGCCTCCGCCAGCATCCTCTCACTCCGTCCTGATGAGACATTCTTGTTGGCATATACATTTTTGGTTGTATCATTGGTCAGGCCCCTTTTAGCAATGTGTGTTCCCATATGGTTGGGAGAACTCACAGAGAGGCAATTTTCCTTTTGTCTCCCTGATAATTCTAAAAGTATACTCTGAGTGAGTCCTTCTCACTCTGAGTGAGTGCTTCTATAAGCCCGAGTAATTAACTCTTCATCATTTACAAGGTGCCTAGCTTGTTGGTGCTGTGCTAAAAACTATATTGATGTGTAAAAAGAAATAAAAGACGGCACTTCTGCCACCCTCTTCTTCTGCCCTCGCCTCACCACTCCCGGTGCCCCTATGCTCTCCCTCCACTTCTGCTTCTGCAGCTGTTTCTGCATGGATGACAACCTCTGGGAGAATGTCAGAGGTGTGACACAGGGAAAGGTAAGGGGGGAGCAGTGGGTAAAGTGTGTGCTCTCTTCTTCAATCATCACTGAAAATCCCTAAAAATATTGGGGATTTTTCTCTATCCTGAAGTTGTAGCAAGATGGCCACCACCGTTTAATGGAACTGATGCTTTCTCTTTAATGTGCTTGAAAAAGGGAGAGAGGGTAAGAGAGCATCCAGTCCTAAGGGTCTTTCCTACGTTTGCTGCTTTGCTTCTTTTTCCATTCCTTTCACAAGGGAGATAACTGCGTGGGAAATTGTGGAAGTAAGGAATGTGAATTCTAGATACAGCTCGCCACTACCTTACTATGGGTATGAGGTCGGGAAAGTTCCACGTGAACTCTCTAGGTCTCTGTATTGGTTAGCTATTGCTGATTAACAAAATTAACCTCAAACTTAGAGGCTTAACACAACAAATATTTATTGTCTTGCAGTCTCAGTGGCTCAAGAATGAGGGTGAAGCCTAACTGGGTAGCCCTGGCTCAAGATCTGTAGTGAGGGTACATCCGGTTATTGCTGTCACTGAAGGCTTGACTGGGGAGTGATCTGCTTCCAAACTCACTCATGTGGTTGATGGCCGGATTCAGTTCCTTGGGCTGGTGGACTGAGGATCCCAGTGCCCCCACCCCCTCCCCAGCTTCACTCCCTCAGGTCCTTGCCTGGTGGCCCTCTCCATAGGGCAGTTCACAACATGGCAGCTTGCTTCTCCTCAGAGCAAAGGCTCTGGGAAAGACAGCGAGTGAAAGAGAGTGAGCAAGAGAGAAGTCACAGTCTTTCTGTAACTTAATCTTGGAAGTGGCACCCCATTGTTTCTATTGTATTCTATTGTTAGAAGCCAGTCACTAGGTCTAGCTTATACTCAACAGCAGGGAATTTCACAAGAGCATGAATAGCAGGGGCAGGGATCATGGGGGACCATCTTAGAAGTTGCTTCCCTCTGTCTCAATCCCCTTTGTGTAGCGTCCTACAAGCTCTGGAAGCCTGTAATTTCATGATTCTAAGAATACGCTTTGAGTCAGCCCCTGGACTAAGTGTTGTGAAATCAGCGACTGTTTCTTTTACCACCACAGGCCTGGCCCAGAATGGGCATTCACTTGACAGTTACTTATTGGTCATCTACTATGTGCCATTCCCTGTAGCAGGTGCTAGGAATAGAGCAGTGACCACGATCAATGAAGGTTTTCAATATCATGGAACAGCATACCAGTGGGAGAAGACAGACAATAAACAAGCAAATCGATAAATGAGTAAGATACCATCACACAGATAGAGATGATAATGCGTCACACTGGAAAAAAGTGTTTGCAATCTATACTACAAACATCATTTTAATGACCTTACTCTATGAGGAGCTGCGTACAAGTCAGTAAGAAAAAGCTGAACCTTTCAGAAAAACTGTTTTCAATAAAAAGTGGAGAGAAAAAAACAGGTTCCGTATCGCTAGTTGTCTAAGATCCAGAGATTAAAACAAAACACAATTTATTAATGACTTTCTTCAAGTTGCTGTTGTTGTTACTGTTTTTAATGATAATGACCAGTGTTGTCAACAATTTGGGAAACTGGGCCCTCTCACAGACTCTTGGAGAAAGTGAATATTGGTTTTATTTTCCTGGAGGGCTTTGTGGCATGATGTATCCAAATCCTAAATGAATGCGTAGCTTTTTTGAGTCAGTACAAGGAAAACTAGAGGCTAAGAGTGTGGCCTGTGGTATCAGCCTGAGGGGGTGATGTGGGCTGCGGCGTGGCTTTGTAGGGGGTGATTTCTGAGCTAAGCCGGAGGTGATATCACCATCCAGGGTCTGGGTGGGAAGTGTTGCGGGTAAAGGTGAAGAAGTGGTCTCTTCCGGGACAAGGAAGCAGTGTGTATATTAGGGAATGAGCTGAAGCCCAGGAATCAGAAAGGAGTCTGCTCGATTCCCAGACTTCTCTCCTGGGCAGCTGGTGGATGACAGCCATCACGAAGACAGCAACACAGGAAAAATTCCCTAGGATAATCAGGGGTTTCCAAGTCCTTTTGATTGTGGCTCACTTAGGTGAGTATAATACCTGAAGACCCACCTCCCTCATCCGTTAGGCCCTGGTTTTCTCCTTTATTATTATTTTTTTGAAGTCTATTAAAAAAAAATGAATTATTGCCAAAATAGGGCCATGAAAATTTTAGTACTTTTTATATGTTAACATTTCACAAATTAGCACTTTCAGCACACACTTTACCACGCCTGTGGATAACCTCATTTGGACAGAACATCCAAAGTCTAAACCTGAGGTCATTCACGACTGGGAGACCCCAGCCAATGGCTCTCTGCCTACCCCCTGGCGATCTCGCCACCTCCAGGCCAGGCTCTGCCCTCAAAGACAAGGGTTCTTTCATTTCCATTTCACAAAGGTGTTCCTCTGATAGAGTTAAGTCCAAAGCAGCAATTTTCCTCTATGCCCCCTCACTCCCCACCATCACATATTCTGAGAGACTCAATTGTCAACAGGCAGATGAGGAAATGTAGCTGATGACATCTTTTAAAGGAATAAACTTAGAGGGGCTACCTGGTGGCTAGAGTCACTTATCTTTACTATCTTGTCCCTTTGACAGTTTTTTTAATCTTTTAGAACACCGCTTACATTCCTTGAAGCTGTCTAGGAGATGGTCTTGACAATAGTACTTCTGTTCATTGGTTTGTTTGTTTTTAATTGGTAAAGTCAACTAAGAACTGGAGTTATCTCTGTGGGAAGTTTTAGAATTACTGATTATTTTAATAGTAATGGGAGTATTTGGGTTTTCTAATTATTTTTGTGTTAGTTTTGGTAAGTTGTACTTTTAAAGAAATGTCCATCTGATCTAAATTTTCAACAATATCCTTATTACCTTTTCACCAGTATCCTTCTTACCTTTTCAACAACTGCAGGTTCTATAGCAATATTTGATGTGTCATTCTTGGTATCAATTACTTGTACTTTTACCCTTTTCCTTGGATTAATCTTGCCAAAGAACCAGCTTATTGCCTTCTTGTTGTTTCTATTATATATTTTCTATTTATTTAATATACCCTTGTCTTACTTGCTTTGGATTTATTTTGCTGTTCTTTTTTCTGACTACTTGAGAAGGATGGCTAGCCCCTTCCTTGTTGGGCTTTGTTTTTTACTCCCAATAAATGCATTTTAGGCCGTTTACTTTTGTGCGTTACTGCTTTAACTGCATTGCACAAGGTTTAGTGGGTACTATTTTGTTATCACTTGGTTCAAAATGTTTTTTTATTTTATTATAATTTCTTCTTTGACTCAGAGGCTACTTATAAATACATTTTTAAATCTCCAAATATATGAGGATTTTATGTTTATCTCTTGGTTACTGATTTTTCAGCATAACTGTATTGAGGTCATAGCACTAACTATAATTTCAGTCTTCCAGTGCCAAGTATATAGTCAGTTTTGTGTGATGCTCTATGTGTTCTTAAAAAGAAAGTGTCCTACACAGTTTTGAGACCAGTGTTCTAAATATGTCCAATAAGTTAAGTTTTTGCCAATCGCATTTTAGAAATTTCAGTATTTCACCAATTTTGTCTGTTTGTTCTAGGTATTATAGAGAGACTGTGTTTAAAAAAATTCTCACTGTGGTTGTGAATTGGTCTATTTTTTTCTATAGTTGTGTTCATTTTAGACATGTTATATATGTGTACAAATAGAAATCCTCATATCTTGCCAGCGAATTGAACTTTTAATCATTTGGAAGTGACTACCTTTTATTTAGTAATCTGTTCATTTTTAATACGGCTGTACCAGCTTTCTTTTAGCTAATGCTTGCATGATAGATCTTTTTCCTTCTGTTACTTTCAGCTTTTCGATATCCTCGTGTTTTAGGTATGTTTCTATGTTTCTTATATGCTGCCTATATTTGTGTACGCTGTTATTTGTAATTCATTCTGAGAATCCTTTTCTTTTGACTGGAATATTTAGTCTATTTATGTTTAATGCAGTTATTGGACTTTAAATTATGCAATTGTTAATTTTATCAACTTTATCATTTTTCTTCTGCCCCCACCCCCCAAATAACTTTAAAATGTGCTTTAGTTTAGATTGGTTTGTGGCACATTCTCTGAGTTTCTGCTTGTCTGAAAATAACTTCACCTTCTTTCTGTAGGATATTTTCAAGGGACAGACGTTCTGAGTAGGTGACTATGTTCTTGCACAATACTAAAGTTATTTTACTTTTTCCAGCTTCCATGGTTGCTGTTTAGACACCAGCTGTTAGTCCAGTTGTTGCTCCTCTGAAGAGAATCTGTTTTTCTTTCGCTGGCTGTTGTTTAGCTTTGGCTTTCTGCAATTTCACTATTCTAGATTTGGGTTTCTTTTTACTTATCCTACTTGGCATTCATTAGATTTCTTATTGTGAATTGATGTCTTTCTTCAGTTCTGGACAAGTCTAAGTCATTATCCCTAAATTGCCTCTGCCATGTTTCTGTCTTCTCTCTTCCAATTAAAAATATGTTAAAAACACTTTCTCACATGTCCTTTGTCTCTCACTTTCTATTCTACATTTTCCTTTTTTTTTTTTTTTTGGCACTTCATGGATAATTTCTTCTTACCTATCTTCTCTTCAGCTGTTTAATTTGCTTCTAAACCTGTTCACTAAGTTTAAAATTTTTATTGTTTTATTTTTTAATTTTAGAATTTCTTTTCCTGTTTTACCAAAATTTATGGTTTCTGTTCCCCCGAGTTGTATGTCCATCCTTTATCTCCTTGAATATACCAAGCATTGTTTTATAATCTATGTCTGATAATTCTAATATCTGGGGTTCCTGAGTCTGTTTCTGTTTTCTGTTTTTTTGACTGGCTCTTGTTTGTGCTATTTTTTCTACCACTATTTCTTCCCATGTATTTGAAAAATTATTTGTAGAAACAATTTTGGGCATCAAGTGGACTAATAGGATAATGTATATCAGTTATACTTAAATAAAAATATAGATAAATAAAACAAAATAAAATGATTGTTGAGATTCAGGAAGCCTCCCTCCAAACAATTCAGCAACATGATCCACTAATTTGCTGATTGTCGATTAATGTAGACCAACTGCTGTATTACTGGCAACATAAAGACTGTGTCTATTACTCATTAACAGTCTTTCAAGATGCCATGTTCTTGGCTTGCTTAATGCCAGTCAGAAATAAATTTCCAGATATAACATTTTAATCCATGATATTCTTTTGCTCTCAGCCAGGAGGATGTAACAGGGAAAGAAAATAGAGCTGAGGGTAAAATACATGTGTATAAAGGCACAGATGTGATACAATAAGGTATATCCCAGTTCTTTTTCCCACTAATCCTATTTCAAGACAGCCATTTAAACACTTGCTGAGCATAAGAATCAAGAACGAACCATCTACCATCTAGGTTGCAGCAATGAATAAAGCATGCCAAATCCTAAGGACTCTAAAGGTAAAGTTACCTTCATCAGGCTGGGAACTTTCACAACAACGAAAAATGGGAAAATGAAGGCAGTTTTTACTTATTTTTTTTAAAGATTTTATTTATTTATTTAAGAGAGAGAGAGAGAACACAAGCAGGGAGAGTGGCAGAGGAAGAGGGAGAAGAAGGTTCCCTGCTGAACGGGCAGCCCGGACGCAGGGCTCAATCCTGGGTCCCTGAGATCATGACCTGAGCCAAAGGCAGATGCTTAACTGACTAAGCCACCCAGGCGCCCCTGAAGGCAGTTTTTAAAGCCATATCAAAAAGGATGAGGGTGCAGAAGCAAAAGTAGCAGGAAGAGAGATTTCTGAGGGAATAGGACATGCTGAGTTGGCCAACAGCTGAAGATGTAACCTGGGTGTCCCAACACAGAAGGCATTGACAGTGGCTTTTCAGCTCTGTGGCTCTGCAAGACAGAGAACCACATGTCAGGTAACTCAGATGGATCCAGGGAGAACATGAAGAGGGAAATAAAGTGAAGAAAGGCAAAGGAGACCAACAGATCTGAAAAAGGAGAAACAAGCCAAAAAAGGTTCTCACCCACATATCCACATAGTAAAGCACTTGAAGCGTTATTAGTATATCACATGCTTTTATTGTGTGGCCATTTTAATACACTTTATTATATAATTAATATAACAGCACAAATAAGTTTACATTGCCGCAGGAACTTTGGTTTGGATGTTTCTTGTTTTGAGAGTGTAGCTTCTCTCTAAATGATGCCCTAAGGATATTTGTGTATCTCATTTTTCTTTTTTTTAATTATTATTATGTTATGTTAATCACCATACATTACATCATTAGTTTTTGATGTAGTGTTCCATGATTCATTGTTTGTGTATAACACCCAGTGCTCCATGCAGAACGTGCCCTCTTTAATACCCATCACCAGGCTAACCCATCCCCCCACCCCCCTCCCCTCTAGAACCCTCAGTTTGGTTTTCAGAGTCCATCGTCTCTCATGGTTCATCTCCCCCTCCGATTCCCCCCCTTCATTCTTCCCCTCCTGCTATCTTCTTCTTCTTTTTCTAAGAAAGTGATATGACTTCTTTGCCTGGGCTTTTGTATCACTTTAGAGTTTGTTCCGGAGTGTAGAGGAACTGCCAAGTGGAATCACCACCACACAACCTGGGAAGGAAAGGATGTCTTTGAGAATAGAATTCACCATGTAACTATCTTTGCCCAAAGAAATCCTCTTAAATGGGTATTGTGCAAGAACTTTTCTGGGCTCTGCTTCAAACTAAATTGGCTTAGATTTTCATGGGGTGCACTGACAAGTGTTTAAGGCTAGACAATAAATCAGAACCTTGGATCACTGGAGGAGCTATCCAGCACAAGGAAAATAGCCCCTCCTTCCCCACCCCAGAGTGAGCGTTTTTCCAAACACATGGTGCTCACTGTTAAAAGAGGTCACTTATTGAAACTGGAAGTCGGTAATATGAAAACTGACCCATTCCCTTTGGCATTAACTTTTCCACATCTCAACCTGTATAACATTATAAAACACAACCGTACCACAACCAGATGTAATGTTTCTTCCTGTTTGAATTAGTCTACCTTTGTTCTTTGCTTCCATAGCACAGAAAACCTTTAGGTTCACTAAGACCTTGTACCTTGTGTACCCCAAACATTTTCAGGCTCTGCCAGAAAGTGGATACAAATGAGATCATTTTAGTATTTATGAAATAAGTGTCCTCCAAAGCTGCTGGTATATGCTAATCAACTTCCTCTCTGCCATTTTCCCTCCCACCCATCCCCACACATTCTTTGAGTTCCCAGGTTTCTCATATGCTCCCTGAACAAGTTGGCACCTCTGATCCCTATGTGGGATGGTTTTCCTTCTTCTCCCCGCTCCCATCCCTCTTGTCCTCTTCCCATAAAGCCATTTAAGAACTTTTCATTTTTTTACCAATGTTAATGGTGCCTATTGTGACCAGCAACATCCAGGTCAAGGGCACGAGTTCCTGCAGGTCCTGAAGCCAACAATCCAAATATTCCAGGGTTGGTTTGCTCATCAGGTATTTCCTGAGAGCCCACTGTTTTCCAGACCCTGTGGCACTAGTTCCAGGCACTATGGCACCCTCCACATATCTGGGCCATACACTGCCACTCAGGCCCCTAAGTGACACTGCATGGGCCAAGAATTTTGAAAAGGTCTTTACAAAAGTTCCTTTAATTTTAACTTACCACTCATTGAGCAGAGATTCAAAACCAGTCCAGTAGCAAAGGCAGAAGAGAAAAGCATTCTACTCAACTGGTCTTATCCCTTTCTTCTCTATCAGGAGCTCTTCTAAGCTGAGTAATAAGGAAAAACAAACATTTTTCTTACTCTTTCCCTAGAAATTGCAAGTCAATGTGCATTCACTCATGCTGTCAGAGAAGTCATAAACCCACCAGTTTCATGAATAGCTGAGCTCTCAAGCCTCTTGTTTTAGCTATGACATTCTGCTATGATATTCTGTTAACATACTTAAATATATTTCTTAGGTTCCCCACTAAATTATCAATAGCTTAAGAACTTGTCGACTTTATACTCTTTCCCCACACATTACCTAAAATAGTGTCTTACATATCATTATTTAATTGCATTGATAATGACCTTTCACGTATAGTTCTAGTAAATCCCAAGGGATAGGACAGTCACATTCACAAAGTCACATTCAAAGAAAACACAAGTCAGTCTGCATAACTCACAAAAAATTTATATCTTCACTATTGGTAAAATGTTAGAATTTTGTATCATGCATTCACTGCCCAGAAATTTCCCAGGAGTCTTATCTTCCTTCTCATCACAGTTACACGACCACAACAATTATAAAAACCGAACAAACAAACAAAACCTCTTCTACTCTCTTTATGTATTTCTTTTCCCATCTATCCCTTGGGTGCCACACTCCCAACTTGTGATACTCTGCAACTATTTCTCCAGTCTTTCACTGTGGATATATAGTTGAAGTATAATTCAAATTCAAATTTCTCACTTTTGTCACTTTTTAAATGAGAATCATCAACCTGGTGCGGGAGGGGGAGGATAGTGCAAGAGCTGACTTGGAAATAAGTCTATGCTAATGATATAGTAGTAATTTTTCCATGTTAAACATATAGCTTCCTTGTTTTTACCTGTTTATTATTTTTAAAACTTAAAAGCAAAGTTGGTACTGAAAAATCTATTTTTAGATGTTGTTAGCAATTTTGTCTAAAGAAGAAAAGTTCTGACACAAAATATGAGTAGCCCGAAAATATTTTTCTGCAGTATTCTGACAAGTTATTTTTGTGGTATTTTTGCCTTATTAAGCTCTTGTGAATTTAAGCAGCATTGAATTATCAGAGGGAAACTAAGAACAAATTTCAAACACTACATTCAGCTAGTGTTTAGAAAACCAAAATGAAATGAGGAGCATTCCATCTGGATACCTTTTTGCATACCCCTTCACATCATCCATTCATTTGCTATGATCATCTATTACTGTGTAAAATACCACTGCAAAATTTATTGGTTTAAAATAGCAACCATTTTATTACCTCTCATGATTTTGTGGGTTGACTGGGCTCTGCTTGGCAGTTCTTTTGCTCCAGGTGATTTAGGTTGTGGCTACTGTCATCTGGGGCCTCAACTGGTCTGCAGTGTCCAAGCCGGCTCACACGCACGTCTGATGCCTCAACTGGCCTGCCTCAAAGACTGATGTTTTCCATCTATCTTTTCTCTGAGTTGGGATTCTCAGGTAGCTGGGCCTCTCTCTCTCTCTCTACTTCATCTCAGGGTCTCTCATGCTCTCCATGTGGCTTCTGCAGCAGAACTTCCATGAAGACTCAGAGCTCCCAAAAGCACAAAAGTAGAAACTTCCAGGCCTTCTTCAGACTTAGGCATGGAACTTCCACATTCTATTGATTAAAGCAGTCAATAAACAGGGCCAGCCCAGACTTAACATGGAAGGGAGTGAAAACTAGAAGACGTGATTCATCAGGAACCATCTTTGGAGCCTAGCTACTTCCAACACGCACAACAATTTGCTGGAAATTTTAATGTCTCTTTTAACAGCTAGCATTTTCTTCTGTCTCTATCACCAGTTTAACCTGATCTTTCTTCCAGTTGAAAATTTCCCCAAAGTATCCAGCAATATTGCTTTGGAGTTATTGCACACATTTTTTTTCCTGAAATAATTAAAACTTTGTATACTTTTTTATAGAAACACTAATATTCAATATCTTAGATGATTTAGAGGTCTGAAATTAAAGCTTACTAACTAATAATCACTAAGAGTGATGGCCCTGATGAAATAGGATTCTACACTTTTTCTGTGTCAAGGGAAGTGGGTTTTTCCCCCCAGTTTTATTGAGAAATCATTGACATACATCACTGTATAAATTTAAGGGGTACAGTATGATGGTTTGATTTATGTATATTATGAAATGATTACCACAATCAATTCAGCTAACATCCATCTTCTCATATAGATACAATTGTAAAAAAGAAAGAAAGAAGAAAAGAGGAAAGGAAAAACATCTTGTTACAAGAATTCATAGGATTGATTCTGTTAACAACTTTCCTATGTAATCACACGGCAGGGTTAGCTATATCACCACACTGTACATGACATCCCCAATACTCTTTTATCTTACAAGTGGAAGTTTGTACTTTTTGACCACCTTCCTCCAGTTCTGCACTCCCCACTTCACAAACTACACACTTAAACCTAAAGTGTAAAGCGGTTTCCCAAAGAATATTTCATAACATTTTGGTGCTGTGGGTTATCAATGTTATTGTGTGGGCAAGGAGTTTGGAGGAAATGCTTTGGTTCAATAAAGTCAAGGAGATTTTTTTTTTTTAAGCCAAAATTTGTTAGACCCTTAATGTGCAAAGTGGGATTGAATGTGTTTTGTTTCCTTAACGTATTTGAACATGGAACTTTTTGACTTAAAACCACCCCAGGGACTAAAGTTCCACCAAACACTCTCTGGGAAAATGATTTTTAAAGAATCATGTACTCTGAAGATCATATATATGACTACCCAGTGCATTTATGTTCCATGATTTGGAAAAATATTTATGAGTGTAAAATAGATCCCTGAAGCATGGTTGTTACAATAATTATGATCATAGTCAGTGACATTTATTGAGCATTTACTATGTACTGGATATTGTGCTAAGTACTTTGTATCTATTTGCTAATGCTCTGAGTGGTTCGCACGTATTATCCCATTTAATCCTATTAATAACTACACGAAATAAATATTATCATGATCTCCATTTTACAGATGAGGAAACTGAGTCAGGGAGGTACACAGTTCGGAGGTACAACTCTGACTTGAACCTGTTTGTATGCCTCCATAGTCTGGGCACTTCACTCCTGTTCTAGCCTGTCTTCTCTTTTGCATATCAAGTCAAGTTTTCAGTTTCGAACGTTAATGGTTCATTTTAGTCTGAGATTCCACAACTCTAGAGAAAACTAATACTTATCAAGCACCTACAACATACCAGTCTTTGTGCTTTTATATATATTTATTAGGTGATTTATCCTTACAATAACCATAGGAGAAAAGTATTGAATATTTTGTGAGAAATGAGAAAAAAACCCTCTTTTGCTTTGCTAGTAAATGTCTTGCGAACGTAGGATAAGCATCTCATAAACCACTTCAGATGATTTCTCAGGAACCCACTCAATTCTGAAGTACAAACTATCATCCTTCATCTTCCTCTAAAGAGTTGCTTCCCTGAAACACCCAGAGCATTCAAACCGATTTTAGCTTGAATAAACCCTTCCTCCAACCTATTGAATTATCTACTTGAGTCCTAGGGAAAATTATATAGAATAACATGTTTGGAATCCACACTTGTTAAATTCTATATCCAAGTGATAATGTATCTCTTTCTTCAATAAATGTAAATATAAATTATATATAGATGTGGAAATTAATAGTACAGCTTGAAACTCTACTTTTTCACACAGTGTCATTTCAATATAGCAAAATGGCAAAAATACCCATAGAAACATACTTTTGAAGTCATTTCAAGATGGCAGCCTGAGCACAGATTTACAACCCAGGCCTCTGAGAGTCCGCTGAAATAGAAATACAGACACACTAAAAAGGATAAAGCGTAACAGCAAAGTACTTTAGATGGGGATGTGGAGAACGGTGGTCATTAGTGAATGAGAAATCTAAACAAATGTCTGGCTGACACGAAGCAGATGGAAGCCTCTAAGAATATGAGACAGCACAGAGTTCCCTACATAAGCAGTGGCAGTGAGGTGAGGCAGGAGCTCTTCCACCAGCAGCAAAGTTGGGATAAGCTCAAGCTTGGAGATGGTAGGGATGAGGCAAATAGGGAGCTGATAACATGTTCTTTGGGTCTGTGGAAGCTAAGATCTATAGAGGAAAAACTGTCTTACCTACCCCTCAATCTCCACCTCTACTCCCAGAGAGGGCAATCATCCCAGAAATAGAACCTAGAGATTTAAAAAAATGGACTGTGAAGGAAGGTCACCTCGGTTCAAAGTCTGCTTCTGCCCCTGACTGACTGGGTGACTTGAGGCAGGTTATTTAAGCTCTCTGTGCCTCCATTTCCTTGTGTATGAACCAGGGACAGTTAGAGTACCTAACTTAAAGGAGTGTTGTAAGTAGTAAAGGAATTTCTGTGTGTGATGTTCTTAAGACAGTGCTGGCGTGTGATCAATTAGCCATCATCTTTATCATCATCATCATCATCACCTCAGAACAAATCTCTTGAATAAACCAGGAAAACATCTGTGGCTTAGGGTTTGGGAATTGGAATCCTAAAGTAAAGCCTTCCTTAATCTGGAATTTGGTGGACTAGGACTGGCTGCTGGCTCCTTAGCCACTTATCCCAAAATAGTGCTGTCAGTGCATCCCTCCACCCCAGCTTCACAGGGCTTTGAGTCCGACTTCCCACTAAAGGAGAGGGAAAGTATAGCAGGAAACAGACCTACTAATATAATAAAGAATAAAGCAAACCTACTCCAACAACCCAGTCCTTTGTTTTAAATATAAGTAGAAAAACCAAGGATCACTAGGCAGAATATACCAGCATCTTTATTTTTATTTATTTATTCATTCATTCATCCATTCATTTTTTAAATTCATTTGTTTGTCCATTTATTTATTTATAGGAGTCAAAATAATTTATTTTATTTTTATTTTTTCCAGCTCTATTGACATATAACTGACATATGACATCATGTAAGTTTAAGATGTACAACATGGTGACTTGGTATACATATATATTATGAAATCATTATCACAATTAGGTTAGTTAACACATTCATCACCTCACGTAGGTACAAATAGCAGAAATTTATCCCAGAGGAATTAGAGATAATTCAGGGAGCAGAAGAGAAGTTAAAAACAACAATAACATACTCCCATTAGAGTTCTCAGAGAGACTTGAGACAATTTTGCACCTACTATATATATGCACTATATATGCACATATATATATAGTGCATATATATAGTATGTGTGTGTGTATATATATATATGCCATTAAAAAAAGAAACCAGAGCAACAATAAAAAAAGAGCTCTTTGGTATTAAAAACATAATTTCTAAAAAAAACAAAAACAAAAACAAAACAAAACAGGGGCGCCTGAGTGGCTCAGATGGTAAAGCATCTGCCTTCGGCTCAGGTCATGATCCCAGGGTCCTGGGATCAAGCCCCGCATTCGGCTCCCTGCTCAGCGGGGAGCCTGCTTCTCCTCTTCCTCTGCCTGTCACTCTGCCTACTTGTGCTCTCTCTCTCTCTATCAAATACATAAATAAAATCTTTAAAAAATAAATAAAAACAAAAAACATAATTTCTGAAAATTAAAATAATTTCAAAAGAAAAGTGCTAAGGTAAAATCAAGATTTCCCAGGATTTAAAGCATCATGACAACAAGATGGAAGACTAAAAGAGAAACAAACAAAAGCCTTAGAGCGCTAATTCATGAGGGTTCCACATAAAACTAATGGATTCTAGAAAAAAAGAAGTCAAAATGGATGGTACATGTGTTACCAAGGATTATTATATTGGACAATGTGTTCCATGGCTGAGGAAGGACTTAATGATTCAGATTGAAACGATGCGTGAATGCCAAACAGGGGGAATGAAGTCCACACTGCTCCCATCATTAGGGAATTTCAGGAGACTAAGGCCTAAGAGAAGATCCTAAAATAAAAACCCATTGAGAATAATTATGTTAACAACAAAGTAGTAATGAGGTCACATCGGAATCAGCAACACTGGATGCTAAAAGACAATGTCCCCAGGTACCATCCATTCACTTTCTCTGTAATAGGTAGGGATGCTGATTGTATGGCCTTTGTTTCCCAGCCTCACCAGCCCAGACACAAAAATAAGATCATAATGGTAATGATACAATTATAATTTTTTCTAGTTTGGCCCTCTTAAGTAAGGACCCTAGCTAGCCTTCAAATCCCTCTTAACTATGTTAGGATTTTTTCAGTGTGACCTGCCAATCAGTCCTGTTGGCTCCAAGAGGCAGCCATGCATTCCACCTGTCCTGCACATGCCCCTTTGGGGAGGTGTCCCATTCCTGACAACACCAGTGTCTGCCCAGGGTCTGCCATTGATCATTGTCTAAGCAAGGCGGGCTATCATGGCACTTGGCTGCACAGGCCATATCAACCGTCTTCCTGGACTTGAATCCCAGGCCCATCACATACTAAAAGTGTAACCTTGACCTCTCTAGGCCTCCAATTTAACATCTGTAAATTGGGAATAATAATAGTATTTATCCCACAGTGCTTTGAATGATGCAGTGAGACAATCCCATTTTAGAACTTAGCACAGTGCCTAACACATAGTGAGCATTTGATAAAGTCTTAGTATATAGCAAAAACAAAAGCGATCTCACACGTGATGCCACTGATGCCTGCCAGTGTACATACCCCAAATGCCGGCTGCCTGCGCATGGCACCATCTCCTGGCTGAACAGAAGCTGCTGTTGCCTTGGGTAACATTTCACTCAGGGGAGCAGTCAACATAATTCCCTTGATTTATGACTTCACTCACTTTCTACTTTAAGCACCCATTCTGAGGGGCAGTAGAAATTCAGTGAATTCAGAGCCCCTCTCTTACCACCCAGGTGGCATGTACGTTTCCAGGGGATTACAGCTCCTCTGTGTTGTCTGGGGAGGGAGGAGGCAGCTCCTAGTCCTTGGTTCCTCCCCTGTGATGTACTTTGGCTCCTCGGGGTCCTCCTGGACATCAGTGAAGTTAGCTGCTTTGTGTCCCCTGAGTCTGATCCTAAAGGCCTTTCAGACAGAGCTCTCTGACGGCTACTTGCATGCCACGCTAGAGCCTCAGAGAATCTTCTGGGACTCTCTCTGGCCCTTCACCATCACTGGCCTCATAGTGAGTTCAGGGGAAATCATTCTATGGATGACCTGGCCACCCAGGCAGATCTCTTCACTCAAGTTCTGAGAAGGGGCACAGAGGCACTCGACTTGGCTCCAGATTCCCTGGACTTGTCTGGATCGTTCTGTCCACTTTCTCCTCCTTTGAGGACTCTGGGAGTTAAGAGGAGAAAGATGCAGTCCCCTTCGAGTAACAAACAGCATCTGCTTCCACTGCTTCCTTCTGGTTATTCTTATCCTATGCTGGGAGGAATGTCATCTCACTGTGGGGAAGGAGGAGACAGGAAAAGCCGAGGTCATACATTATGCACTCTTTGCCCAGAGGCCCTCAAGGGCCTGTTGCTTTCGGCTCTTCAGCATGACCTCCCTGATGACAAAGCAGAGAAGGGCAAGGAAATGCAAAGATACAAAAAGATATTTAGGAAAGCCAGATTGTCATCTGCCACAATCTTGATAACTCATAGAATAGTCCCAGGGAACATATATCGAGAACCTGCCAGATGCCAGTCTTTCTCTAAGCACTTTGTGTGTATTAACTCATTTAATCCTCATAACAACCTATGAGGCAAGTAGGATTTTATCCCCACTTTCCAGATGAAGAAATGGAGGATTGGGCAAGTTAAATAATTTTCCCAAGGTCGGTGAGGATGCCCATAAAAAAAGTGGAATTCCAACCCCAAATATGGTGGCTTCAGGGCCACAGCCTCCACCACTTCCATCTACTTCTCCCGGACCGTGACCCAGCCAGCCCCTGCGTTTTTCTCTGTCTCTTACTGCAGCATGGGGCCTGCAGCCCTGCCTCTGGGCCAGAGGTCGGCGGGGGTAGCAGGTGGAGCGGCACCGCCCCCCATGCACGCCCACTGGCCGTGAAGCCACCGTGCCTCCTGCACCTCTCTCTCTCTTGGGATGGAGTTACTACCTGAATCCCTCTTAAATGTCAAGCCACTGTTCCCCTGTGGGCCACCCCAGTCCTCTAGACTTCTTCATCAGGCCAGGTCATGATGTCTATTTAGAAAAGCAAAACAGGTGCACCTAATCTCAGCTGGTCCACCCGAGACCCCCTGAGCGCCAACCATATTCCCCCGCGCGGTCCCATTTCCGCTCCAACAAGATGAAAGAAACTGTCATGAACCAGGAGAAACTCGCCAAACTGCAAGCACAAGTGCGCATTGGTGGGAAAGGAACTGCTTGCCGAAAGAAGAAGGTGGTTCGTAGAACGGCTACAGCAGATGATAAAAAAACTTCAGTTCTCCTTAAAGAAGTTAGGGGTAAACAATATCTCTGGTATTGAAGAAGTGAATATGTTCACAGACCAAGGAACAGTGCTCTACTTTAACAACCCCGAAGTTCAGGCATCACTAGCAGCGAACACTTTCACCATTCCAGGCCACGCTGAGACAAAGCGGCGGACAGAAATGCTACCCAGTATCTTAAACCAACTTGGAGCAGACAGTCTGACTAGTTTAAGACTGGCTGAAGCTCTGCCCAACCAATCTGTGGATGGAAAAGCACCACTTGCTACCGGAGAGGATGATGATGATGAAGTTCCAGATCTTGTGGAGAATTTTGATGAAGCTTCCAAGAATGAAGCAAACTGAATTGAGTCAATTTCTGAAGAAGATAAAACTTGAAGAAGTTACTGGGAGCTGCTATTTTATATGATGACTGCTTTTTAAAATTTTGTTCATGGATCTGATAAAATCTAGATCTCTAATATTTTTTCCTTTTTAAAAAATTTTTTATTGTTATGTTAATCACCATATATTACATCATTAGTTTTTGATGTAGTGTTCCATGATTCATTGATTGTGCATAACACCCAGTGCTCCATGCAGAACGTGCCCTCTTTAATACCCATCACCAGGCTAACCCATCCTCCCACCCCCCTCCCCTCTAGAACCCTCAGTTTGTTTTTCAGAGTCCATCGTCTCTCATGGTTCCTCTCCCCTTCCAATATCCCCCCCTTCATTCTTCCCCTCCTGCTATCTTCTTCTTCTTCTTTTTTTTTTCTTAACATAAATTGCATTGTTTCAGAGGTGCAGATCTGTGATTCAACAGGCTTGCACAATTCACAGCACTCACCATAGCACATACCCTCCCCAATGACTATCACCCAGCCACCCCATCCCTCCCACCACCCCCCACTCCAGCAACCCTGTTTGTTTCCTGAGATTAAGAATTCCTCCTATCAATGAGGTCATATGATACATGTCTTTCTCTGATTGACTTATTTCGCTCAGCATAACACCCTCCAGTTCCATCCACGTCATTGCAAATGGCAAGATCTCATTCCTTTTGATGGCTGCATAATATTCCATTGTATATATATATATATATATACCACTTCTTCTTTATCCATTCATCTGTCGATGGACATCTTGGCTCTTTCCACAGTTTGGCTATTGTGGACATTGCTGCTATAAACATCGGGGTGCACATACGCCTTCGGATCCCTACATTTGTGTCTTTGGGGTAAATACCCAGTAGTGCAATTGCTGGATCATATGGTAGCTCTATTTTCAACTTTTTGAGGAACCTCCATTATGTTTTCCAGAGTGGCTGCACCAGCTTGCATTCCCACCAACAATGTAGGAGGGTTCCCCTTTCTCCGCATCCCCGCCAACATCTGTCGTTTCCTGACTTGTTAATTTTAGCCATTCTGACTGGTGTGAGGTGGTATCACATTGAGGTTTTGATTTGGATTTCCCTGATGCCGAGCGATGTTGAGCACTTTTTCATGTGTCTGTTGGCCATTTGGATGTCTTATTTGGAAAAATGTCTGTTCATGTCTTCTGCCCATTTCTTGATTGGATTCTTTGTTCTTTGGGTGTTGAGTTTGATAAGTTCTTTATAGATTTTGGATACTAGCCCTTTAACTGATATGTCATTTGCAAATATCTTCTCCCATTCTGTTGGTTGTCTTTTGGTTTTGTTGACTGTTTCTTTTGCTGTGCAAAAGCTTTTTATCTTGATGAAATCCCAATAGTTCATTTTTACCCTTGCTTCCCTTGCCTTTGGTGATGTTTCTAGGAAGAAGTTGCTGTGGCTGAGGTCGAAGAGGTTGCTGCCTATGTTCTCCTCAAGGATTTTGATGGACTCCTGTCTCACATTTAGGTCTTTCAACCATTTGGAGTCTGTTTTTGTGTGTGGTGTAAGGAAATGGTCCAGTTTCATTCTTCTGCATGTGGCTGTCCAATTTTCCCAACACCATTTGTTGAAGAGACTGTCTTTTTTCCATTGGACATTCTTTCCTGCTTTGTCAAAGATGAGTTGACCATAGAGTTGAGGGTCCATTTCTGGGCTCTCTATTCTGTTCCATTGATCTATGTGTCTGTTTTTGTGCCAGTACCATACTGTCTTGATGATGACAGCTTTGTAATAGAGCTGGAAGTCCGGAATGGTGATGCCACCAGCTTTGCTTTTCTTTTTCAACATTCCTCTGGCTATTCGGGGTCTTTTCTGGTTCCATACAAATTTTAGGATTATTTGTTCCATTTCTTTGAAAAAAGTGGATGGTATTTTGATGGGGATTGCATTGAATGTGTAGATTGCTTTAGGTAGCATTGACATCTTCACCATATTTGTTCTTCCAGTCCATGAGCATGGAACGTTTTTCCATTTCTTTGTGTCTTCCTCAATTTCTTTCATGAGTATTCTACAGTTTTCTGAGTACAGATCCTTTGCCTCTTTGGTTAGATTTATTCCTAGGTATCTTATGGTTTTGGGTGCAATTGTAAATGGGATTGACTCCTTAATTCCTCTTTCTTCTGTCTTGTTGTTGGTGTATAGGAATGCCACTGATTTCTGTGCATTGATTTTATATCCTGCCACTTTACTGAATTCCTGTATGAGTTCTAGCAGTTCTGGGGTGGAGTCTTTTGGGTTTTCCACATAAAGTATCATATCATCTGCAAACAGTGAGAGTTTGACTTCTTCTTTGCCGATTCGGATGCCTTTTATTTCTTTTTGTTGTCTGATTGCTGTGGCTAGGACTTCTAGTACTATGTTGAATAGCAGGGGTGATAGTGGACATCCCTGCCGTGTTCCTGACCTTAGGGGGAAGGCTCTCAGTTTTTCCCCATTGAGAATGATATTTGCTGTGGGTTTTTCATAGATGGCTTTTATGATATTGAGGTATGTACCCTCTATCCCTATACTCTGAAGAGTTTTGATCAAGAAAGGATGCTGTACTTTGTCAAATGCTTTCTCTGCATCTATTGAGAGGATCATATGATTCTTGTTCTTTCTTTTGTTAATGTATTGTATCACGTTGATTGATTTGTGGATGTTGAACCAAACTTGCAGCCCAGGGATAAATCCCACTGGGTCATGGTGAATAATCCTTTTAATGTACTGTTGGATCCTATTGGCTAGTATTTTGGTGAGAATTTTTGCATCCATGTTCATCAAGGATATTGGTCTGTAATTCTCCTTTTTGATGGGGTCTTTGTCTGGTTTGGGGATCAAGGTAATGCTGGCCTCATAAAACGAGTTTGGAAGTTTTCCTTCCATTTCTATTTTTTGGAACAGTTTCAGAAGAATAGGTATTAATTCTTCTTTAAATGTTTGGTAGAATTCCCCTGGGAAGCCATCTGGCCCTGGGCTTTTGTTTTTTGGGAGATTTCTGATGACTGCTTCAGTTTCCTTAGTGGTTATAGGTCTGTTCAGGTTTTCTATTTCTTCCTGGTCCAGTTTTGGTAGTTGATACATCTCTAGGAATGCATCCATTTCTTCCAGATTATCTAATTTGCTGGCATAGAGTTGCTCATAATATGTTCTTATAATTGTTTGTATTTCTTTGGTGTTGGTTGTGATCTCTCCTCTCTCATTCATGATTTTGTTGATTTGGGTCATTTTTCTTTTCTTTTTGATAAGTCTGGCCAGGGGTTTATCAGTCTTATTAATTCTTGCAAAGAACCAGCTCCTAGTTTCGTGGATCTGTTCTACTGTTCTTTTGGTTTCTATTTCATTGATTTCTGCTCTGATCTTTATTATTTCTCTTCTCCTGCTGGGTTTAGGCTTTATTTGCTGTTTTTTCTCTAGCTCCTTTAGGTGTAGGGTTAGGTTGTGTATTGAGACCTTTCTTGTTTCTTGAGAAAGGCTTGTATTGCTATATACTTTCCTCTTAGGACTGCCTTTGCTGCATCCCAAAGATTTTGAACAGTTGTTTCATTTTCATTGGTTTCCATGAATTTTTTTAATTCTTCTTTAATTTCCTGGTTGACCCACTCATTCTTTAGTAGAATGCTCTTTAGCCTCCATGTATTTGAGTTCTTTCTGACTTTCCTCTTGTGATTGAGTTCTAGTTTCAAAGCATTGTGGTCTGAAAATATTTAGGGAATGATCCCAATCTTTTGGTACCGGTTGAGACCTGATTTGTGACCCAGAATGTGATTCTGGAGAATGTTCCATGGGCAGTAGAGAAGAATGTGTATTCTATTGCTTTGGGATGGAATGTTCTGAATATGTCTGTGAAGTCCATTTGGTCCAGTGTGTCATTTAAAATCTTTATTTCCTTGTTGATCTTTTGCTTAGATGATTTGTCCATTTCACTGAGAGGAGTGTTAAAGTCCCCCACTATTATTGTATTGTTGTCAATGTGTTTCTTTGCTTTTGTTATTAATTGGCTTATATAATTGGCTGCTCCCATGTTAGGGGCATAGATATTTACAATTGTTAGATCTTCTTGTTGGATAGACCCTTTAAGTAGGATATAGTGTCCTTCCTCATCTCTTATTACAGTCTTTGGTTTAAAATCTAATTTGTCTGATATAAGGATTGCCACCCCAGCTTTCTTTTGGTGTGCATTATCATGGTAAATGGTTTTCCACCCCCTCACTTTCAATCTGGGGGTGTCTTTGGGTCTAAAATGAGTCTCTTGCACACAGCACATCGATGGGTCTTGTTTTTTTATCCAATCTGATACCCTGTGTCTTTTGATTGGGGCATTTAGCCCATTTACATTCAGGGTAACTATTGAAAGATATGAATTTAGTGCCATTGTATTGCCTGTAAGGTGACTGTTACTGTGTATTGTCTGTGTTCCTTTCTGGTCTATGTTGCTTTTAGGCTCTCTCTTTGCTTAGAGGACCCCTTTTAATATTTCTTGTAGGTCTGGTTTCGTGTTTGCAAATTCCTTTAGTTTTTGTTTGTCCTGGAAGCTTTTTATCTCTCCTTCTATTTTCAATATCAGCCTAGCTGGATATAGTATTCTTGCCTGCATATTTTTCTCATTTAGTGCTCTGAATATATCATGCCAGTCCTTTCTGGCCTGCCAGGTCTCTGTGGATAGGTCTGTTGCCAATCTAATGTTTCTACCATTGTAGGTTACAGATCTCTTCTCCTGAGCTGCTTTCAGGATTTTCTTTTTGTCTCTGAGACTTGTAAGTTTTACTATTAGATGTTGGGGTGTTGACCTATTTTTATTGATTTTGAGAGTGGTTCTCTGTGCCTCCTGGATTTTGATGCCTGTTTTCTTCCCCAAATTAGGGAAGTTCTCTGCTATAATTTGCTCCAATATACCTTCTGCCCCTCTCTCTCTTTCTTCTTCTTCTGGGATCCCAATTATTCAAATGTTGTTTCATCTTATGGTATCACTTATCTCTCGAATTCTGCCCTCGTGATCCAGTAGTTGTTTATCTCTCTTTTTCTCAGCTTCTTTATTTTCAATCATTTGGTCTTCTGTATCACTGATTCTCTCTTCTGCCTCATTTATCCTAGCAGTTAGCACCCCCATTTTTTATTGCACCTCATTAATAGCCTTTTTGATTTCAACTTGGTTAGATTTTAGTTCTTTTATTTCTCCAGAAAGGGTTTCTCTAATAACTTCCATGCTTTTTTCAAGGCCAGCTAGTATCTTTAAAATCATGATTTTGAACTCTAGGTCCGACATCATACTAATGTCCGTATTGAGTAGGTCCCTGGCATTCAGTACTACTTCTTGTTCTTTTTGTTGAGGTGATTTTTTCCATCTTGTCATTTTGTCCAGAGGAGAATAGATGAATGAGAGAACAAAATGCTAACAGGGTAACAACGTCCCCAGAAAATATACTCTAAACAAATCAGAAAAGACCTGAAACCGGGGGAAAAGAAAGGGAAAGAAAGAAAAAAGAAAAAGAAAAAAAAGAAAAAGAAAAAGATAACAACAAACAAAAACAGAACAAAACAAAAAAAACAGAATATGATCAAATATGATCAGGCTGGCGAATAGATCAGTGCCACACACTAGATTTGGGGTGTATTTTGATCTGTTAGAAGAAAGTGCCTCCCAAAATTTTAAAGAAAGAAAAACTTATATATGTACAAAAATAAGGGTTGATACAATGAAGGAATGGAATATGACTGTAAAGATGAAAATTATAAAAAATTTTATAAAAGGAATTGATAAGATAAGAAGTTGTTTGAAAAAAGAAAGAAGAGGATTTAAAAAAGAAAAAAAGGAAAAAAAAGGGAGAGAATGTGATCAGGCAGGAGACTAGAACAAAGCCATACACTAGAGATTTAGGATATATTTTGATCTGTTAGAAGAAACTGTATAGCAAAATTTTAAAGAGAGAACAACATATATATATGACAAAAATAAGGGTAACTACTATGAAGGGATAGAATATGACTCTATAAATGAAAAATAAAAATGTTTTTTAAAAAAGGGATTGATAAGATGGTTGAAAAAGGGAAAAAGAAAAATTAAAAAAAAAAAGACAGTTAAAAAAATTAACTTTGAAAGACTAAAGTAAAAAAGCCATGGATTCTATGTGCAGTATTCCCCTAGCTCTGGAGTTCTGCCATTCTCATTGATTGGTAAACTTGGTCTTGGCTGGCTGTTCTTGCTGATCTTCTGGGGGGAGGGGAGGGGCCTGTTGCCATGGTTCCCAAATGTCTTTGCTGGAGGCGGAACTGCCCCGCCCTTGCCCGGTCTGGGCTAAGTAATCTGCTTGGGTTTGCTCTCGGGAGCTCTTGTTGCCTGCAAGCTTTCCGTTTGGCTTTGGAGGACAAGAGTGAAAATGGCGGCCTCCCAATCTCCGCCCCAGAGGAGCCGAGAACTCGGGGCCCCGCTCCTCAGTGCACCCACAGAGAAAAGCTGTCAGTCACTCCCGTCTCCCTGGTCTTCGGCCGCACTCCGTGCTCACCCGGCCTGTGACCGAGCGTTTCTATCTCTGGCACCTGACTCCGTGTGGAGTCTCCAAACCCAGCAGATCCCTGTGGTGCGCTCCCATGCTGCTCCTCCCGGGGCAGAAAGGGGAGTCTCCCCGGATCTGCCACTTGTTGGGTCCCTGCTGGAGGAGCAGTGGCCCGATTGTGCCGCGGATCATGGTTTATGATAACCCCGAGCTGAGAGCCCGCGCCTGGGCTCCGTCTCTGCGGCCGGCTTCCCTGCTCCGATACCTGGGAGCTCTGCCGCACTCAGGCACCCCCGGTCTTCCTGTGACCCCGAGGGTCCTGAGACCACACTGTCCCACGAGGGTTCCATCCCCCACTTAGCCACTGGAGCGACGTCCCTCAGCGGAGCTGACTTCTAAAGTTCCGATTTTGTGCTGCGCGGCTCTATCACTTGCCAGTAGCGGCCAAGGGAGACCCCCTCCCCCACCGTCTATCCACCTGAACATCGCCTCAGATTCACTTCTCCGCACATCCTACCTTCCAGAAAGTGGTCGCTTTTCTGTTCAGAGAGTTGTTGCTATTCTTTTCTTCGATCTCCTGTGGAGTTCATAGGTGTTCAGAATGGTTTGATCCCTATCTTGCTGAATTCCTGAGAGGAGACGAAATCCAGGTCTCCTACTCCTCCGCCATCTTGCTCCTAGATCTCTAATATTTTTAAGCCCAAGCCCCTTGGATACTGTAGCTCTTTTCAGTTTTTGCTTATACACAATTCATTCTTTGCAGCTAATTAAGCTGAAGAAGCCTGGGAATAAAGTTTGAAACAAGGTTAATAAAGTTCTTTGCCTAGGGGAAAAAAAAAAAAGAAAAGCAAAACAGGGCCTAAGGGAAAATACAAGCTCAGCTTAAACCACCACTTCACTATTACAGCTGTGAGACTTCGATAAAGTTCTTCATTGTCTCTGAGCCTTAATGATTTCATGTCTAAAATGGAGATAATACGTACATGGTAGGGTCATTAAATATGTGAAGTGTTTAACACAATGCCTAGCACGTAGAAGGCACAAAGTAGATATTTATGTGGCTGCTTCTGTAATCTGAGTTTGCAATGAGCATGTAGATGTGTTCTTTTTTTTTTTAAGTTTTTATTTAAATTCAGTTAGTTTACATACAGTGCAATACTAGTTTCAGGGGTACAATATAGTGATTCAACACTTCCATACAACACCTGGTGCTCATCACAAGTGCCCTCCTTAATTTCCATCCCCTATTAACCCATCTCCCACCCCCTTCCCTGAGGGGATAACCATCAGTTTGTTTTCTGTAATTAAGAATCTGTTTCTTGGTTGCCTCTCTTTTTTCCCCTTGCTTTGTTTCTTAAATTTTACATATGAGTGAAATCATATGGTATTTGTCTTTCTCTGACTTTTTTCACTTTGCATTATACTCCCTCAATCCATCCATGTTGTTGCAAATG
The DNA here is from genome assembly GCF_964656455.1 of Halichoerus grypus. Classification (NCBI taxonomy): domain Eukaryota; kingdom Metazoa; phylum Chordata; class Mammalia; order Carnivora; family Phocidae; genus Halichoerus; species Halichoerus grypus. The sequence continues at coordinate 131,190,946 of NC_135717.1, read as the reverse complement.
GCAAGATTGCATTCTTTTTTATGGTTGAGTAATATTCCATTATATATATGGAGAGTTAATATACCACATCTTCTTTATCCATTCTAGCCTGTGAGGGCATAAACCTACTTCAGTTGCTCTGTGTGAAACTCTCTGCTTGAGGTCCTTTATCCTAGGGTCGAAACCATCACCTGATTATCTGTATCACAATCAGTGTACTGAAAGATTCACTCTTAGCAAAGGTTTTTTCCTCAGCAAATGACTGCTCTGTATCTCTTGGATTATAACCAGGGTTAAGTCAATTAATTTTTTTCCTGAAGGAACTAAACACATAATCTTAAAGTGCTCAATACTAATGTTAATAGCTACCATTTGTAAATTACTCACTAGGTGCCAAGTACTATGCTAAAATTGATTTAATCTTTACAGTCTTGTGAGAAAGGGATTCTTGTACCCATTTTATAGAACAGATCATTGAGGTTTGGAGAGGTTAAGTAACTTGTCCAAGGTCACAGAGCTAGCACATGGCAGAGCTGGACTCTAAACAGTGTTGTCTCCATCTGAATCCAAAGCCCATGCTCTCCACCACTATTTTAAAATAATAATAGGATTAACAATGGAACATAATGAGAAACTGAGCTTCTATACTCTTTTTGCTTTCCAACAAATTGTATATTAATCTAAGTCACATGTTCCATTAAGCCTTGTAATATAGAGGCAATGGCAATAAAATAGAATTTGTCTTTGTAGAACTGTTAATAAGACCAAGGAAAAGAAAGCCCCATGAGAATTTCCTATTATCTAAATATGTGCAAAATCTTTTGGAGGACATTGAAGGCCAATTGTTAAAATCTTGTGAGTTGGTTTTATTTAAATCTTCCATGAGTATATTCATGGGGCCTCTCCAGTGTAGTCAAAAGGGACTGTCCCTGGGTACATCTAAGTTAAAAAGTTCAATTTTCTAATTTGAATATTAGGTGCCGATTTATTTCTCCATTGGTGTTTGCTGTAATTCACTTAGCCAATTCCCTTGGGACTGCAGTTAGCAAACTTCCTGGAGGTGGGGCGTCCTTTGGAAATTAAAAAATAACAAACAAACCAGAGTCAACAGATAAGTGACACATCACTGTTCAGAAGCTTTTATGGGTTTGACAGAGAACAGAATCCAACACCCACATCCTTTCATAGACCTGATTAACAAGAAAACTTCTCCAAGTAGATAGAGCATGAAAATTGGTGCCCCTTGGAATCAGTTGTCTAACTGAGTTTAATATTTTCATTGCTTTTCCACTGTTATTATTTTTTTTTTTTTAAAGATTTTATTTATTCATTTGAGACACAGAGATACAGAGAGAGAGAGAGAGAGAAAGCATGAGCAGGGAGAGAGGCAGAGGGAGAGGGAGAAGCAGGCTCCTCGCCGAGCCAGGAGCCCGATGTGGGGCTCGATCCCAGGACCCTGGGATCATGACCTGAGCTGAAGGCAGACGCTTAACCATCTGAGCCACCCAGGCGCCCCCACTGTTATTATTATTATTATTGCCATCTTAACTTATGCATTATAGCCACAGCATATGCCTCTGGGTACAAGAGGAAGGAAAGATTCAATTTTAGTGTCTGTCTTATTTGTGCTTTACTTGAAGCAATTTGGTTTGCCACATGGAGTGAATAAAGCTGTCATGTTATTTTTTTTTTTCAAAAAGAACACAATAACTATAATGGACTATGCATTCATTACTAAGTAGATTAATTTTTTCTTCTGTTGAATGGCATAAAAAAGGGGGATAATTTCGAATTGCATTGTGTCTGGTGAATCATGATGCACATTTCAAACCTAGGCACACACCAGGTCCCAGCTTTTCTGCCAGTGTTTTCCCAACACACAATCTTTTTTGAAGAATATTACTCAGAATGCAATAAAAACATGTTTTATGGCTTATATGTAGTAATTTGCTGCAGGAAAATGTAAATTAAAATATAACCTTCGACTCCCAGAAAATACTGTCTCTGTTGAATATTTAACTTTCTTTCTTTTGGGGTAGGGGGGACTTAAATTCTCTCTTCCTTTTTTCTCTTTTTACATTGTCTCCTTTACATGCTCATCTAACAGCTAAACATTGCCAAATCCTTCCTTGTATGTTAGAGATGTTAGCTGTGCTCATAAACGAGCATTCAGATGTGCCTGGCCCTGCCCAGAGGCTCACTCTGGTGGGCCCTTGGAGCCCTGTTTCATGACGGATTGAAGATTTCCCTAGGAAATAGCTCATTACCAGAGAGGAGAGAGTTGAGGGACATATGTTTGTTTCAAGACAATGAGAAAGGGTCGGAGGAGAGGGTCATATGGGCAAAATGTGATCATTTAGATCACTCATTCTCCATGGAGTCCCCCTGGGAGTGGGGACTATGAATACAAACTTTAAGAACTGTTTTACCAAAAATATCTTTAGACATTGGGAGCACAAAGAAGCACTTTTGGTAACCTAGGTAACAGATGGTAATAATAATAATTAGCATTTATTGAGCTCTTCCTAATTACTAAACATGGAACACACATCGTCTTACTCATGCATTATCATAATCATCAGGTGGCCCTTGGATAAGGCCTTTATTCTCTCCATTTCAGAGATGAGGAAGCTGAGGCTTGGAGGGCATACCTAACTTGGCCTGTGGCCATGCAGCTAAAAAGTGGCAGATCCAAGATTCTAACTCAGATCTCTCTAATCTTAAAATCTACTGTCTGGACCACATTGCCAATAACATCTTCCACCAAGTCCAACAGGAGTACACTGGAGCATGGGATAGAAGCTGTGGGCCGAGAGGTCGTTCAGGCCAGCCTATATGTGCCATGGAAGGTGGGAGACTACTGGGCATTAATGCACACTCAGTGTGGGTATCTGATTCCTTCCTACTCCTATCAGAAGCTTCTTGTTGGCTTCTTGACAATCTCTTAGCTGCTGAGTAAGAGGAGGAAAGCAGCTCCTGGCAGACGTTAGCCTCAATGACCGCTTTTGGGAACACACGTGAAATAACTCCTGGGTTTCCCAGAATAATTAGGGGGAGATTCAAAGGCAATTGGAGTTCTGGAAGAGTGAACTGGTGACAAAATAAAATGGATTCTGTTTTGTTACTGTTTGATGACCCTATTTTTAACCTTAGATTAAAAGGTTAGGAATTTTAGGTCCTTGGTTAGGACTAGGGAAATGGGTTATGCAAAGAACCTCCCAAATCAGGATTTGGCTGGTAATGAAACGAGGAACATGGCCTCTGGTTTTTATCTTTGGATGCCCTTACATTCTGGTTTGTGAATTCTGGGTGAGTGAAAACAACTCTGGAGTGCTGTTTTCTTCCCTCTGAGCTTGTTTAGGAAGAGGACAACTTCTGCCTCTTTCCTCCCCAACCTCAATTATTATTCAAAAAGTATTGCCAAGCACAGGCCCTTTACCAAATGAAAAAGTGCTTGATCACCAATCATCTTTGTCATATTTTTTTTTAAAGATTTTATTTATTTATTTGACAGAGAGAGAGAGATAGCGAGAACAGGAACACAAGCAAGGGGAGCGGGAGAGGGAGAAGCAGGCTTCCTGCCGAGCAGGGAGCCTGATGTGGGGCTCGATCCCAGGACCCTGGGAGCATGACCTGAGCAGAAGGCAGACACTTAACGACTGAGCCATCCAGGCGCCCCATCTTTGTCATATTTGGAACATCTACTCTTCACAAGAGGCACAGCACAAGGGACTGGGGACCCGGAAATGACTAAGCTGGGAATCCTTGCTCTTAGTCAATTCCCCTCTCCTGCAGAGAGACAGACAGGTATGTAACTAATCACACACACAACCAAAGAAAACAGAACTAAGTGGAGACAAAGTAGCAAAAGTATAGGAGGCTTTAGGCATTGAGTACCATTCTTATGAGGGTGGGGGCTTTGCCCATTTTCTCTGTCAATCCCGTTTAGGTAAATGTATGTTTTGGGTAGATGCTATTTCACATTATTCTTCCTGGCTTTCCCACTCTGTTCCCTCACTTATTCATCCTTCTTGGGCTCTCTCTACAGTCTCTTCCTCTCTCCCCTTCCAAAGCCCTTCCCAGACACCCACTGAAATTACTGAGCTCCTACTCAGAACCACCTTCACATCAAGCTACTAACGACATGTTCTTGCCAACCATTACTCTTTAGTCCATCTGTCTTCTTGTCTGCTCAGAAGAGTCCAAAAGTATTTCTAGATCTTTAACAATCTTTAAGCCACATGGGGGAAATGCATTTAAACTAGTTAATAAGACCACAGGCTAAGGGCAAAGCACTAAGATCGACTTTTATGTACCCAATTACCACCTTAGATGTCAACTGTGCACCAGGGGGTTCTTAATGAGTTACGTAAGGGAGAGAGTCTTTGAAATGGTTTGGCCTTTCCTCCTTCCTTTATAACCCGGCATCTATCCTACTCTGCTGGAAGGAGCAGCTGAAAAATGCAAAAGAGAGCAACAGCAATAAGGGAAAACTGTACGATAGCGGGGACTTGGCTGTGTTGCTCACTGCTCCATTTCTACCACCTAACACGCAGTGGTACTAGATAAATATTTGCTGAAAGGGGAGGGAGGGGAGAGATTGAGATAAACATTGGACTTGGCTTCTACTAGATGAACTCTGAGATCCCTTCTTACTGAGATTTTAGGACCCAATAACAGTGAGAACATAAATTTGAAAAACTATGTAAACTCATGATGTTGCATTGTTTCCTATCCCATCTTCTCTGTATTTACAAGTCGTTACATTGGTATGGCCAATATTGAGATCAAGGAAGGGAGAACAGAATCAAGGCAATGGAAAGAATTTCAAAAGGCTATTTATTTTATCCCCAGTTGGCAACTAAATCATCCCATAAAAGGACGTACGGTGACATAATGGAAAGTGTGCAGGCTTTGGAGTCAAACAGAGCTGGGTTTGAATTCCTGTTCAGCTGCTCACAGACTGCATGACCTTGGACGACGTAACATCTTTGAGCCTGGTTCCTCTTTTATAAAATACATACCATAAGAAAATATTTGAGGGTTTTGCACCTTGCACAAACTGACACATAGAAGGACCTCAAAAATATGTTAGTTCCCTTTCTCCTCAGAAAGCTATATGCACATAATTATTTTTTAAAAGATACATTTTGGGGCACCTGGGTGGCTCAGTTGGTTAAGCATCTGCCTTCAGCTCAGGTCATGATCCTGGAGTCCTGGGATCGAGCCTCAAGTCGGGCTCTGTGCTTAACGGGGAGCCTGCTTCTCCCTCTCCCTCTGCCCCTTCCCACTCATGCTCTCTCTCTCAAATAAATAAATAAAATCTTTTTTAAAAGAGATACGTCTCAGGGCGCCTGGGTGGCTCAGTCGTTAAGCATCTACCTTCGGCTCAGGTCATGATCCCAGGGTCCTGGGATCGAGCCCCGAATTGGGCTCCCTGCTCCGCGGGAAGCCTGCTTCTCCCTCTCCCACTCCCCCTGCTTGTGTTCCCTCTCTCACTGTGTCTCTCTCTGTCAAATAAATAAAATCTTTAAAAATAAATAAATAAATAAAAGAGATACGTCTCAATTTCCTTTAGTATATCAACATCTTACAGATGTTCTAGCCTCATAAGTCTACAGATTTTGTAATTGTGCTGACATGCAAGGCCTTTTACTTACTTAAAAAAAATGTTGAACTTACTGTTGGTTGGAATATCAGTTGAATAACATCACTACTGCCAAATCCCCATTTGTACAGTAACCCTTCATAAACTTAAAGATCATTGTTGAGTCCTTTGTGAGCCTGTTATAAAACCCAACCCTTACATTGCCTCATTTGTCAAGGGTTTTTAAAGAAAAGAATTCTTTTAAACACTTAGTATATGACTAGGTCTTAACCTGCTTTAAGACAGGACCTTGTTTTCACTCCAGCAAGGCAGAAGCTAAAACATTAATAACAATTCTAACTATGGAAGATATAGATCAAAGCTAGAAGAAAAGAAAACATATATTACCTCCTTCTACTAAATGAAGGTTAAGCTCTCTTCAAAGACCTTTAAGTTTAAAATAGTTGTTATACAGCCAATTGACTTGCAAGGTGACTGGAGACAGAGGAAACTTGACCTCTAATAAGAAGTGTTTAAAAATGGAAAGAAGGTTCTGGAGCAAACTTTTCTAGGCCAGGGACTGAGTCTTAATCCTTCATGATTCTCAGGCATCAGGGGCACGTCTGGCACCAAGTAATGGTTAGAAATCTTAAGCTGAATTGAAGTAACAGTTGTCACCTCCATAAAAACTGTAACAGGAGTACTTTAAATAGAAAAACAGAAAATATAAAAATTAAAACCTAATAATATTAATATTATACTATTTTAAAAGTGGTCCTACTATTTCCTTAAGATGCATGTTGCCCTTTAAAGCAAAGAATAATACTTTATTTTTTTTTTATGCTTTTGAAAAAATATTTCAAAGGCCATTAGTTCTGGGTCATAAACTACTATCTTTTCTCTGGATCCAATTAAAAGTACTCAGTAAGGGAGCACCTCGGTGGCTCAGTCGGTTGAGTGTCACTCTTGGTTTCCACTCAGGTCGTATCTCAGGGTGGTGAGATCGAGCCCCACCTGGGGGGGGGGTCCACACTCAGCATGGGGTCTGCTGGAGATTCTCTCCCTTCCTCTCTCTCCCTCCCCCTCTACCCAGCCCCCCCCCCCCGCTCGTGCACATGCACACACCCTCTCTCTAAAATAAATAAATAAAATCTTTTAAAAAAATACTCAGTAAGGAGATTCACATGAAAACTGATTTGTCTATGTGGTATAGATTCATTGCCACCCACTTCTGCCTTCAGTAGACAGGGCCATTCCACCGCATTTACTTCTGGGCTGCCATTTCCTTTCATGGCTGACATTCATCCCTACACATGTAGCAATACACAGGTGTCCTAAATGTGTGAAGGAAACTTATTTCAGGCATACAATAATCGGAATACATAAAAGTCTTCTGTCTTGCAATTCGGTAGGAAGGCTAATAACTACCACGTGGGGTTGTGGTACAGAGTAAGTAAAATAATGAAGGTGTCACTCAATATATGCCGGGGCCATGAGAGTAGGCACCAAATTAATGTTATTAGTGGTTATAGGAACAATAGTAGTAAACAGAATAGATCCATCTATCAGGCAGGCCTGAGTTCAAATCCCAGCTCAGCCATTTTACAGCTATGTAAATTTGGGGCAAGTTGTTAAATCTCTCTGAGCCTCAGCTTTTCCATTTACAAAATTTGGACACTTACGGCATCTATCTCAAACCACTTTTGAGACAATTGAACTTGATAATCCACTTAAAGAATTTGGGACAATGTATGTTTCTCGGTATGTGTTCAACAAATGTCTATTATTCTTATTACCATCATTATTATCAATAATAATTCACTAATTAATTTTGTCTGTACTTTAAGGGAAAATGGTAAGTAAATTAAATATCTAGAAAATGAATCTCAAGTCTTGAAACCAAAGAAATAACTAAATATAGTAATTACAAATGGAGAGAGGGGTTTGTATATTGGTGATCAGTTGGAGCTTTCTTAGGATAGAGATCCTTCTTTTTCCCAATACCTTGATACATCTTAGAGAGGTGGTGGAAATAAACGTAAGAACTTAAAAAATACCTGCTTTTGGTTAAGATATGCTCTCCTTTTCATTTTAAAGATCACTTATTTGTAAGAATACTAATTATAATTTATTTTTAAGAATTTTATTTATTTTAATTTTTTATTTTTAAGAATTTTAACTAGATACAAAAAGTTGGCAAAGTTGTTTAAAATGTTAATTAAAATAGACAAAAGCAGAAAATAGAAAAGATTTTAGAGGATATGTATTTACCGCATCATTTTGAAGATGAGGGCACTGAGATGAAGACTTGCCTGGGGTCATCTAGGGGAGTATGCGTGGGGCTCAGGCTAGGTTTCGTGATTACTCTGCAGACCACTCTGTTACAGCTCGACAAAAGTTAAGTCAAGGTGCTGATTAGCCAAGCCTGAGTCTCCATGAGCCAGAGAAATGGAAGTATTTCACTGTAGTCCACGACTGAGTTCTTCAGTGCATGAAAATCCTATCATGTTCTGCTTGGTATGATTCATCTTTGGTGTATAATATGTCATAGCTATGCATTGATTTTGTCAATTTAATGTGAAGAAAATTAATGTAATTAATTATTGAATGAACCAGTGTTTCCTTGTAACCCCATGACACTTGCCCTAGAACATGCATCTACTTTTCTTCCTTCAACTGTAACTCTTTTGTATGACCAGTGATAAGGCTTGGCTCCACAGCTCTCAAAAGCTCTTAAGGTTTTCCCATCATATATTTTATCTCTAGAGTGCCCATATATTTTATGAAATCATTCACATTACTCCTCAGAGATTAAGAACTGATTAATATAGGACATTAATGACATTTTAAGGTCCCAGGCTCCACTTTATCCTAAGCTTGTGAAAGGCCACTGTTTAATTACAATCATTCCATTCTCAGAGAGATTTCCACTTTGTAATAGATAGATGGCTGCAACAGTCTCAGAACATGCATTCCCTCTTAAAACGCAGACCAAAAAAAGCACTTCAGTCTTTTTTCCAGAACTTGTGAGAAATATTTCAAAGGCTTCTCAATGGCATTGGTTTGGTCACATGTCTATGTCTAAACCAATCACTATGGACAGAAGAATGTGTGGCCAAGCTTGGCTCAGACACCATCCCTGGGGTGAGGTTGAAGGCAACCCCACCAGGACCATATATAGTGAGAGTGGCAAGTGATGAATCCCCAAGTAACCACTGGAGATGGAGTGGCTTCTGATCTAATAAATGTCTGCTATTCGGGGGAAAGTCTCCGAGCCATGGAATAATAGGATAATAAGACTGGGACCCTTTAGTTAGGAAAGATGGAACCTAATGGAACTTCTTAAAACTATAAACATTCTATACAAATGAACACCAAATCCTTAATTATTGTAATAAGAATACCACTTTTGAAATTTTGAAAGTTATTTTAGTAGTGAGAGATGCTACTTTATGTAGTAGGCAATATCTTCATGGGATTCTTTATCATCAAGGGGCTGCACTTCTGAAAAATATCATTAATTCAAAAAATTCGGTGGAGGGGGGAAAGCCTAAATTAGTAATGTAGAAATGGATAAGACACCCCAAATTTCTGTAACTCCTTTTGAAAACTGAGCTAAATGATCCTCTGGAGCAATCTGTGTATTCTCTTGAGGACTGGATAGTCCCCCAACCTTAACAGGCCAGTTCAACTGCATAAGCTCTTAAGTCCCTAAAAAAGTCTAAGGAGGAAGCAAAGCAGAAAGCTGCAACCAGGCTCTAAAGAAAAAGAACATGCATTCCCCTGCTTCATTTGTAGATCTAACAGAGAGAAGACGCAGCTGTAATCTGCATAAGTGAATCAAGAGAGTAAGAAAAAAAAACCATGTTTTAAAATTCAAAGAAATTTTGCTTGAGACCAAAAACAAACCAAGTAAACAAATGATTGTACATTCGAGCTAAACATTTATCTTCAAATTTTTTGTTTTTGATTTCTAAATTATAACTCACATATAAAATAAATATATTATTAATTATATGATTACATATCATATAGAATATTATATATCATCATACATAGCCTCATAGTTAATCATTGAGTACTCGATGAGCAAGGACATTTTTGCTCTTTTCCTCCTGCCTCCTGAAACAAAGGTCTGATAAGTTCCTGATTCTTACATTGGAGCCTGTTTCATCAAAAAAAGTAGAAATTCTTAAGAATGTAAATGTGTCCTTCGGGCAGCCTTTTATTCCCTTTTCTTTTTTTCCTGGGGTATCATTGTGCTTTCCTGGTGATTTAGCCACTGAGGAATGATGAAAAGAATTATCTGTTTCAATGACTTGTGGCTTATTGTAGGCACTGGGGACAAAGTTGAAATAAAAGGTCACAATGAGATTTGATTGTTCTTCATGTTCTGTCACAGACAGGAATAAAGGCATGCCTTGGGAAAGAAGCTGTGTAGAAACAGAACTTCTTGCTGTACATTATGCAAAACCATAGATACTGTGCTTTACAGAAAATAAATGTTTTTAGAGATATCATACTTGGTTCCAAATTATGCCAAAATCATTTGAAATAAAATCTTTAAAAAAATGTGAACATTACATTTCTAGAAGTTTGGGATCTATGAACCCAAGATACTTTTTTTAAAAATGGGTTTGGGGCTCAGAGTGGGCAGTTGCTTAATTTATTCCTTAGCTATGCCCATTGACTTGATCAAAGGTGTGACCGTATGAGTAAAGTCATATACCTATTTGCTCACTCACTGAACAACTATTTATGGGACTCATTCTATGTGTCAGAAATAGAACACTGAATAGGACAAAGACTTAGCCTGGTGGGAAGTCTCCTGGGAACACAGAAAGTAAATAAAGATATTTAAATTGTGAGTGTAGTAAGTGACACAAAAGGAAAGCATGATGGGAGTGTCCAATGAGGAAGCCAAGAGGTAGGTAGGTGGAGGTAGTCAGGGACAGGATGAGTGGCAAGAAGAGGCAGAGGACACTATATCTCTGAAGTTTCTGAGGTGGAAAGGAGCATGAGGTGTTCAGTGAGCTAAAAGGAGATCCACAGGAAGAAGGCAGGTGTGAACGAGGGTTGAAACAGGAGAGGAAAGAGGCAGAGCACATAGAGTCTTGAAGGCATAAGAATCTGAAGCTTCATAAACAATGGAAATTCATGGGAGAGGGTTGTTGTTTTTTTTAATGCATGTCATTGTCTTATTTTTGTTTTATTTTGAAAGATCCCCTTTTCCACAGTTTAGGGAATCAACCGGAGAGGTATAAGCACAGAGATAGGGAGACTTCTTGTGTCTGTTATGGTGGTCGAGAAAGCAGGTGATAGTGACTCTGCCCACCAGGGATGGCAAAGCTGGGGGAGAGAAATAGAAGGATTTGAAAAGTATTTAGGAGCCAGAATCAATAATAGAATGGGTAAAGTGAGTGAACATGACTCCCATGTTTCTAGACTGGATGGAGGGCAGGGAGGGCAGTCCCCGGCGTTGGGACCTCCCACGGCAGAGGATGTTTGAGGAGAGACTAATGTCAGTTCTGGAAAGGTTTGTGTCATATCCAAGCAGAGACAAGGAGTTGACAGTCAGTTACTTGGGCCTGGAATAGAGCGGAAAAGTCGAAACTAGATCTCTTTGCAAGTTTTTGTACTTAACACTTTCAGATGCTTCCTAGTTACCAGTCCCTTTCTAAGCACTTCATAAACACTAAACTGTTTTCATCTTCCTTAAACCCTCTAAGGCAAGTGCAACTGTTAAACCTCTTTTACCAGGATTGTTAAAGTTGCCCAGCTAGGGGATATAGAGTCAGGATTCCAACCCAGACCGTCCGGCCCCGGAGTCCACACTTCTAACCACGAGGCTGCAAGGCTGAGCCCAGGAATCAGATGGGCGGGTGAGATGGTAGAGCACTAAGAGGAGACAAGGGAGCCCCGAGGAGCTCACATTGTTAAGGTCAGGAGAGGAAAGTGAATTGGCAAAGGAGACAGGTGACTTGTACAAATCCATTAGACCCATTTGTCCCAACATGCTCTCCCAGCAGGGCCTCACACATTGAAGTCAGCAGAGCCCAGATGACATTCATCTCCATTAGCCTGGACACCCTCACCACCGGATACAAAGTCTCAGGGATTTATCCTCCTTGAAAACCTAGGACAGAGCTACCACGCCACTTTCCCGGCTCTGCTCAATTGGTGTTCCTCCAAGGCTGACTCTTTTGCCAATAACTTGACTTGTATTATTTTTAGTGAAATATCATGTAGCAAGCTGCTCCTAAAATATTTCCAGTCTGGAGTGCTGGCAAGAAAAAAAAAATCAAAAAAGAAGAAAGCTGGGAGTGGAGGGCAAGAGTGGGAAAAGAAACGGAATAATGAAAGGTGAAGGGCAGACCACACCCAAAAACTGTGTCAGAAAGAACACAATCTTTTAAGTGAGAAGGCTGGAAACTTATCAACACGTTCTGATTGATCTTAATCTCAATGAACTGCCACCCACTCCTGCCTGCATCTTTCCTAATTAAGCAATTACCCAGTTCCTCTGTAGTGAGGGTGTTAGTTGGTTTCCACTGGCTGTACAATTTCACAGTGCCTCGGCGCCGGGAAGCCTTGGAAAGTCCTATCTAAGAGCCCAGGCTGTGGATTTGAATAAGCACAGGGTGAGTTCAGGCTCTGTGTTAAATGCAGGACTTTAGGAAGTCACTAATCTGTGGTCTCAGTTTCCTCATCTGAGAAATGGGGATGATGATAAAACCTACTTCATAGAGTTCTTATGAAACACTCAATATAGTACGTGGCCCGTAGAATAGTAAATACTCAAGAAGCATTCATTAATCTTATTTTTATTATCATTAGAAAGGTTGGTGCTCTTTAAATGCTTTTAGCAACATAATATGCCATGGTATTTGCAAGAGCACCAATGCACCATATTAATAGTAAGTCATGGTCACAGCCATTAAAGGAGGATTTTGAAACTTAATTTGAGTATTACTAATTGAATTACTCTTAACTACTGTTTGTATCTGGCAGCATTCGGAGAAGCAGAAGTACTCTGTGTGTGGGGGGGGGGTGTTGGGGAGAGAGAGAGAGCGAGAGCGAGAGCGAACACAGTTTGTCATAGAGATTAGACTTTATACAACTGTGGGATCTGGTTCAGCAGTCTCTGTAAGTCCGTTGTCTTCCTGTCTGACACGGGAGCTTGAAGCCAAGGAGCAGGCCATCAGAAAGAGAAGACAGACGTAGAATCAGGGAGAACAAGGACAGACTGGAACCCATAATAGGAACTGGAGCCCATAAGGATGGATTGAGACCGAGTTCTTGTTATCTCTGACCTTAATTATTTGGCTGTCCTGCAGAAATGGGGACCCTTAGTCGGGGAACTAAATACACAAATGGTCCAGGAGTCAGAGAAGCTAAAGAAAGCTCTGGAAGAAGGAAGGCAGTTGTAGGCCCATCCACTACCTCACACCAACAAGGTGAGCTAGCAAATAGACAATAATGTGTGAAAACTACAGAATGATAGTTGCTTCAGTTTGCCCTCTAAATGTCCCAATAAAATCTCTTTTGTAGTCCACCCCAAAGGGAAGCACACAGGAAAGGGAATTCTGGGAAATATATTTCAGCCCTGCCAATTGCTGACACATCACAAAACCACCCAATTGTTATTGCCGTGGATATTTACTGAACAGATATGTGCTCAGCACTGTGCTGACTGCTTTACTTTCCTTATTTCATCTATTTTCACCCCAAACCCCACAAGTCTAGCTATCACAGTTGAGGAAACTGGGGAAAATAATTCTTCTTGAGTAACTTGGCCACAGTCAGATGAGATTTATTTATAAGTGATGAAACATACAGATAAGTGTTGGAGTTGGTGTCTGCATTAACCAGATTTTCTGTATCATTAGAATTCCTCTCCAAAACAGCTTAGCTAATGACTACGGCAGATAATCATCATGCAGTTCCTATCCCGCTCTTGTTAAAAATAATAAGGCAAGATAGGCCCAAGGCACTGATGTACCTAGTGATAATATAACACTCTTGGAATCCTAATGAAAGCGAAGTAATTTTCAGGTACTTTTATACATAAATATTATTCTCTTAAAAATTAAATAGATATCAACACCAAATGGAATTAATCTTTAGGCTCAATTTATTTCATTTCAAAAGCTATAAATTAATTTTAGTTACATTCTAAATGGAAGTCATAGCTAGTATACCATTATCTTGTCTGTGGGCATGCAATCTGCATCAGTTTGCACTGAATTTAATAAGAATTGAAACGGAAATCCTCATTGTCATTTAGCTAAGAGTAATCAATATCTGTGAAGTTGAGATTCCTGTGGCAACCATGGGATCTCACCCACACAGGCAAAATCCCAATTTACCAGTTAAAAGCTGGTTATAAAGAAAATATAGGGTAACTGCTGAGTAAGGTACAGATCCTCCTGTAGATAGCTATAAACTCTGGACATAGGTAAAAAAAAAAATTACCTAGCTGAAATCACTAGAGACTGCAGTGAGGCAAACAGATTCTTTTTTTCTTTTAAGATTTATTTATTTTAGAGCGAGAACGAGAGCTGGGGGGAGGAGCAGAGGGAGAGGGAGAGAGAGAATCTCCAGCAGACTCCCCACTGAGTGAGGAGCCCGATGTGGGGGCTTGATGTGGGGCTCGATCTCACGACCTTGAAATCATGACCTGAGCCAAAATCAGAGTCAGATGCTTAACCGACTGAGCCATTCAGGTGCCCCAAGGCAGCCAGATTCTTACAGGAACTCCATGCTTGTAGGAATGAAGTAAATAGAGTGCGTTTCCATGATTGTCCTCAGCCTGGGACCGGGTATAGTCAGTAGGGATTCAGTGACCGTGGGGGCACTGGTGGAAAACTGTAGTCTTGTCCTGGGGACTCAAAAGACTACATATGAGGAAACTTGTCACCAAAGAAACAGGGGAAGCTGTGTAAGGAAAATGGTCAGAGAGGGCCCACCAAATTCTGTCTGCTATTACTCTCAGTCACTCTTGAACTATTCATGTGCAGAACAGACGCAAAACAGCTCTGCCAAGCCAGAAGGTATAAACTGGATTTAGAACTGCTACTCTGAGTTTTCAGTTCCAGTACAAACCAAGAAACTTTCTGGCTAAAACAAAATGAACAATATCTATTGATACTTATTGTAGTGCTAGATAGTTCTAGTAGGTTAGCTCAAGATAGAGAATGACTAGCCATTTCCATATGACAAACTATTGTAGAGCAAACCAAGTGCAAGGAAGATGAAAGAAATGCTCTAAGTTGACCTTGAAACCAAGCTTTGGAAATGTGACCTAAATGTGGAATTCAAATAAATCCTACATCTCATGGGCTCCTCATGTTCTTCCTCCTGCATAAAGTCTTACTTTTCTGATTGCTGCATACAGGCTAATACATCACCTCTGAAATCCTTGCTATTTCTTTTTTTTTAAGATTTATATATTTGAGAGCGAGAGAGCTGGGGGAGGGGCTGAGGGAGAGGGTGAGGGAGAGATTCTCAAGCAGACTCCTTGCTGAGCACAGAGCTGGATGTGGGGCTCAATCTCACGATCCAGAGATCATGACCTGAGCCGAAATTGAGTCAGACACTTAACCAACTGAGACACCCAGGTGCCCCAAATCCTTGCGATTTCTGATCTTTCATGCAGCATGACTCTGATACTATCTTATAATAAAATTACTTTCATGTAAGTATCACCTCAAGTTGTGTTGGGGTTAACAGGATATTGTGCCATGATCAATTAACGACGTCTGCCATAGGCAAGTAGACCATGTCATGTATACTCCACATCCCCCTTTTCGAGCCCTCGTAAGCATTTTACAGATATTGTCTCACTGAACCCTCACAATAACACTCTGAAGTAGATATTATTTTTTCCATTTTGTGGATGAGAAAACTGAGTTTCTGAGAGGTTGCATAAGTTACTCAGAGTCCCTCCTACCCTGTTGTCAGTGATGGAATTAGGCTTCAACGCCTGAACTTTTCCCACCATACCACTATGATTCTCTTTATAACACTACCTCCTACCTACTCAGTTCCTGGCAAGTGCTTTGCATAAAATAGGTTCTTGGTAAACATTTTTATGGACTTAATAAATGGATAACATGTCAACTTGGCACATAGCAGCCTAAAATAAGGAGGTTATTTTTTTAGACAGCTGTGAAGCTGAGGGCAAGTCTGAATCAGAATAACAGAATTTTTTAACTGGAAGCCATATTTGAACATAAAATGTTATCATGACTATGGTGCACAGAGGATTGTGGCCTGATAAACATGTCTTCAAGTGACTAACAGTAGTATCATTTTCAGTAAAAATAAGACAACAATATTAAAATCCACATGATAATTAATCTATAATTTTTTCATGGCAGAAATTGTCATCAAATGAAATTTTAACCATATTACTTTGTGCTTAAAATTCTTAATTGGGCTGTCATGCATATCAAAGACCACAGCTGAGCCCTAAATGTTCTTCATGATCTGATCAATATCTTTATCTTTAGCCTCATCTCTACTTTCGCTCATCTGACTAGCCTCACCTCAGTCATATCAAGTCACTTAAAGCATTCATATAACATGTAATTTTACCTCTTCTCTCTCTCCCTTTTTTTTTTAAGATTCTATTTATTTACTTGACAGAGAGAGCGAGAGAGCACAAGCAGGGGGAGCAGCAGAGGAAGAGGGAGAAGCAGACTCCCTGCTGAGCAAGGAGCCCATTGTGGGACTTAATTTCAGGACCCTGAGATCATGACCTGAGCCGAAGACAGACGCTTAATCAACTGAGCCACCCAGGCGCCCCTTCTCTCTCCTCTTATACAGTATTCTTTCTCTCTAAACTGTCCATTACTCTTCTTTATTCTTTAACATTAATTTAAAGTGTTACCTCTTTTTGCAACTCTTCTCTGATCTCTGGAACCTAAAGTTTCCTTGTTCTTGCTCAGAGTAGAAGCCTGGATTCATCAGAGCATCTTCTTCATTTTAATTGTTGATTGAACTTTCATTCTCTTCGACCTGACCGAAAGCCTTTGAAGACACAGATCACATCTTATTTTATAACTATATCACCCAGGATAGTGTCTGGCATACAGCAGGAGCTTAATAATTATTTTTTGAATGAATGAATGTCAGTTCTATTCCTAGATGACATGTGGGTATAAAGGAGATAGGAAGGAAAAGGTCAACTATTTGTCATGGGGATGGGGGGGGGCGGTTTTTCTAGGAGATACAGTAGTTTATCTCTAAGTTTCTATTAGTCAGTCTGGTAGGGACTGCAGTTAGTATTCACCAAATTTCCCAGTCTTACTTGCAATTTGGTTGGTCACGGGATGCGTTATGGTAAGTGGGATCTATGCAGAAATTATGTAAGCCACTTTTCAGCATGGCTGACAAAAGTTTCCCATGTGTAATCCTTCATTCTCATTGTCTTCCTCCTATCTCCTGTTGGATGGTGCTGGGGTGACTTTGAAACTTCAATACAGTGGAGTCACAAGATGGAAATGGTCTGAGTCACTGCTTGGGTGAGAGCTAGTGCAGAGCCATTCAATTAGAAACAGCCACACTGGAAGTTAAATCACTGAGATTTGGCAGTCATCTATTATAGGAGCTTCTGTCATTTATCATGACGAGTAAAGTCAAATATGAATTCTATTTGTACCCATGTTGCTCTTAGACAAGATTCTACAAACATCTGAAAATGGAGCTTTTAAGGCCTTAAGGGGGACTCATTTAATTAAGTAGCACTTATTAAATCTCTCACTGCAATGTGTTCACAAAACAGAAACTGGAAGTTGCAGAGGAAAACATTTCAGAATCGAGCAGACAGGATGCATACCCAGAGGGGACCTGAGATATGGTGTGTGTGGTCTCAGAAATATACCTATAGACTAGTTTTGAGCTAGCCCCTGTACCTTACCTTTAGGACCTGTATATCTAGAGTCTGCAGAAATGCAGCCTGCCTGACTCTCTTAGTGACAAGCTAGGGAAAAAACGAAGGTAAGACTGTAATTAAATGAATCTTTGTGGGTCAGGATAAAGTATGTATGGCAAGGGATGGGGACCCAGAGGGGGGCCTTTCTTCCCATCCGCATGCCCCTTTCCCTTCTTCCTACTCCCAACTCTGTTTCTCTCCTACAAGTGATGGTGTTTCTGCCACTAAAGTCATGCTCTGATTATTGTAGTAGCCAAACTGTAACTCTAGAGATGTGGTTGCTGGTAAGTAAGAAAGTAGAGCAAACCAGCTGTGAGTGCACTTATATAAGCAAAACAGCCTAAGACCGTTCAGGTATCATGACCCAAGGGCTGGCTTTCCTGTGACACTGTAGAGGATATTCGATTCAACTCTATTTTCCTTGTGTAGGATCTTAGAATGTGACAAAACAGGGTAATGCAAAGCTGAATGGATATTGTAGGAACTGAGGAATTACTGGGTCTGATTAGATTCATGGCTTAATACCAGCAGAGGCCCAAATAAAGGCATCACTCAATTCTCAAGAGTTGGTCTCAAAAGGTTAATGCAGAGGACATCTCTTGGGGTGACCTCCCAGTTCTCTGTGATCACATCTATGGGGGGCTTCCAAGAACTGAGGCTGTGTTCTAGGATCCTGCCATCATTGCCACGGGAACTAGACAACTGACCAAACTGGGGCCATGAGAGACTCAGTCCCTGGAATTTGGGGTGTCATACATATCAAAGCATGGGGTACATGGGGCTCAGGCATATTGAAGAGCTCCTTGGAGAAGAAGCTCATGAGCTTAAATGTTGAGATCCTGAAGCTGCCTTCATACCTTCTTCTCCTATATTTTTGTTTTTAACTACTCCTTTACATTTTTATAATTTTCCAATTTCATTCCACTGAACTCCCTCTTTTTCCTTTTGCTTGTCTCAGTTGATTTCTGTTACTTGCAACTAGGCAATGACTATGGTGAGGCACAGACCAGATTTTTCATGTCTTTTATGGTACTGCAAACTTTATCCAGATCCTTTCCTAACCGATTTAGTTATTCGACCTCTGATGGCATCTCTGTGGTATTGAGTTTTGTCCTCTGCATGAAGTTGGCTTTATTTTTAAATTGTAAAAATCTTTATTTTTCCAGGATGTTGAATATAAATCTAAAACTCCCAAAGTAAAGTTTAAAACAAACAAACAAACAAAAAAACCCAAAAAACAAAATATGACTCACAAAAAGGACATTTTAATAGTTAGAAGTTACGGGAAAAGATTTGTCAAGCATCATTTGCTAAATCTCACACATAGTGAGAAGGTGCTCAGAAACTATAAAAAAAGGAATCTTGTCCTATATTAGGCACATAGGAGGGAAGGTCAAAGAATAAGATTACCTCAAGCAACATGTTATTTTCTATCTGGATCTTAAGAGAGATTTTTACTTTCAAATGTTGAATAGCTATTAAAATGGAAAAGATCTTAAATGATGGGGAGGAAAACACTGCAGGAAGTCACAAAATGAAGCAAAAACAGAAGATGCCTACAGACTGCATTCTTTGAAAATACTTTACACCTGCCCACAGCTCTCCATGTGGCAAGGTCAGCATACTTCTAACACCCCTGAGGCACACCTGTGAGGACCGCATCAGACCGCAAGTAACAGAATGGCACCAAATCAGACCACTTGTTCATCGTTAACCTAGGAATCCAAATTAGAGCTGAGATCGGAAGCCCAGATTTCTACAAACTCTTGGAGACCTCGGTGGGATAAAACAGGCCACCCCACCTCTGAAAGGACAGCTGCTTGATGTTTTCAGTTTCATGAGAAAAGTTTGCATTCCTTCACTTGGTTTTCTGAGTGATTCAGAAATAGATGGCAGAAGTTTTAAGGATTGTTTTTAAAGGCTCCAGAAATCCTTCCTTCCTTCCTTCCTTCTTTCCTTCCTCCCTTCCTTCCTTCCTTCCTTCCTTCCTTCCTTCCTTCCTACCTCCCTTCTCCTGTCAAATACCAGTCCACTGACCATAATTAATGGGGAAAAGTAAAAAAAAAGTCATACATAAAATATACATTCAGAGACATGGACGCTGATACGTGAAATAAAAGGATGTGGTCTAGGGTGCCTGGGTGGCTCAGTTGGTTGGGCAACTGCGTTTGGCTCGGGTCATGATCCTGGAGTCCTGGGATCGAGTCCCGCATCGGGCTCCCTGCTCGGCGGGGAGTCTGCTTCTCCCTCTCCTGCTCCCCCCTCTCATGCACTCTCTCTCTCTCTTTCTCTCTCTCAAATAAATAAATAAAATCTTTAAAAAAAAAAAGGATGTGGTCTAGATTTTCAATTAAAACAATTAGACAATAAGCTGAGAATCTATCTGGCCTCAAGAGTTCCCTCAGGAGTTCACAGATATGTCTTCAAACCCCAGACAAACTGATCATTTCTGTCTGAGCAGCAAAGTCTAGATATACACATCATTACATGCATTAGAGCCCCAAAGCTCTTTGAGTAATCTCAAAAGCTTTTCATTTGGTTTGGAAACAGAGAGGAAGAGATAATTAGTCATCATCTGCTTAATCTTCAATGACAGAGATTGGTCTGACTGGCCTGACTTACTCCTGTCTTAATTCTTTCGAAAGCAGAGGAAAGACGGCACTGTGCTGTGGAACATTCCTTCTTGAGTACGCTAAGCAGAGATCAAAGCCTGTCTTCCCCCTGGAGACCCAGCGACATGTTGTCCTCCATAGAGGATTAGGAGCAAGGTGAGTTGTGTCAGATTCATCTACATGTAGCCGTGCTGGCCCTGACTCTCCTAGGACTCCTAACTTCCTTCATAGTGACAGATAAGGTCTAAATCACAAAGGCCCCATTCCCTACCTGCTTAGTCATGGGAAGTCCAAACTTCCCAGTGAATCCTGGCAATCTCCAGGGGCTGCTTCTGTGTTCTAAGAATTCAGCTTGGTTTGTATTTGCCATTCATTGACTTTGGGCTACCTAGCTCTTTTCTCTTTATAGGGTCTCATCTCTTCCTGCTGGTGGGTTCCATGGTCTCTCCTCCCAATATTCTATTACCAATTGCTTGACAAAAACAAAAACAAAGATCTTCCCAAGGATAATCAATAATTTGGAGTACATTTAAAGACAATCCAAATCCAGATGGAGAAGAGAGATGTCTACACACAGTAACAAATGAGCCAATATTTAGAGTGCTTCTTATGAGCCAAGCTCTATGTGATTTAACTTACTTCTTGCTACCACTTTATGAGTCGTGGACTCTTATTAACACAAATCTATAGATGAACAAACTGAGACATAGAGAAGGTTAAAAAATATTTTGTTGAAGTCACATTTAGTAAGAGGCAGAGCTGGGATTTGAGTCCAGGAAATCTGGTTGAAAAAGCTAGGCTCTTCACCATGATACTGTATATCCCCTCTACCTCCTAATGAAGTAAACATCATCTGCAAAGATGCACCTTTATCCATTGTTAAAATAACATGCTGCATTATCTTTTCAAAACTTTTGTCTTATTGGAGTTCAAATTTCTCCATTCCAGGGTGTTCACTCTCCACTTGCACAACTAACAGAAAACCACAGGGATGATCTGCCCCAAAGATAAAGTCTCCACCTCTTTGTGAAATGTAAATTATTCTGCTCAGAATCCTTGCTCTTGTCAGTTATATTGGTTTTTTAGCTTCTGTCCTCACCAACTAAAGAAGGTCAAACTTCTCCCTGCACAAAAGAAAGCTCCTGTGTCATGAGGCAACTGTCCCATTTCATTCCAGTGGACTTGGTTTCAAGTTTTTAAATCCCTTCTTGACCATCCTTCTTTGGTGGAGAATGCTCAAGGTCAGTGTATACAGCCACTAAGACACATGCTTTCTCTGACTTGTTTGTCCCCACCTCTTTGAACTCTTATTGGTTTTACCTTCTGTCCCAGGAGTCCATTCTTGGTCTGCCTCTTTTCCCACTCTGACCATTCCCATCCTTTCAGATGGAAACAGGATGCCAATGTTTCCCAAGCCCAGGTCTTGAGTTATACCTCTTCCCTGAATTCCTCTTGTATATACTAATCTGCCTTTAGGATATCTCTACTTAGATGCCCCATGGTCACCTCGAATATAGCACAACCACCACCTCAGGTCATTGCACTAGCTCTTTCTCTGCCCAGAGTGATCTTCTACTAGACAGCTCAAGCTCTTTCCCTCACAGCCTTCCTTGACCATCCTCTTTAATAAAAATAGTAGCATCCCACCTCCCACACTCTCTCTGTCTGTGTCTGTCCCTCTCCACTAGAATGTAAGTTCTATCAGAGCATTGCCTTTTATCTGCTCTGTTCAGGATTGGAACAGTGCTTGGCATATTGTGGTCACTTGATACATGTTAGAAGAAAGAAGGGAAGGAAGGAGGGAGGGAGGAAAGGAAGGAAGGAAGGAGCAAATAATGAACAAACCATCTCCTTGTTCCCATCAAAGGTCCTCCCAGCCCCAGCCATTCTGTTTCCAATGTAGCACTCTAAAGCGCACATCTCATCATATGGGTCATCATTTTAAAGAAATCCTTCAAATCCCTCCTATACCCACAAATACTTAGCCTGGTACTGGTTTTATATTCTACCATTTGCCGTCCTCACCAGCCTTATTTCTGACCACTCCCACAAGCATCCTGTGCTCTACCCAGCATTTCCCAAATAGATGTGCCATGAACAAATGGTCCTATGGAAGGTGAAATCCGGACAGCTCATCACACTGTTGAAAGATAAACTGAGGCATATTAAATTTTTTTTTAAATGTTTTATTTGTTTATTCATGAGAGTCAGAGAGAGATAGAGAGAGGCAGCGGCAGAGGGAGAAGCAGGCTCCCCGCCTAGCAGGGAGCCCGATGCGGGACTTGATCCCAGGACCCTGGGATCGTGACCTGAGGCGAAGGCAGACGCTTAACCATCTGAGCCACCCAGGCGCCCCGGCATATTAAATTTTTTAAAGTTTATTTGAGCAAAAATCAATTTGAATTGCACAGTGCCAAATCAGAAATAGTTAGGAGTGCTCTACCAACGGAAACCAGGGGCAAGGTTTTTATAAAGAAGATATGGAAGCAAAGCAAGGAAATGATTTGATTGGCTCTGGCTTACATTATTTGGGAAAGCCTAGGTGGTTGTTTGTGGTTGGTTGCTCTTCTTACCCTAGAGGCATTTACAGGAATTGCCTGAGGCGTAGGTTTTGGATAGGTAGGCTACTAAGGCATCAGAACCACAGGCTACCGGCCTCCTTGATTGAGTCCTCTAACAGTACTGTATCTCTGTGGTTAAGAGTCACAAAGCACACTGGCATATTAAGAAAATCATGTCATTAATAAACCAGATCAAGCATACATTTAAAAAGGAAAGCTGCTTAGGAAACTAAAGTTTGTTCAGTCCAGGCTTCTCAAACTTTTTTTCCAAGGAACAGCTATGAACGCAGGTCTCACGGAACACAGTTTGGGAAACACTGCTCCATAAGACCCCTTACAGTTTCCTGTGCAACCTAGGCTCCCTCATCCTCCCGTGCTTTACTTTTATACTTCCTGTGTCTAGAAGGCCCATCCCTCTTCCAATTGCTTCAAGAATTTCTATAACCCCATCCTATAACGCTTAATGCAGGTTCACTTCCTCTGAAAAGTCCCCTCAGGGAGAATTCATCACCCTCTCCTTGTGCTCTCCAGCTGGATCTGTGACTCCCCTCTGTCATAGCACTCACCTTGTTTATTGTTCCTGCTTATTTTCTGGATCCTCCACTAGGCTGTGATCACCAGGGGCCTGGGGGGGTCCTTCAACTCCATACCCTCCGTCACTATTCTGGTGCAAAGGACACTGTAAGTGTGATAAAGGAAGAGTCTCTTTGGGGGACGTTACATGGAAATTTATGTCCATGGTATCAGACGTGAGGAGTGGGGTAGATGATGAGGAATGTGCAAAGAAACATTGACTCTGAATCAGTTATGTGAAGAGCGTTTTACCTCCTTCTGTGGGAAGGCATACAGGAAAGAAAAGATATCGTCCACCGGGAGGTGGTTTGGTCTGGACCAAACCCCCCCTGACTAAAAGGCATTCAACACTCTGAAAGTGACTTAATGGGTCTCAAATGCCTAGAATCAATAATTTTCATTGTTGCCGCTGCCTGCCTCTGCAAATGGGAAATAAACAGCCCATCTCCAGCGCACTTAAAACACAGATGCCTCCCAAACCACACGTTTGCCCTGGAAACCTGTCACAGTCATGCCAGCGGCTTGTTTTTACTTTCCAGATTCCAACCACAGACAGGGTGGCTTTTTTGTTCTAGAAAAAAAAAAATAGCCTAAGGACACAAGCAAAAAATAAACATGTGATCCTTTCCGATTTAATAATGAAAAATGTGACATTTACTTGCAAGTTCATATAAAATGAGAAGACAAGGAGTTTGGGTCATTCAGCTTCATAGCATCCAGCATCTGTTCCAGTGCATGGAACATAGCAAGTGCTCACAAATGTGTGATAAATCAGTCTCTGTAAAATGTGTCAGATTAGAAGATTTCAACAGATGCATAAAGCAAGGATATAAACCAGTAACCTTGCAAGGCTGTCTAAATGAGAACTAGTCCTGGCTCCCAGTCAACAAAGACTGAGTTAGGTCAGTGCTTCCAGCTTTGTGAGTGTGCTGTTGGACTATCAGGACCAAGTAAGGGGTGGAAGCCACGGGAGGGAGGTGGAGATCACTGACGGAAGTGTCTTGCCATTCAGCTGATTGAAAAACCAGCTTACTGAGCTACCAGCCTGAAAGCTCTGTGTTTCCATGCACAGTGATTAGCTGTGCTCCCTGCTTCTTTTAGCCACCCCTATTCTAGGGTTCTCTGTCAGGTGCACATAAAGAGTAATGATTTCTAGGTCTTCCAAAGCCACTTAGTAACTACGTTGTCTAAAGAACTAGATGGGAGACAGTGATCTCTCACCAGTTGGTTTCTTTTGAAAATTTTAAATCAATTTCAAATGACTGGGGCTGACTCTGCTCTTATCTTCTTGGTGCTGCCCAGGAAACAATTCTGTCCTGTAATGGCACCCAGATCAGTTTTCTGCTCTTCTCTCCCCTGTTCTGCGGTCAGGAAGGCTCACTCCTGTGACTGCATCACCTGGGCTGCTCTGCCCTCTGACTGGCAGTTTTGTTTAGCTCGTGAGAGGCCCCAGCGGGACATCAAAACATAGGAGAGGGAAGCAGTCATACATTTCTTCCTGACCCTCCCAGCGGGTGGCTGTGATTTTGGCAGTGGTCCCAGGCTGCTATGACCGCAACTCTTTCCACAGCTCCAGTCCCCCTTTCCTTCCTCCTTTTGGCCAAGGGGTGGTAGTGGAATCCCACAGTGAGTTGTCTGGGGCTGACCTACCATTCCTTGTTGATCCCCTTAAACCTGCCCCCCAGCCAGGCAATAGTTTCTTTAGTAAATTATTTTCAGTTAGACATGAGTGTGCCTTCTGACTGATACACCATGTTAAAGAGTTCCATTTTTATCCTAAGTATATCAGGAAACCATTGAAATGTTTTAAGCATTGGGGGAAGAATGTGGGAAAAAAAGTCATAATTAAATTTGAATTTCAAAAATCTCACTCTGGCTATGGTTTGAGATATAGATTGGAAAAAGATGAGAGTGCATATGGGTAGGTCAGTTAGAAGATTATCATACTGGTCCAGAGGTGAAGAGAGAGGGGCTTGGACTGGGGTGTTGGTAAAGGTGAAGATGGAGGATTCAAGAGATGTTTGATTGTAAAATCAACAGAAGCTAGCGATGGGTTAGATAAGGAGAGAGGGAGGGAGGTAAGACATTGAGATGTCAAAAGTAACTCCTTGTGGGAGGATGGGTTAGCCTGGTGATGGGTATTAAAGAGGGCACGTTCTGCATGGAGCACTGGGTGTTATGCACAAACAATGAATCATGGAACACTACATCAAAAACTAATGATGTAATGTATGGTGATTAACATAACAATAAAAAATTTTTAAAAAAAGTAACTCCTTGCTTAGCTTTTGATTATGCTATGTGATAAGAAACGTAAACGGAAAAAAAAAAAAAAAAAAGAAATGTAACTGGAAGGCCAGCTTTCTAGGATAATGCTCATGAGTTTGATTTAGGACCCGTTCGTTTTGAGTTGTCTTTATGATATCTCAGTAGACAAATAAACGCACAAGTCTAATAACTCAGAGTAGGGGTCTAGACGAGATTTGTATTTGAGAGTTGTCTCTACATAGCTGTTAATTAACCCTGTGAATTATGACCCCTGGGAATGAGAAATGCCTCCATGTTCCAGATAGAAATGTTACTGATACCTGTTAAGAGACCCTACGAATGAAGACAAATGAACAAATATGTGAAGTGAAACTGCCAGTTGGTTTTTTTATTTCTCGGGTCAGATGCATGCATTTAAATACAAATATTAAAAATCTAAAATAATAAAAAGGTTATTTTTTATTAAGTACATATTTGATCATGTTTTATTTCCCAAGTCTGATGCAAAATGTTTTTATGCCTTATGAGAAGATGCATGCTAAGTGAACAAAGTGATATACTTATGTTCTCAAAAAACTTTTTTTTTTTTACCCTGAAGTGCTGGTGGTTCATATGGCACACATTTAAGTTGAGTTGTCATGGTAACTAACTGCAGAAGATTGCGATCCTATTTGCTCTATTATTTGTGCCATGTCCTAGCAGGATGACCAAGGTTCCTATCTGCGTCACCCATACCCAATTCAAAACAACGTCTTCTTGATCCAGAATCCTTTCTTCTGCAATTTCCCGAGAAACTTTGCTAGATTCTGTAGTCTCTAAGAATATTTACTGAAAATGATCATATTGTGGGATCTCATCTTCATCCATCTTATAATTAAAATGGCTCTAGCTGACCATGTAGAACAAAAATATCCATTTTTGTCAATGTAAACAAACAGGGCTACCTTTGGCACAACAAAAGACATTGTTTTAGTTATAAAGGTACATGCATTATATACAGATACGTACATGTACTGAAACATCACATCAAACAATGCTTGCTTTTGCCATTTGCAATCTGCTCTACGGTTTTCTATTCTATCCTACTCAGGTTTTTAAAATGCTGATTAAGGCCCACCAGCTTGACCTCATAATTCACTCTTGGGTTAAGCCTCCAGGTTGCAAATTGTCCTCTAAATCCTAGTTCCTCCATCAATTTTATGGTTCTCTGCCTCACCATTAATGCATCCTTGGACTCTCACAATGAAAGGAGGAGATGAATGACTGGCGACATAAGCAGCTATGGGAGGATGCAGGTGTGTGCGTGTGCGCATATACACATGGGTCTTTGTCACAGTCCGAAGGCACCTGTCATTCTGTCAGCTCTATGGAAGTTGATTTTGTTATATCAGACAGGAATTTTTGCCTGGGCTTACATACAAGAGAATTTGTGTTTCTGCTGAGTAAGGGGTATATGTTTAAGTTTAAAGACAAAGTACATTGTGAGGATGACCAGGTTCCCACATCCTTGTTGGCTGCCAGAAACTTTGAGGCTAACCACAAGGGTGCATTCTCTTCCTTCTAGATCTAGATCTTCTTATCCTTATTTTTCCCTCCTCCCTATCTACATGCTATTTCATATCTTATGTATCTTTGAAAACCACCCCAGAATTCTTTTCTTTCTGAAACATTGCAGTCTATAAAGGAACGAGGGGTATAAAGAGAAATGGGAAGTGAAGCAATAAGGTGGTTGAGAACATGAGCTCTGGAGTCAGATGGCTTGAGTTTAGCTTAATTCCTGCCTCTTTCACTTACTAGTGGGGACCTGAAAGAGCACCTTACTTGACCTCTTTATGCATTGGCTTACTCATCAAGTAAATAAAGGAGAGAAGGACATCTCTCTCAAATGCTTATTGTGAAGAACATGAGGTAATGCATGTGAAATATTTGGCAGAGTTTGTCGTGTACAGTAAGTGCTCAATTACTAATGTAAGGTTAGCTATTGTAAAAACGAGTATGCTTGAGTTTGTTCATGCCTGTTTCTAGACTCACACACACACAAATGCTTGCATGCATCCCAGTGGCATGTGGACACACGGCATGAAGAAACACTGACAGCCCTCTAGTGATCCAAAGCTGGTGGAATGTGTAAGGAAATGGTGTTTTCATAACATCCTAATGCCCTCCGAAAGTTCACATGAAATTTTTGCTAGCTAGATATAGTAGTCTACTGAGCCGTCCTTTAGGGAGTATCACAGACTGGACAGCTTAAACAACAGAAATTTATTTTCCCATCATTGTGGAGTTTAGAGGTCCAAGATCAAGGTGCCAGCAAATTCCCCCTCTGGGGAGACCTTTTCTTGCCTGGTAGACGGTTGCCTTCTCTCTGTGTCGCCACACGGCCTCTTCCCTCTGTGCATAGAGAAAGACAAACCTCTGGAGCCTCTTTCTTTTCTTATAAGGACACTGGTTCTAGGGAACCTTATGACCTCCTTGAACTTGAATTACCCCCTTCAAGGCCCTGTGTCCAAATACAGTTACTTTAGGGTTTCAGAAGGTCAACACAGGAATCTGGGGGAGGGGGACCCAATTCAGTCCCTAACGGTAGCGTTGGAAGAAGGGAGCACAGGAACTGTCGGGCAGAGAGATAAAAATTAAAAAAGCAAACAACCAGAGAATGAGATTTTTCCAGCATGGAAGGGGGAGGAGCTAGGGGAGGGGAGTCGCCTGGGGGAGGCCTTCCTCCACCAGGACGCACTGTCCCCGGGGAAGCAGGGCTGCTGTGGACACTATAGTAGAGTCTATATTGGAAAATCCCTGGCTATGCTCCGTTTGAGTCCCAGCTTCAGGTAATGTGAACGAGGCTGGGGCGCCGCACGAGAACAGGCATTTTCTCATGCCTCAGGGAAGTGTTCCTAGTCAGGCCGGAAACGCCACGGCCGCTGCTTAATGGCGCTTCTTGCTTCGGGATCAGTAAAGTGTCCAGTACATTCTCAAACAGCCCCTCACCGCCTTGTCATTTTCTCTTGATCGCTCATCAGCAGCAAAGACATTTTGGGGGGGCGGGGATTTCATTTGCTAAACTCTGTAGATGAAATTACAGTGGGAAGGAGGTGATGACGCTGAGCTAACAAACCGCCCCCCCACCACCCCGCCGACACAACTAGGGAAGGGTGTGTGAGTGTGTGTGTACAAGGAACAGCAAGTAACAGGTCTTGAAAATCGGTCACGTTTTATGATAAGATCCTCATCTTAGTCACCGCACCTAAAATGAGTCAGTTTGAGAGCCGTGATGAAAACTCTGACCTCAAAAGATTCTTCTATTCAAACTGTGGCCAAAGCTAAGATAAACGAGTTGACTTGGGAAAATGGCTGAATCTTTGTTTCCATAGACATCACACAACAATTGAGCTCATTGTTTCTACCTTTACCAACAATTACAAATATAGAGAAGATGAAGCTGGAGGAGACCAGGGAGAAATGGCAGGGGGAGAGGGGTGAGGAAGAGCAGCTGGAGGAGGAGGAGGGGAAGGAGAAGGAGAAGGATGGAGTGGAAAGAGAGTAAGAAAAGGAGGAGGAGGCGGCTGGGCGAGGGGTGGCACAAGGAGCCAGGGACAAGAATCAGGTGGGCTCTGAGCTCTAGGTTCAATCGTCACCCTGGAACTTACAGTCTTTGAACTTAAGTGTGAATGTTTGACACTTTGGGGGCCTGGGTTTCTTTCTCTGCATACTTAGGGGCTAGTGTCTATCAGTGGTTTTGAAAGCTATGTTGTTGCTGTTTTTGTAGTCCTTCTCTTGTTCCTTTTTTTTTTTTCCTTTTTTTTCAATGAAGTTCTTTTGACTCAACAAAAGGCTATAGAGACCCAACATGGAATTCAGACAAAGGCAGAACCCGCGGGGATGCAGAGCTCACTGTGTTAGGCAGCTACTGGTCCTGGGCACCCGGAGAACACTGGCAGAAATCTGGATGCCAGGGCCTAAGCCCTCTCCCACTTGACCCTGCCACGCCCATTACGCTCCCTCCCCAACTCCAGTAGCAGGCAGTCTGGCTGCGAAGCCTCTCACAGAGCCCGTGCAGGAAGCCTGCTGTCTGGTGACTGCTGCCTGAGTGAAGTCCTCCTGGAGCCCCAAGGACGGACATCC
This sequence comes from Halichoerus grypus, assembly GCF_964656455.1. Lineage (NCBI taxonomy): Eukaryota > Metazoa > Chordata > Mammalia > Carnivora > Phocidae > Halichoerus > Halichoerus grypus. Next base: position 131,161,306 of record NC_135717.1, on the reverse strand, counting down.
CTTCAACAGGAATCAGGCCACGCTATACGGACTTTCACTCTCCAAGAAACAGAAAGATCACAGTGCCGTTTCGAATGTTTCCAAAAACTTTCAGAAATTACTATCTCTGTCCCAGAGGAACAGCGCCCCCAGCCCAGGAGCCACTCTGTGTCATCAGACATAACGGCAAGGCAGACATCTCAGCTCAGGTTCAGACTGCTGCACAGCGACTCTCTGCCCCAGCACAGCCTGACTCACCACCACGTGAAAGACCCACACTGAAAACTCCGGCCTGAAATGATTGCCGGAACAATCCTGGGCACCATTCCACCACCGTCGCCATGCATATGTACAGCCTCTGCGAGGTCTAATCCGAATCCAGAGTGTTGCAAAAGCCCGCCTGAGAGTTCTGTAACCAAACCTCAGTCCGGGAGCCAAACCATTTAACCCCCTGGCATCAAACAGTTCAGAAAATGAACTAAATTTAGAATGCCCAAGTAAGCACTGAAGTTCTTTCCTTGCTATTTGGGTGCAAAGAGCTATTCTGGACATCACACCGTTAAACAGAGTAACGTAACTGACAAGCAGCAATGGCCAACGTGAATTCAGTTTTGGAAATGAGCTAGGCTCTTAGCTTCTCTATAGATCTGCCCTGCAGCTGTCATTCACTGGCAAGCGACAGAGCCGGGCTGTGTCAATCAACACACATTTGAGGGATGACTTCAGGACTCCCCACGTTTGGCTGCTCTTGGTCACAGACCATCAGAAATGGTCTACTTTGGCAACCTTTTTTTTTTTTTCCTTCCAACCACATCAGATTAAAACCTTTTTTTCCAACAATTTGTTCCCAGCACAAGGTATTTCCAAGTAAAAGGCAGTTATGTGAAATCTACCATCAGGCCACAGAAAACAGAGTAAACATTTAATATATTTAAACAATCACACCCGTATTTCTGTTTTGTTCGCCTAAAGCAACTCATGGACTCCCAATATTTATCCCCTTCAGTGCCAACATCGGGCAGCTGCAAATGGGCAAAAAGAGCACTTAGAAGTGAATTCCAAGGTTTCGGAAAAGCTCACAGAAACAGCACGGTTCTCCAAGATAAGACTGCAGAAGCTAACCAGCACATCCAGGGCCTTTATTTTAGGCCGGAATTATATCACCGTCATGGAGTAAATATTCTTTTTAAAATCTTATGCTGATCCAAAGTTTTGATTAGCAGTTATCTAAATCTGTGATTAGTAAAAAAAATATATATTTAAAAAAAATTTTTTTTTAAATTTATATATACATATTTTTTAAAATATATATACATATAAAAAACATTTTTTTTCATACCAAATGTGGTTTGGTACATTGTATCTTTCCAAACACGGGACCTAAGAGATGACAATAACAAAAGGAATCCTTGAGGGTGACAATATGGGAAACTACTTAGAAGTTATTCTAAGGAAGTAATTGAGAAAAATGTAGCTACAAAACAATTTATCCCAGCCCTGCCTGTGAGAAGAGAAATTTAAAGCCACATGAAAGACCAGTAACAGAAGAGCTGTTAATAAATGACGACACATATGTACAGTGCAAGCACCAAGCGCTCATTAAAGGATGCTGCAGATGCGAATTTATCGAAATGGAAAAAATGTTCATAATGTATTACTAAGTGAGAAATGACAGGTTACAAGGCAGTTTAATGATGAGCATAAACCGAAAGAGGGGTTCCTTTTTCCCCTCTTATTCTCCAGCTGGTTTGGAGACCCTTTAAATATCCTTATAGTTTTGTTTTTTCTGTGGGCCTTATCTCTCGACTTGGGTCTCACCACAGTATGGACCATAACCAGCCCAGTACCCTGCACGTCATCAGCATTCGATAAACACCTGTCAGGGCTGTCTACATGACCTTTTCCTTTTTTACCAGACTGTAAATATCTTGTGGGATGGGTCAGGCCCTGCTTATCTCTGCACCTCCTTTAGTGCCTTATGATAACTTCTGCAAATAGTAAGAGCTCAATAAATATTGGTGAACAAAATGAATGACCAAATTATGAGGCCTGACTCTGGCTTCTTTTATGTTTACTAGCCAATTCTAGGCCATTTCTGTCTCCCTTTAGCTCAGAATTTCTCAAGGGAGGGACGATTTTGCTCCCCAGGAGACATCTGGCCATATGTGAAGACTTTTCTGAATGTTCTGCCTGGGGGCAGGGGAGATGTTACTGGCATCCAGTGGCTAGAGGACCAGGCACAATGCTGACCATCCTACAACGCAGAGCACAGACTCCCCCAACGAAGTTACCCAGCCCCAAATGTCAATAGTGTCAAGGTTGAGAAGCCCTGCTTTTGCTGTGGATGTCCCTCTAAAAGTCATCATTACACCACACTCATTTTTCTCCTCTTCTATCCCTGCCCAAACACACACATACATAGCGTTGAGGGAGTCTCCAAGATTAAAACGAGAAATCTGCAAGCCTGGTTTTGTCATCTATTTACTGAAGGATAAGACCTGCCCCACCTACCTTTCAGCATTATTGTGAGGGTAATATAAAAGAATAAATCCTTAAATGCTTTTAGAAGCAGATGGAATATATTAAGAAGCGCTGCCAAGATACATACTGAGGGGGAAATGGGATATTTAGTAGAACATGAAACTCACTCCCTCACCAATAGACACATTTCCTTTCTATTCCAAGTTGTCCAATAAGTATTAATTAAGCACTATTTATATAGAATAAAAAATGCTACTAGTTTTTTTGACAGAAAGAAATCATGCGATTTTATAACACGAAGGTAAAATTGAAATCATTTCTGGGCTCCAGGCAACTAGAAATATTTTTGTTAAGCTGGTAAATGCTTTTTTTATTTCTCTATATGGGCATGAAGCAGGGCTGCAGAGGGTGGCTGAGTTAAACCCAGAACTTCTTACCATGCCCATATAATCAGACAACCATATGTTGAAGGTTTTGCTGGTCATATTTATGTGAACTTTGCCTCTTTTGGTTTGGCTACCAATATCCAAAGCTCTTGAATTCTTAATCTATAGATCATAATGTGTTGAGATCAATTCCAAGGAACTGACCAAAGAAAACATCAGAATCTACTGAATGAAGGGAGTTCTCAGAACTTAAGAATTTAAATCTCAAACAGAACATAACAACGTTGAAAGGCATGAGAAATTGTTTTAAAATAAACTACATACGTTGACTCTGGTCAGGCTCCAAAGTGTTGATTTGCTGTGAGGATGGTCTAAAACATGCATGATTGTGTCTCAAGGAACCTACTGCCCACTTGATCTTATAACTACAGAACTGTGATTTTATGCACATGCTTAAGAGACATGTTGGGTTTTCCAATTTTTTTCCAAATTTATGGCCACAGGGTTTTACAAATTGGGCCCCTGTGAGAACATGAGCCAGTTGGGAAACTCTGGAGGAAGAATAGATGTTTTAAAATGTCTAGAGAAAATAAAATGCCAAACACACTTAAGATAATTTTGAGTCAAAAGCGTGAATTGATAACTTTGTCATCTGCTCAATGAATATTTATAGAATGACTTTTATGTAAATAGAGCAAAAGTAAGGTGTTGTGTTAGAGACAAAGAAGTAAAGAGCTTGGAACCTATCTGGGAACATACGTGCATGAAAATATGTCATCTGAGATATGTCATCAGACAAGGAATGGGATATGTCAAGTCAGCAACAAAGTCAATAATTTCTATAGGTGAGAGGAAAGATGATCATGAGATACAGAGTGACAAGAAAGGCTTCGTGGGGGATAAGGGACTTGGCCTTGAGTGACAGGTAGACTGGTCAAGTGAAAAGGAAGGGAAGGAAAACATTTTTGAAAAGAGCACTAATGAGAGAAAAGATACAGAGGTGGAAATTCTTTGATGCATTCAAAATAAGCATCATTAATGTCATTTTTATATCCAAGATGCTATGCTAACTTCCATAGATACAAAACTGAATTAACCACACACTGCACCTTCATAGAGTACCCAGTCTAGTTTGAGGACAACAAATAGCACTATTATAATGCAGTGATCTCTGAAGTGAGGTACAAACCCTCCAGGAAATGTGCAAGATGATCTGTTGGGATACAGAGGAAAACAACAGATTTTCTAATTATGTTTATTCTTAACTTAATCATTTTAATTTACATATATTCTAGACATATAAAAATGTACTACTATGGTAGTGTGTTTACATAATTTATAAATAGCTATGCATATATTAAGGATGAGTGCTTAAAAATATTTGCTGATAATAGTGCAAGATCAGAAACTAGTGGAGTCCTGCTGTGGTGGTGTACTTGTCACACTGGAAGTGCAAACAAATCCCATGGGAATCTAAACCCTTGAGGCTGGACAATATCCACATGGGACAGGAGGAGGGGGTGGGGATGAAGGGAAGGAACTACATTAGAAGTTAGGCTAGAGGGGGCAGATTTGGGACAACATATGGAAGTCATAAGTAGCTTGTTCTCAGAAGAGCAGATAGATGTTATAGATGGGCTGTGGGGGCTAAAATCGACTATGCAAGGGCAAATTCTCATCTGCAGAAGAGTAATGTGTCATTCAAAGACTACAGAAATTCTAGCTAAAGAAGAGTTAGTCTATACGACCAAGGTTGTCTGCTTTTTGCAAGTTTGCTGATTCTAAACCAGGTATAGAAGTCTCACTCTTTAAAGTAAGTTAAACATTCATGGTTCATACCCTTTGGAAGCTTATATCCACGAGCTAGTATGTTCTATTCGAGAGAGAAGACTTCCTTTAAGAAACTACATAGGGCTGAACTCCTCTAGCCTGTTCCTTCCCAATTAGCCATGCTCTGAACAGAAGACACTTCCAAGGTGAAATCATCCGTGCTGTCTACTAATGTCCCCTTGATTTTCCAGAGCAAAGACTATAGACACATCAATCGCCATTCCTTATACTTGAGTTAGGAATACTCTCTAGTGGAATTTGACATTCCCCCATAGCTGTGGATTAGCCCTAATGTGTATGTGGATGAAAATCAATTTACATAATACTGCATGCAAGCTCAGAGGAAACACCGCTGTGCACCTTTATTCTGTTAGCACGGGATATGAGAGGAAGTGCTAGCGGTGAGCCCTGGAGACAGAAGCAGAGCCTAGAGTTTGAGATGCCAGTGCCCGGCAGAGCACCACACTGTTAAAGTAATTATGCTGTACTGACATGTCCACAACAGCCAAACTGTGGAAAGAGCCAAGATGTCCATCGACAGATGACTGGATAAAGAGGATGTGGTATATATATACAATGGAATATTATGCAGCCATCAAAAGGAATGAGATCTTGCCATTTGCAACGACGTGGTTGGAACTGGAGGGTGTTATGCTGAGCGAAATAAGTCAATCAGAGAAAGACATGTATCATATGACCTCACTGATATGAGGAATTCTTAATCTCAGGAAACAAACTGAGGGTTGCTGGAGTGGGGGTTAGGGTGGGAGGGATGGGGTGGCTGGGTGATAGACACTGGGGAGGGTATGTGCTATGGTGAGTGCTGTGAATTGTGCAAGACTGTTGAATCACAGATCTGTACCTCTGAAACAAATAATGCAATATATGTTAAGAAGAAAAAAAGAAGAAGATAGCAGGAGGGGAAGAATGAAGGGGGGAATCGGAGGGAGAGACGAACCATGAGAGATGAAGGACTCTGAAAAACAAACTGAGGGTTCTAGAGGGGAGGGTGGTGGGAGGATGGGTTAGCCTGGTGATGGGTATTAAAGAGGGCACGTTCTGCATGGAGCACTGGGTGTTATGCACAAACAATGAATCATGGAACACTACATCAAAAACTAATGATGTAATATATGGTGATTAACATAACAATAAAAAATTTTTTAAAAGTAATTATGCTGTACTGATACATTATTGGGTGTTAAGACACAGAAAGAAACCACTGTCACTTGCGGCTGCTGGTTTGCATGGCTGCTGATGTATTAAATGCATTATATTCATTAACATTTCATTCCAACCAGAACTTACAAACCTCGTAAGTACAATTAGAATACAGATTATCATCAAGGAGAAAGTTGTTTTCACCTGCTACCCTACTATGAAATTCTTTTGGCTGTTACTAAGGAAAAGAAATTCCTCTTCTTAGAGTTTTCAGCTGGTAAGTATCTGTGGCCACGGTGAGCAAAAAGTTAACAGAGAAGAAACTCCGAATTCTTCTAGAATCCTTGAATTTTCACAGCCTACCATGAAAAGAAACTATTCCCTAAGAAAAATAAAATGTTAATAAATCCTTGGTCATCATCACAACATAGGTGAAACTTTTCCACAGGGAAGTAAAAGAATTCTACTAAGATTCTTCTCTATCACACATCACAATGGAGAGCACTCTGAAAGTCACTAGAGGTTCCTGTAAGAATAGAAGTGGCCCCAACAGAGCAACTCCCTTCCTCAATGTCAAAAGGAATGAACTAGTAATACGACACTGGGGGAGATGGAAAAGAGCACAAATAGAATTCAAAGGTGGATTAGAGATGCTTCAAATTGTTTCTATATAATGGAGTCCAACAACTAGAACAAAAAATTACACCACGGAGGATTATTTAACCCAAAATTAAAAAAAAAAAATGATCCATCATCTTTCAAGTTTAACTCACTAGCATTCTCTGGACAGAAAAGGTATATATTTAAGTTTTAAAAAAATTTAAAAAATAAATGCTTTTGCTATATTGCTCCCAGTGATGAGAGTTAGAAAGAGCCATTTATGTTTTCTCTCAATTCAAATATTACTTTTGCTTCATTTATCACCGGTCTGAAATTTCTTGAATGCCTTTCTCTAAGTGATAACATAGGAATCCATTAATGTGTCTCAAAGACAGCTGGACCACCCTAATAACCTACTAGGGGACTTAAAAGTTACATTTAATCAAATGTAATCTCATCTGGAAAAGTTCTAAGTTCTTATTAGAGCACATAATAAGAGACAGTCTAGAGTTTGGCACTTTCCTTAGTGGGGCTTTGATACTCAACTTTCCTTTTTTATTCTAGCCTCAAAGCAGTTTCTTAGACTCCAGGATGCTGATCTTTGTTTGGGGCTGCAATTATCTAAGCTAGTTGTGCAATTATCAGCTATTTGAGAAGGTTACAGTATTCGATTCAATATATAACATTGTCGTAATTTACACTGCAGATGTAATTTACATTACATCCGTGAATTGATAGATGAACTGAGAGTTGAGCATAGAGATAGATGAATAAATGTCATGAGAAGCATGGCACTTCACAAAAAATGAACACCTGTAAACTCAATGTGTACATGCCAATGATAGCAATTTTTAATGTGTATTCAGCCACAAGTAAACACTCAGCCTTCATTTTCTTATTCAGATAAAATTCAGTCCTCACTTTATTTTTTTATAAGTGAATGTTATTTTTTTTAAGATTTTATTTATTTATTTGACAGAGAGAGACACAGTGAGAGAGGGAACACAAGCAGGGGCAGTGGGAGAGGGAGAAGCAGGCTTCCCGCAGAGCAGGGAGCCCGATGCGGGGCTCAATCCCAGGACCCTGTGACCATGACCTGAGCCGAAGGCAGACACTTAATGACTGAGCCACCCAGGCGCCCCTCAATCCCCACTTTAAATGAGTGAGTAAACTACATAGAGTGGTTTAAATTTTCCAGAAATATATCCCTCAAATACTATGGTATGGATGAGTTTATTATAACTAGTCCATATCTTTTTTATTATTCTATCTTTAGTGAATGAAAATGTAATGTCCTTCAGCTATGGCATGAGAAAAAAATCCAGTGCTGGCTATTAATAGTAAATGTGTACTGTCCATGGAATTTATGAGTTGGAAATACCTTTAGAGATAATCTAGTCTAAAGTCCCACCCAAGGGAGAAATTCCCAGTAGAACATCCTGGACAGGAGAGTGGTGTCAGCAAGATGGTGACATAAGGTTTTTCCTGACTTCTCCCCCCACCCCTGCCCCAAAAAGAACAGCTAACAACTATTCAAAATAAGACACCACCAACAGAGAAAATCCTAGAAAAAAGGGTGAGGCTGAAGTACCTCCCACGCCACAGAGAACAAGACAGACTGTATTTGAAGGGTAGGAGAAATAGCCCAGGCCAGCACAGCTCCATGTGCAGAGGTCTCCCCTGGACCTCCTGTGCCTCGGGTGGAAAAGGAGAACCTAGGGGGCCACCAGCCTCCTCTAGTATTGTGGATCATTTTGTAGGAGCCCCTACTCGGATATCATACCATGGGGATTGCAGGGGAATCTGCGGGGCGCAACCACTGGGAATCTGTGACGGAGAAAGAGGAGGGGCAATTAAAAAATGGGTAAAGGACTTGAATAGGCATTTCTCCTAAGAAGGTATACAACAGGCCGACACATAAATAAAAGGTTGCTCGGTATCACGAGTCATTGGGGAAATGCAAATTAAAACCACAAAGATATAACCTCTCATGCATAGTAGAATGGACATCATAAAAAAAAATAGGTGACAAATGTTGGTGGGGATGTGGAGAAAAGGGAACCCTGATGCACTGTCAGTGGGAATGTAAATTAGTGCAGCCGCTATGGAAAACAGTATGGAGATTCCTCAAAAAATTAAAAATAGAACTACCATATGATCCAGCAATTGCACTTCTGAGAATATATCCAGAGGAAACAAAAACACTAACTTAAAGAGATATCTGCACCCCCATGTTCAAAACAGCGTTATTTACAATAGGCAAGACATGGAAACAGCCTAAGCCTCCATCAAACAATGACTGGATAAAGAAGTGTGGTGTATCTGCACAATGAAATATGATTCAGCCATAAAAAACAAGGAAATCCTACCATTTGTGACAACATGGATGGACCTTGAAGATATTATGCTAAATGAAATAAATCAGATAGAGAAAGACAAATTTAAACACCCCATGATCTCACTTACATATGGAATCTAAAGGAAAAACAAAACTCATAGAAAAAGAGATCAGACTTGTGGCTACCAGAGGCAGAGGGGTAGGAAGAGGGGAAATTGGAGGAATGTAGTCAAAAGGCACAAACTTCCACTTAGAAGAAAAATAAGTACTGGCATGTCATGTGCAACACGATGATGACGGCTAGCGCTCCTGTACGACAGCTAGGAAAAGTGTCAAGAGAATAAATCCTATGAGCTCTCATCCCAAGGAGAACATTTTTTTCCTTTTCTCTTTCTTTTTCTTTCTCTTCCTTTTATTGTATCTATATGACAAGATAGCCAGACCTACTGTGGCAATTATTTCAAAATACGTGTAAATCAAACCATCATGCTGTATACCTTAAACGTATGCAGTGATGTATGTCAATGATTTCTCAATAAAACTGGAAAAAATTAAAAATAAAGGTGAAAAAGAAACACAACCAACCAACCCCAAAAATCCTGGACAGCTGTTTCTCCTGTCTGTCTAAACCTGCTAGCAACCAGGAAAGACCTTAGCAGAATAGCTCTTACACTCAGGGCGCCTCTCTTTCCTCAGAATTCTTTCTTTTGGGGGGCGATGTGCATTCTTGTAACTTCTTGGTTGCCTACCAGGCTACTAGATCGGTAACACTGTTTTTTAAGGGGCCCAGGCTCAATTCTAGTGACTGCCACTTTCAAGTGTGGTCCATCCATTAGATGAGGACCAGAGCAGGATGGAAGAGTCAAAGAACATCCTGGGTATCGAAGTTCATCCAAATATATTTGAAAACCTTCGTAGGCATGTTACTTCTAACACTGTGATCTTCAACAGGGATAAATACAAGGCTGTAACACAATTCATTAAACCAATGACATTAAAAACTGTAGAAGAGACTTGACTTAGCAGAAAAGTATAAAAAAACTTCTTTTTTCCATTCAGACTTCAAATGCGAAGGCTGCACCTAATTAAAAATAATTAATGAGAAACCGCATGTGAGTCAGTAGTGGGCCGTGGCCAAAAAGTCTGAACAATCTTAGCCTGATATTAATAGAAACGTTATTTTCTTGAAGGAGGGAAGTAAGATTATTACCCGCTTTTTTTTTTAATCATAGTCAAAATGCATCCTTGAACTCTGCCTTATGGGTCTTTTGGATAAACTATATCTGGAAGGGAGCAATCAGGATGGTAAAGGATCTGGAAAACCTATCAGATATGCGAAGAGAACTGTGGTCGTTTAACCTAGAGAAGGAAGACTAAGGATCGTATTGTGGAGGAAGAGTTGGCCTCAAGAGCAGAGAATCAGGGGCACAGACAAAAACTGCAGGCAGTCAGATTTCAGCTCACTGAAAGAAAGAACTTTCGAGGCAGAAGCTACTCAGAGACTGGAGTGCTGTTTCATCAAGCAAGAGGAGTCGCCCTATATCGGCAGTGCTCAAACACTGTCAGATGTACTTATGATGGAAGTGTGGTTGAAGAAAGCAAGCTTTGGAAACAGAGAATCAAATGTTTGTTTAATGCCTACTACTTGCCAGTTCCTGGGCATCCAGCCTTCACAAAATAGGACTGATACACGTACTGTACTCAGAGTTGATCATTGTATTGGAGGAGGGTTGGACTAAAAACTCCTTAAATTTTCTTTTAGTCCTGACAGTCTATGATACTATTAGGCTAATATGCTCTATTATACATAGTATTACCCACAAATGAGAAAATGTGTCAAATGTGACTTTATAAATACTTTGGGAGAGAAAAGCTTTTTATAGCATTTGATCCTTGATTCAACATTTACTGAATGCCAGTTATGTGCTAGGTACTGAGGTGCCCTATAAGGAATAACCTATCTGAAAGGAGGTTACAATCTGTAATTTTAACCACCCTGTAAAGCCCGTTTCCTCCAGTACTTCGGCCAGTTCAGAGTCACAACACCAATATATAGGATGATCATATAATCTATTTTCCAAATTGGGACATTTTTGAAAGTGAAAAGGGTGCTATTAATAATTGCATCAAGACAACAGGTATAAAAAGGACTGTCCAGACTAACTAGGACATCTGGTCACCCTAATAATAAGCCTCTAGGGCAGAGGGAAGCCCAGGCCTTCCGAGAAGAATAAGTCATCTTTGAAGCTGAAAATGCAGACTGGGCATCAATTGGTTTGTCAACCCAGCTCCTCCCCACTTTGTCCATTCCAAAAATGTGATTCTTAGTCACTCTTGATTCATCCACAAGTGGGCACCAGACCCAATCAGAGTCTGTCCCTGAGATATTTTTAGAACTGGCCCTCTTGAATGGTGACAACTACAAGATATAAAACTTCAGTGTTATTGGTGAGGGAGTGGTCTATGTAGAGAGAATGAAGTCACCTCAGAGGAGCAATAAAAAAAGAATGCCAGCAGTCCCTGACTCCTCAGTTTCAGTTTTCCTGATGCTCTCTCTCTACTGCATACCAGTGCTGCCTGTGACCTGCTTGTTCAAACTTTTCTTTATGAGAGATCTACTGATACTCTTCTAATATTTTTCCCTTTCCGCTTTAGCTAGTTTGAGTCGGGTTTATAGTACTTTCAATCCAAATTGCACTGACTAATCCAAGAGGCAAAGAAATAATTTAAGTGAAAAAGATGGCTCCCATGAAGCTTGTCATTTGACTCTCATCTGTAGGTTTGGCTTTGTTACAGTTTCCAGGACAGAAGCTATTTAAGCAATTCTGAGGCTTAACATCAATTCTCCATTTCTCTTCACCCAACCCCAACTTCGAGCATATATTTGACAAATGGGCTTTCACCCACCTGGCTTGAGACCCTTCTCATCTTTGCCACTAACTGATGTCATTGGGTGTCTTTCTTGGTCCCTGTTCCTGAGTCTCCATTCTGGGAACTTGTACCTAGCACAATCTCTCCCAAGTTAGGGTGCCTGCCGACTTTGTCCACTTCCTTCCCTAGGGATTAATCCCTTAGCTATGGATGTAGCCCTGTTATCTGCAAAGGATGCTTATTAGTCCTTATTGTACTTGCCCTCTCTGACGCATTAACACTGCTGACTGTGTACTCTTTCTTAACTTTGCCTGTTCTTTTGACTTCTATGACATGGATTTCTTCCCATTCTTGCCCCACTATTCTAAACACTTCTCAGTGTTTTCTGAAACCATCTCTATTTTGTCCATTATGGAAATGTTAGAGATCTTGGGAGGAGCCATCTATTCCCTCTTCTTCCCTATTCTTCCTAGAAAGTTTAGTTGAATCTCATGCTATCGACTGCCATCAATTGAGATGACTCTCAATTCTATTTTGCCAGACTGTCTTTCTTGAACTCCTGATTCATAAGTCCAACTGTCTGTTGGACATTTTCTACTGAGTGGCCCATTAAGTGCATCAACTAAAAGCATCCAAAATTGAATTAATCTTTTCCAGAAAACTAATCCATTTCTGATATTCTCATTTTCTTCAAATAACATTACTATTCACCCTAGCACCTGAAACAGAAACTTGGGAGACCATTCTAGGTCCTTCCACTCCCTGGCACCACATTTTAATTCACTATGCTCTATTTATTCTACCTCCCACTAATTCTTGAAGCTGTCCCTTTGTATCAAATCTCACTGCCAATGCCTGATGGTTTCACTCCTTTCTTTCTTTAGTTATTGCAGTGATATCTTAAGTGGTTTTTCTTCATCCAGTCCCACCTCCTTCAAATAACCTTCTTTCATGCTGCCATCGTAATACTTATGAAATATTCTCAAATTCAAAATTCTCCAATGACTATTATCTACAAGACAAAGTACAAATTCTTTAGTAAGGCATATGAAGTCACTCTCGATCTCTCCTAGCCACACTCCCTAGACCCTTATTCCAACACTTCATCAGTCATATATGGAAGACCAGCCCTCTAAACAGTTTGTCTTTTTCTTAATAGGTTACTCCCTATTATCCTTCCATGGAGGTCATAAAATGTCATTCAGCTCTGCCTGGTTCTTCTGGAATGCTGACTCTCAGTTTGTTCCCTCTTGAAACCCATGTCGTGAGAAGCTCAAGTCACATGGAGAGACCACCTAATGATGTGCAGTACCAGCTGAGTCCAGCCCAGGTGTCAAATATGTTAATGAAGAACCTTCCATGTGATTCTGACCCCAGCTGGCTAAATCACCCCAGCATCCCAGCTGAGGCCCCAGACATCATGAGGCAGAGATGTACCATCCCTGCTATGCCTTATCTGAATTTCTGACCCACAGAATCAATGAGCATAATAGGAGGATTGTCATTTTACATCACTAAGTTTTGGGTAGTTTGTTACACAGCAACAGATACCTGAAATACCGAATTATGATATCATTTCGTTATCTGGGATATCCAATGCTAGAATAGTTTTCTATACCTTCCACAATTTATCCCAGGTTATAGCTGTATAGTGCTGTAATTGTTGCCTTCATAAGTATATTTGATTCTTTTTTGTTTGCCCAGTGCCTAGCACACAGAAGATTTGCAATGAATATTGTTGATGAGGTCCCTGAACCTTCTTCCTATCTAGTTACTCATTACTGCATTGTAGGCACCCAGTGAGACCTTTTCCCACTCTATATTTTATTCTCAGTTGCTGATTGGGTCACCTTTGCCTCTCAAAATAAGTCCTTCAGCAACCACAGCCTCAGAAGTTCACCCAGACCCTTGCCTACTACAGAAATCAGTCTAATTTCAATTCAGCTTCTCCCTAGTGAGCTCTAAGTAATTACGGAAGGCTTGGCAGGGGTCCTAAGAAATGCCATGGAAATAAGGAAAAGGAATGGCATTAGGAAAAGTGGGGGAGAAAGACATTCATCTTCTGAATTCCAACTGTGTGTCAGGATCTGTGCTAGAAGGGCTCCATGTGTCTGACCTAATCCTCTCAGCAACCCCTGAAATAGACATTTCAGTTTCCATTTTATGGATGAAGAAGCTGAGTTTCAGTGAAGTTCAGTAATCTACATAGGGCCACTTAGCTGGCAGAATGGAAGATCAACCCCAGTTTGCTTGCTCCAAAGCTGATGTACTTCCTACGTCATACATACATTTTGGAAGACTCTCCTGTCAGCAGCACTTGCCCCCTGAGAGGGCTGATGGATAAAGTTTCACAAGTCCGATTTTCTTTCATTGACTTTAACCACAAAGGGGACTTATCCTCTGATAAAATGCTAAGTACCTAGAAACAACATAAGAAGTATAATCAATCAATAATATTTCAGGATGCATATGTTTATTCAAGGGCAGGTCTGACTGGGAAGGGGATCAGGGAAGGGAGTGGAAGGAAGGAAGAGCACACAGAAGGCCCCGAGGGAGAGGAAGGAGTTGTCTTAAGGTGAAGTCAGAGGGAAAACACAGGAGAGAAGGCCTGGAATCTAAGACAAAAGCCCTTTCCCTAGAGACTTGGGTGGGGTCGTGTCCTGGGGAAGATCAGAGGATCTAGGACATCCTTTTGTATAATATAGACAGGAAGCTGCAAACTTCTTCTTTTACCTCTGAGCAGAGGAGCTTTAAAACTCTGCTAAACCAAAGACTACAAAGAAATGTCCCCAAATGAAACTTGGTTGGTAGGATCCTATTTTTCAGTTCTCATTAATGTTAATTTTTCATCATTCTTTTTACTTACACATAAATTGATTTTTTTTTTTTAATTTTATTTTCATGGTTGTCAAAAGACTCACGCACAACAAAGTTGGGATCAGGATCAATTTCTATTTCTTTTCCATTAAAATCAATATAATTTTAGTGAAGGACAGTTGATTAATATTTTAGAAAAAAAAGAAAAAGAAAAAAAGACTCCTTTTCCCAGGCATCATTGATTCATGTCTGAGCCAAAGAATTACCAAAGGCCAGTCTCTGTTTTTCCTGTTGAGTAAGTCCTGGGATTCTGGGTTAAGCGGCTACTTTGATGTCATTAAAAAAATCAAATTTTAAGTGCATTTTGACAGCCTACAGTGTGCCTAGCATTCCCTACCTGCATACAAATAACCAACCTATATGTATGTGCACGAGGAACTAGGAAATAAGATCACGTGTTTGAAATCTGGTTTCCTAAGCAAGAAGTTCGGAGGTTGCTTGATAAGAGCTGGTTATATAAAATTAGTGGGTTTTCTTCTAAGTGGGGACTCATTCCTCTGAATTAAAGTTATAGTTATTCCAGTGCTCCTGCTGGGGCTTGTTCTAGAGTTGAGTGAAGATGTGTTATCCGTTTTAAGAAACACACACACACACACACACACACACACACACACCCTGGATTTCCATAGAAAATGTAAGGGAAACCAGAAACCTGTAGTATTATGGAAGCAGAGGGGAAAGTGTTTCCATAACAATAGTACAATGAGAGTAATGACTGATGGCATTTATTGAGCATTGTCTCTTGTTCTAGGCATAGTTCTAAGTACTAGACATGTATTAACCTTTAGCCTTAAAATTGGGGGTAGATACTTTATGATTCCCTACTCGCAGTTAGAAACAGTGAGACATGAAGATGTTCCTTTTTCCAAAGTCTTACAGATAATGAAGTGGGAAGCTGGGAGAATAAAGTGGTTGCAGAGTTAAACTTAACTCTGATTAAATCCAGCTCTGCCTTTTCAGTCTGTGCCTAGGCAGCAAAAAAGGTTTTAGACCTTCTCTGTCCTTACGTTCCTCAGCCTGTTAACAGTTGAGAAAACTAGGCACTGAAGATAACTGTGGGGAATGAAATATTTGAAAAATCCCTGCCTTTGGGAGCTTCCCTTCCAGTGGGAGAGGCAGATCCTAAGATAAAATACATAGTATGGAAGAGAGTAGGAAGTGCTGAGGTGAGAGGTGAAGCTGGGCACGGAGAAAGGACGTGTTGGGGGGGAGGGGGTATTTTAGACAGACTGGTCAGGGACGCCCTAAACAGAAAGGTGCCATCTCAGTAGGGCCCTTAAGTGAGGGATGAACCGGGCAGATATCTGGGGGAAAGCTCTCCAGGCAGAGGGAAGGATGATTGAAAAGGCCCTGAGGCAAGAATGTGCCTGGCCTGTGAAAGAATGGCAAGAAGGCCAGAGTGGTCCGAGTGGGGGAAGCAGAAATGGAATGGGGTCACAACAGGCAGGTCTCATAGATGTAGCAGGAACTCGGACTTTTATTGCGGAGTGAGATGGAGAGAGGTTGAGCAGAGGATTTCTATGACCTGACTTGGGTTTTTAAATGGATCACTCTGGTTGCTGTGTTAACAATAGACTATTCTGCAAGCTGCTGCAATAATCTGGTCAATAAATGATGGCGCTTGGCCAGATTATTAACAGTGGAGGTGGTTCGGCTCTGGAGATATTTGGAAGACAGAGCCACAAGGTTTTGCTGGTGAATTGGATGTGGGATGCGAGAGATACAGGAAATCAAGGGTGACTTAACGTTTTTTGGTCTGAGAAAGTTTAAAGAACGAGGTTGTCATTTATTGAGACGGGGAAGACTGCAGAAGAAACAGGTTTTGGGGGGGAGAAAATGAAGAATTTGGTGTGGGGCTTGTTCAGTTTGAAGTGCTTATTAACTCTCCCCACAGAGAAACTGAAGAGGCATTTGGACACATACATGAATCTGGAGTTCAGGAAAGAGGACGGGGGGAGATACAAAATCAGAGCACATATATGGGATTTAAAACCGTGAGAAGGATGAGACCAGCAAGAGGGAGAGTGTAGAAAGGAAAGAGACAAGGCTTACACACGGGTCCCTGCTCCTCTCCAACATTAAGGCAACAAGGAAGAATGCAAAGAGGAGTCTGACAGGGGCTGCCAGAGAGGTAACTGGAAAACAGACACATGGGAGGTCCCAGTTGTGAGGTGAAGCCAGTGTTCACAAGAGAACTGTGAGCAAAACTGGTGGTCAAACAAGGGCTCTGACCTTTGGAGTTAGTGAGGGAGAGGCCATTGGTTGATCTCATCAGGAAGAGTTTTCTTGGAGTAGAGATACCTTGGTGGGGTAAGAGCGGGACTGGAGAGGACTCGAGAGTGGGAAGAGAGAAACAGGAGATATCAACAAGCGTAGCCCACTCTTTGGAAAAAATGGGCTATATGGGGGGCGGGGGGAGAGAAATGGAGTAGTAGCTGGAGGGGGTGGCCAAGAGAAGTTTCTGTTGCTGATTTTGCTTTTGACAGAAGAAGTGACACATATGTGTAGGCTTCTGGGACAAATCTAGCAGAGAGGGAAGCATTGACGATGTGAGAGGAGACGGCAGAACTTCGGGAACAGTGAGTGCGCAGGTGAGAGAGGAGGGATCCGGTGCACAAAAGGAGGGCTCGACCTTCGGGAGGAGCAGGTCAACATTCAGGACCTGAGTTAACAGGGCAGAAGATGGGACGTAGGTACGAGTGATGGGTGTACTCAGCTGCGTGCATCTGTGGAAGGTCTCTTCGAGCTGTTTCAGTTTTCTGTAAAACCAGAAGGTAGGAGGAAACAAGGTAATTTACCTGAGTGCAAATGGGAAGGTACTGGAGGTCTGAGGAGAGCAGAGGAAGTATAAAATACTCAGGGGATTAGGAGTGTAGCTAAACTAGTGAAACGTAGGGCAGCACTAAGGACCCACTAGTAGTCAGGGATCTCAAATTTAAAGTGAAGTCAAGCAGCAGGATTGCATGTTCTTCTCCAAACCCTTTCGGCTCTACCAGTGAAGGTGCAGAATAGACCTAAGAGCAGTTTCAGGGGAGTCATACATCAGGATGACTTGAACAGATGAGGAGTCCAGAGCCCAGTCTTAAACAACTTGTTCCAGAAGTCTTACTGTGAAACACGGTTCAGAAGTGATGCAATGTGTGGAGGAATGGTGGGACGGGGAAACGTAAGATCTTTCTTGAAAGGTGGGTGATACTAGCATATAATTCCACACTAACGGACCGACCAGGGAGAGAAGAAAACATTGGTGCAGAAGAGAGAGGGGGTCACGGGAGGGGTAAAGTCCTGAACAGGTGTGGGAACTGACCTCTGATAGGCACAGGCAGAACAGATTCGGAGGGAAGATTGGAGGAAGATCAGGTTTTCCCCTCTGAGGGTCTCCGTTTTCCAAATGATAAGATGAGGTCACTCGTTAGGAAGAGGGCACACATGGGAAGTTGGAGGAGCCAGGAGAAGGAAGTATCTGGAAGACTAGGTGAGTGTACTTCCTATG
The DNA here is from genome assembly GCF_964656455.1 of Halichoerus grypus. Taxonomy (NCBI): domain Eukaryota; kingdom Metazoa; phylum Chordata; class Mammalia; order Carnivora; family Phocidae; genus Halichoerus; species Halichoerus grypus. The sequence goes on along the minus strand of NC_135717.1, from coordinate 131,143,290 downwards.
GAAGCACAGTAGGATTACCGGCCATTGTCAAGTGCCCATTTGAGGTTTTTTTTTTTTTTAATCCAGAGCTCAAAGTTAAAGCAACCAACTTAAAATCAAAGTGAAAGGAATCAGTCTGGTTCTGGGATTTTCTTCAGCAAGCAGCTACTTAGAGGGTAGAGAGTGGGGTTCACCAGGGAAACCTACAGTTGACAGAGCTTCATCCGTGAAAAATATCCTATCCCTAAAACCCAGGGACAGTGCCAGAAAGGGAAACGAGAGGGTGACACTAGATGTGTTACTCTGACTGCTGATCCCTTTAAATGAGTTTCTATTTTAAGAGCCTGGCTGTCAATAGTGCTTAATTTAATCAGCTTCTTGAAGGTTAAAAGGAAATTGGAAATCTTTGTGAGTACTGAAACAAGTTTTCATTAGAAACTCAGACTAATGGGCTAAGGGTGTTAGAGCAAATGTGGGTGGCTTATTTATTTATTCCAAAAGACAGTTATGACCCTGCAGGGCATATTATTGGACATTGTTTATCTGGGTCTTATCAGGATATGCCAGTTGCTTATCTCAGGATCTCTCCTTTACCCCCAAGCTATCATTTCTAGCACTGGCCTGCAGAATCATCCCTGAGATCAGTCCTGACCTTAGTACAAGGAGATTTTAGGAGCTCTATTTCAGAACTCAATGGACTCTAACCTCCTTACTCTGGCATGTTAGGCCTTTTATAATATGGCTTTCCATCTACTTTCCTAGATTCATTTCCCACCACTTCACCCACCTGTACCAGGCTACTTGTAGATCCCTGATGATTCATACTCTGAGTAATTTCCCCTCTCCGCCTAGAATATACTTCATTGCCTTGTCCACCTGCAAAACTGTTCTTATTCCTTCGAGGCTCCTCAGTAGCACTTCCTCAAACTTTCTCCATTTCCCTTAGCTTTCCCATCAGCACTTAATATCTAGCCCTTTAAGCACTTACCACGTTGTGCTTGATTTATGTATTTGTCTACCACAATATTCCTTGAGGGACTGTGTCAAATTTATCTCCGTAGGCCTAGCACTTAGCCCAATGCCTTACATATAATAAGCACTTTGTTTAATAAACAGCATCAGATCCAACTCGTAGAGAGAAAAATAACAGCTCTAGAAATAGAGCTTCTACTTTTTTCCCTCAGATCAAGCCCTAAACTTGTTTCAAGATCTGTAGCATTTGGGTAGTCAGTATGATGAAGTCGTTAAATTTTGGCGCTCCGGGCAGAGAGAGCTGGATTCGAATGTCAGCTCTACCACTTACTACCCAAGTACCTCTTTGGGCCTCAGGTTCCTCATCTATTATCTGATGAAAACAAGAGAATCAACGTCATAGGGTTGCTATAAAAATAGACGAGACAGTGCATGTAATGTGCTTAGCTCCATGTTTCCAGTGCTTGGCACATAATGGGCAATAAGCAATAGTTACCATAATCATTATTATGCACTGTAATTATCTGGAAGCTAGATTCTTGCTGATTTGTCTATGCCTGAGCGCTCGTCTTGAAATCATAAGTATTTTAATTCCTCATTGAATTCGTGTCTGCTTTGCATCCCCCTCTGCCTCTCCCACCACTCCTTCCAAACTACTACCCGACTCCAAGGTGTCTGGTCTTCTAGGGGCAGGTCCCTGGCACCAGGTAGCCAATCTCTACACACTGCCTTCCTGAAGGTCCCCGTGACCACACCCCAGCTGTGTGCCTCTGCAGACCAGCCATCCCCGGCGGGGTTCTCCACTCCAGCTTCTTCCTGGGCTTTGGTCTCTAGCTGTCAGTAGAGACAAAGGCTCAGCCTTTTGCTTCCTCCCTGGACCCTGTCTCCGTCCCCAGTATCTGCCCCACCTCAGCTTTTCCAGCCGCCTCTCGGTCTGCATTGAAGTGCCCTGGTTAACCTTTTCTTTTCTCCATATCTGGTCATAACGTACATTTTATATCCTCTGTGCACACTTGTGTTGAATAGTAATGGTCAGTCCTATGACTGCACGCGAAAGAGGGTGCTGACCTAGTTAAATTCTTTTGCTATAAGGATCCCCAGATACCCTCCTGCAGCATCCAAAAGGTCTCTGATTTGTCAGATTGTTGGCAGTTCTAACCAGATCACACATACTTGATTATATTACAGTTTGTTAGTTTCAACCAAAGCCATCTAAGTGGCCCGATCACTGCATCCTACCTGGAGCTCAGAAGCCCCCGACTGTATCGGATGGTGGTTAAAGACACTACAGCTTTGATTTTGATTCAAATGAATTTCCCGAAGAGAAACCTCAGGCCGAGGCAATATTTTGATTAAAACTCTCTAGCTAACTACCAAATAATCTGAAGAGATTAGTGGATTTGCAGCAGATGTCAGTATGTGGAAATAAGGAGAATCCTATTTCTAAATGTTTCCCGAGGCTCACAGTTAGAAACGACCTTGGCCAATCTGTTTTACCTAGAGTCTCGGTCAGTTGAAATGGCAAATTTTGCAGAGAGAGAGAGAGAGATTGAGAAGAGAGAGAGAAAGAGAGCAAAAGATGCCCCTGGAACTGATTATTCCTGGATAAACAAATCACCCTTAAAACAGAGCTACCATCCATTGGTTAAACAAGGCACTGACTTCCATATCACCAAATTAGCTAACAACTTCATCTACAAGACTGTTTTTCATGAATATTTACTCTCCTAGAATGTTACTATATTGCGTAAATTTGTATGGACTTACAAGAAATCAATTCTTACGTAATGGTTATGTTCTATGTATACAGTTATATTTTATAAAAGAAGCCATATGTTGAGACCCAAGGGCTTCTGTAATGTAACCAAAGATACGTTTCCTGCAAAACCAAAGGGAGGGGCTTCCTTTTGTTTCCTAAGTCGAGAAGTCATCAGGCAATAAAATGATTCCACTCGTCTTATAAGTGGTTAGTTAATGTGATGCCAGAGAGGAGGAGAGGGTTGGAGGGAGAACCGTCCCTGTTTACAACATTTTGAGTGATGGCTCTTTGGATCAGGATTTCTTCCCTCCATGTGCAAAAAGCAGCAGAGATGAAAGAGACTGAATCATTCTTTCCAGACTTGCAAAAGATGCCAGCCAGAGGCTCTGGATGAGGTGGAGAGGGGGAGAGGCCAGCTCTCTCCTAGGGCTGCCGTGTCCAGCCTCCACGGGGACTGGAGCGGAGATTCACCCCACATGTGTACTCCAGCAACCCACTCCCACGTGAAGCTGCTCTTCCCAAGTGCCTGTTGCTAAATATAGCGCCTGCATTTCAGACTGACAGGAGAGTTCCTGCTGTGTACACCAGGAGCTGAATCTTCACTTCACACACTCCTAATATGGTAAGCCCTGCAGCCTATCAGCCCGGGAGCGCTGGAGAGAGACCCGCTCTGGGGCTGGCATGCTCCCTACTGCTTAACCCTTTCACAGAAGATGGACTGACCACGGGTCGCGGCAGATTCTCCGGGTACTAATAGTCACAAGCCAAGCGCACGTGACCTGGAAACCAGGATCCAGTCGCCCTTCCAAAGAGCAGTGTTTGTGGACAGTAAGCCTTCAGATCCAGGAAGCAGGGCGAAATGAACTGCCTGAACTCCATGGGCCACGGAAATGAAACGGGGAAAAGAAAAATAAAGGAACAAGAAAACCTATTTTCAGGAGGGTGGGAAAGGCAGTAGCGAATAGGGCAGCAGAGGAACTGACAAGTATGCCCCCCACGCCCCCCTCAGGCTGTGAGTCTGCTCTGACACAGCCCCTGCCGCCCCAGGCAGAGAGGCCAACAGGTGTCCAGGCTGGCTGTTTATACCAGACCCAGAAGTGAGCAGAGAACGCAGGGAACGCGTCCCCAGGCCCCCTGATGTTCTTCCCAGCCTGCTGCAGACTCAACCACCCCAAGGACTGGGCCGTTCAGTGTTTCAGAGTGTTTACCAAGAGCCAAAGGACTGTGGCCCTTGCAGGAATAATAAGGAAGAGGCAACGAGTGGTTAGACAATAAATGCTCCTAATAACTTGCTAAAGGGTTAGAGTGTTGGTGTTTTTTCCTTGGGGGAAAAAAGGGAAAACCGCTGTAGCAGCTTCCCACTGAGAGGGCTATTAGGGCTGGCAAGTCTCTTTTCAAGAGGGGATGATGTATAATAAAACAAAGTTAAGTTTCAAGACGTCTTCATCATGCTAAGGATCGCTCTGCTTCTCAGTGTTCTGCTGACTTCCATAATTTGGTAGGATTAGGAGTCTCTTAATAGGCTGAGGAGGGTAAGGACTCTTTTAAGCAGTATAAAGTATTTCTCCCCTGAAGGGTCAGGTGCGGGCCCTCTCAGATACGGGCTGGCCCTGCTGCTCAGGGGTCTGCAGCGATGACGTCAGGAGCTGGCCAACAGTGCCCGCTTATTTACCTTTTGGATGCCTACGTTCTAAAAACTGCTTTGCACATTTTACTTTCTCAAGACCGGAGTCCTCCAAGAAGCACATTATAGGAGGTCCCTAAATTAGAAATGAGACCATGGTTGGGCGTATTTGTGACACAAGGCATGGACCAATATTCTGCCAGATATCATCATTTCCTAGTGAAATCGGTCTGTGTGCAGGTATGCATTTCCTGGCTCTCCTGCACTACCCACGTATGTGTTGTTCCGCCTATCACTCCCTCTCTGAGGGGGCCAAGGGGGCCAAGGACCCACCCTCAGTGCCCAAGGGTAGCTTCCAAATGGGCTTGTTAGATGGGAGCTCTGCAAAGTCTCAGGTCGCAGACCGACGGGGTCCTTCTGCTGAGGGCTGAGCTCCAGGCAGCCGTGGAGGTGAGTCCCCCTCCGGACATAGGCAACACCTCTCCTAACACAGGTGAGACCCACCTCACTGGCTTTTTGCCCCGGTGATGAATAAGGAGAGATGGCCACCTGTAGCTTTCGCTTGCCTTCCACATGGCTCTCTGGCCCCTGGCTGTCCTTTGCCACCTCTCACTTTATCCTCTCCCCCTGGGACCCCAGTCTGGCCCTTTCAGGTCACATCCCACATAAGTCTGTCTGTGCTCCGAGGAGGGATAGGGTGGGCAAGATCTTCTGCTGTCCCCACCGCCCTCAGCAGCCCCCACCCTGGTCTTTTCAAGCTTTATTTTTGCACAAACTCGTAAGTGGGGTGCTCAGTTCCCCTCAGAACCTTTGCTTTTCATCCAGATTAAACCCCGTTGTTTTAATGGTTCCCAATGCAAGAACCAGTTTAGGATGTTTGAGGGGCAGAAACAAGCAAACCTACACTTAAGTATTTCTTTCCTTTACAGTTTTGGACACAATAATCCTCATTTTCCTTGTATCGGTGTGGACCCTCTAGCTACGAGGAAAAGTGTCAGGAATTACGGAGAAGGAAGAAAGCATGGAAATTAATATATGAGATCTTACCTCATACCAATTGAAATATCTATAGCCTTTATTACAAAAGAAATAAATGATATCCATTTGGCAGAAAAGGAACACTTGAGAGAAAGCTAAAAAAGCATTACTTCATTTTCAATAAAACTTAGATTAAAAGTCTTTGTCAGAATTTGTATCACTGCCCATATTTGCAACCCAAATTAAAAAAAGAGAGAGAGAGGGAGAAAGAGAGAGGAAGGTGAACACTTCTCTAGAATTCTTCTTGCAGTTAATTTCACTAATTCATAAACTTGAAGCTCCACCTTAACTCTAGCCCCCGCCCCCCACCCCACCCAGAATGGGTTGATCCTGCTTTGTGCTTTGCATCTCAGTAGTCTTAGGTCCTAAGAAAATGTGGACTATGAACCTAACATGCTCACATTCACAAGGATTTATATCGGACATTAATATTAGCCAATAGGCTTCACTTACTTCATTCAATGATTATATTTTGAGTTGTGCTACATGTCATTCTCTGTTCTTACTAATGGAGATACTGCAGTGAGCAAGGCCCAGTTCCTACCTTTGGAACTTTTAGTGGAGGAAAGAGACCAAAAGAAGAAAACAAAGCAAAACCTGATTGTCATCATTATTCCGAAGGAAATAAACAGAGTGATATGGTATGAGAGTGTCTGCCGTAGGAGCACTATTTAGAAAGCATGGTTCAAAGAGAGAGACCTCTCTGACAAGGAGACGTGTTGGGTTAAGACAGGCCTGGAGTGTAAAGGTGCCGATAGAAGAACCAGTTTAGGATGTCTGAGGGACAGAAACAAAGCCAGCGTGTGGCGTGAGCCCAGTAAAACAGGGAGAAAGAGAAGAGAAAGGAGATTGGCCAGTAGGGAGGACTCAGAAAAAGCCGTGGAGAGGCTGAGATTTTTACTCTCATTTCGGTGAAAAAGCATGGAAGGGATTTTAGCAGGGAAAGAATGTGATCTGATTTCTAGGTTCAATGGCAAATTTCTAATTTCTGTGCTCACAATTAATAACTGCAGCTTTCTCATCAAAGCGATGACAGTGCAGATACCAGACGCCTGGTGCGTGCCTGCACATCAGCCTAGCAACTCAAGAGGCTCCATAGTCTCGGTCTCTTGAAGTTTGAAAATTCTGCATCCCCAGGAACTGAGTCATTGCAGGAGTTGATTCACGTCCCAGAACACGCCAGGCAGGAATGCTCTTTTCTTTTCCCTCTGGGTCAGGAACCAGCAGGATCTTCCTCTCTGATTATATTCAAGAGTGTAAATAGCTCCTGCCACCAACCTAGCTAGAGGGACTACCCACCAAGTTCTAGAGAAGAACTATTACCCTGACCTTGGTACCAGATTCTTGTTCTAGGTCTGCACAAAGAAAGCTAGACCAGGGCAGACGAGAACATTTCCTGTTTCAGACAACAGGCCTGGGAACAGACTGGTAATAAAACAGCACATAAGCAATAGAATGATCTCAACAGCTGTGCTTTGTATGGACTTTCTTCCCTCTGCTTTGGGTGGGGGCTTTTTTAATAGTTTCTGACACCACAGCTCATTGGCACTTCAGTAAAAATATCTATGCTGGATTGTCACCTGCCCCCGTCCAACTTGACTTCTAATGATGTGGCAGGTGAAGGGACAGGAGGCCAATGATCTTTAATATGGAAGGGACTGAAGATATATTTTTGTGAGTAGAGATCCTCTCTTCAAGTTTGGCCACCTACACTTTCCAGAGCTACAAATAAGTTGACATGATTTCCATGCTATAGTAAGGCCTTGAGGGGCTCAATAAAACATACTATTGACGAGGTTTTTGTTTGTTTATTTGTTTGTTTGTTTCCACACTGCCTTCCTTACTCTCAGGCTACAAAAAGGGATAGTTGGTAGTGCTTGGGAAGTACTCCCCAGTAAACAGAAGCATAAATCCCAGGTCTAATTAGTAATGCTATTCAGTTTTCAGATGAGCTGATATGCCCTTTGTAGGGCTTTGGGTTGGTAAAGCCTGTGGGTCAATGTCAGTTTAAAGATGTTTTTTCTCGGTTCACACATGGAACACAACAAAGGAAAGGGTTCTTCCCAGGGAGCAGTGGGGAGATCTGTTTCTTCAAAGTGGGTGAAGTTGTAGACAATGACCATTTTCCACAATAAACATGAGCTGAACCATTACATTTTTTAAACACAGATTTATTGGATAGGTTTGTGTGAATGTATGCCTTTGGCCAAGTTCTCAAGGGTTGTCTTTCTTCATGGGGGAAAAAAAAAAAAACCCTCTCAGCCAAGGCCAAGGAAACTATTTCAGCTAAGAAAGGAACTGCTATGGCCTGTGATGTAAGCCATGAGGTAATTGTAGCCGGAGCCGGCAAATGCAGCCAGTGGAAAGGCTTTAGCGAGAACCCGGCTGTGACAAGAGGCCCCTGATAGCCCTGCTCTCATCTCTACGGCTTCTGTGACAGGAAAATGGCCTTGAGATGACTTTCAAGTCCTAAATTTCTTTATGAAAGAAAGTATTAGGAAGGAATAAGAAAATTGCAGGCAGGCCCTAAAAATTGAATCAAAGGGGAAATTCTTATGAGTTTATTTAGAAACGACATATTTAAATTCTTTTGAAATGCTCTTTTATCTTACAATACAAAAGAGGGACTCGGGGAGGGAAGAGACCACGGCCAGGACGCTTGACCAGATCAAGTCTTCACAGACCAACCGCTGGAAATGGATTAAATTAAAAGATGGGATTGAATTAGGCCACCTTAATACTTTGATCAGGGAGCCCATTTACCAAGTGTGACATTGCTGAATATTTGGCTGTGACATGAAGGAAGAAAGGGAGAATCGATCGCCTTAGCAGCCGCCGCAGACACGCATGTAGACCAAGCATCTAATACGCAGGTAAGTGGGAGGTAGGGGCATGGTGCTCCAGGTTTTGCACCTGCTCTCCTCAGGCTCCCGTCTCTGCCTTTCTCTGTCCTGTTCTGCACCCCCGGGACAAAGTGTCCCTGGTCCCCGACAGCCGGCTCCTGGTGGGATTTGAGACCAGAGGGTGAGAGGAGGCTGCGGGTGTGGTGGCCTCTCCGCTCCCCGCTGCTTCACTCCCCACTGCTGACAGGCAGCATCCTGTCAGGTCGCTGGCCCCAGGCCTGTTCTCAGTGGGCTCTGGGAGCAAATTCCCCTTCCCTTGCCCTTCAGCCCTGGGAGGGATAATGGCTCTCTGCTCTGGCTAATCTCTGGATGCTTGCCATCCACGGTTTGCTCCCTCCCCCGCCCCCACCTCTCCCAGGAGCCCCTTCATTATATTCTCTTCACTTAAACCACTTGAGTGGAACTGTATTTCCTGCCAGGACACAGACCCATAAGGTCCTGAATACATTTTCTCAAAAAAGACTACAGCTCTATTCTAAGGCAAAGGGTCAGGGGACACCATCCGTCCCTCATTCAGGTTCAATGCCTTAATGTGGAAAATGATGTGACATTACTACAGAACCTAGACTGCAGTTCATTGTTTTCGTCAGGCATTTTTAGCACGAGGCCCGTGCGTTTTAATATAGACATTGCAGGTCTGGGCCAGGGGCCCCCGGAAATCCACTGTAAGATTTATATTATGGGGGAGCCCAGCCAGAAGGTGTGGGCAGGCAGAGGTATTAAGAGAACTTATGATTCAGAAAGAGCCCCAATTTATAAAGGAATAGGAACCCTTTGCATTTATTTTTCTTTGCTATGTAGATAGTCAAGATAAGAGAAAGATGAAAGAGAGAGGTAAGAGAGGACAGAAAAGCGAGGGGGGGAGAGAGGGGAGGGGAGGGAGGGGGGCGATCAGTGGAAGGAAGGGAGGGAAGAAGAAAAGAGAGAGCTATTAATTCTTTCTTAAATTTCAGCCAGGGCTAAATAAAGTTTCTTTTTAAGAAAACGGAACAATTTTACTTGCAGAATTAATGCCAAGATTTTTGCTTTGAAAAAGGGGCCAGCCTACAAGATACTTAATTTACAACCTGGAGCTCAGAGGCCCTTTCCAAACACCCTGTCTGAGATATCCCCATTCTCCCATACCCCACAGCCCATGACCTGGCCCTCAGCGGTACCTGACATCCCATTATAGGACTTCTGTGTCGGTCTGCTGTCGCCCTTCCCCTCTGGCCCGTGAGCTCCACGAGGCCGGGCGTGCCAGACGTCGGGGCCAGGTAGAGAGTGTGCATCAAGGCCAGCGTGAACGTGGGAACCCAGCATGTCCGGAGACCAGGGTGGCCATTCCTCCTGGAAGGAAGACAGATGAATGGCGGGGACGGAACGACTATGATTACATTTTGTCTCAGCAAGTCTGAATCGAGGACACTTACTTATTCCAAGGCGAGCCTCTCCCAAAATTGCTTTTTGTGCAAACCCGATTCAGGGCTTGATTCACGTGCTGTTAGTGGCAGAGAATGAAGTGTCTCTCTTCCCTTCCTTGGTGCTGTCTCTTCCTATGAAAATAAGAAAGAAAAACCTCCAGATGGAGAGCCTCACATTGTCGGCAGAGTTAGAAAAACTCCCCTGGAATTTGTGTCAGTGATGCAGTTCGGTGCAGACTGACAAGGGAGTAATCTCCCATCTTATCGTTTTAATTTCAGGCTTCGGAGATGCCCAGCTCTGCTGTTCAAAGGGTTTTATTAAAAATTTGTGAGGAGGGAGAAGAGGTCTCCGGGGGCCTGTCTGATCTCGTTGTCTCTGACACAGCCCGCAGATGGAGCAGCGCCACAGAAGGCTGAAGATGGCCGTCCACGGGGCTGGGGTGCAGCCCCCCGGTACTGACCACGCATGTTCTAGTCTGCTGGGATCGCTCACATCACCGTGATGCTCACTGTTAACCTAGTGTATCCGTCTCTGTCATTAAACCACTGGCGTTCTAGTCAGAAGACAAACACCCACGGCTCCCCAACCTTTAACTTGCCCCCTTCGCGCACCTTCTGCTCTTGGTCCTCCGGGGAGAAAACCCCATTCTCTGGTAATTTTCTCGATAAGTCCAGATCGAGCTACGGACTATCAGCAGTTCCTCGACGGCTTTGATGCGTCGCGTGAGTCCGATCGTCTATAAAGAGGAGGGACTGTCATTTGGATCATCATCCAGACGACGTCAGACCCCTCTGAGTCTAGGTGCAGCCCTCCCAACAGCCTGAAAAGGCAGAGATCGGCCTGATGGCACCGACTAAAACGGAAAAGGAAAGACTGGCTTGTGTGTTCCCTAGGAAGGAGCGCTGGGTCACGTGAAGGCCGTCGCACACCAGACAAGCTGTCTTCTCCATATGTATTTTTCTGGTTGCCTAGAGAGGTCTCGAGCCCGGAGAGCGGCCCTGCTGAGTTGCCCAGCGGGGTTCTGCGAAGGTTTGGGATGAAGAAAGATGTGGGACCCGGGAAGTAGAGAGCGCTGACCGGGCGTCCGGATTCCAACCCCAGCTCACTCACCAGCCCCATCACAGCCTCGCTCAAACTGGGGTAAACGTGGGGGTCAACTGAGAGTCTTTGAAAAATGCAGATACCTGGGCACAGCTCCCAGAATCATTATAAAAACAAATTGGAACCTCCGCCATCACCTAAAAGGGCCAGTGGAAGGTGTATGTTTATAAAAAACTGGGGAAAACCTTCAAAAAACCAGAAAATGCAAAGCTAATGCCGAAGATGAGTCTTTTGGGTTCCCCTGGTCACACTGTCACTCTTGGAGGGGGTTCCGAGTCAAAGAGGTAGGGCCAGGGTGGCATAGGAGAGGTAGGCGCCCCCCACTGCTCAGGCCCTAGGACTCTCATTTGCTCAAGGGCAGACTGGGGCTTGATTCCACAGCTGCCTTGGGAACTTGGGAAACTCCTGGTCAGCAACCGGGCTGGGGAAACCACCTCACTTACCTAAGGCCCCAGGCATCGGTCTTTGATTCTTTGGTAAGTCCATACCCAAAAGCAAAGATAAAAAGATTCCTCCCTCCCCCTCCCAAAACCCTTCCATCTTGTCTATCTATGAACTTTGTCCCTACTTAACTTCTTGCTCCTCCTCATGGGAGAAAAGAGGGTGGCTCTTCTTCCTTATATGTTAGGGCCTGTATTAGACTTGGCAATGGTCATGATTTTTACTCACAGCATCACTGCCTCATTCAGTGGAGTTGTGCAGTGCACTACCTGTACAGCTGTCGATGATGACCCTGAGGAAGCCATGACTAGACAAGCATGCCATAGACACGAAAGTGCAAATGACTGAACACACACACACACACGGTCAGTAAGCCACCAGCATGGCAAAGAAAGGAAAATAGCAGTAACACCGAAACCAAGAGAATGACCTGTTTTAACCTAGACAGTGATCACACGGTTCCATGTAAACTGTGATTTTAGTAGCTGCTTCTTTGGCCCTAGAAATTATGCTTTCCCTTGAAGAGCTGATGTAGCACTCCAAATGATACATTCAGTACTGGAATTCAGTGTTCTGTTTCTCTGCAGGATGGTAATAGAGACTGGATACATGTCCTAGTGTCTAATTCTCCAGTTACATAATTAGTAACTGTGCATCTTGGGAAAAAAAGTCCTGCTACAAGATAGGATCTGGCAGGAGGCAAAGCTGAAGTTGTTGTGCAGGGTAACATTTTTTTTTAGTACTAAGGCTTCTTTAGCCCCAAGTCATTATTAATTGTTTCTCTCTTCTTCTGTTACATTACCATCGTTATTATTACTAGGTGACCATTGTTAAAAGACTGTTGCTTCAGAAATTTGAGAATGAGGGGGGCGGAGCAAGATGGCGGAGGAGTAGGAGACCTGGATTTCGTCTCCTCTCAGGAATTCAGCTGGATAGGGATCAAACCATTCTGAACACCTACAAACTCAACAGGAGATCGAAGAAAAGAATAGCAACAACTCTCTGAACAGAAAAGCGACCACTTTCTGGAAGGTAGGACGAACGGAGAAGTGAATCCGAGGCGATATTCGGGAGGATAGACGGCGGGGGAGGGGCCTCCGACGGCCGCTTCTGGCAAGTGATAGAGCCACGGAGCACAAAGTCGGAACTTTTAAAAGTCTGCTCCGCTGAGGGACGTCACTCTGGTGGCGAAGTGGGGGGTGGAACCCTCGCGGGACAGTGTGGTCTCAGGACCCTCGGGGTCACAGAAAGACCGGGGGTGCCTGAGTGCGGCAGAGCTCCCAGGTATCGGAGCAGGGAAGCCAGCTGCAGAGACGGAGCCCAGGCGCGGGCTCTCAGCTCGGGGTTGTCATAAACCGTGATCCGCGGCTCAGTCGGGCCACTGCTCCTCCAGCAGGGACCCAACAAGCGGCAGATCCGGGGAGACTCACCTTCTTCCCCCGGGAGGAGAGGTGCGGGAGCGCACCGTGGGGATCTGCTGGGTTTGGAGACTCCACCCGGGGTCGGGTGCCAGATAGAAAGGCGCGGTCACAGGCCGGGTGAGCGTGGAGTGTGGCCGGAGACCGGGGAGACGGGAGTGACTGACGGCTTTTCTCTGGGGGCTCGCTGAGGAGCGGGACCCCGAGTTCTCGGCTCCGCCGGGGCGGAGACTGGGAGGCCGCCATTTTCACTCTCCGCCTCCAAAGCTGTACGGAAAGCTTGCAGGGAACAAAAGCTCCCGAGAGCAAACCCGAGCAGATTACTTAGCCCGGACCGGCAAGGGCGGGGCAATTTTGCCTCCGGCAAAGACATTTGGGAACCACGGCAACAGGCCCCTCCCCCAGAAGATCAGCGAGAACAGCCAGCCAAGACCAGGTTTACCGATCAATGAGAACGGCAGAACTCCAGTGCTAGGGGAATACTGCACATAGAATTCATGGCTTTTTTACCATGATTCTTTAGTCTTTCAAAGTTAATTATTTTTTTTAACTGTCTTTTTTTCTTTTTTCCTTTTTTCTTTTTTTTTTGAATTTTTCTTTTTCCCTTTTTCAACCAACATCTTATCAATCCCTTTTTTAATAAAAAACATTTTTATTTTTCATTTTTAAAGTCATATTCTATCCCTTCATAGTAGTTACCCGTATTTTTGGCATATATATATAAGTTGTTCTCTCTTTAAAATCTTGAGATAGTTTCTTCTAACAGATCAAAATATACTCTAAATCTCTAGTGTATGGGTTTTTTCTACTCCCCTGCCTGATCACATTCTCTCTCTTTTTTTCTTTCTTTCTTTCTTTTTTTTTAATCCTATTCTTTCTTTTTTCAAACAACTTATCAAATCCTTTTTAAAAATTTTTTATAATTTCCATCTTTACAGTCATATTCCATCCCTTCATCATATCAACCCTTATTTTTGTACATATATAAGTTTTTCTTTCTTTAAAATTTTGGGAGGGACTTTCTTTTAACAGACCAAAATACACCCAAAATCTAGTGTGTGGCACTGATCTATAATCCAGCCTGATCATATTTGATCACATTCTGTTTTTGTTTTGTTTTGTTTTGTCCTGCTTTTGTTTGTTTTTATCTTTATCTTTTTCTTTTTTCTTTTTTTCTTTCTTTTTCTTTTTTCTCTCTTTCCCTTTCTTTTCCCACTGCTTCAGGTCTTTTCTGATTTGTTTAGAGTATATTTTCTGGGGACGTTGTTACCCTGCTAGCATTTTGTTCTCTCATTAATCTATTCTCCTCTGCACAAAATGACAAGACGGAAAAAATCACCTCAACAAAAAGAACAAGAGGTAGTACCGACTGCCAGGGACCTACTCAATACGGACATTAGTACGATGTCAGATCTAGAGTTCAGAATCATCACTTTAAAGATACTAGCTGGGCTTGAAAAAAACATGGAAGTTATTAGAGAAACCCTTTCTGGAGAAGTAAAAGAACTAAAATCTAACCAAGTAGAAATCAAAAAGGCTATCAATGAGGTGCAATCAAATATGGGGGCGCTAACTGCTAGGATAAATGAGGCAGAAGAAAGAATCAGTGAGATAGAAGACCAAATGATGGAAAATCAAGAAGCTGAGAAAAAGAGAGATAAACAACTACTGGATCACGAGGGCAGAATTCGAGAGATAAACAATACCATAAGACGAAACAACATTAGAATAATTGGGATCCCAGAAGAAGAAGAAAGAGAGAGAGGGGCAGAAGGTATAATGGAGCAAATTATAGCAGAGAACTTCCCTAATTTGGGGAAGGAAACAGGCATCAAAATCCAGGAAGCACAGAGAACCCCTCTCAAAATCAATAAAAATAGGTCAACACCCCGACATCTAATAGTAAAACTTACGAGTCTCAGAGACAAAGAGAAAATCCTGAAAGCAGCTCGGGAGAAGAGATATGTAACCTACAATGGTAGAAACATTAGATTGGCAACAGACTTATCCACAGAGACCTGGCAGGCCAGAAAGGACTGGCAGGACATATTCAGAGCACTAAATGAGAAAAATATGCAGCCAAGAATACTATATCCAGCTAGGCTGTCATTGAAAATTGAAGGAGAGATAAAAAGCTTCCAGGACAAACAAAAACTAAAGGAATTTGCAAACACGAAACCAGCCCTACAACAAATATTGAAAGGGGTCCTCTAAGCAAAGAGAGAGCCTAAAAGCAACATAGACCAGAAAGGAACACAAACAATATACAGTAACAGTCACTTTACAGGCAATACAATGGCACTGAATTCCTATCTTTCAATAGTTACCCTGAATGTAAATGGGCTAAATGCCCCAATCAAAAGACACAGGCTATCAGATTGGATTAAAAAACAAGACCCATCAATATGCTGTCTGCAAGAGACTCATTTTAGACCCAAAGACACCCCCAGATTGAAAGTGAGGGGGTGGAAAACCATTTACCATGCTAATGGACACCAAAAAAAAGCTGGGGTGGCAATCCTTATATCAGACAAATTAGATTTTAAACCAAAGACTGTAATAAGAGATGAGGAAGGACACTATATCATACTTAAAGGGTCTATCCAACAAGAAGATCTAACAATTGTAAATATCTATGCCCCTAACATGGGAGCAGCCAATTATATAAAGCAATTAATAACAAAAGCAAAGAAACACATTGACAACAATACAATAATAGTGGGGGACTTTAACACCCCCCTCACTGAAATGGACAGATCGTCTAAGCAAAAGATCAACAAGGAAATAAAGACTTTAAATGACACACTGGACCAAATGGACTTCACAGACATATTCAGAACATTCCATCCCAAAGCAACGGAATACACATTCTTCTCTAGTGCCCATGGAACATTCTCCAGAATAGATCACATCCTAGGTCATAAATCAGGTCTCAACCGGTACCAGAAGATTGGGATCATCCCCTGCATATTTTCAGACCACAATGCTTTGAAACTAGAACTCAATCACAAGAGGAAAGTCGGAAAGAACTCAAATACATGGAGGCTAAAGAGCATCCTACTGAAGAATGAATGGGTCAACCAGGAAATTAAAGAAGAATTAAAAAAATTCATGGAAACCAATGAAAATGAAAACACAACTATTCAAAATCTTTGGGATACAGCAAAGGCAGTCCTAAGAGGAAAGTATATAGCAATACAAGCCTTTCTCAAGAAACAAGAAAGGTCTCAAGTACACAACCTAACCCTACACCTAAAGGAGCTGGAGAAAGAACAGCAAATAAAGCCTAAACCCAGCAGGAGAAGAGAAATAATAAAGATCAGAGCAGAAATCAATGAAATAGAAACCAAAAGAACAGTAGAACAGATCAACGAAACTAGGAGCTGGTTCTTTGAAAGAATTAACAAGATTGATAAGCCCCTGGCCAGACTTATCAAAAAGAAAAGAGAAATGACCCAAATCAACAAAATCATGAATGAAAGAGGAGAAATCACAACCAACACCAAAGAAATACAAACAATTATAAGAACATATTATGAGCAACTCTATGCCAGCAAATTAGATAACCTGGAAGTAATGGATGCATTCCTAGAGATGTATCAACTACCAAAACTGAACCAGGAAGAAATAGAAAACCTGAACAGACCTATAACCACTAAGGAAATAGAAGCAGTCATCAAAAATCTCCCAAAACACAAAAGCCCAGGGCCAGATGGCTTCCCAGGGGAATTCTACCAAACATTTCAAGAAGAATTAATACCTATCCTTCTGAAACTGTTCCAAAAAATAGAAATGGAAGGAAAACTTCCAAACTCATTTTATGAGGCCAGCATTACCTTGATCCCCAAACCAGACAAAGACCCCATCAAAAAGGAGAATTACAGACCAATATCCCTGATGAACATGGATGCAAAAATTCTCACCAAAATACTAGCCAATAGGATCCAACAGTACATTAAAAGGATTATTCACCACGACCAAGTCGGATTTATCCCTGGGCTGCAAGGTTGGTTCAACATCCGCAAATCAATCAACGTGATACAATACATTAACAAAAGAAAGAACAAGAATCATATGATCCTCTCAATAGATGCAGAAAAAGCATTTGACAAAGTACAGCATCCTTTCTTGATCAAAACTCTTCAGAGTATAGGCATAGAGGGTACATACCTCAATATCATAAAAGCCATCTATGAAAAACCTACAGCGAATATCATTCTCAATGGGGAAAAACTGAGAGCTTTCCCCTTAAGGTCAGGAACGCGGCAGGGATGTCCACTATCGCCACTGCTATTCAACATAGTATTGGAAGTCCTAGCCACAGCAATCAGACAACAAAAAGAAATCAAAGGCATCCAAATTGGCAAAGAAGAAGTCAAACTCTCACTCTTTGCAGATGATATGATACTTTATGTGGAAAATCCCAAAGACTCCACCCCAAAACTGCTAGAACTCATACAGGAATTCAGTCAAGTGGCAGGATATAAAATCAATGCACAGAAGTCAGTGGCATTCCTATACACCAACAACAAGACAGAAGAAAGAGAAATTAAGGAGTCGATCCCATTTACAATTGCACCCAAAACCATAAGATACCTAGGAATAAATCTAACCAAAGAGGCAAAGGATCTGTACTCAGAAAACTATAAAATACTCATGAAAGAAATTGAGGAAGACACAAAGAAATGGAAAAACATTCCATGCTCATGGATTGGAAGAACAAATATTGTGAAGATGTCAATCCTACCTAGAGCAATCTACACATTCAATGCAATCCCCATCAAAATACCATCCACTTTCTTCAAAGAAATGGAACAAATAATCCTCAAATTTGTATGGAACCAGAAAAGACCCCGCATAGCCAGAGGAATGTTGAAAAAGAAAAGCAAAGCTGGCGGCATCACAATTCCAGACTTCCAGCTCTACTACAAAGCTGTCATCATCAAGACAGTATGGTACTGGCACAAAAACAGACACATAGATCAATGGAACAGAATAGAGAGCCCAGAAATGGACCCTCAACTCTATGGTCAACTCATCTTTGACAAAGCAGGAAAGAATGTCCAATGGAAAAAAGACAGTCTCTTCAACAAATGGTGTTGGGAAAATTGGACAGCCACATGCAGAAGAATGAAACTGGACCATTTCCTTACACCACACACAAAAATAGACTCCAAATGGTTGAAAGACCTCAATGTGAGACAGGAGTCCATCAAAATCCTAAAGGAGAACACAGGCAGCAACCTCTTCGACCTCAGCCGCAGCAACTTCTTCCTAGAAACATCACCAAAGGCAAGGGAAGCAAGGGCAAAAATGAACTATTGGGACTTCATCAAGATAAAAAGCTTTTGCAAAGCAAAGGAAACAGTCAACAAAACCAAAAGACAACTGACAGAATGGGAGAAGATATTTGCAAATGACATATCAGATAAAGGGCTAGTATCCAAAATCTATAAAGAACTCATCAAACTCAACACCAAAAGAACAAAGAATCCAATCAAGAAATGGGCAGAAGACATGAACAGACATTTTTCCAAAGAAGACATCCAAATGGCCAACAGACACATGAAAAAGTGTTCAATATCGCTCGGCATCAGGGAAATCCAAATCAAAACCTCAATGAGATACCACCTCACACCAGTCAGAATGGCTAAAATTAACAAGTCAGGAAATGACAGATGTTGGCGGGGATGCGGAGAAAGGGGAACCCTCCTACACTGTTGGTGGGAATGCAAGCTGGTGCAGCCACTCTGGAAAACAGTGTGGAGGTTCCTCAAAAAGTTGAAAATAGAGCTACCATACGATCCAGCAATTGCACTACTGGGTATTTACCCCAAAGATACAAAAGTAGGGACCCGAAGGGCTACGTGCACCCCGATGTTTATAGCAGCAATGTCCACAATAGCCAAACTGTGGAAAGAGCCAAGATGTCCATCAACAGATGAATGGATAAAGAAGATGTGGTATATATATACAATGGAATATTATGCAGCCATCAAAAGGAATGAGATCTTGCCATTTGCAACGACGTGGATGGAACTGGAGGGTATTATGCTGAGCGAAATAAGTCAAACAGAGAAAGACATGTATCATATGACCTCACTGATATGAGGAATTCTTAATCTCAGGAAACAAACTGAGGGTTGCTGGAGTGGTGGGGGGTGGGAGGGATGGGGTGACTGGGTGATGGACACTGGGGAGGGTATGTGTTCTGGTAAGCGCTGTGAATTGTGCAAGACTGTTGAATCTCAGATCTGTACCTCTGAAACAAATAATGCAATATATGTTAAGAAAGAAAAAAAGAAGAAGAAGAATGTAGCAGGAGGGGAAGAATGAAGGGGGGGAAATTGGAGGGGGAGAAGAACCATGAGAGACGATGGACTCTGAAAAACAAACTGAGGGTTCTAGAGGGGAGGGGGGTGGGAGGATGGGTTAGCCTGGTGATGGGTATTGAGGAGGGCACGTTCTGCATGGAGCACTGGGTGTTATGCACAAACAATGAATCATGGAACACTCTATCTAAAACTACTGATGTAATGTATGGGGATTAACATAACAATAAAAAAATTTAATAAAAAAAAAAAAAAAAAAGAAATTTGAGAATGAGAGAGTGGGAGGGAGAAGGGATGTGACACCGCCCTCATCTCCAAACTACTGCTCTCTGCCTCTCCTGAGAAGCTTCCAGATGCTTGTGTCCTATCTCCAATTTTCATGAGACCCCCTTGCTTGTCACAATTCACTCTTTGGTGAATCACCCTGCACAGGGCAGGGCACACCAAGGGAGGGAAGAAAGTGAATTCAGGTAGCTAGAAGGCACTAAATCTATGGGATACATCGACCCATTTCCTTTTCTTTTCCTTTTGGTTCTTCAGTTGTATAATTATTTCTTATCCACAGGCTCAATAGATCTTTTTCCAGAACATGTAAGCTTACGGTTCACCTAATGGGCCATCCTTTAAGATCTCTAATCATCCTCAAAGTTTGGCTTCAGCTCACTGACCACTTGAGGAGACCAGCAGAGGTCTGCTCACCGGAGCTCCTGAGCAGGGACTGACTTGAGCCACAAGTGGAGTCGGGGCCTTTTTTAGATGTTAATCTCCCTCAAACAAAGAGAAGTTCCTCCTTTGGAGAAACGCATCTCTGCAGTGCTAATGGTTGAGGTTGATCTGTTTGTTTTCTGAGGGGGCATTTTATCTGCTCTCTGGAAAGTACCAGAGCTCTCCTCACAGTGGTGGTGTCATCCTCCCTTTCATTCTCCCCTCACTCCAGACACATGTACTCTTGCTTTCAAGCCCGTTCCCCGCCGGGGATGTCCTTTTTCTTTAGCATGCACAGAAGATGAGAATAGTATCATCTACTGACATGTCTCTTAAAGTTTGAGAAGCAGTGTTGGCAACTGCAACCACAACAAACAGTCCACATCCAGGGTGCGCACTTCTGCCTCGAACACGGGAATTCAGGCCAATTCAAATATTTCCAAAACACCTCTCAGAGCCAAATGCTCAGCTCCATGCACTGGAGGGGCAAACACTTCAGTCCTCCTCTCAAAGAGCTGTTTTTAAACAGCCCTCCCCATTAATGTTTTGGTTAGGTTTACCTAAGAAGATCAACACTTCACAGATTCCTAGTTACTTCTAGGTCTAGTCTATGAGGTTTTTGGCTATGCATAGTTTTGTTTCGTTTTGTTTTTTAAGCTTTTATTTATTTATTTGACAGAGAGTTACCGAGAGCTGGAACACAAGCAGGGGGAGTGGGAGAGGGAGAAGCAGGCCTCCTGCTGAGCAGGGAGCCCGATGTGGGGCTTGATCCCAGGACCCAGGGATCATGACCTGAGCCGAAGGCAGACGCTTAACGGCTGAGCCACCCAGGCGCCCCACTGGCTATGCCTAGTTAAAGGTTAACACTCGATGCCGTACGTCATTGGGTGTAGTTGGTACTAATGGTAATGAATATTTAATAGAACCAAACAATGCACAACTAGCTTTTTTGACCATGGTGTCTGATGTTACATGAAGAATGGATAAATGTAAAATTCCATGATTTTCAAGAGATTAAAATGGTCTGTCAATGCTGAAGAAAAGGTTGATTAGAACTCTCCCTGGGGGGCGCCTGGGTGGCTCAGTTGGTTAAGCAACTGCCTTCGGCTCAGGTCATGATCCTGGAGTCCCTGGATCGAGTCCCGCATCGGGCTCCCTGCTCGGCAGGGAGTCTGCTTCTCCCTCTAACCCTCCCCCCTCTCATGTACTCTTTCTCTCTCTCATTCTCGTTCTCTCAAATAAATAAATAAATCTTTAAAAAAAAAAAAAAAAAAAAAAAAAAAAAAGAACTCTCCCTGGGTGTCATAGAGTAAGCTGCACTTTGCAGAAGAAATTTCCAAACATCTATACTATGACAACATTCCTTCCAGATTTTCCGAGACAGTTCCAGTTTCTATTAATTTGCTCTCTTCTTGCCATAAATATCCTCATACTTGTCATACTGGGTACCATGTATTTTTGGTTTATAATCGGCATAATCAAAGCTCACTGCAAACTTTGGTGCACATCCAGGCCTCTCAGACATAAAAAGAGGTCGTGGGTCACTCTCAAATTTTGAGGCTGCATGTATATTATATTTTTTTAAAAAGCTGAATCAGGGCTATAAAATTTGTAGTTTGATTTAAATACAGGTATTTAACAATTTAATACTTTTAGCTTCCCCCAGTACAATATAATATAATTGTACTATTCATAAGAAATTAATATAATTCTGTGCACACACACCCTACGTATGGTGTGGGTACCACTCTTGTCCTTGAAGCCCCGTATCTCTGGCTAGACGTTCATTTGGAGATGATGGTAAACACCTCAGTGGAAGGTGCTTCATGATGTTGATACCACAGGAGAGGGAAAAACAATGTTTCCTCCATTCTTCTAAGTGTTGACTGGGACCCATATAACAAAAGACAGATTCCTAAGAGGAAAAAATGAACAGGAGTTTATTAACAAGTATATCTCATATGTCCACGGGAGAAACCCAAGAAATTGAGTCACTTAAGGCAGTGGCGTAGAATTTAGTATAATACAATCTTCAGCTCGACCAAAGAAAGGACTGTGTTGGGGAGGTGAAATGTGGAGAGGTGACCAGGTACATGAACAGGGAACGCATGGGTAAGGGTCATGGTGCAGGTGTAAGCTGGTGACTTTGCCACTGATAAGCCCTTTGGTGATTTAGAGTCATCCTTCTCTTCCCAGTACAGAAGAGGAGACACCCTTACAGATGGACATTTCCTTTATAAATATACATTTTCCTTAAGAAAGGGCAACTTTTATTCTGTTTTCAGAGCTTTTCTTATGTCTGCTATTTCTTAAAATAAACAGCTCAAAATAATCCGTATGCCAAGAGGCATGTTTGGGGGTGGCCTCTTCTGGTGCCCTACAACACTAAATGTACTTGTGGCCTTCCAGGGACGGGCCATAGGGTGAATGCTAATAAAGCAGCCTTGAAAATTAGCCCAGGGCCCAAGTAAACAGGTCCTGAGCCACAGCGAAGAAAGCGAGTCCACACAGTTGCGGGTGGGAGCACTGCGCAGGCTTGCTCCTCCTCCCGCCTGGCTTTGGCGCTCACAGTGTGGGAAGAGAACCCTGGGGCCTGGAAACAATTTCACAGGCCGATACATTTTTGAAACTAACTGCAGGGTTGCTGGAGCCTCCAACTTTGGGCTCTGTTTCCCACAGTAGCCTTCAGGGGAGCGATATGGAAAGCTCAAACAGGATCAGCTTTCCAAAGCCATCTATCTTCCCACCTGCTGCCCTGTGGTAAACCCGGAGCTTCCTGACCCCACTGGAGGCACCCTTGTTAAGGGCAAAATGAAATCTTCCCATGGAACAATTACTCACCAAGCCCAGCTCTGAACAAGACACCAGAGGTGAGTTTTAGGGAAGTTTTAAAACACGGGAATGGGGAGTTTTTACATATTTGCATATCTGTATTTGAAATTTCTGTCCTCAGGCCCTGTTCTGAGGCATCAGCACTAAAGTTGTGATCAAAGGCTCCCTACTAAATTAAGGAAAGGAAATGTACAGGGCAACAGCTATAAAGAAGACAGAGGAAATCCCTGTACGGTCCTTTCTCTTGCATCACCTCCTCCTTGGGAGGAGGGATGGTTCTGGTTTTCCTGAAACATCCTTCCTAGAGTTTGAATGCAGCCCCCCCTCTCCCCCCCCCCCCACACACTCTGTCCTTACCAGCAGCTGTCCAGGGGCTGGGGCACTTCATGGGGTGAAGTGTTGGGTCAGCTGTACATAAGATCCTTAACCCTACATTTATTTTGGTGGAGGGGGTAGGAAGCAAGGATACTCAGACTTTAAATGTTACCTCCGATCCATTGCACCAGGTAGCACTGAAAAGCCCATAGCAGTAAGGAGCAAATACAATTGGCAGGTGTTTAACAGTTAAAACAGCTTTCGTGGCGCACTCATTACGTGCCAGCCATGGTGTTAAAAGCTTCTTACACGGGACAATATTTTATCTGCTCCACTGCTGACAGGTTTATATTATTTGTCCCCTTTTTGCAAAAGAAGCAGCTGAGGCTTAGAAAGGACAGGGGATTCGTCCAAGGTCACATGGGGAGTGTTGGTGAATGCAGGATTCAGGAGCACCCTAACTCCAAACACGAAGATGACAGAGAGGGAACTATGTGCTTCTGAATTTTTCACAGCTTTTACCACTCATTCCAGTCATTTGGGATTTAACATAATCTAAAAGGTTGCACCAATTTTCATGCCGGCTTTTATAATCCCACCAGGACTGCAAATTCCTTGAGGTCAATGACTGGATTTTCTACTTCTTGGTGTTCTTCAAAGTGCCTACTATAGCAATTTGCACAAAACAGGCAATTAAAAAATATGCACATTAATAAATCGAAAAGGCGAGAGTTAAATTACTAATTATCAAGTGAGTTGAAGAAAAAAAAAACAAGCCTACTAAAATAAAAAATGGATGAGGATTTGTCTTCCGCATTTCCCAGGATGTGGGTCATTTTTTTTAAAAGGCAAATTCCAAGTCTATCTTGAGTTCCAAAGGAGGGGAATATCAGAGTCAGGTTAATTAACTTTCTGAAATCACTACATTAGGACTGAAGAAGGCAGGGGAAGCCTCCGACAGCATCCTGGATGTGTCGGTGGGCAAGGATTCCAACAAAGCTCCGATGTAAATCAAGCTTGGCTCCCATAAGCCCCAGATTCTCACGACTTCAGAGACGCCTCCTCTAATCCTCTCGCTCTCTCCTGAGGGCTTAGAGAGCCTGCAGTGGCCGGAGGGCAGGAGTCACAGAAGCTCAGCCCTGGTGCACACAGGAGCCGAACACTCGGGAGTCAGCAAGATAAGCAGCGAAATCCTTTAAGCCAAGACCCTGGGGGTAGACACGCCGGGGACCCAGGTACCGGAATGTTTCTAGATTCCGATCTGCAAGGAGAGAGACGCATTCTGACATCACAGCCCAACAGAAAGCCAAGTTAAGGGGCCACGCTGCTTTCCTCCCGAGAGGCCTGCATTGTCTACACTGTCCCCTTACGAGCAGCGTGCCCCCCAGGCGTGCGCATGCGCGTGCACAAACACACGCAGCTACCCTCACTGTACAGCGCCCCCCTTTGTTTGCTTTATCCAGGTGCACAGCTGCGATGCGCCTAGACAGTGCTGGACGCCAGGCCATCATCTCCCTTCCTGAGGGCAGCGGCTCGCGAGGCAGGAAACAGTGAGGAAAGTAACACCAATATGTTAAAGTGACTAAAATCCCCCTCTCCCTCTGGTCCTAGCTGTCACCTGGATTTTGTTCCAGTAGGAGGTACCCTCCTTAAAGACATCTTTCTGGGGATGGGAAGGACTTCCTTTTCAACCTTGGTCTGGCACCATTTTTGGCTGTCGTCTGTGGGCAAAGGCAGAGCCCAGCCTTCGCAGGCCGGTTCCCTCCCAGACGTGCGTCTCAGCCAGCAAGGGCTCGGCTGGCAGCGCACATCTGAGCTCCCGGGCCTGGGAGGGGAAGGGAGGGGAACGCGGAGGGAAGGGAAGGCAGGCGGGAGGGGGAGGGGAGGGGAGGGGAGGGCCGCCCTCCCAAGTGCTCCCTTCCCGGAGCTCCCTGTTCCTCTCCTCCGGTGAGGCCAAAGCCTGCCACGGAGCTCCAGTTTCTCCCACTGTAATGGGATATGCTGCCATTAGGGGCCTGGCGCTGTGTCTGCTGTATTAAAAATGAAAATATTTGCTTCTAACTGCAGTCACCGTCTGTTTGTAACCTTTACTCCTACCCATATGCCAGCCTGAAACCACCACTACAGCCCTCGGGTCTCTCTTGGACTTTCCCGACAGACTAACCTCCCACTTCCTCTTGGAATTTTTTGAATAACCAAGAGCTAGTCTCATGAGCTGTTTGTCACTCCAAGCATAGTCTGCTTTTTTAAAGGGCTGCACGTCGTGTGTCACTTCCAGGCCCCCATGGTGAGGACCATGAAAGAGAAGGTAAGGATCAGAAATTAAAATATGAAAATTGTGCAAACCCACAGAGTTCATTATACCTTTCAGAAAGCAACTGGGTAGATTGAAAAAGAAATTGTTCATGTTATGAAAGAAAACAAATGAAAAAATACAACAGGATTTTAAAAATATTTTTGGATAATGATAGCATGCCAGAAGAGGAAGAATCCTACTTAAAAAGGGGTAAAACCCATGGGAATTTTAAAACATCTGAGGATGTGTAATATTTAACAATGCTGTAGCTCTAAGGAGAAATGAGATGCTAAGAAACATAGTAATTATATGGGTCAGGATATTAATAAAGCAGTTTAGCTTAAAAGCAGGTGTTAGGGCACCTGGGTGGCTCAGCCGGTCAAGCGTCTGCCTTTAGCTCAGATCATAATCCCAGGGTCCTGGGATGGAGTCCCGCATCGGGCTCCCTGCTCAGCAGGGAGTCTGCTTCTCCCTCTCCCTCTGCCCCTTCCAGCTTGTTCTCTCTCTCTCTCTCTCTCTCTCAAATAAATAAATAAAATCTTAAAAAAAAAAAAAAGCAGGTATCAAACACTCAGTTCTGGTAGTAGTCTTAGCAATCGGAACTATATGAGACATTTCTTATCCAGTGCTGGCATAAGGTAGAAGCCCATGCTGGCCCAGTCAGTTGCCCATACCTGTTAGTCATCATTTCTTGGTTACCAAGAAAATTATCAAAATATGAGCGGGCTCTGGAAAACAAAGCAAGCTGGGATCTCAATATTCTATGTCACCGGGGAGGAGATCTAAATCTAGATTGGATGAGACAGTGATGGGAGAGAGAAGGAAGAGACTAATCCTGCCAACCTCATGAGCAGCTGAACAGTCAGATGTACACTGTAGAGAGAATATGACGCATTCAGATGTGATCACGCAACCCAGTGCAGAGGGGTCTGTGGTGGGGATTCAGGAATCAGATAACAATCAAATCTTGCAGGAAGTGGTACCACATTTCTATGCACACAGAGTTACAATAACATCTAGAAGTTGTAGGCATTCCTGTTAACAGTAACACACCTGCCAGTCTCTGTGCTAAGAGTTTCACATGTTTTATTTCACTGAATCCTTAAAACAAGCCAGTAAGACAAGTACTACTTTTATCTCCTATTTTTAGAGGGAGAAATTGAAGTTCAGGAATGGTAACCCCACTGGTAATTGCCAGAGTAGGGATCTGAACCACACAGGGTGTTCCATCCTGTGGCGTCTGATTCTCCAATATTCACCTGACACTTTCCTCCCTGGATACCTCCACTAGAGTAGGAATGGCCCTTATTGGTTAATTGATCATGGTAATTCATTGACCAGTGATGGTTCAGGACCTCAGACTTGGACCAGTCAGCCTCTAACATTTCCCATGAATAATTATTGATCCAAAAAAAGCATACGACTGAAATCAGTCTAAGCAAATGAATGAGAAGGACTTGGATTCCAAGGAATGAGGAGAAATGCTCTTGCTCTCGCTCTCTCTTTCTCCCCCTTCCCTTTTCCCTCTCTCCCAAAGAGAATAGAAAAGCATATGGCACCAACTGTTACATGAAGCCACCACACTACCAGGTAGAGAATTCACCTTAGGATGAGGTCTTCTTCGTAGATGGCTGTATGGACAAATAGAAGGAATCCGGGTTGTTGATGACATAATTAAATGGCAGGGATCAACAAATATTGAGGCTTCCCTACCTCTGGATTTCATTTTATGAGCCAATAAATGTCCTTACTGTTTAAATAACTTTGAGTTGAGTAACCATTCTCTACAACTGAAAACATCCTAATACCTACCCCATGAGTCTTTCTCAGAGAAGAAAGGGAAGTGTCCACTCATGGATGATCTTACTCATGTGAAGGCATCCATAATGTGCTCTGTTCATACATGAGAAGGGTGAAGTCCAACATGGTTAAGTGACCATGTTGGACCTCTTAGCTAGTAAGTGACAAGGCTGGAATATGTACCTAGGAGGGTCTGACACCAAAATGTGCTTTCCAATAAGCACGATGAAAATCTTGGTCAATAATGAAAGGTATGCAATCATATTCCAGTCCCGTACAGAAGTTAGGAAGGACGTGCCGAGGATGAAGCCTAACAAGAAATTTTTCACTGCAGAATGCCAGTCAGCAAGGAACTTGTGTGCTGGCGTGGGGAGCCCCTTGTATGGCTGGGCCAGTGTGGCAGGAGAAGGGAGGGGCTGTAATGAATGTAAAGAGGCTAATCCCTGACACACTGAATGCTGGGTGGAAGACCAAAGCATCACTTTTAGACTCTACCAGATGGTGTGTGTGAGGCTACTGATAACCCTTCCTGCCCTAGTCAGGACTGGCTCAACCCCCAATGGAGGCATGGCACCTCAAGTGTTAAAAAAAAAAAAGAAAGAAAGAAAAAGGGAAGGGGAGGGAATCCATAGATATTAGGAACATGGTCATTATGTAAGTGACAAAGTGACTCCCTGCCAGATTGTTGGTTTATCGGGATGTATCTGCTCTCTCTGGTCAATGCTGCACTATATGCAAGTTTCTAATATCTGTTTGTAGTGTATTTTCATGTATAACATATTATTTTTCTAAAACTGGTAACTGTTCTATCCTAAGTGCTTGCTCAGAAGTTTGCATCTGAAAACTCAAAGTACAGGGGTACCTGGCTACCTTTCCCAATCTCTACCTGTTCCAGAGCTGGCATATATGTCTTCTGACCTTGAATACTACACTGTTTTAGGGAGTGCCATTTACAGGGCTCCTTTCAAATGGTACAGTGCACAGCCTGAACAACCATACCCCAGTGTCCTGCCTGGTTCTCTAACTCATTGTCCACTATTTGTCTAAGACATTTTCTTAATTGTGTCTGTGCCTGTTTTCACTATTATATATGAGATAGATCAGCGGATTTTGCCATAGTTGCTCAAGTAGCCAGCGTAAGGCAAAATGTTCTGGTTTTGGTTTCAAACAAAATGTGGGCTGGAATTTCGGGTCTGCTACTGACTAGCTAGTTGGCCGTGGCCAAGTCAACCAACTGAACCACTGTTTCACCATCTATAAGATGAAATGGATAGTATCGACCTCATGGTATTAATGGAATGATATGTATTAAACAGGATCAAACATGTCAATGTTTATTTTTGTTGTTATAATTATTCTTATTATTAATACTATCAAAGTCCTTAGCATGGTGTCTGCAACAGAGAAGATCCTCAATAAATATTAATTTTCTTCTCAAATTTCTATATCAACCTGTCTCCAGTTTCTCTGCAGGGGATGAACCCAGTCCAGAAGATGCCTAAATTCTAAGTCAAGAGTACTCTCTCCTGAATATTTTCCAAACTGGGTGGGAAACATTTTGCAAAGATGTCACTTGAGTAGTTCTGGGTTGAGGGAAGAGGGAAAGAAATTCTTTGGTGAAACATCTGAAAAGCACTCTATTCTTTACCTGCTCTTGAAGATCCCCGTTGTTTGTTGGCATATTAAAGGCTTTGAAAAATCTCATCCCAAAGAACTTATTTAATTGTTTTACCAGGTATTTCTCAAATCAATTAGACTATGGATTCTTTTTTACATTAGACAAATTAACATCTCACTTTTGTGCTCTATAGAACATGCATTGGGAAATTTTGGTTTAGGGACAGAAGCTAGGAAAACTGGGGAGCACCAAGAAGAAGGTTGGTGTGACCAAAACGATGACACAAACCAGAAGGGATACTGGGGCAAAATTCTTCTGCAAAGTTCTAGAAGGGTCTAGAGTTGTGACATGATAGGTGTTTATTATTCCCTCTGGGCAGAGAGGGAGAAATATATGGAAGCAGAAGAATGAAAGGCAGCAAAAAGGAAGAGGAAAGCCACTTATCACTAGTTCGAGCATTTACTGAACAACTACTAGGAGAAAAATGAGAATATCATGTGAAGCAAATATGAATAATGTTGTCCCTTGTTAAAGAAATAAAGGAAAACAGAGGAAACAGAAAAAGTAAGAAAAGAAATAAAATAGATTAGAAAGGGAAAGAAGACATGTTTGAGAAAAACCTTGTTAAGATTTCCAGGTGGCAGATTCCAGTCTTTCCTGCTTCACACAAGCTGCCTAAGTAACCTATCTTTAAGTACACGGCGATGCCCAGCAAAATAATTAATTACGTCTTTTTTTAAGTGAATTCTGCCAAAAGATTAAAATTTTGTTTAGGGGAGAAAATGAACAATGAATACATATATTAGAAAAATTCAGTCTTTAAAGTAGGCAACAAATTAGCTAAGGGCAATAATGAAATGCAACGGTATCAATGAATATTTATGGAGCATCTCTACAGCAAATATGAAGGACTAGGCTCTGAAAGAGCAGAAGAATAAACCTAAAACTAGAGAGGAGGCAGTTTTTCAAGTGTGCCTTTAGAATATGCATCCCATTCTGTCATTTCATTTGCAAAAAAATTGTCAACAAATTGTCTTCAGTGAAGGAAGATGGGAAAACAAAAGGGGAAAATTAAAAGCTTCATTCAGAGGCAAGCTCGGCATCTGGGAGGCAAGTTTCAGAAACTCTGAAATATTAATGTCGTTCTTGGAATATTGGAGCTCATTACTGCCTCCTGCCTGTCCTGCCTCCTCCCCACCTATCTGTCCTGCCATATTGTCTCCAGCCTGCCGGCCTCCCTCAGCCCTTAGAAAACGAAGGTCCCAGACATAGAGATTCACCTCCTAAATGCTCTCCTCCCTTATGCCGGGTTTTGTCTTGGGTTAGCCCCTCCTTTTTGCATGTGCGCACTCATTCATTCCTTTACTCATTCTTTACCAAATATTGATCGAGTTCCTACTCCAGACCCGTGTAGGTGTGTAGGGCTGTGTAGGTGTGGGGCACTCAAAGGATCTGCTCCCCCTTCAAACTTTGTTGAAATGAGAGTTCTCTTCCCTTCCCAGTAATCACAGATTTTGTAGGTTTTTATTTATTTCTTTTTTTTATTTTATTTTTTTCTTTTTAAGATTTTATTTATTTATTTGATAGAGACACAGCGAGAGAGGGAACACAATCAGGGGGAGTGGGAGAGAGAGAAGCAGGCTTCCCGCTGAGCAGGGAGCCCGATGTGGGGCTCAATCCCAGGACCCTGGGACCATGACCTGAGCTGAAGGCAGACGCTTAACGACTGAGCCACCCAGGCGCCCCTGTAGGTTTTTATTTTGCATCTTGAGAAGACTTCTCTGATGTTTTCTCCGGAAAAATGCAGACACCCTGGTGAACCATGTTTAACACTATAGCTGATTTCACTTACTCTCATGTTTGATGTTCTGTCACTTTTTTGACAGGAGCAATGTGTTTCCGACCTGGGTTGTGGGACTGTTGTAACAGGGAGTGGAGATGGGTGCCCTTACCCCTTCTGTCTTTCTCATTCCAGCATGAGAGCTGGTGCACAGAGAGCTGGGTGCATAGATCAGATGACGTGGCCAGAGCAGTGTGCGGTACACAGGATGGCAAACTGTTTCTGTAAAGACCAGATAGTAAATATTCTTGGCTTCGCAGGCTATATGGTCTCTGTCGCGAGCGGTCACATGCCCCACAGTAGGACAAAAGCAGCCATAGACAATTCAGAGAACACATGAGCATGACTGAGTCACAGGAAAACTATATTCATGGACACCGAGATTTGAATTTCGTATAAGTTTCCCATGCCATAAAATATTATTCTTTGATTCTTTATCCAACCACTTAAAAATGTAAAAACCATTGTGAGCTCACAGGCTATAGCAAAACAGGGGGGGCTGGATTTGGCCTGCAGACAGTCATTTGTTCACTCCTATTGTAGCAGACAATCATCTCAGTGTAGGATCAGTCTATGAACATTGTCCATGTCACTTACCAGCTGGGAGCCGTAACTACTAATTTAGTTTCTTCCGGCCTCTATTTTCTTACCTGAAAGTGGGAGTAATAATTTTGCTCTTGCATGGTGAGGTAAGGATTAAGTGAGAAGGAATACAAATAAAGTACTTTTTTTTTTCATTAAAGAGAGAGCACGCATGCACGTAGGTGCAAGTGGTGGGGGAGGGGCAAAGGGACAGACTCTTAAGCTGACTCCAGGCTCAGCTGGTCAGGGGGCTCGATCTCATGACCCTGAGATCATGACCTGAGCCGAAATCAAGTCAGGTCCTTAACCAACTGAGCCACCGAGGTGCCCCTCTCTTCCTCTAAGCTTAACTCTGCTTTGCTCCAACATTTTCCATTTCTATTAATAACATCACCAAGCTCCAAACATCTAGATCAGATCTGATTCCTCTCACTTTTTTTTTTAAGAGTTATTTATTTATTTCAGTAAGAGAGAGAGCAAACAGAGGAGAGGAGCAGATGGAGAGGGAGAGAGAAACCCAAGCAGACTCCTCACTGAGTGCAGAGCCCGATGCGGGGCTCAATCCCATGACCCCGAGATCAGACCAGAGCCAAGAGTTGGACGCTCAGCCACCGACTGTGCCATCCAGGTGCTCCAAGTCCTCTCACTTTTTTTTATTCGTAAGTCTTGTTGGTTTACCTTTCATAATTTCCTAAGGTCCATATTGCTGACACACTTTTCTAGGCTCTTGACAGCCCACGGCCCATGCCAGCCCCCCATCCAGCTTTCAATATCCCAGTCCCCCCTCCAATCCAGCCGCCCAGTTTATCCACAGAGGACTGCACCAGGCAGAACTGAAACCTCGTGACGTGTGCCCAACACTACAGAACAAACCCTCCTCGATAAGAGCTGAGTGACCTTCCAGCATCTGTCCTGATAGCCTGTCTTGATGTGATTTCCTATAAAGCTAACCACTCCATCTGTGCCTCCGTTCCTTGGTGTCCACTTTTCCCTCCTCCTGGGATGCCGAATTCATCAAAGCTTTCTTATCAATGTTTCCTTCTCCAGGAAGCCTTCAACTTAAAGTCATCTTTACTTCCTGTGAATGTCTGATAGCATTTCTCTGTACTTCTTTCTTGTCAGTCATCACTCTCTTTGTGTTATTCATATACGTGTTTATTTTACTAGACCAGTGATTCTCAAACAGAGGTGACTCTGCCCCCCAGGTGACATGTGCTGGGAGGCAGTGTCGGGAAATGGTTTTGACCGTCACAGTTGGGGGATGGGGAAGGATACGGCCGGCATGCCCTGGGTAGAGGCCAGAGACGCTGCCAAGCGTCGCACATCACACAGAACAACCCCCACCCCCAACAAAGAAATGCCAATAGTGTGAGGTTGGGAAACCCTGGGCTAGTTCTGAGTTCTTGTAGAAAGGGCTTCATCACCCATTCCTTTGTGTTTCCTACAGTTCCTAACTCAGTCTGGCATATGGTCAGTGCTAAATAAATATTTGTTGACTTAACGGAACAGTAAGTTTTGGAGAAAATGCGCAGTCCTAAGGGATGACACACAACACTGCTTTACAGTAGTGTCCGGGTATATGTGGACAGTATGTGTGCTTCTCCGTACCGGAGGTCCTCCCTCACCTCCCTTGGTGCGGGGCGCAAGTGACAGCCCCAGAGGGTCTCCTGGGTGGCGGCATCAGTCCAGTGATTCACGTTTTATAAGAGTCCTTCAAAATTGTTTATTCTTCTATAAAACATGTAAAATGATGCTTCGTTTTAATATTGGAACATGCTAGGCGTGTATCTTGATTCTGAATTCAATGGATGATTTTAAGCATACCAAGGTGATCACACCCTGAAAAGCTGGCCTCCCTCCTTCAGTCCGGCCTGCAGCTCAGCCATCCCCGCAAGACCCAGACTTTGACTACATTTCTGAGGCTGCCATTAATTTAAACAACCTCATATTTTTACAAAAATCCCTGCTCAGTTTTCTCCTAACTTACACCACTAGAGTTTAAGCCTGATTCTTTTCAGTCTGCTCTCAGAAATAGAGAGCCACTGGACATAATAGGACACCATCACTGTAACAGTAACAGCTGAATCCTTCTGATTGATAAAGGACTTGTTCCTGGCTTTCCCACTGACTGAATTAACAATGTAACCTCCCCAGCGGTCGTCAGGGGTGGGTCTCCAGTCTCTCATTGTCCTTCTCTTTCCTGCTCATTGGTGCTTCCTCCAAGGTAGGCACAGGAGAAACAAAAGGGGACATTCATCAGTCATTTTAGTAAATCCTGATTTTAAGTGATGGTTAAGTTTAGGTTTGTAGATAATCTAGGGAATATCTACGTTCATACCCATTAACATAAAAAACTGCAGCTTTTTGGTAATTGGGCTTAAATCCAATTGTATTCTGGATATGTCTGAATTTGTTAACTAATTCTCAGATGTCACTTCTCTTTTATCAAATCGTTTCCCGAGTATCTCTTATGTTTCCCAGGAAGCACAAATTTTAAAATAGTTGTTTCTAGTCTAGGATATCATACTTAGAAGTAAAATTTATAATAATCCTATAATGGAGATATTTATGAAGAGTTTTTTATGCAGGAAGGATTGACTGTATACAAATTTCACGCCCATCCCTTCGTAAGTAACTGAAATCTGAATTGGAATATGGAAGCAGTTCTCCATCACAGTTTGTTTGTAGATACAAACAATAAGCAAGGATTTGCTCCTGAAACAGCCCATAGTTTATTCAGCATCTTCCACCGAGGATGACTTCAGTCCCTAACTACAAAAACATACCAGCTTTTCAGTAAGACTTGTATTCCCAAGTGACACATGGCCTGTGACCGAGGGTCATGAGGTGGGATGATGTTGCTGAGCAACATGGCGACGCCGGAGCCCATAGGAAGAGTGAATGGCTTGGGGAGAGGAAAGTTGATCTTCCACCCCATTCGCCCCATCTGCAGAATATGCTTCCAGTAATCTGATTTTGGCTTGCTTCTCTTAAAGATATATTGACACCGAATAAGGTTTTTTAATTTTGTATTTCAGAGTGTCCAGGGAAGGTCGTCCATGTTATATGTGCAAGGCGCCATTTCATCAATGTTACGGAATACTTTATAGCACTTCACATGCCCTCTTATTTAATCCCCTCAGCAACACCATGGGATAGGTACTGCAATTACTTGCATTTTCCAGATGCAGAAACAGAGGTTGAGAAGGGTTAAGAGATTTGCCCAAGTTCACATACCTGTCATGCCAGGGCCAGAGGTATATTTGAGCCCAGCAATATCCACTTCAGAGCCTATGTTCTTTACAGCCATCAGGGTCCCCTCAGTCTCACCACGAGGGTAATAACTGTGTGTGTCATTAGATTCTCCAGGTTCCTAAATACCTGAAGGTGTTCTCTTTTTTTATTATTTTAAGATTTTATTTATTTGAGAGAGAGAGCGTGAGAAAGAGAGAGAGCATGAGCAGTGTGGAAAGATAGAGGGAGAAGCAGACTCCCTGCTGAGCAGGGAGCCCGATGTGGGGCTCAATCCCAGGACTCTGGGATCATGACCTAAGCCGAAGGCAGACGTTTAACCGACTGAGCCACCCAG
Organism: Halichoerus grypus; assembly: GCF_964656455.1. Lineage (NCBI taxonomy): Eukaryota > Metazoa > Chordata > Mammalia > Carnivora > Phocidae > Halichoerus > Halichoerus grypus. The sequence goes on along the minus strand of NC_135717.1, from coordinate 131,108,742 downwards.
GCACCCCTGGAGGTGTTCTTTTAACTTAAGACTTCATAAGACAGAAGAAATAACTAGTGAGACAAACTGAACATATATTTTGAGATGAATTGTGCACATATTTGGACAGTTATATATAACACATATGTATTTATGTGTATAGGACATGCATTATCACATTATAAGCCCAGGACTTGGGTTCACGTATTAACACTGTCATCTGATGCTTGTCCTTAATAAATTACTTAACATTTCTAACCATTCTCATTTTCTTCAACTGTGATGGAGATAATAATAAGAATATTCCATAGGGTTGATTCTGTGACAATTAAAATGAGATCATCTTCTAAAGCAAGAGAAAATAAAGAATACTTGTAACAGCTGACACCAGAGTTCTACTAAGAGACAGAACCACCTAGAAAAAGAATATCTCAGTGTGGTTTTGATTTGAATTTCCCTGATGGCTAATGATGATGAACATGTTTTCATGTGTCTGTTAGCCATTTGTATGTCTTCTTTGGAGAAGTGTCTGTTCATGTCTTCTACCCATTTTTTGACTTGATTATTTGTTTTTTGGGTGTTGAGTTTGAGTTCTTTATAGATTTTGGATACCAGCCCTTTATCTGTAGTGTCATTTGCAAATATCTTCTCCCATTCTGTGAGTTGCCTCTTTGTTTTGTTGACTGTTTCCTTTGCCGTGCAGAAGCTTTTTATCTTGATGAAGTCCCAAAAGTTCATTTTTGCTTTTGTTTCACTAGCCTTTGGAGATGTATCTTGAAAGAAGATGCTGTGGTCGATGTCAAAAAGGTTACTGCCTATGTTCTTCTCTAGGATTTTGATGGATTCCTGTCTCACATTGAGGTCTTTCATCCACTTTGAGTTTATCTTTGTGAATGGTGTTAGAGAATGGTTGAGTTTCATTCTTCTGCATGTGGCTGTCCAATTTTCCCAGCACCATTTATTGAAGAGACTGTCTTTTTTCCATTGCATGTTTTTTCCTGCTTTGTCAAAGATTATTTGACCATAGAGTTGAGGGTCCATATCTGGGTTCTCTAGTCTGTTCCAATGGTCTATATGTCTGTTTTTGTGCCAGTACCAAGCTGTCTTGGTGATCACAGCTTTGTAATATAGCTTGAAATCGGGCAACGTGATGCCCCCAGCTTTGCTTTTCTTTTTCAACATTCCTCTGGCTATTCGGGGTCTTTTCTGGTTCCATACAAATTTTAGGATTGTTTGTTCCAGCACTTTGAAAAATGTCATTGGAATTTTGATTGGGATGGCATTGAAGGTATAGCTTGCTCTGGGTAGAATAGACATTTTAACAATGTTTATTCTTCCAATCCATGAGCATGGAATGTTTTTCCATCTTTTTGTGTCTTCTTCAATTTATTTCATGAGTGTTCTGTAGTTCCTAGAGTATAGATCCTTTACCTCTTTGATTAGGTTTATTCCGGTGCTTGTCAAAGAGTAACTAGTATCTCGATTATTCAGTTAACATTTATTAAGCACCTACTATGTACCAGGATATTTTAACAGCACTGGGGATACAGTGTTGAATAAGGGAGGTTTCCTGCTCTTGACCTTACTTTCTAGTTTGTCCTTCTTCCCTCCCTCCTTCTCTCCCTCCCTTTCTTTCTTTCTTCCTTTCTTTCTCTCTCTCTCTCTTTTTCTTTTTCTCTTTCTCTCTCCCTCTCTCTCTCTCTTCTCTTTTTTCAAGTAATCTCTATGCCCAGCATAGGACTCGAACTCACGATTCCAAGATCCAGAGCCATGTACTCTACCGGCTGAGCCAACCAGGCGCCCCTTGCCCCTACCTTCTTTCGGGGGCACAGAGCAAAAGCAGACTAGGGAGACAGACAATAAACAAGCAAAGAAAGAAATGAATAAGATTTTTTCAGATAGAGAAAGGATTGTGGAAAAACAGTTTTCAAAGGATATGTGTTATGAGTCCTTCAAGACAGAGGTGAGGGGAGGAATGAAAGCTAATTTAGTTCAGCAGATCAGGGAGGGCTTCATAAGGAGGGACTATTCAACCAGGACCTGAGGAGCAGGAAGGAGTCAGCTGTGTGTAAATCCTGGGGCATTCACTCCAAGCAGAGTTTGGCAAGAACAAGGCTACAAGCAGAAAAGCAAAGAGAGGTGAGACTGACTATAATAGACCAGGGAGTAAGATGCTGCATTGATTTCCTAGAGCTTTGCCACAACAAAATATCACAAACTGACTTAAAATAGCAGACTTATTTTTTCACAGGTCTTGGAGGCTAGAAGTCCAAACTCAAGGTGTCATCAGGGTTGATTTCTTCTGAGGGCTGTGAAGGGGAATCTGTCCCCTCTCTTGACTTCTGATGGTTTGCTGACAGTCTTGGGCACTCCTTGGCTTATAGGTTTATCACCCAGTCCTCTACCCTCACATGGCACTGTCCCTGGGTCTCTTTATCCCCTTGTTATGAGGACACCAATCTTACTGGATTAGGACTTACCTCATGACCTCATTTTAACTTGATTACCTCTGTAGAGACTCTATTTCCAAATAAGATCCCAGTCTGAGGTATGGCGGGTTTAGGACTCCAACAGATCTTTTGGGGGATACACAATTCAACCCATAACAGTAGGACACAGAAAGTTTAGATATTATTTTTAAGCACCGATGTGAAATGCTTGGCACATGGCAAACAATGAATGGTAGCAAATATTATTATGCAGAGAATTTCTTAAAAATGCAAAAAGTTAACAGAATGGGGTTATAAAAAATGGAATTTGATTATGTCACTGAACTGGCTGAAATCCTTCCAATGCCCCCCCATCTTCAAACTCTGAGAAATTGCAAGTCTTTATGAGGTCCACAAATCTCATAGGATCTGAGTCCCCTGTGATCTCCGACCTTGTCTCCCACCGGAGACCAGCCCCTGCCTGTTCCTCCCACTCTATCTACACTGGTCTCCTTGTTGTCCCCAAGTGCCCCAAGCATGCCCCCCAACTCAGAGCCTCTTTGTGTTTATTGCTTCTGCGTGGAACGCTTGTCTGCCAGCTATGGTCCCTAATGTCATACCGGCTTCACTTCTCATACCTCTCAGAATAATGCCCTCATCAATTTCTGTCTTCTTCTTCACTGAACTTTTCCTCTTAGTTTTTATAACTATTTAGACTTATTACAGAGACGCGCGTGCACACACACACACACATCTGTCTTTGTCACCAGAATGTTAGCTCTGTTAGGAAAGGGAAATGTATGTTCTAGTATGTCCATTACCAGAGTCACAGCCCCCAGAACAGCGCCTGACACCTAGTAGATGTTCAATATGTTTGCTGAATAAATGAATCAAGGGTGCTGATGAAACCAGGTGTCCCTATCCTCATTCAAGTATGATCTTCTCTCTTTTCGATTGTGTCTGCAATCCACAAATGTCCCACTATTTCTTTGTTTCACCAATGAACCAACCATCTTGGTGCCCTATAAATTGGTCTATGTTCATTGTTGAACACTCAGCGATACATATTTAAAGCACAGATTTTTATCTCGGGGACATGGAGTTAACAGCTATGTTTCCATCTCATTTTGTATTCTTCATCTACTTGCAGTTATATAAATCTGGGTTCTTCAGGGATGGGAGGTGAGATGCCTTTATGATGAACCCCAGAATGCTTACAGATGTCCTCTTCTCTGTCCTGCAGTGGTGAGGGGGGGGCTTCCTCAGCTCCAAGAGAGCAATCAAGTCAAACAATTACTAAGAATCTGAAACATTTCCCTCTGAAGAATAGAAGTAAATTAGACAGAAACCAAATTAGAAACAGGAATATTTATTGCAGTACATAATGTGACTTCAGATGCACCGAACCACACAAGAAAATCAATCAAATTGCTTTAGAATCCTATCTTCTTGTATTGCTTTGTTTCATAGTCACAGAGAGTATAACATGAGTTGATCATGTACCTTATGAAACTGATTTAAAAAGAAAAGACTTTTGACTATTTCCAAAATTTGCATCAGTCTTTAATAGAAGAAAGGCTGCCACTGCTAACGATATATATTCAAAAGAATGTGCTGTAAGTCCTTAAATTAATTCCAAAGAGACAGTCCAAAAATGTTTTAGAAAAGGCATCATCACTGAAATAAATGAATAGCTTCCCAATGTGACCACTCAATTAAGTGCACAAATTTTGCTGAGATAATTATAAATTCAGGCATACCTTATAATAAATTTATACATATTGGGGTGCCTGGGTGGCTCAGTTGGTTGAGCGGCTGAGTCTTGATTTCGGCTCAGGTCACCATCTTAGGGGCGTGAGATGGAGCCCTGCGTCCAGCTCCACACTCAGTGGGGAGTCTTCTTGAGATTCTCTCTCCTTCTCACTCTGCCTCTGTCCCTCCCCGCACCCTGCCCCCAAACCCTGCGCTTGCGAGGGCTCTCTCTCTCTCTCTCTCTAAAATAAATGAATAAATAAAATCTTTTTAAAAAACAAATGTATACATACTCAGTTTATATTAAGTTTTCCAGTATGCATCTTGGTTAATCAAAAAATGTTTCGCTACAGTTTTTAGAAATTGTTTATGAGAGAACCATATATTCTCCAAGAAAAAAAAAGATTACCTAATTTGAAAATGCATGGTGCTGGTGACACATTTTAAACTATGCAAATAGTTATAAAAATCACTTTACTATTCTCTTACTCCATTAATTTCATTGAGGTTCCTACTTTACAGAGAGGCCCTCCTTAAAAGGGTACTTACTCAAAAGACATTCCTGATTAAATGCCATAAGTAATAAAACCATTATCAAGAAGGAGGCGGAACGGAGAAGAAAGGAAGGAGGAGGAAGAGGAAAGGGAAAAAAAACAAACATTTCTGAGTGACAAAGATTTCCAAATTCCAGCAAATACCCCAGTAATTTCAATTAATTAACATTTACTACAAAAATGTTAGTATTTATCGCGCCCTTAGAGTTTCATTCCCAGCCTCAATTGACAGTAAGTTAAGATGTGCCTGTCTTTTGAGCTGTTATTATATTTGCAGTTTGAAGTTAGCAGCCCATTTACCCAGACTGGCCAGCTCCTTCAAGTGAACACTACTCTTTTTCTCACGTGGCTTCATAGACAACTTCAAATAATTTACCAGCTAATTCAGTCAGAAGAAGCAGATCGGTAATGTCCACAGACTCATTCACTGTAATCTGAGAAAAAGTCACGAGGGTATGATATAACTAATAGCACCCTGGGAGATTAATGGAGAAGGGCTGGCTTAGAAAGTTCTCAGCAACATGGAATGTGCTCCTTCATTACTTGGCTGAGGCATGTTTGGTCTTCATTCCACAGGACAAAGATTTCTCATCATGCACTGAGGCATGTTTCAGGAAAAGATGATAACTGTTAACAGTGGGAGAGCTTCATGCTGAAGTCAAAGGCATTTTGGTGGAGGCAAACAACACAGAGGTTTCTACTTACTATAGAATCAGAGGGCTTGGCTCTAGTTAAAGTAGAGAACGAGTCTCATTCCGGATCATCTCAGAAACATAAATTGCTCTAGAAACCTAGAGGTAGTTACGGAACGCTGGTCTCAAAATGAAAGTGCCACTAGGGAAAATGGAAACAGAAAAGCTGAAACATATTCCCTCGAAGTTCCCCAGAGCTTTTCTTCATGCCCAAGGCATTTCTGGTGGAAACGGCCTTATGAGATGAGAGTGTTGTTTTGAAAATTAATCTTGTCTCTTTGGAACATTGAGAAAAATACTTCGGTATTTCAGTTCTTCCACTCCTGCCTGCTCTTCAAACAAAATTTATTTTTGAAATATTTTATCTCCAGATTAGCTAAATTATTTAATGTTGTTAATCTCAAAACTATTTAATGATTCAAGATTTCAGGGATTTTAAAACTTCATAGCCAAATTTATTTATTAATCATTTTTTATACCACATGTATTTATTGAGCCCCTACTGGGCACTGGAGATACAACCATGAAAAGACCAACAAGCTCCCTACTCTTAGGAAGCTTACTTTGAAGTTGGGAGAGGTGGAGAGGTTTCCAAAAGGGAATAAATGAATAAACAAAAAATATATATAGCAGATGTTATGTTTCCTGAGAATCAAAATAGGGCATTCTGATAGAGAGGGACAAGTGGCTATTCTAGATCGACTGGTCAAGGAAGTCCTCTCTGAAGAGGTAAGAGTAGAGCTGAGTATCGAGTGACAAGAAGAAACCAGTGATGCAAAAATCAGGAAGGAAAAGCATTTGGGGCAGAGGGAAGAGCCAATGCAAAGGTCTTAAAGCAGAATGTGTGTGGTCTGTTCTAGGTACAGGAAGAAGGCCAGACCAGGTAAATGGGTGGGAATGAGTTCAGAGTAGACATGGAATAATCCCCGTCCAGAAATTAGCAGCTATTGCTGTACCCTTGATTTAATTGGTAAACATCAAGGCAGTAAATTCTGATCTGAGTTCTGTCCCCTTCCAATAGTAACTGCACTTCACTGTTAATGAACCTAAAATAGTATGTTAATTGAACTTTCATGTCCAAAAATCATCTTATATATCATCTGCCTACAGAAAAAAAAGTTGAAATTATTTAGCTTGACATTTACAGACCTCCAAAAACTGGCACTAATCAGTCTCTACAACTTCATGTCCCTCTACTCCTCTCATAAATACTCTCCTTTAGCCAGACCTGTACTCCAACACTCCTTTTATTTTAACCTCAATTTTTTTCTCCTGCTATTCCCTATCATCCAGCATGACCCACTCCCTCCTCTCAACAAAGTTCTATCAATTTCTATCAGTCAGAAGTCTTTTTATAACTAGCAAAAGAAAACCCAGTACAAAGTGGCTTACATAAAAAGAGGAACTTTCTAGCTCAAGTAAATTAAATGTCGAAAGTAAAACAAACTTTAGGCAGACTTTTATCCAGAGGCCAATGTTGTTTACTTTGAGATTATCTTGACTCTGCATGGCTCCACGTGCTGGCTTCCTTCTCAGGCTGGCTTCCTTCAGGATGGCAAAACCGGCTCCAGAAGTTCTAGGGCCTGCGCAGGGTTGAATAGTGTTTCCCCAAAAGTCACATATGTCCACCTGGAACCTGTGAATGTGGCCTTATTTGGAAATACAGTCTTTGCAGATATAATCAAGTTACAGTGAGGTTGTACTGGGTTTCAGGTGGGCCCTAATCCAGTGACTGGTGTCCTTAGAAGAAGGAAGAAATTTGGACACAGAGAGAAGTGGAAGAAGGCTCTCTGTGAAGACATGAAGACAAGACGGCAGCAGAGATTGGATGGATGGGGCCACAAGCCAGGGAAAGCCAGAGACGGCCGCCAACCCCTGGAAGCTAGGAACGTGCGAGGAAGGGTGCTTCTCTAGAACCTTCAGAAGGAGCATGGCCCTGTCAACACCTTGATTTTGGACTTCTGGCCTATTGAATTGTGAGAGAATAAATTTCTGTTGTTTCAAGCCACACAGCTTGTGATTTCTGTTAGCAGCCCTGGGAAATTAACACAGGCCCCCTCTCCTTCCCTGCCATGTAGGGAGAGTAGAGAAAGATATACCTGGTAGTTCCTGTGGGAAAGAGAAACTTCTCTTCAGAAGCCTCAGCAACTTTTCCTCATGTTTCCTGTGCCCATGTCTGAGTCAATCACTGCATCCAGTTCTACTTGGAACTAAGAGATTGTCTCTCCCATCTAAACCACAAGGCAAAATGGGGGACAAGAGATTCCTGTCCCCTCCCTGACCCCTCGGAAAAAAACAGCACTTACTTCCTTTGTCATGAAAAGAGAGAAGTAAATCCTAGGAAAGGAACCAACTCTACTATTTGGTAGCAATTTAGATGGTTTTGGCTAGAAGTTACAGAAAACCTGCCTCTAACTGGCTTAAACATTGAAGAAATGTATTCTCTCACATAATAAGAGATCTAGAGGCAGATCAAGCTGTGGGCATAGTACCAATAGGGCTCCCGCTCTGGATCTCCCTTATTCTCTAGCCTTCCCCTTCCTCCATGTGCCAGCTTTGTCTTCATGCCAGGGTCTCTCATGATCTTAAAATGACTGCCAGAAGCAACCAGGGCAACCAAATCCTTTTTCTGTGCAGTGGGAGATAAAAATAAATCCTAGGAAAGGAACCTAATAAAAATCTTATTCCCAATGATGAAACAGAAGTCCTTCCTTTTAGACTGATTGGACCCATTTAGCTCACATGCTTACCCCTAGACCAATATTAATTGCTGTGGAAATGCCATCCACTGGTTGGCTTAAGCCTAATTCCCTGAACAAACCCTGGGGGAGGGGAAGGAAGAGAGGGTGAGATTACCATAATGGTTTAGCATTAGACGAATCAGAATTCTCCCTTGGAGCTAAAGATGGAATTTGCTTCCCCTGATTTATATGCGCTATGGCGGGGAGGGTTTCTGAAAAATATGATATGGGTGAATGGACGCTGGTTAGGCAACCAATGTTGCCCACCACAGCATCATTTCAAGTGCAAACTGGATCTTACTTCCTCCATGAAGCCTCCCCTCCCCTATTACTCTAACCAGAAGCAAACTCTCTCTCTGAATTCTTCAGAACTTGTGACTCACACTGACATTTCACACTTACCATAGAGTTTTAATAACATTTACATACATATTTCTAATCTCCTGAATTCTTAGAGTACGTGTACATTGCAATATACTTAGTATATCGCCTTGCCCAGAATATTTTATGCTCACAAAAATCTGTCATTTATTTGAGTGACTTCTAATATAAACATGGAGAACCAGGCAGCCTTTAAACTTAGCAATAGAGATATAGATCCAGCTCACAAATTCAATCCTTCCTTCTTCCTAATAGAAATCTCCCCTTGCTCATTATCTCCCAGGAGTCTTTTATGCAGACGTACTGATGATTCTCAGCCTTTGAATTTGTCTGTACTGAATACAATGGTTAGATTTTGAATCTAATTAAATAGAGAGAAGCACTGATAATGCATGACTAGGCTAATATTTTGAGTAAGAATCTAGATAAGATATAAACACTAAAGTGATAATATAAGTTTCATTATGGAAGCTGAGAAAGATAAAGGAAGGAAGATCTCTTCAGTTGTGCAAAGATGTTTTGGTCACTTTTTCCGTTTTAATAACAAAAATCACAATTGTGTTTAACCATTCAAACTGTAAGTTTTTCAGCGCATTCTAGGTCTAATCTGGTAATCATACATGCAAGTTTCAAGAGTTCCATTGCTCAGCACTATGTCATTAAGTCTCTATTATCTTTGAAAATGATTGTACCATGTTCAGTAACCACATTTTTTAGAAGGATTTCTTATCTAAAATCTCAGTGATCTAGCATGGATTTTGATTATTAATTCATTAAGAGGATTGTGACCACTTTGAAGATGTCTTGATGACATCTGAAATGTTCTCTACAAGTGAATTCTAGTATTTCTGATGGTTATTATTGTTACTGGTAATGAATAATGTAATGTCCTGGTCCCAGTACATAACCAATAGTAATAAAAGCGGTCAATATTGCATTTCAAGGTGAATTCATCTTTCAAAGAATGACAGTGAATAATTAAATCCTTTATTTAAAAATAGAAAGAGTTGAGAGTAAAATGTCTGTAGACAAAACACCTGATTTTCCCTCTAAGGGGGAAATGGGAGCAAGCAAATTGGATACACACACTCCCAGCAACCTTCCTCTAGGTTACTAGGGATAACAAAGCCTGCCTGACCTGAATGCTAAAAATGCATTACCATTAATTTACCACCTTGAGTAAGCTTTGGTCTAATTTTTAAAAAGAACTAAGGAGAAGTTGAACTCTAATAGTGATTCAAATCTCCAGGAACATTTAACGTCTGCTGACCATTATTCAAGTCACTAGACAGAGTAAGAAAGAACATTACTAGACAGTTCAACACCCACATTTTAGTTCTGTGCACTTCCAGGCCCATCTTTTACCTCTTGCTTTCTAATTACGTATGTATTTAACTCTTCGATAGACCCATTAAAGAACTATTGATGGGCTGGAGATGGTGGGGAGGAGGCAGGCAGAGAGAGGGCATTTCAAAGATAATAGCATAAAAATGGTCTTGATGCGGCTGGACGGAAGGCATTTCCAAGGCATAATTTTTTTTAAGATTTATTTATTTTATAGAAAGAGAACATGCATGTTGCATGCAAGAGCAGGGGGAGGGGCAGAGGGAGAGGCAGAGAATCTCAAGCAGACTCCCCTCCCTGAGTGGGGAGCCCAACCCCAGGGCTCAATCTCACCACCCTGAGATCATGACCTGAGCTGAAACCAAGAGTCAGACGCTCAATCGACTGAGCACCCAGGTGCCCCATAAAATCTTTTTAAATTCCCAATTTCCGAAGGAGAAAGTTGATTTGGGACTGAGGACAAGGGCCCTGGCTGGTTACTTCGCTCACAGGCACTGGGAAGCAAGCGAATGGTGAAGGGCGGGGGGGCATCAGCCTCTCAGTCCAGACGCAGCTCCACTGCCGTATTGTGTGACCTTCAGAAGTTACCTAACTTTTCCTAGGCTTCAATTTTCACATCTGCAAAATGACAGTGATAATAGTCCTGCCTTACTCTGCAGGGTGGTGGCGAAGATTCAACCATCTATTCCACGTGAAGCGGCTAGCAAAAGGTCTGCGACGCATGAGTGTGAGCGACTGTCACAATCAGGGAGAAGGCGGCCTGTTCGCGGCTCCCTCTCAGTGCTCTGGCCCACAGCTGTCAGCCCCCGCCCCCCGCCGCCCCAAGCGATTATCCACAGATGGAAGAGGCCGCTTCCCTCCTTTCTTGCCTCCTCATTTCCCTCATTCTGCTTCTAGAATAGTTTATGTCACAAGAGGTGAAAATAATAATGTCTCTATTTACATAACATTAACCTTATTTTCATCCTTCCCTCAGAAATGCTCCGCTATTATCAAATTAGTCCATTTTGAAGATGACATCCCCTAGAACTAATCAAACCGAACAGCTTCTCTTCCTCGATATTACCCTCGATTCTCATCCATTAGGGTAACAACTTGCACGACTTTTAAAGGAGGCTGGGCCCACTCACACTGCAGACTGTCAGCGCTGGGCGACCGCAGTGGTGACTGTTTACCGAATGCTAATTCTTCTCTGTATGTGATGTGGTCTGGCTTTCTAATGCCCACACTCCGTCAAGTCTGCAGGGAGGGGAGTCGTTCCTGCTCCACCCACAATCTAGTCCTCTCTTATCTCAGTCGCCTGCTGCACTCTCTAATACTAAACTCTGCCACGCCACATTTCTGAATACAGATAGTGAATGATAATGATTTAATAAATCTTAGCTCTTGATTACCAAACTAGGGGAACATGGCATAATCTAACAGTGGAGTGCTATTTGAAATCTGTCGCTATGTCTGAAACATACATCTGGTGTGTCCCGTACATCTAGATGTCCTTTGTGTTTGAGATGTTACTGATGCTGTTGTTTCTCTCGCATACAAATATCCCCTAGAAGGCAGGTGTAAAACCAAAAGCCCTTGCTTCCTCCCCTGCTTTCGAGGCTGCATCTCAATAATTCTAACGATGTCTGCATGCCAAATGAAAACTGCATTATTTACATACCTCTAGTCAATGATAGAAAACAGCTAGCCATTTGGTGTTATTTCAGACTAAAGTTTCAGATGTTGGGCCCAAATCACATCTTCAGATCTCACTTTTTTTTTTTTAATCTATCTTGGTGAATTCTGTTTAGAGCATGTATTTATATATACCACTCAAATGGTAGAAAACTGATTGATTAAACACACGACTACCAAGTTGTGGGGCCTTTAAAAATGTGTTACATTCTGTCAAATTTTATATTCTACTGAGAAAAAAATGTTTATAAAACCAGTTGCAGATTACTGCTCCTTAATGATTATAACTCTTTTGAAAAAAAAATGTTTCCCTGCTTTCTTTCTTTCTTCAGTGTGAATATGATATATGCTCATTATAAGAATTCAAACAGTATAGAAATGTACAAATGTGATAGTAGAGATCACTTGAAACTCCACTCTCTGAAGATAGCCACCATTTACATTTTGCTGAATATCCTTAGCGGTATTTCTCTATGAATATGTACATGAAGATGGAATTCTCCATAATGTCCTAGAACCTGGCTTTTCCAGTCAGCAATATGTTTGGACATTTTCCCATGGCCATAAATATAGCTCTGCATTTGTGTTTCTCATTATGTCCTCCTTTCCCTTCCAGATAAGAGTATGGTGCATAAGTGGGATGGTGTAGAAACAGGTAAAGGGTGGAGGGAGAGACATTAGTCTCCATCATCATAGTTGATGATGACATAGTATCCACTGTACTGACAGACTATAGCTTTTCACCTTATCCCTTCGTGATTGATGTTTGCTTCCACTATTTCACAATTATAAATTTATTGAGCTCCTAACCCCCACAACTTTATTTTTTTAAAACCTATTTGTAGATACCGCTTTATGTTAAGCCTGACTCTTGTCTGAAATATCTTATAGTTGAGAAAAATTATGACAATATTAGTTCTGTTCAATTCTGAATGCTTTGTTGGATGCCTGTGATTTATTTTTTTAAAGTCAGTCTCCTCTTTCTCGATAACATGTAAAGTAACCTATGTAAAAGAAAAGCTTTATTAGAATATGAAGAATTGTTTTTAACTGGCTTTCCTGCATAGCAAACAATTCGAGATTTACTTGCTAACAGAAAATTGCTGGTTCATGTGTCAGTTTTTGCTTATGGTAGTTCTGACAAATTACGCAAGAATATGCAGTTTCATCCCCGTAGGAAATCTGCTTTTCATAAGTCAGTGGGCTCCAGTAAACTGGAAAAGGTTAAGAAGTTTACCTAAGTTATGGGACAGAGCTGACTAGTCAGATCAAAATTCATTTCCAGAAAGTAAGACAAAAAGACCAATTCAGAATATTAGCATTTTAACATCTTATGTTTAGGAAGATTCATTCTTTTGGAAAATACTATGTATGCACAATCATTTATTCAACCACTAAGCTATGATGTGCATTATTGCATGCACGCGGTCCCAACACATTGATGGCTCAGGGCTGGGCAAGTATGTTTCTAGGCCTTTGCTGGTGTCTCAACCTACAGTTGAGCCAAGTGTATTCCCCTTTTACCGCCAAGCTCCTTCCAGCTAAGTCCAGAAGCTGAGTGGCAGCTCTATGCACACCTAACTTGAAGTGAGGACACCAGAGTCGGACCCCTGTGTAAACCTGAGGCTCATGTACACCTCAGAGTTGTCACCTTCACATCCAACATGAGGGAATATTGGGCCAATCTCAGTTTTTGCAAATGCCAAATCATATGAAAGACTCTGGCATACCGTAAGCCTTTAAAAAGCACTATTTCGAGCTACAATATTCAGTGTCAAAGTAGAAAAAATTTTTTTTCTATTTGGTCCCCTTCATGACTCAAGTCAAAATAAGAAAAACCAAAACCAGTATGTAAATCTATCCTAATCTGTGTAAACTAACAAAGAATTAAAAGTTACTTTTTTAGTTAAAAGCCAGGCTCCTTTTTTTCTTTTTCTCAACAGATTAAGCATATTGAAAAAAAAAAAATCTTGAAAACAAAAGCCAGTCGCCTTTACTTAAATACTTAAGGTGGTGGCTACGGTTTGGTTCCTGATTCTTATCTCTACCCGGGTTCTGAATTGGGTTTCAAGCTCTAAGTATACTAATTGCTGGTCCTTTGTTCAAAAGGAGCACCTTAAAGATCAATGGAAGAGAAACTGTAACATGAAACATGATTTTATCTTGTCCCCACACATAATCAGAAAATCGGTTCACCTAGTGGTGAGTTGGTATGACTATCTCAGTCAGAAGCAGATATTAAAGCTGCCGAGGACAGTCAGCTAGTGACCCAGCCAGTGTCACTGGGTCCCATTCCACAGCCTCAGGGAATGGGAAAAGCAACAGCAGTTGACCGGGAGTCCTCTTATTATCCACCCACCAAAGACCTCGCCTTAATTTCCCTGTTTCTCCAGTTCTTTCTGACTATTTAAGTTTATTTATGTCTCCCCCATTTGTGGATGAAGTCCTTTCCTAACATAGCCCCTCTCGTTCCAACAGAACATGTTATAGAGATAAATTCTTCTCATCTGTAGAACCACACAGTCTTAAAGGGGGAAAAAATCTTTGTGAATCTTTGTGATCTTTTACTCCGGTCCTCTCGTTCTTCAGATGAGGAGAGAGTGTCAGAATAAGAATGAAAAGCAGGTCCTGGGACCTCCAGAACACTTTTCTTTTTAAGATTTTATTTATTTGAGAGCAAGCGCGCGCACACGCACACACACACATACACACACACACAAACGGTGAGGGAGGCGCAGAGGGAGAAGCAGACTCCCCACTGAGCAGGGAGCAGGGGCGGGCTGGCCTTGATCCTAGGACCTTGGGATCATGACCTGACCCGAAGGCAGACATTTGACCCACTGAGCCACCCAGGCGCCCTTCCAGAACACTTTTTAAATTTGCTACAGCTACTAAGTAACTGTTTAAGTTACCCCTAGTCAGTTTTTAAATTAGGTGAGCTCAATATTCTTCTTTTCTCCAGGGAAGAAAAGAGCGAAGAGCTCCACTATGTCTCCCGTGGTCTGTCCAGCCTCAGGGAGTGGTGCCTCTCCAGCACCTGGACCCTTTTATTGACGGCTGTGTCCACATCTGATTAAAAAGTGGGGGAATTCAATCAGGTGGCTGATTGTCCTGAGCACCCTTTTCCCTGTCTCACCCAAAAGTCTAAAGCTACCATCTTCGCTTCCAAGACAAGAAAGATTTGTGATTCTTGCCCTTCATGACTAGTAATAAGAGAACACATGTGGCAATAAAAATCTCCCTTGCAGTGTTTTGACAACAAGCATCTTTGTCCAATATATTCCCCTCACCAGACATTAGAATTTATTTTATTCGAATTCTCAAGACAATTTTTTTGCCCCATTAGAGTTTTGTATACTTAAGAAATACATTACTTTAAAATTATGGTTTTCATTAAAAATTATCATTTATCTTTTCCTGTATTTACTTTTGTTGCAGTAAATTGTGACATTTTTCTGTTCCTATCATAGCAAGACAAATTCACTTTGGGAAGATAAATGTCACATTTTAATGAAAACCAGCGTATGGTGTGGATGGGGATAGTGAACCTAAAAGGGGTGCAAACAGGCGCACGCTTTGACATTTCTCATTCTTCTTAGCCACAGCATAAGATTTACCTTTGTTTTTTAATATTGGAGAAATTACCCTGCAAATCCCATCAGGAAGATAAACTAGATATCTTGGGAGTTCATCAACCGTCACAAACCTAATCCAGAAAAAAAATTCCTGACACAAGACAAATTTGCAGTTAAATGAGAAGTGGAATAAAGCAAACGAGAATTGGAACGTGGAACGTTCTGTACTCCCAATAAGAAAAGGGGCCATACGAACATGGCACAGAACACAGGAGGGCCCGTTGCTTCCATTCAAGGCTGGGGAGAAGAGAGGCGGGCCCAAGGCTACACCACGTGGCTCCTGGGAATTTCAGCTCTGCGCCCTGAATCATGTAAAGGTGAGCTGCATAACTGACTTAGTTTTTTTTACGTATAAACTCATATAGTTCATAGGGGATATTCATCATTTTTTTGGCTGCCCAGCATCTGAACCTCTTTCCCAGGTTTGGGGAATTTCTTTTACTATGAGTCATGGCGGGAAGCAGGGCCTGCCTTCCGCTGCAGGAGCAGAAGGAGCAGATAGCAGCTTTTCCCCTTCCAGGAATAGAGTGAAGGTGCAACCCAGGCTTGGCCGACCAGGTGCTCCCAGTCAGATCATGGAGCCTCACGCAATTTCTGCAAATAGGAATTCGCTCCAGCTGCAGGGACGACGACAGCCAGTGTCCAGCAGCAACAGGAGGAGAGGAGGGCATGCAGCTGCTCGTGCTGGTGGCCGCCATGCTACCAGAGACCTGCCCGCGGGCTGGCAGTGGCCTCCCCAGGCTCACCCTTCAGTGGTGTGGGGCTGGGAGTCCCCAGGCCTCACATCTCTCCTAGTTTTTGCCTGCTGTCCCAACCTGATTTTCTAGAAGCCCTTGCTACTCAAAATGTAGTCTAGAAACATGCTGGGAAAGCAGAATCTGAACCTCCCCCCAGACTTACCGAGTATTAAAGTATAGTATGGTGCCTTGCACAGAGTAGGACCTTAATGAATATTTCTTGAATGTATGGATACATAAAAATGTGTTGAAATTTGATTTTGCTGAAGCTATCTGAATGTATTTCTGCAAAACATATGTATGCAAATAGCCCTTAGCCCAATGGTTATACTCTTGAAAAAACATTGAGTATTATATATAATGAATTGCCTTTTAAATGCATTTCATTGATGTTCAAGGGACTCTTATAGTGAATCCTTCTGTAAATTCATTATGCCTTTTCAAGTGGATAATCACCCTTTCATTTATCTGTGTTGTTAATTTGTATTCTTTAAAGCAGGGCACGCCCACAGTAAAGATTACTGTAATCAAATGATTTGTCACTGAGATGACCATTGAAATTCTCTCCGTGGCCCTCCTTGTTTTGGTCCTTGTCTGTCTTTCTATTGGTTCCCGAAAATGCCAGCTCCACATGATCAGCAACAGCTGAGCAACCAAAATGGATACAGAAAACAGTTCTTTTTACAAATTCAACCAAATGGTACAATTCCAAAGCACTGCGCTGTATTGTACTTGGCTACCTGCAATTACTGAATTAAGGGCAACTTGCCCTCTCAGTTGGCATCATGCCAGCCTTGAGAGCCTTCAACAGTCATCTCAAGCCAATGTTGGTAGAGTGCCACTAATAAAGTGCCTAAGCAAACACAAAGCTCTCTGGTTCTCACCTAGAAGAGAAGAGCTCCTAAGAAGCAAACCTATTTTTAAGAAGCTTTGTTGAAGAAAGCTGGAAAAGAGATAGTCGTAGTAAGAATCTGAGGAGGAGGAAATGCTCCAGCTTTGCACTCAGAGTCAGTCATTGAATTATTTGCTGTGTTCTCAACAAAGTTCCTTAACCCTCTCCATCTTTAGTGTCCTCCTACATAACCTAGAGGTAGTAAATAGTTATCTAATAGGGTGTTGCGGGCATTAAGTGTGAGAAAGGATATAAAGCACACTGTCAGGCACATACTTATTGCTCTAAATACTAGCTATTGTGATTGTTGTATTCCTACTACAAGATGCCCAGCACATCAACAACTTATGAGATGATCCAAAACTAGTCATAGCAACACATATTTCAAAGGTAACAGAATGATTTTTCAGTGGCATTGACTTCGATCCCCACCTCCCACCCCAAACACCACAACTTTTAAAAACTGTAGTCACCATAGATTTGAGACGTTGTGGTGCACACAAACACAGGTTTTGGCATCACATATATCACGGGTAGAATTGTGCAATCATAGATGTTATTCCCCTCTCCCCTTTCTAAGGCTACATGATTTTTATTCAGGTATAAGCCTCTCTCTCCCCATAACCCATAGGTGGAGGGGAAACTCACCTTGACAGTGGACTTAATGGGCCTTTGGGAATGCCTTTCCCCTGGTCAGAGTGATTGGTTCAAGAATTCAGACCTCAGTCAATCAGGGCATCAATCCCGTCACAAAGACAGATTTAATAATTGATCAATGAGATATGAAGAGAGATGTAGCAGTCATGAGAATGCACCTCAGGGGCGCCTGGATGGCTCAGTCAGTTGAGCGTCCCACTCTTGATTTCTGCCCAAGTTATGATCTCAGGGTCATGAGATCTAGCCCTGTGTGGGGCTCTGTGCTCAGTGGGGAGTCTGCTTGAGATTTTCTCTCTTCCTTTCCCTCTGCTCACATCCGCCCCCAATCACAGGTGCTTTCTCCCCACCCCTTTCAAATAAATAAATAAATAAATAAATAAATAAATAAATAAATAAATGAATGAATGAATAAATAAGATCTTTAAAAAAAAGAATGCACCTCAAACAATTCCTACCATAGGGTCATCATTGACCAGGGGCCCCAGGTACTGCACTTTGAAATTCATCCACAAGTTAGTGGATCCTAATGGTACTAAGCCAGACTGGTTTCTGGGAGACTCCTAACTCCTTTGTCAACTGACTTTGGCTAAAGGATTCTTCTAAGGCTCCGCTTAGACTACCCAACAATATAAAACATATTCTCCCTCTTTCTTTCACTCCACATGAGACTTCCATCACGGACTGACTGCTCTTCCCGCCTGCCCAGCTCCCTGCCAATTTCCTTTCACATGTGCATTTTCCCTTAAGAAAGCCCAACACATATAATCCTACCTTGATGTCAGCTCTTGGAGGATCCTGACTTACACAGGGGGTTTGCTGGAGGCTCCTGGAAGATAAGTCTCTTTGCTCTTCTTAAGGCACTGGAGATCATGCTCTTTCTTCCTCTAGATTTCATGAACGTCGTGTATAGCCTAGAACTGCCCCAGTCATTTTCCACAAGAGTTCTCTTCTCCAGGTTAAATATCCCTAGATTTTCAACATTTCTTTATATTAAATGGTTTTCAGACCCTGTAACTATCTTTGGTGTACCTAGAAATGAAAAAATTACATAGTGAAACAGAAAATACAGCAAGAATATCCCTTGTTTCTCATATTGCAGCATTATATGGCTTCAGCTTTTGGAGGAACTGTATATATATTTTTAGGAATTTGGTAGCCACCTTTACCTACTGAAAGGCTGACACACAGAATGTAGCTATCAAATGTTTACTCATTCATGCTTCAGTAATAAATGGAAGCAGAGAACCCAGACTCCAGAGGCAGACTAAGTCCAAATCCCAACTTTGGCTCTTGCGAAGCTATGTGTCCTTAGAAAATTTAATTAACCTTCCTGTACTTCAGTATCCTCCTCTATAAAGATAATTACAGCACCTACTCTCTACTGTTCTATGAATTACTTGTATTTAGAACAATGCTGTCACATAGAAAATGCTAAGTAATTGTTGAATAATTGAATACTTCAAAGCACCTATTACATGCTAACCCCTGGCCAAGCTCAGAGAGTAGAAGAAGGAAAAATAAATGAACATGAGAATTGCCTTTTAAGTAGCTATTCCTAAGAATGGAATAGCTGCGCAAAAAATAAGACTGTTGACGTTGGCTAGGGATGCGTCAGGGATGTTGATGAGAGGCTTTCTAATTACCCTTTCAACTCTCGAATTCTGTGATTCTGTTTCCAAATTCCAAAACTGTCACATTGTGCTAGATCTGAGCTCAGTGAACTTTCTCTGCAGAGGGCCTGGTACTAAATATTTTAGGTGTTGCAGATCATGCAGGTTACGGTGCAACTTTTAACTCTACCATTATAGTGTGAAATCAGCCATAGACAACATGCAAATGAACAAGTATGGCTGCATTCAAATAAAACTTTATTTATAGACACCAAAATGTAAGCTTCATATAATTTTCTTGTCATAAAATGTTATTCTTCTTTTCAATTTTTGAACCATTTAGAAATATAAAAACCATTCTTAGCTCCTGGACTAAAACTGGGCCTCTGAGCCATAGTTTGCCAACGCCCATGACAGATCAAGCAAAGTATGAGGTAGGGTCCCGATCAAGGATGAGCTGTCAACTGTGGTTGAGAGTTCTAATGACAAGTACACATCTCCAAAGACGAACTAAGACAGAACCAGGCCTACTGAAACACCATACTATTGTGAGCACAAAAGACGTTCTAGGGCATAAGAAGCTGTAGAACATTACAATGAACTGTGGTGTTGCCATAATTGCAACAACTGTGGTTGAGTTTATCTAAACAAGATGTATACCCTTCCCATTCCCTCTCTTTATACATTTTGGATGATAATTTTTTAATTCTCACAAAAGAATCTTGAACTCTTGCACCTGCTCCCTGACACCATTTGAGGAGCTACCATTTGGAATAGTTGTTTCTCAATTCACTTCCTCTCTTTGTGGAAATAACTATCCCAAAGAGCATAACCCATTATGATTTTTACCCACCTCTCCTTAATTAGCTTTAAAAAAAAAAAAAAAGCTTTCAAAAAAGACATTTAAAGAGTTGCTGACATGTCAGTCTTCATTATAAATTCTTAACAGTTACCAGGAGTAACTTGGCCCTAGGGAAGATTTGTGAGTGACCCCAGGTTCCCCACTGACATGGATCAGGAGAGTCTTCCAGAATCCCAGGAATAGGCCTACAACAAAACTCTGCGCTCTCTTACGTGCCTATCAGGTGTCGATCTCTCTGTATTGTCACTGGTGCACTGAAAAACTCGCAAAAACAAACAACTAAATCTCACGTGTTTAGTTGCAAATTTAGCTGCAAGTTACAGAAAACTCAAAATAACAGTGGTTTAAATGAGACAGAAATGGGTTTCTCTCTTACCTAATAAAATGAGGAGGTATATGAGGCATAGGGCTGTCATGGCAGGCTCACCAAGTCCTCAAGCCTTCAGACGCCTCTAGTTTCCCTCTCTGACATCATCACTAGAGTGGCGGTCATCCACATGGTTCAGCTTCCAGTCCCAAATAGAAAGGACAAAGGAGTAGAGAACTCAAGGGTGCACAATAGTTATCTTTCAGAGAAGGTGCTAAGAAGCTGCCCAAACTTTTTGCTAACCTCTCTTTGGTTAGAATTTAGACACATGGTCATACCTAGTCACAGGGAGGGAAAACCTTGTCTCCCTGAAGACAAAGAAAACATCTTCTGGGGGATGCTAATGCATATCCGCCATGCTTGGAATACAAAAGTTCTACCAGGCTGGGGTTCATGCTCTGGGAGCTGCTCCATCTTCTTTCCTTCAGGGAGGTACTTCAGTCAGACCAGAGAGAAGCCTGTGTACCCCAGGACTGTGGCCATCAGACAGGATCAACTATAAGGAGAGGCAACGATTGCCATCAGAAATCAAATTTATAAAGTTTGACGCCCTGTGGAACTCTCATCTGATTTGACTGTCTTCACACCTTCCTCCTCATGAACGCCCGGAAGAATCTCACCCTCTGTGACTTTCTACCTTCCCAAATTCACATTTATAACTCATGATGGAATGTATTAGGCACATGTTCTTGTTTTGAGAGGAAATAGTTGAAATCTCTTGTAGGTAAGCTGCCTAAGTCCTATGAATAAGTAAACATTCTTTTCTCTACTTCCTCAACTTCCAAAATGTCTCGAAAATTCTCCTGGGATCTCATGTTTAATCTAAATCTAACATACATTCATTCCCTTACTATATATTGTGGAAGTGTTTTGAACTTATAATAATCAACTTTGGGTTTAAGAAATAAAAAAAGAACCATCAGGTCTTATCTTTGAGCGTAAGGCACAGTGAAGTGAGCACATGCACCTGAGACATTTGGATGTAATTAAATCCGTATTGCTCTGGCAAGGTAAGGTGAAGAGGTGAGAGGATGATTTACATACTCAGATAAATGAAACTGCCAGTGAGACATAGATTTTTGAGATTTTAATTATCTGATGGCTTGTTACAGGGAGTAAACAAAGGGGTTAATTCTCCATCTTTCATTCCTACTTTTTTGTTTAAGCAATTTGTAGTCCCAGAGGGTGTAACACACAAATGATGTAGGCTAGAGAGCTCCGTGTGTACTCCTACACTAGATGAGCAATGGGCTTTCTTTCTGCTTTTTTTTTTCCTCTAAGATGTCTGCAAAATGAGAAGTGTAAGGAATAGTCCTAGATTAGGAGAATTTTGCAGGAAATTGTTTTTTCCTGGTCTATGTAATCACACACTAGAAGAGTAACTGCAAATAGTGACTGATTCAGGTACCTCACCTTAATCAACTCTGAAAATATTCCTTTATGTCATATTTCTTAAGTCTAATAAATAATAATATCTGAACCCACCTTCTGTAATACTGTAAAATAGTACACACATTTGTG
This sequence comes from Halichoerus grypus, assembly GCF_964656455.1. Lineage (NCBI taxonomy): Eukaryota > Metazoa > Chordata > Mammalia > Carnivora > Phocidae > Halichoerus > Halichoerus grypus. The sequence continues at coordinate 131,086,912 of NC_135717.1, read as the reverse complement.
TTGATAAAAACTAAAACTACCTCACAGCATAAACTATATATCTTTTTGCTACCTTCCGTTTAAGCCAAAATATCTAAAATACACAGACATAATTACAAAGTCATTTTGAGACTAATTTCCCATCCTCCTTTCTCAGGAAGCTTGTAATTTTCTTTGCCACCTTTACAATCTATTTTTCTTTTTTAAGATTTTATTTATTTGACAGAGAGAGACACAATGAGAGAGGGCACACAAGCAGGGGGAGTAGGAGAGGGAGAAGCAGGCTTCCCACTGAGCAGGGAGCCCGACGCAGGGCTTGATCCCAGGACCCCGGGATTATGACTTGACCCGAAGGCAGACGCTTAATGACTGAGCCACCCAGGTACCCCCTACAATCTATTTTTCTAAAAAAGAAGAAAGACAAGAAAAAAAGCTGTTCCGTTCCACATACACAGCAAAAGCAAAGCTATTCAGGATTCCTTTTGGTTGACTGAACACTCCCCAACACACACACACACCTCCCATATCCTTCAAGGCAAGGTCCTCAAAGCTCTCAGGCTGAGCTGTCCTTGTCCCCCAAAGCTTTAACCTCTTGAACTTTTCTCCTGAGGGTCGAGTGTCTTTCCTCCCTTCATGCTGGCATTCCACTGAGGAAAGTCTTGGTGTCTCTTTGATAAGTTGTTCTTACAATGGTAATTGTAGAGAAGCTGAGGAATAACAGCATGGGGAGACTTTAATTAATTCACTGTCTTCCACCAGGCATGAAACATATGCAGACTTTGCTTCAGCTAAACTCTAACCAGGAAATGTCAGAAGAGAGGTCTAACATCCACATTCCCAAAATGGCATGGTACAGGAGAAAGCATTTGACTGGGCTTTAGGAAACCTGTGTTCCATTCTCCCTTCTTCTGCCATGAACACAGTGATAACTTGAGGTACAACCCTGATGATAATGTGCACAGCCCATATTCTTTACAAACTACCTTCAAATCTATCAGTACATTCAATCTTCTGCCCCAGCTTTGGTTCGCTCATGTCCATACTCCCCAATACACCATCATTGTCCCCATTTTCCTCCATCTTGTCATCACTCTAAGCAGAAGATGATAGTATTTTTAACCACTCCTGGTTCTCTCCGTGTGTTTTTCTTACTCAGGGGAATATTCATGGCACCTGCCTACTCTAAAGCTGCCCACCCACCCCTGCCACCCACCATGTGCAGTGTAACTAAGAATGCACCGTGTTCATTCTAGGTAAGCACCCTTCCCCTCCCCCCAGGAGCAGATGTTTACCTAAGAGAGCAGATATGTGACATTTTTAGCTGAAGCTGACCATAGTTGGAGTGACAAATCACTTACTGGAGAAAATAATTCACTTTAAAGAAAGTAACTACAATTTATGTAGCATTTACTATGTGCTAACCACAGTAGTATTTAATGTTACCTCTTTTAAAACAATGTTCTAATGAGGTAGGCATCATTATCCACATTTTATGGGTGAGACTGGGAGCTTACATACATTACCCTAAGTCACAAATACTTCCAAGTGAGAAATAGGCCATTCTCATCTCCATATGAGAAACTGCCTTTTAAATTTAACGTGGTTTAAAGCAAGTGCCTCCATTTTGAAACGGGTGTGAAGTAAATCCTTCTTCCCTTTCTCCATGGGGCACATTTTGGACCTAGTCTAGGATGGCTGAGGAGGCAGGGTGGAGACTGTGGACATCTGTGCCTTTATGAAATCTCTAGAAGAGTCAAAGTCTGCCTTCTAGGATTGTGGGCAGAAAGGAGGAAGTTTACCCCATGGCTAAGTGCCCATTACAAAGCGTCCTCCTCCCCTCTTCTGACTTGGAGTCACCAGGGAGTCCAGTCTGTTTTTCTAGGTCTTCGCTGATCCATCCCTATAGAAATGGTGAGTGTCTTGTGAAAATAGTGTGTACTTTGAATGCAGAAAACCCTGAGTTCAAAATCCACTTATGTAAAGAAGTTACTTCTCCCAGTCATGTGGGAGTTAAATGAAATCACATGGAAAGCACATTGCATATGGTAGGTATCTGATAGGTGTCCATGGGTTTGGCCTCCCCTCTACTAATACTTCTGCTTCCTTCCATATTCCCAACATAAAGGGAGAGTGGGACCCTCTGACCTTCCCCTGAGGGTATAAGTCAGCCTCACTCAAACCTCTGCAGCTTCTGAATGATCCTCTAGCCCCTTGCTGGCACTGCTCAGGGCAGCCCTCCTATCAGCCAGCCCCTTCACCTCTCCGTGTCATCTCTTTATTTAGTTCTCAACAAACCTGTACCTTCAAGAAGCCTTGCATTCTTGCAAACCAGCGGGGAGCCCTAAATTCTGATAGTATTTAGTCTGAATTGCATTTTCCATTGCTTGATTATACATCACACCATATTGTTTTCTGCTTATCTTCTCTAAGGCAACCTGTGCCCCCAATCTGGTGGTACTTAACACAGCACAGAGAATGTAGTAAGTGGGGCCACTTCAAATGGCATCATTTCATGGATGCTTTTTCTTCCAGAGTTGTACAATGCAGCCCCTGATTCAGGATCTAATAAAAATGTATTGACTGGACTTGTAAACAAACCTGTCTGGTTTCCCAGACTTCTAAGAAGCCAGACTTTGTGAATTGCCCCTCCTTTGCCGCTGAATTCAGGTGGAACTCAGGGAAAAGGCTAATGCTTACCCACCAACTCTGTGGTAGCCAGCCTCCAAGATAGCCCCCAGTAATTCCCACCTCTGATATTCACACCCTCTCATTGTCCCGTCCCACATTGTATTAGGGTTGGTCTGTGCTGTGGTTTGAATGTTTTTGCCCCCCTCTTCCCAAATTTATATGTTGAAATCCTAATGCCAATTGAGGGTATTAGGAAGTTGGGCCTTTGGGAGGTGCTTAGGTTAGGAGGATGGAACCCTCATGAATGGGATCAGCATTCTTATAAAAAAGACCCCACAGAGACTTCTCGCCCCTTCCACCATGTGAAAACACAGTGAGTAGGTGCTGGCTGTGAAGCCCAAAGAGAGCCTTCACCAAAATGAGACCATGCCGACACCTTGATCTTGGACTTCCCAGCCTCCAGAACTCTGAGAAGTAAATTTCTACTGTATATAAGCCACCCAGTCTGTGGTAGTTGGTTATAGCCATCCAAACAGACTGCTAGAAGACAGTTTGTTCAACGAATGGAACACAGGACGAGTGATAGTGTATCACTCTGGAGGCTAGATTATGAAAGTCATTGTGGCCTCTGTCTTGCTTTTTCTTGGGTCACTTGCTCTGGTGGAAGTCAGTGGCCATGTCTTAAGCACACTAAAGCAGCCCAGTGGAGAGGTCCACATAGGGAGGAACTGAAGCCTCCAGCCAATAGCCTTGAGTGAGCCTTCTTGGAAGCAGATCCTCAAGCCCCAGTCAAGCCTTCAGATGACTGCAGCTTCATGGGAGACCCTGAGCCAGGACAACTTGGTTAAATTGCTCCTAGATTCCTGACTCTTGGAAACTGTGTAAAAAATAAATGTTGTCTTAGACTGATGTGATTTCAGAGCAAATTTTTATGTAGCAATAGGTAATAATACAAACTCTGCATTCTTATTTGCTACTATCTTTCTCCCCCTGCAGAAGTGACCCCTTCTCCCAAATGTATACCCGAAAACCATGAGGTAAACCAACTTTGCTACTTTAAAATTATTTGACTGATTTCATTACCATATGACATACCCAACAAACAACCTGACTTTCCTTAACAAAAATATCAGGTTTGACTGTATTATAATTGGGAACAAAACTTTAAGTATATTTGCATTTTTTTTCTAGACAGTCAAAGGTTATTGATGGGATACGTGAAAAGTACTTGAAGAAAGCTATAGCAACCGGTATTCTGAAAGTCAAATACCCTTAGCCACTATAAGCCACAATAAAGAAAATAGAACCATAAATTAACCTCTGAGGATGCTTTTGTCACCCAAAGAGAGTATCTTTCACGAAAGACTGATACAGTATACATGATATTCATACATTCCACTACCTTCTATTGAGTATTCTCAATGTGCCAAGCCCTAGGGCAAAACTATGAAACATTTCCTCCAGAAATTCAGAATCTAGATAGTCTAGAGAGAATTAATCACTGGCTCAGAATTTTGCATTTTGCTTGACCTGGAAAACACACACACACCATATATTGGACACAAACTATTTTAATCAAAAATAGTAATTTATAAGTATGCGCTACATAGGGATTCTCAAAGCACATGATTAGGAATGAAGCAAATTCCAAGAAATTTAAAAACGAGACTTTTTTTATAAGTTAGAAAGACCTAACAGGCAGCCCTGACCACATCATTTGTAATGCTTAGTGCAAAATGGAAATGCAAGCCACTTGTTTGACAATTAAGAATTTGAAGACAACAGCAGAGCATTAAACTTAGCATAGGACCTTTCTGAGCAAGGGGCCTATGACACGAGCTAGGCCCAAGGACAGTATATACTTTATAGCTTGTTAAAAAGATCTCCCAGGAGGTAAGTGCTGGAGGCAAAAGGGAGGTAGAACCAGAAGGCAACAGTGTGACCCAGAGCCACCATTCTGTGAGATATTGTTATCCCTCTTGTGTAGAAGACAAACTGGGGTCCCAAAAGGTCAAGCGACTCCTTCAAAGCCACTCAGCCCACACAGGATCTAGATGTGGGTCATCTGACCTCAAATCTGATTTCCTTTCCACAAAATCAACACAGCCTAGTGCTAGGAATCGTGCATTACAAAGAAGTGCAGAATTTCGTGGGTGCAATCCAGCAATTCTCTAGTGAAAGCTGGAAGGTGACAGGCGGGGCCCTGACACACTGTCCCCACCTGTTGTTTTCACATCTGTGGGTCTGACACAACCTCAGGGCAAACACCAGACCAGATTCCATATTCCAAATCCCTAGTCACCACCCCTGCCCACCCTGCCCACCCTCCCATAACAGCTTCAGACTTTAGTTCTCCCATCAGTTTCTGGATTGGAATGCTAGTCAGCCTAGCAATCTCATGCTTTGGTTTGCCTTACTATAAGATCTAGGAATTTGAAGCAAATGCCCTATGTTTGACTGCTCAACAAAGGCTTTTTTAATCTACAGCATGCAGCTTTACTTTTAATAGCAGCTTAAAGGACTCTTGAAAATTACAGACATCATCTTAACTGATCTCTCATTTCCCCAAAAGGTAAATGATAACTAGTATGGAATTTGCCAGCATAAATCCACACCTGAATGAAACAACTTTAATAATTGTTTTTAAGCTCACTTCATTTTCTCCACTCTTGCACGAAAAGCATGAAAATTTGTTTTTATGACAAATTTTAATTAGTGTTCAAGAAGCAAATTATTAAAACAAAACCACGTTATTCTTTATTAGTACTACTCTTAAATGGTATTACTTATGAAATATTAGCTTTTAATTGGTAAATATATAGAATCTTGATTAAAGTACTTTCACAACCCTGATTTATAGTTTTTCCTTCTTATTTCATGTTTCTCTATACAGGAAATCCAATGTCAAGTGTGACTTATTTCCCCTAAATTCCAGTTTTATTTCCAACTTGCGGTAAGGCACTGGCTCAAGCTTTTAACTTCTCTATATTTCAGTTTTCTCTGCTATAAAATTGCAAGTACAGAGTACTTGTCTGGCTTGCAAGGAAGCTTGGGAAATTCTGGCTCTAGGAGTACAGTACTTTAAAAGTACAAAGTATCATTATATTTATGAGTATAACTTGCTTGACAGTTTCATTGTACTGTAATATAGGAAATACGTATTTGAAAATAATGAGAACACAGAAATTGTACAGGTTCAGGAATGGGTATTCTGAGATCCATCAAGAGTTAGAATGTCTTTAAAAATACTATGACACTTCAAGTGCCAAGATAAAACTCAAATCCAGAGTCCCTTCATGTCTTATGGTGAGGAAGAGAAGACTTTGAGAATGGTATATGTTTATTCTCAATATTAATATGTATTAACATATATAATATATAATGGTACATATACAATAAATCGTATATAATAATACATGTAATATATAGTCATATATATTATCATCCACCTATGTTTTTATTACTATTATCCTATTTCCTATATTTATTCCTTATGGCAATTGGATGAGGAGTATAAAATACCAGAAGTGACCAGTGGGAAGGTTTCATGAAAGAATGAAGAAGCATGGCAAAAAATGAAGGGGCGGATGTGAAGGAGTGGGGGCAGAAACCAAGGGATGGAGAGAGAAAGAGAGGGATTCTCTTGAGAGACTTCCTGTAGTAGTTGGTATACTCCTCTTTGTGGCCTTTCTCTGTTCTGTGTGGCTGTGTCTGTTTTGTTTTCTTTTTTCCTTGAGCCCAAATCCCAAGAGAGATATTCCCTAATGTTAAATGAAAAAGAGGTCAACACTCCTCCCCACCCCCCACCCCAGCAATCACAGTGTTGTGTGTTTGATTGGCTTTCTCTAAGTTCCTTTTTTTTTTTTAAGACTTAATTTTTTTTCAGAGCAGGTTTTGGTCCACAGCAAAACTGAGGTTAAGGTATAGAGATTTCCCATATTCCTCCCGCACCCACACCTGCAGAGCCTCCCCCCCACCCATGGCATCATCCCCCACTAGAGTGGTAAGCTCTTTTCTTTCTTTCTTTTTTGTTGTTCATATTTTTCCCTGGCTTGTCCCCAAGTAGTCACTTCCTTCCAATTCATCCTGTGTTTTATTCCCTCCCTATTTCCCTTTATTTGTTTTTCTTGTGGTTCTCCTACACTTTATTTTGTTTATCTTCTGAGCCATCACATCCTCTATTAGCTGAGGTTATCTCTGGGTGTTGGCTCCTATCTGAACAACATTCATTTTCTTCTGACCCTACTTTAGAAGGGAATTTCAATTAATTATGCATGTATTTTTTCCCAAAGGGCTGATCACTCAGATTTGCTGAGGTCCCTGCCTGTCCTACACTATTACAGAATTTCATCAGCTGGAGGCCAGCTGCCAGGAAGCAAGCACATCCTTCTCTTTACCTAAGGATCATCCCACTCCTAGCAGGGACTCTCCAATCTGCCTTGGCCCTCACCCATTCCTCAGCTTTGTTTTTGAAAACTTCTTTCTTGACAACTAGATGTTGTCAGTTGCAGATTTAAGCAGGATACAGAAAAAAGTACCCTGAACTCCATTCCATCCCAGGACATTATCAAGATAAGCTCAGCCTTTATCATATGGTAATATTAACTGATGGTTTTTAATTGCAATTCCTACAAATGACTTCTTCTATAAATCTGTGTTCATATTCCAGCTGCTGGAGTGGACTTGGAAGCAACTATAGAAGACAGTGTGTGACGACAAAGTGACATTTGCCTTAGATATCCCTTCTTTAGGGATTGTGTCTCAGTAGCTTTTGGGTGGCATATAGCCTTATGGGAATTTCTTTTGCTTCCTCCCACCTTTAAAAAAAAACAAAAAAAAAACTACTGTCTTGATTTTCAGGCATACACACACCATCTTAAATAAGTGAAAAGAATTTTTGTGGCACCTCTTTTCAAACGGCCCAAGTCAGTGAGAGACTGCCTTTTGTTCCAAGGGTTTAAAGCACTTAAAAGATAGGATCCTGCTCTTAAGGTGAAGAAATGCTAGGATCAGGGAAATTGGGGCCTTGAGAGACTAAATTACTTATTCCAAATGAAGGACTGATGGGGAAAATGGGATTAGATGTTAAGCTGCTGACTTCTTCCACTAATGCACTGTTGATGTGTGCTTATGAGAAATTATAGCAGGTTCTACAGAAGACAGTGATCAAACTAAAAAGCTCTACACAGCATGGGAAACCATCAACGAAATTAAAAGGCAACCTATGGAATGGGAGAAAAAATTTGCAAACCATATATCTGATAAGGGGTTAAGATCCCAAATCTATAAGGAACTCCTACAACTCAATAACAAAAACCCAAACCATCCAATTTAAAAATGGGCAGAAACAGATATCCATTGATAGATGAATGGATAAAGAAGATGTGATATATATATATATATATATATCACATACACACACACACACACACAAACACACACACACACGATGGACTACAACTCAGCCATCAAAAAAGTGAAATCTTGCCATTTGCGATGATGTGGATGGAACTAGAGGGTATTAAGTGAAGGGAAATAAGTCAATCAGAGAAAGACAATTATCATATGATCTCACTCATATGTGGAATTTAAGAAACAAAACAGAGGATCACTGGTGAAGGGAAGAAAAAATAAAATGACAAAATCAGAGAGGGAGACAAACCATAAGAGACTCTTAATCATAGGAAACAAACTGAGGGTTGCTGGAGGGGAGGGGGGGTGGGGGATGGGGTCACTGGGTGATGGACATTAAGGAGGGCTCGTGATGTAATGAGCACTGGGTGTTACATACAACTGATGAATCACTGACCTCTACCTCTGAAACTAATAATACATTATATGTTCATTAATTGAATTTAAAAAAATGGGCAGAGAAAGTGAATGGACATTTTCCCAAAAAAGACATCTAAATGGCCAATAGGTACATGAAAAGATGCTCAACATTACTAATAATCAGGAAAATGCAAATCAAAATCACAGTGGGATGTCACCTCACACCTGTTAGAATGACTATCATGAAGATGACAAGAAAAAACAAGTGTTGGTGAAGATGTGGAGAAAGGAGAACCCTGATGCACTATTGCTGGGAATGTAAATTTGTTCAGCCACCATGGAAAACAGCATGGAGGTTCCTCAAAAATTTAAAAATCGAAACTTAAAAATATGATCTAACAATTCTACACCTGGGTATATATCCAAAGGAAATGAAAACAGGACATAGAAGAAATATTTGGAAGATATAAAAACAAATGGACAAACAACAGTATCCATTGCTGGATAAATGGATAAAGAGGATGAGGGAATACCTGTATCTATCTAGATCTAGATCTAGATCTGCCATTTGTGACAACTTGGATGGACCTTGAGGGCATTATGTTAAGTGAAAGAAGTCAGAGAAAGACAAATACTGTATACTATCAGTTAAATGTAGAATCTAAAGAAAAAACAGACTCCTAGAAACAGAGTAGAATGGTGGTTACCAGGGCTGAGGTGTGGGGGAATTGAGATGTTAAGTGGTATGGTGTTACAGTCAACAATACTGGACTATATACTTCAAAGTTGCTAAGAGACTAGATCTTAAATGTTCTCACCACAAAAAAGAAATGATAATTATGCGATGTGATAGAGGTGTTAGCTAATGCTACCATGGTAATCATACTGTATATATAAATGTATCAAATCAACACGTTGTACACCTTAAACTTACACCATACTATATGTCAATTATATCTCAATTAAAAAAAAGACTGAGGAGCACCTGGGTGGCTCAGACGGTTAAGCGTCTGCCTTCGGCTCAGGTCATGATCTCAGGGTCCTGGGATCGAGTCCGGCATCCGGCTCCCTGCTCCTTGGGAGCCTGCTTCTCCCTCTGCCCCCTTCTCTTTCTCTGTCTCTCATGAATGAATAAATAAAATCTTAAAAAAAAAATAAATAAATAAAAAATAAAAAAAAGACTGAGTTTTTTAAACCAGAGACTCCTAACATTCCCTCTTAATATAGTACCCCGTGTGGGCTTGTTTTCCTTCATAACTTTATCACAATTATGATGAAAAGTGTATCTGTTGTTGCAAGTGATACGGAATAACTCGCAGTTGACCAGTACTTCTGTCCAGCAAAACAGGAAAGGTCAACTTAACTGTGGAGATCACCTGTTGGAAGGCCACGGAGAGCTGCTGGGGAGGCGAGACTGGAGCATGAGGCCCCCAAAGACGAGAGCCGACTCCCGCAGCCCCTACCCAGACGACATTCCTCCGTTCTGGGTCCTGGCAGAAGCTGAGAATCTGGGGACACAGAAACCAAGAATTTCTAGAAGATACAGTAAGGAGGGGCGTGGCAAACACGCAACTGGATTTCCCTTCAGGACATTTCCTCAAACGGTGGCATGGGAGGAGCAGAGAAAGGCTAAACGACACAGGCAGCAAACCTCTGAAAATCGTCTCGGAGGCCTCGGCAGTCTCGCGAGAGGAGACTCGGAGTTCGGAGTTCGGGAGCCGCCGGGGGGCGGGGCCAGGTGGAGACGCCGGGCTCTGAATCCCGGCGAGGTTCGACTGTTACCTAGCCCCACCCTGGAAATAAAATTGAGATGGATCCAGACCAACATGCAAAAGGTAAGACAGTGAGGGGCGCCTGAGTGGCTCAGTTGGTTAAGCGACTGCCTTCGGCTCAGGTCATGATCCTGGAGTCCCGGGATCGAGTCCCGCATCGGGCTCCCTGCTCAGTAGGGAGTCTGCTTCTCCCTCTGACCCTCCTCCCTCTCATGCTCTCTCTCTCAAATAAATAAAATCTTTAAAAAAAAAAAAAAATTTTAAAAGGTAAGACAGTGAAACTTCTCAAAGGAAACAGGAAAAGATCTTCATGACCTTGAGGTAAAAAAAAAAAAAAAATTTTCCCCCCACTTAAAAAAATATAATACTCCCATTTTGCTTCAAAAACATCTCAGCATTTTGAAAGAAATCAAAACCTTTTATATTAAGAGTGAGGACTGGGGTTATCTTGGGGGAGAAGGGGCAGCTGTAACTTGAGAGGGGGCATGAATGAAGGGAGGGAGGCTTTTCCTGACTGGTCTTCCCCCAGGTGTGTTCAGTTTATGAAAACTCGTAGAGCTCCATGCTGGCTCTCAGTGCACTCTTCTGTATTATGCTTCAAAGAAAACATTTACATGAAAAGAAAATCTTGGCATTCTAAATATACCAAAAAAAGGGTGAGGGGGCGCCTGGGTGGCTCAGTCGTTAGGTGTCTGCCTTCGGCTCAGGTCATGATCCCAGGGTCCTGGGATCGAGCCCAGCATCCGGCTCCCTACTCAGCAGGAAGCCTGCTTCTCCCTCTCCCCCTGCTTGTGTTCCCTCTCTCGCTGTGTCTCTCTCTGTCAAATAAATAAATAAAATCTTAAAAAGACAAAAAAACACCCACCCAGAATGTTGCAAATTGTGTGTTTTAAGGTCAGAAGTCTTCTGCACTTTCATTAAAGTGATGGCTATTCACTTTAGTGATAGAAGTTTTGCAGGTTGTTTTCAAACTATCAGATTTAACCAAAAAGAACCAGAACACATCCATGCCAGCTGATATCCCTTTTCCACGGCTAAGATTGTCAGCAGAATGTTATGTCACTACATAGAAAAACAAGACAACCTGAAGCAGCATCAACAGGTTTGGCCTCATCCCTGAACCCCCTACAGAAGGTGCAACCTCCCACAACATTACAGTACCCAGCAGGGACCACAAGAGGTTGTCTAGTTTGTTGTGCTCTTTTTGCAAACTGTAGATATATACAGCTGATAACAGGATTTCTAATGGGTACTACTACCTTACAAATAAGTGACAAGTAATTTTTTTTAAATTCCAGGAACATTTTAACTGCCCACTCACACAAACCTCAAGGTCATGGAATGGGGACAACAAAAGAGAGTCTTTTTATTTTAAAAATATTTATTTAGTTAGTTTTTAAAAAAATATTTTATTTGAGAGGGAAAGAGAGAGCACGAGTAGGGGAGGGGCCGAGGGAGAAACAGACTTGCCGCTGAGCGTGGAACCCCACATGGGGCTCCATCCCAAGACCCTGAGATCATGACCTCAGCCGAAATCAAGAGTCCTACATTTAACCGACTGAACCACCCAGGCACCCCTATTTATTTTTAGAGAGAGAGAGAGAGCACGTGCGCACGTGCGTGTGCATGCAAGGGTGGGGAGGGGCAGAGGGAGAGGAAGAGAGAATCTTAAGCAGGCTCCACACTCAGCGCAGAGCCCTACTTAGGGCTCGATCTCATGACCCTGAGGTCATGACTTGAGCTGAAATCAAGAGCTGGACACTTAACTGACTGAGCTACCCAGGCACCCCCAAAACTATTTAGAAATACAACTTTGATAGATTTTCTGGGTGCTTGTGACACCCATAAACCTTCATGGAAGCCACCTGCAATTTTTAGAGCCCTTCAGAAACTACAATGTGACCATTTCCAGTTATGGAATCAAACTCAATGAGAGCAACAGACACCTTCTCAAATAAAAGGTGGGTTAGTTGCTGCATTTTTCCTACGTGTATTCACGTGGAGGCAGACACATGGTTTTATTAATTTTTCTCCTCCTCATCCTCTTTATCCCTTTCTCATACTCCTCATCTTCCTCTTCCACTCTTTTTCCTGGGACTGTTAGATGGCCCCTTTATCCCATTTTCCTTTAGATTATAGGTGGTAACATCGTTCTCATTCATCTTCAGCTTTGTTGCCCCATTATAAGGTGGCTTCTCACTATCACTCAAATGATTCCACATGCTTTATTTTTCTATCACTGTGTCACAAATTACTACAAACTTTGTAGCTTAAACCAGCACCCATTTATTAGCTCACAGTCATGTAGATCAGAAGTCCAGTATGTTATGACTGAGTTCTCTGCTCAGGGAATCACAGGGCTGAAATCAAGTTATCAGCCAAGCTGGATCTTCATCTGCAAGCTCTGAGTAGGCATCACTTCCAGGCTCATTCAAGTGGTTGGCAGAATTCAGTTCCTTGTGGTTGTAGGACTGAAGACCCTGTTTCCTTGACAGCAACTGGCCAGGGCCCTCTCTCACCTCTTTAAAGTTTCCAGAATTCCTTTCATGTGGTCTCCTGCATCTTCAAGTCAAATCCCCTTTATTCCTCAAATCTCTCTGACTTCCTCTTCCACCAGCTGGAGAAAGCTCTCTGCTTAGAAAGATTAAGTCATGTCCATCCAGATAATCTCCTGTTTTAAGGCCAGCTCTGCCATAGAACACAATCACAGGACTGAGTGATGTCTCATCACATCTGTAGGTTTCAGGGATTAAGGTGGAATATCTTTATGGAAGCATTTTAGGAATTCTGCATACCATAGCATATTACCAGCTTTTTTGGCCACATCTTCAATGAAAATGTGTAGGTGTATGGATTTGATCTTGGACAGAGGTCTAAGTAGAAGAGGAAGAAGCCAGATGAGGTATGAACACATTTGGGATATTGTGATCTTTCTTCTTGCCTCCCTTAGCTGGTCACTAGCCTTAATTTCCTTTACCATTTCATCAGATTCACATTTCTCTTTCCCACACACTGTAGCCCACCTCCCAGAGCATTTGGAAAATGCAGAGTTCACAGGGGTCTCTGGATTTTCCTGTCTATGTCCCTCCCAGCATGTCTTCACAAAGAAGGCATGAATAGGCATTTTGCCCTTTGGTTTCTTGGGGACACCATTAGCTATCCTGACTGTACTGTTTGCTAGTCCAGGCAACAGAGTGCATAACAATTTCCCAGTCTTGCAGTAGCTGCCTCCACAAGAACTGCCTCAGGCAAAAATTTCTTAAGACACAGAAAAGCAATAACCGCAAAGAGAAAAAGTATTGATCAATTGGATTACATTAAAATTAAGAACTTCAATTCTTCAATACCATTGAGAGTAAAAAGATAAGCCATAGATCCGTAGAAGAGAGTTTCAATACATATATCTGTAAAAGGTCTCTTACTATCTGGAATCTATAAAGCACTCCTTCAAATCACTAAGAAAAAGGTAGCAAACTCAATAGAAAAATGGGCAAATGTCAAAATAGATACTTCACAAGAGAAGTTATCCATACGGAAAATAAACATATGAAAAGGCATTAGACTGCATTCATCACTAGGGAAACGCAGATTAACATCATAAAGCAGATGCCTCAACATACCCTCCAAAATGGCTAAAGGGAAAAAGAGAGACAATGTAGAGCCATCAGACCTCTCATACTCTGTGGACCAGAGTGCAAGTTGTTACTACTTTGAAAAGCTGTTTGGGAGTGTGTACTAACACAGATCACACCCAGACCTTATACTCAGCAATTTCACTCCTAAGTATATACATAACAGACATGCATGCATATATTCAACAAATGGCATGTGCAAGAATGTCAACTGCAGTATTATTTATAATATTCCCGAACTGGAAACAGCCCAAATACCCAACAGTAGAGTGGATACACAAATAAGGGTATATTCATTCATACAGTACAATAATATGCAGGAATGAGAATAAACTACAACTTACATGCAAAAAGAATGAATATCAAAACATAACACTGAGTAAAAAAAAAGCCAGTCACAAAAGAGTACATGGCGTGAGAGCTTTTTTATAAAGTTTAAAAACAGGCTAAAGTAATCTGTGGTTTTAGGACTCAGAATAATATTTACCTGGGGTGTGTGTGTGTGTGTGCTGTGAATGGAAGGGGGCAAAGGGAGATATCTGGGATGCTGGTAAGATTCTCATTCTTGATCTGGATATGAATTTGTGTGTGTGTGTGTATGTGTGTTCATTTTGTGAAAATTAATGGAGCCGTAGGCTTATTATTCCTTCAATTTCTGTATGCACTTTATACTTTAACAAAAAGTTGACATTATACAAAATGATTTATGTATTTAATATCTCTCCCACTGATGAGCAAGGAACCATACCTGGTTTGAGCACGGCAATATCAGCAGCCCCTACACAGTACCTAACACATTGCTTGTTGAGTGGCTGATTAATGAGTTTTGAAGAGAGGTTCTTTAATACAGCAGTGCTTTCCCCCGCCCCCCCCGTATCAGTGGAGTAACATTTACCTGTGTTTTGCCAAATATCTTTATATATTGCAAGGCAGTTGTTTAAGGTAGATGGGCTCGCAGAGGGGAGAATGGAGAGCAAAGTGCAGTAAGGAACTGGAATCTAAGCTTCCTGGGGGCAAGGAATTTTGTATCGCTCGTTCACCGTGCCAGGCACTGTTCTGATACCTTTACATGTATGTCACTGAATCCTCACAACCACCAATGAGCTACCTCACAAATGAGGTAGCAGATGAGGCCACTGAGGTCTAGAAAGGCTTGATAAAACAAGTAGAGAATAAAACTGCTCGCATTCGAACCCTGAGTATGAGCTGAATCGTGACACTGTGAACATAGGCACTCGAAAAATATCTGTGGAAGGAGCCCCTAATGGACCTCTCCATAATCCCTTATTTTCCTCCTCCCTGCTTCCCACTCATAATTAGCTACGAATAGTCCGGTCTCAGTGGTGGGGCTGGAGGCTGAGGGGGGTGGGGAGGAGGCAAAGGGAGCCTTTTAACCCAGACTTTCAGATTTGAGAGGGTCTTAGAGACTTGGCATCATTCCCAAATGAGCGAGCTTATACATGCAGTAACATCACTCCTGTGACTGGAAGGAGTCATTCATCCCACTCTCTTAAGTTTGGGTCTCATTCTCTATAGCATACCCTACAGAAACATTGCTTACAAATGCTATAATCTTTTGAAAAACAAGATAATTATGTGGCATTTATTTGAATGCATGTGTTAAAATTACTGATTTTTTTTTTTTTTAACATAAATGTCTGTGTGAAAACATGCAGCACAATGTTTGTAATTCTGTTTTGGCATTTCACTTTTGAACATACCAGGAGTATTAAAAAAGAAAAAATGGAAGTGGCTCAGGCCCTTTAACTCCGGAGAGACCCTGGCTAGCACACAAGCAGTGTTCTGTGTGCACACAGCAGCATTTTATCTCCTGCCAACCCCGGGTGTAACCACTGCTACACGGGGGAGAGACAAAAGGGGAGCCCTCAGGCTAATTTCAATCACTGAAACCCACAGAAAACTGAAAGCCTCATTTAGTTTCAACTTTTTACCCTGCAAGCCTTGTTCCTAGGGTGGCTTTTAAATAGCAACAAAAATGCTTGATTTTACTTTCACTTCCTTCCTTCCCCATCACCAGCTACGGGTGGAGGTTCTCAGGAGGTTTTGCTGACAAAGACAAACACCACAGAACCTCTCGGTTCAGTCCCCTTCAGTTCTCTGGGAGCCCTGTCAACAGTGACGGCGACTCCTTATTGACCATCATGGTGACTGAGCCCCCTCCAAAAGTAGAATTGGCTCGTCCCTGGCCTCAGAACTACGGAATGGCCAAGCATGGATCTCATCCCCTAGGATGGAGAGAGGAAACCTAATAGGGCCCATGAACGGAGATACGTGCTAGTGCCTTCAAATTGCTTGGCTTATCAGTGCCTCTACCTTCAATTCCATGAAAAATGCAAAAAAAAATTTTTTTTTAATTTCAGCTTGGCATTTTTTTTACCATTTTCACCTACTGAAAAACTAATGCATTTCAACTTCTTTTATCATGCACTTTAAGCCTGTGGAAGGGTCTGTGTGCACCAGGTGAAGGAATTAATTTTCATTGGATGCAGAAATCAAGAGGGGGAAAACATTCAGCAGAAGATGAAACCACGTTCTTTCTTTTTTTTTTTTTTAAGATTTTATTTATTTATTTGACAAAGAGAGACACAGCGAGAGAGGGAACACAAGCAGGGGGAGTGGGAGAGGGAGAAGCAGGCCTCCCGCTGAGCAGGGAGCCCGATTCGGGGCTCGATCCCAGGACCCTGGGACCATGACCTGAGCTGAAGGCAGACGCTTAACGACTGAGCCACCCAGGTGCCCCTGAAACCATGTTATTTCAAAGGGGGAGAAAACGAATATAACACAAAGGAGAAACTATTTCAAATTTGTAAGGAAGAATACTTTTCACTAGAAAAATTTCCTCACGCTCTTCTTTTTGTTTGGCTTCACTCATGGCATTCCAAACAGTCAGTCTCTTGGCACCGCAGCTGTGAAATACATGCACTCGAGGAGATTCAGGCAGTTCTAACCCTCTCCCCCCATTTTATTAGCCTCCTCACTTTTACTGGGCAGTGTGCGCTCCATTGTGGGCAGTGTCTTGCCTTTGGCTCTCACACTGTGCTGTCTAAACTGTTCCATAATTCTATTTTACAGAATAACATTTTCATCTAATAGATGTTAATATGATCAGAGAAATGGTAACAATCAATATACAGTCACAAAACCACATTGCTATTTTTGAGGAACAATTTATTATAGACTAGTATCCAAGCTATCCTAGAAGACTGGGCTAGCTTAAGAGTAAAGTTAACTATAGACTTTATATCAGAAATTTGCATCTACTAGATTAAGAGTCCCAACCCCCCCCCCCCTTTTTTTTGTGAAGGGCCAGATAGCAAATATCTTAAGCTTTGCAAGCTGTGCTGTCTCCATCTTGACTATTCAACTTGGCCATTCTAGGAAAAGCAGCCATAGGTAATAGAAAATATATAAACGAACGGACGTGGTTGTGTTTTAACAAGACATAATTTACAAAAACAGAGGCAGTCAGGTTTGTGACATGGAGTTATAGTCTGCTGACCCCCTGATCGGGATGATGGGTATGTTTGCAACTACCATTCAAAGGCTGATCCTAGACAGTAAGATTTAAACGTCTGTTTGACAACTTACCTGAAAAGTTGTGTTTGTGTGTGTGTGTGTGTGTGTGTGAAGATGGGGAAGGTTTAAGTTAAAATTAAAATGAATTTTCTCATGAGAATATTTTTATTTTTATTTTATTTTATTTTATTTTTTTTTAAAGATTTTATTTATTTATTTGACAGAGAAAGACACAGCGACAGAGGGAACACAAGCAGGGGGAGTGGGAGAGGGAGAAGCAGGCTTCCCGCCGAGCAGGGAGCCCGATGCGGGGCTCGATCCCAGGACCCTGGGATCATGACCTGAGCCGAAGGCAGACGCTTAACGACTGAGCCACCCAGGCACCCCGAGAATATTTTTAAGAGTAGGTATTTTCCAAGTGTGTTGAAGGACGCATCAGTTATTTTCCTACATACCAGTAACATTAATATAAAATCGGTTATTGGATGGACAGAATTTTCTTAAAATGCTTATACCCTGAATAAACAATACCCAGCTAAGCCTTGAGCAGCATTGACCTTCAGCCTTCAGCCTGGCCCATCTCCAGAGACTCCCTTTTAGGAATGCTTGCACACCAAGTCAGTGTCACCTGTTTCTGGGTTTAGCTGCTCCTTCAATCTTGGTAGCACTGTGTGTTACACTGCCTGTGCTTTTATTAAAGCAAAGCCTAAGGCCTGTAGAAAGCGCAGTATGATTTTTTCAGGCACCTCTTACTTTCCAATTTATGTCCATGGTGATGGTCCTTTCCTTTATTTGAGGTTTTTCCTGAGATTTTGACAGACACTTCCCAATAAGGATTTTATTTAAATTTCAATCAAACAAAGGAATTGAGAACATCCTGTGCCAGGTGGCACATTGTGGAGCATCCAGGGAGAGCAGTGCCATCCCCTTTGCCAGTGAACCTTCCTCCTGAATGGAGCTGCCAGCCTTAGACATAAATGATGGTATTCCAAAATTAGTGCTTGCATATTAACAGAATTTACTCCCAAATATGCAAGTAAATTGCATATGAAGCAAGAGGTAATATATTGTTTGGTACTTAAGTATTCTGTAGGCTGCCCTGCTGACTCCCAGGATAACAGGGGCATGTCTGCCTTCTAATTCCTCAGATGACAGGAGGCAGAATCTTGGGGTGTGTGACAGGGGAAGGATTCTGTCTCTGGAATTCCTTGCCTGTCTTTCCCTGGCCGAACCTGGCTCAAAGATCTTTCCTTGTCTCCAACAGGGCTTTTCCAGTAGCGGGGCAATCATGGCAGCTATTTTATATGACTCTTTCACACTCTGTGATATTATTTTCATATTTGGCAATTGGGCTTTTATTGTCTCTCCTCCTGGAGGTGTTTGTGCAAAGGGAGGTTTGGGGAGGCTTATCCTTTGTGTGGTCAGTGTCTCCTGAATAAATGTGTGAATGAAGATCTTTGTTTACTCATTCATTAATTCCATGATGCCTACTGTATATTAGGCATTACCCCCACTGTTCCGGTGCTGGGGGTAAGGAATAAACAAAACAGGCAAAATTCTTGCTTTCATGGAGCATACATTCTAGTGGAGGGAGTCAGAAAACTAAAAATTATAATATTAATTTTTTTAAATTTTATTTATTTGAGAGAGAGAGAGAGTGTGCACGCACAGAGGGAGAGTGAGAGGGAGAAGCAGACTCCCCGCTGAACAAAGAGCTCAATGCAGGGCTCCATCCCAGGACCCTGAGAGCATGACCTGAGCCAAAGGCAGACGCCCAACCGACTGAGCCACCCAGGTGCCTGCAAAAATTATAATATTAATTTAATGAGTGCTTAGTTCTTTAGAGAACAGTAAAATAAGAAAGAAAAAGGAATTTGGGAGGAAGGGGAATAAAATTTTAAATATGTAGCCAGGGAAGACCTCACTAAGAAGGAGACATTTGAGCGAAGACCTAAAGGAGGTGAGGGAGAGAGCCGTATCGATTTCGGGAAGAAGACAGTTCCAGGTGGAGACCAGGGCCAAGGGCAAAGGGGTGGCATAATGTGGGCCTATTAGAGGAACAGCCTGAGGCTCTGGGCCTGGACCAGATCGTGAAGAGGAAAAAAGAGAAGAGGATGAAACCAAGAAAAGAATATGGGCATTTACTCTAAATGAAACAAACCAATTCCTTTTCTGGGTTTTCAAAAGTCTGAATGTGATCTATTCCATGGCATTTCCACTTCTTTCCCACAGAGTTGACCCCCATCCCCCAGATCTCTGCTTATTCTTTCGTTTTCTATATTTAATTTCCTTATACTTTAAATGGGAAAAATAACACTTGCCTTTCCTTACAGGGAATGTTGATGGGATCAAATGGCCATCACTATGAGAGCAGGAGTTTCGACTGTTTAGTGAGCTGGTAACACAACTATTTACTCAACAGCTGTTTATTAAGTGCCTGCTATCAGGAAAGCAAATGAAACCTGTGTAAGAGAGGAGGGAGGAAAGATTGAAGAATTGGAGCAGGCAGGAAGAAGGAAAGCGAACTCAGTAGGGTGGAGAATGAGGAATAAGAAAAGGGAAATAAAGGTGATGGCTCCATGTGTCCAACCACAGGGAAAAGAGGATAGCCTTGGGCATTGCACTGACATAGTTTTAAATCTTAGATACTGTACTTGCTGGCTATATGATCTTGGGCAAGTCACCACTCTGAGATTGTTTTCCTCTTTGTAAAACAGGGACCTGACATCTGCCCCACAGCATGTTGTCAGGATCAAAGGAGATATGCACATAAATACCTAGTACAGCACCATCACCAGTTTAGTCAATACATATTAGTCAGTTTACAATTATTATTATCCTCATTCCAAGAGGACAGGAAAATCGAAGCAGCTCTGCATCTTCTGACAAGGAAGACGGAAGCAGGAAAGATCTCATATAGAGAAAACTTGTCATAAGGATCCATTTTAGAAGCAGCTAGCAGTATGATTATGCACCGGAATTCAATTTATTATTTGAATTGAGATAAGCCTAAAGGGACACCTTTTCAGTAATTCAGATCCCTAGGAATTTGGTTCATCTGGGAAACAGGATTTATTCTGGAGAATATGTATCTATAGGACAGAGGATAGAATTCTGGAAAAACTTGGTAATGCTTCCACATTAAAAACAAATATAAGAGACCTTGGATGGCTTGGATAAAGACTGTAATGTATTAGCAGTTCCAGGAAAAGCAGAAGACAGATTTGTAACTGAGCAATACAAAAATGAAATAGTGCTATGCCAAGGAAGAAGGGATTGACTTAAGCAGCTGCCAAGTGCTTTTACATTTGGGACAAAGTTTATAGCAGGCAGCAGGAACAGCCAAGGCTTGATATACATGAATCTCATACAATTATCTGAATATATTCTGTACTGTAGTGGGCATGTGTCACTTTTTTGTTTGTCTAGCATTTCTTACAACAGAAAACTCCCCCTCTCCAATTCTGTGTGATTCTTTTGAGTCTATCAATCAAGAGATCCCAAGACCCACGCCACAGGGATGGACTTGTGATCCAGAGTGTTCACTCAAAATACCCCATTTCCTGGGCCACAGTGATGGGTCTAGGGGAAGACACATGACCCAAGCACGACCAATCATTTCTGGAGAAATGATATGGGTGCTGACAAAGAGTCTCTCCTTTTGAGATTGCTATCTGTCAGTACCATGTAAGCCTGGAGCTGCCTCAAACTTTGTTATTACCATGTAAAACAAGATGAAGAACAAGCCCAAATCTAGACAAGAAGAATCAAAAGAGAGGGAGGGAAGAAGTGACAGACAGCGATATTCCTGTTGCTCTTATTTGTTTGAACCCCTTGATTCATACATACCTGAATTTGCCACTTTTCAGTTATGTGATCCAACAGGCTACTTTTAGTTTGAGTTGGAATTTTTTCAGTTTACAACCAAAAGAGTCAGTTAAGAAAAGTTTGAAAGAAATGAGGAATCTAACTGATAAAGGCAATTTGTGGCAGCCTAAACAGGAGTACATAATTTAGTCTACCCCAAAAAAGATAAGAAATGTGTTAAGATATTACCAAAGATTTGGGTAAATGTGTAATTTAGTGTTAAAATGGCCAAGGGACACAGTCTGCCAAATCTATTCCAACAAAAGGGCAGGAGCTTGGCTCCCACAAGGACATGGCAGGTAGAACAATCCTCAGTGTGTCTCTTTGTGGCTTGGGTAGAATCATCCTAGAAGTTTGTAGCCCTATGACTCCTGTCCTGGTCTTGAACATCTGATACATAAGTAACTGTATCACAGTCCAGGTCTCTCAACCCAGTAAACTCAATGCACCTGAATGGTAAAACAGCTCCTCTCTATTGGGATATGATTGTACAAGTACAGGAGGCTTAGAATTAAACATAAGGATCATGGAGTAAGTTAGACCCATAGTATTAATACTGTTTATTAATAGGTTTAGGAATAAAAGTTATAATTTGTGTGTGTGTTTTTAAAGATTTATTTATTTGACAGAGAGAGAGCACAAGCGGGGGGAGTGGGAGAGGGAGAAGGAGGCACCCTGCTGAACAGGGAGTGGGGCTCAATCCCCAGACCCTGGGATCATGACCTGAGTCGAAGGCAGATGCTTAACCAACTGAGCCACCCAGGCACCCCTATAATTTGTGTGTTTAAAGTGTCAGTAATGTTTAAGAACATCTGACAGATTAGAGAATCTAACAAATTTACCTCCATGATACCTTCTCATTATCTTAACTTGCAAAGTTCAATAATTTGATACTGTTTATAAACAGTCTTTGAATGTTTTGATTCATTATGTTTTTAAGGGTGAATTTTTAGATTTACAAGTATTTTGATTTTGATTGTTGAGGTTTAAGTCAGCCTTGTCCGGCATCTAAATTGCTTTATTGACTTATAATGTTTTTGAAAAGTTCGGGAGAATTTAATTGATGACTTATTAATATGACTAATTGTATAGAGGATTTTAATCTGCTAGAATTATATTAATCAAATAAGTGGAGGGATTGTTTTAAATTTTATTAAAATTACTTGGTTTACAAGTAAAATCAGAATTGCAAAGTGAATGTGGGGCACCTGGGTGGCTCAGTCGGTTAAGCATCTGCCTTCAGCTCGGGTCATGATCCCGGGGTCCTGGGATCGAGCCCCATGTCAGGCTCCCTGCTCAGCGGGGAGCCTGCTTCTCCCTCTCCCTCTGCCTGCCACTCCCCCTGCTTGTGCTCTCTATCAAATAAATAAATAAGATCTTTAAAAAAAAAAAAGAATTGCAAAGTGAATGTAAAGGCCTAAGAAAATTATAGTTTCACATTTACAACTTTAGTTAATTAAATATTATTTTATTACTCAAATATCTATATTCCTTTCTGTGTACAAAAGCCCTCACTTCCCAAACATTGAAAAAAAAAAAAACACATGGTAAGGAAAATCATTATAGATGCAAAGGCCCAAGATGCAACAGTGCTTCGTGTAGAGAATGAGAAATGTGTGGCTTGCATGGGGTTTGAGGTCAGGTAAACTGTAAAAATATTCATAATAAACAATAATGAACTAACTGGACCAGCTACCAGGAATGAAAATAAAAGCAAGAATCACCAAATGTTCCTCCATTCATTTATTTATTCTTTCATTCAACAAATGTTTAGTGAATATGTACTATACATCAGGCTCTGTTCTAGCAGTTCTAATATATAGATGAAGAAAGAAAAATATGGGTTGTAGTTTGGTTGTGAAAGAGGCAAAAAGAGAGTAAAGCAGTTGGAAGTGAAGGAGTGATGCCAGCAGCAGATTGCTTTGATAAAGCAAAGCCCAAGTTGTCTTGTCTCAGATTCCTTAGCTTTGCCTGATGTCAGCAAGCAGGGAAAATAAGGAGTGAGAGCATCTCAAGACATCCACAGAAGAAAAAGAAAAAGCAAAATAAAAAGAAAATGGAATAACAATTCAGTAATAATAGACTCCAGACACAAAAGAAGAAAGGCTGGAGGGGAAAGTAATAGAGCCTGAGAGAAGTAGAGGAGGCAGCCAGCACAGCCATCAATGGAAAGAAAAGGGGTTGGTGTTCAAATGAAGTCTTACAGGACTAATTAAAATGACACAAATATGGTAAAGTACAGCATAAAATAGGAACAGGCAGTACAATTAACAAGAAGGAAAAAAAAAAAGAAGGGGTAAGTCTGTAGGGTTCTAAGAAGAAAATCTGCATATGAGTCGAGGCACAGGAAATAAGACTGAACACCAGTATGCCTTGTTCCAAAGGACTGGGGTTGGGCTCCTCCGATCCATCCAAAGAGGAAGGGAGACACATGGTACATTGACAGCTCAAGAAGAGAGGCAGTTAATCATGCTGTAGAGAAAGAAAGGCCTTACCACCCACTATAGTACAAGCCTTTGTAAGTCCTGTTAACTATACCTCTGGCCATGACTTCCAGTGACCCAGAGGCAGACAGCCAGAAAAATGGAATACGTAATATAAATGATGATTTTTTTGGGGGGGTATAATTTTGCTCTGATTACTTTAAAAATATTCCCAATAAATAAGTATTCATTCTAGAAAAATTAGAAAAGACAGATCAAATCACATATGAGAAGAGAAAATCGCCACCATAAACAGTGATATTTCTGAGGGAGAAAGGGCAATTGACTTTTCAAATTAGTCAAAGTTTTTTTGCAGGAATTGACAACCATCCTTACCCCATCCTGAAAGTTGATAGTGATGGTCTATATACAGGAAAGGTAGGAAACAGAATTGCCAGATCCCAATTAAGAAAAAAGCTTTTAATCAGCTAATCTAAGATATTCCCTTCAAGTGAATGCAAAGATATGGTGGCAAGATCTGTAAAGCATTCCTCTCAAGTATTCATCAGACTACTGATTAGCACATACTCATGAGGAAACAACACAAGACCAGGGAAAGAACCATCCTAAAGGATTAGAAAGTATCAAATGCTCACATATGGTTGGGCATAATGCCTATTCCCACCAGCCAGACTGGAAAATCTCATAATTTATGGATCACTGGGTAGAGTGCTCAGAAGGGTCTTGCCTCAGAAATGGGGCAAAATTAGCCCTAGATTAAACACTGCTCTGGCCTAACAAATCTTAAAGGTAGGAACTTTAAGAATCAAAGTGTTTCCAAGTAATTTAGCTGCATCCCAAAACAAAGCTCAAGAATATTTATAGGAATAAAAAAATCCAACACCCAATAGGGAAAATCACCCAATGTCTGGCATATAGTAAAAAAACACCCAAAACCCAAAACAACAACAACAAAACTCCCGCAAAAAACAAGAATGCCAAAAACCACAATGAGAAAAAAAATCAATCAATTGAAACCAAACCAGAACTGAGGTAGATACTAGAATTACCAGACAAGGATATTAAAACAACCAGACAAGGATATTAAAACAACTATTATAGCTGTATATCTTATGTTTAAAAAGTTAAGTAGAGACATAGAAGATATTAAAAAGATACAAATCAAACTTCTAGAAATGAAAAAAATATGTGTGAGATGAAAAATGTACTGAGTGGGCTAAACAGCAGATTAAAAGCTACAGAAGAAAAGATTAATGAACTTGAAGACACAGCAATAGAAACTATTCAAAATGAAATATATAAAAATACTATAAAATGTATCTCTTGAAGGTAGAGTATGATGAGTTAAAAATGCATACTATAAACACTAAAGCAACTAATACATACATTTTTTTTAAAAAAGAGTTACAGCTAATAAACCAACAAAAGGAGATAAAATGGAATCATAAAAATAATTCAGTTAATCCAAAAGAAGGCAGAAGCAGGAAAAAAGGCAACAAATAATAGATGGAGTAAGTAGAATGTAGATAGCTGTTGTTTGGTGAAGTATTTTATAAATGCCAATTATATATATATATATATATATATATATCTACCAATCATGTTGGTAGATAATTTTGTTCAGGTCATCTATATCTTTACTGATTTTTCTCTTATTCTATTGATTATTGAAAGAGGAACATTGATAGTTTCATCTTTGTAGATTTTTCTATTTCTTTTTGCAGTTCTGTGAGTTTTTACTTTATGTATTTTTAATTACATCTGTTTATATAAACATTTAGGATTGCCATATACTCTTGACAAACTGACCTCTTAATCATTACAGAAAGACCGTTTTTATGCCTGGTGAGGTTCTTTGCTTTGAGGTCTACTTTGATATTAATGTAGCCACTTCAGCTTCCTTTTGATTAATCTTAACATGTGTATTAGTCTCTTTGGGCTACCATAACAAAATATCACAGATTGGATGTCTTAAACAATAGAAAATTATTTTTTCATAGTTCTGGAAACTAGAAGCCCGAGGTGCCAGCAGGATTATTGTCTGATGAGACCTTTCTTCCTGGTTTGTTGTTGGCTGCCTTCTTGCTGTGTCTTCATGTGGCTTTTTCTCTGTATGTTCTCATAAAGTGTGAGAGATCTCTGGTGTTTCTTCCTCTTCTTAGAAGAATACCAGTCCTGTCTACTTTTATGACCTCATTTAACCTTAATTCCCTCTGTAAAGGCCTTATTTCCTAATATAGTCACATTGGGAGTTAGAATTTCAACATAGAAATTTGGGGGGGGGGGCACAATTCAGTTCATAGCAACATGATATCTTTTTATGTGTAACTTCTTCATTACTTTATATGCAAAAAGTACATGTCTTGTAGTAAGAATATAGTTGGATTTTGCTTTTTTCCCCAATCCTGACCATCGCAATTAGGGTGTCTAAATAATAATATTTAATGTAACTATTGATATATTAGAGTTTAAATATTTTTAAAAGATTTTATTTATTTATTTTAGAGAGAAAGAGTGTGAGCAGGAAGAGAGGCAGAGGGGGAGGAAAAGAATCTCAAACAGACACCCACTGAGCATGGAGCCCGATGTGGGCCTCAATATCATGACCCTGAGATCATGACCTGAGCTGAAACCAAGAGTCAGACACTCACTGACTGGGCCACCCGGGTGCCCCTGTTAGAGCTTAAATTTATCACCTTGCTATTTGCTTTCTATTTATTCCATCTATCATTTGTTCCCCTTTTCCACTGTTTCTGCCTTCTTTTGGTTTAATAGAAAGTAGAATAGTGGTTGCTAAGGGCTTAGGGGAAGGGAAATGGGGAGTCACTATTCAATGGCAGAAAGTTTGTTACGTGAGATAAGTGAGTTCTAGAGATCTGCTGTACAACTTTGTGCCTATAGTTAATAATGCCATATTATGCACTTAAAAATTTGTTAAGAGGGTAGATCTCATGTTAAGTGTTCTTACCACAATAATCTTTTTAAAAAGGGGAAAAAAGATGAAAAATATCACCTGAGTAGCCCTATATCTATTAAAGAGGTTGAACTGATAGACAAAAATCTTTCTACAAAGAATACTCCAGACTCAGCTAGCTTCAGTGGAGAATTTGTCAAATCTACATAGACTCTTCCAAATAAATAAATAAATAAAGACAAGAGAATAATTCCCAACTCATTCTATGTGGGCAGCATTACCCTGATACCAAAATTAGGTGACGACATTAAAAGAAAAGAAAACTACAGGTCAATATATTTCATTAACATAGATGCAGAAATTCAAACCAATGTTTTAAGAAATCAAAGCCAACAATCATAAAAAGGTTAATACATAGTGACTAAAAGTGCTTTATCCTAAGAATGCAATATTTGCTTAACATTCAAAAACCAATGTAATTCATCATATTAACAAATTAAAAAGAAAAACCATATATCACTAATTTCAGAAAAGAAGCATTTGACATAATTTAACATCTATTCCTAAGGAAAACTCTTCCCAAATTAAGAATAGAAGGGAAATTCCTCAACTTGATAATGGGCATATGCAAAATACTGTAGCTAATACCATGTAATGGTGAAAGACTGAACACTTTCCTTCTAAGAAATAGGAACGAGACAAGGATGTGCACTCTATTCAACCATTTCTGTTCAACCACTTCTATTCAGTGTTGCAGTTGAAGCTCTACCCAGTGCAGTCAGAAAAGAAAAAGAAATAAAGTGTACCTAAATTGAATAAGAAAAAGGAAAACTGTCTTTATATGCCAACAACATGATTGTCTATTTAGAAAAATAGATGGAACCTATAAAAAAGCTAGTAAATGAGTTTAGCAAGGTTATAGAATACATGATCAATATGCCAAAATCAGTTTTATCTCCTATACTAGCTACAAACAATTGGAAATGTAATACCATTTACAACAGGATTAAAAATATGAAACACTTAGGGATAAATCTAAGAAACACATGCAAGACCTATTCACTGAAAATTACAAACTGCTGAGGAAAATTAAAGAAGACATAAATAAATGGGAGTGATATACAGATATACCTTGTTTAGGGGTAAAAAGACTCCATAGTGTTCAGATGTCAGTTCTTTCTGAATTGATCCACAGATCTAATGCAGCCCCAAACAAAAGCCCAGGAGAGTTTTGGGTAGAAATTGACAAGCTGATCCTACAATGTACATGGAATTGCAAAGCACCCATACTAGCCAAAACAACGTTGAAAAAAAGAACAAAATTAGAGGACCAACACTACTGTTTTAGAGGGCTATAGAGTGAATTATCCCCCCCTCCCTAAATTAGTATGTTGATGCCCTAACCCCCAATGTGACAGTATTTGGAGATGGGGTCTTTGGGAGGTAATTAGGTTTACATGAGGTCCCGAGGGTACAAACCAGGAAGAGAGCTCTCAACAGAACCTGAACATGTTGGCACCCTGATTTTTAACTTTCAGCCGCTAGAACTGTGAGAAAATAATTTCGGATGTTTAAGCCACCAGTATATGGCATCCCAAACAGATTAATACATCAAGACTTATTATAAGAGTAACCAAGATAGTGTACTATTGGAATCAAGATAAACCCATAGATCAGTGGAACAGAATGGAGAGTCCATAAATAGACCCACACATATTTGGACAACTTGTATCTGATGAAAGTGCAAAGGTAATTAGAAGAAGAAAGGATAGTCTTTTCAACAAATGGTGTTGGAACAATTGAATACACATACGCAAAAAAAAATTGTTTGTTTCATACATCTCACCATATACTCCCCAAAAGGATTAAATAAAATTTGATCACAGACCTAAATATAAAGCCTGAAACTATAAAACACAGGGGAAAATCACAAAGATTTTGTACACAACACCAAAACATCCATAAAATGAAAAAAGGTAAAGATTGGGCTTCATCAAAATAAAAATGTCTGTTCTTCAGAAGATACTGTTAAGAGAATAAAAAGAAAAGCCAGAGACTGGGAGAAAATACTTATAAATCATATATTTGATAAAGGCTCTATATCCAGAATATATAAAGAACTCTCAAATCTCAATAATAGGAAAACAACTCAGTATTTTTTAAATGGCCAAAACATTTGAATATTTTTCCAATGAAGATATAGACAAAAAATAAAAAGCGAGAAGATGTTCAATATTGATAGTCACCAGGGAAA
Organism: Halichoerus grypus; assembly: GCF_964656455.1. Lineage (NCBI taxonomy): Eukaryota > Metazoa > Chordata > Mammalia > Carnivora > Phocidae > Halichoerus > Halichoerus grypus. Next base: position 131,058,113 of record NC_135717.1, on the reverse strand, counting down.
TGCAAATTAAAACCACAATATGATATCACTACCGTTCTATTAGAATGGCTGTAAAAAGATTGTCTGTGCTAAGACAAGACTGTGGAGGAACTGGAACTCTCATACACTTTAGAAAACAGTTTGGCAATTTCTTAAAAATTTAAACATAGGCCTAACATATGATCCACCCATTCCTTGTTTCTGTATCTATCCAAGAGAAATGAAATCCCGCACCCATACAAAGACTTGTACGTGAATATTTACAGCAGCTCTATTTGTAATAGTCAAAAACTAGGGGGTAAATAAAAAACATATTTCCATCAACAGGTGAGTTTGTTCATTGTGGTTTATCCAGACAAAGAATGAACTGCTGATATACACTTTAATGTGAATGAATCTCAAATAATTATGCTGAATGAAAGAAGTCATATGAGCATATAGTGTATGATTTCACTTATAGAAAATTCTAAGAAGGGCAAACTAAGTTATTCTCACAGAAAGTAGAATAGCAGTTGCCTGAGATCAGGAGAGTGGGGAGGGACGGGAGGGGATTGCCACGGGGCATGAGCACACTCCTAGGCATGGTGAATATGTTCCTTATCTTGATTACGGTGATAGTGTCAAGGGTGTGCACGTATGTCCCTAAATTATCAAATTATACTCTTTAAATATGTGTAGTTTATTTTATGTCAAGTATACCTCAATAATGTTGGTAAAAACTAAGTAAAATTAATACCTGCATATGGTAAAGAAAAATTACCAAAAAACCCTCAAATAAGACAAAATAGAAAGAAAAGCCATTCTCCCTTCTTGCGTCATTCCACTCACTAATGATAACTACTTTTAACTATCTCTTTTTTATTTCTTCTGAGGATTGCCTCCATAACTCTGATTGTGGTTATGCCTCTACTTACAGATTGGTCAACTTTAAATATCTATTGACCTCTCTTTTTAAAAATATGAGAAAATAAACTTTCTCAAACTACTGCTTCTCCTTTCCAATTTCTGCACATTGAAATGTTAATTTTTAGTTCTTTTGTTGTTTTTCCATCATCATCATCATCATCATTGTCATTGAAAACACTCACTTTTAATGTGTCAGACTAATATAAGCACTTGAAAAATAGGTTGGTAGGTAGATAGATAGATAAATAGATGTGCAGGCATTGATAAGCAATTTTCCCAAGTTGAAGTGTAGAGGAAGAACTCAAACCCAGGTGTTTTGGCTCCAGGGTCTGTGCTCTTAACAGCCATGCTATTCTGTATCAGTGTGATGTCAGTATAATAAATTTAAATAATATGCTTAAAACTGTATTTGACTCCTCAAACATAGATATGGTATCTATTAACTCCCTTTATATTTGATGAAGAAATCCAACATCACTACATTTTCCTCTCTCTCTACCTATTTCCTCTACCTTCCTAAACCTCCATTCCAGCATACTATTGTTTCTACATTTGTTCTGCAATTACAATTAATTTTTGATGCATTATCTATAAATTGATTCTTTTCATCGAAAACTAAAAGGTAGTATTCACAATAGTATTTCTATGGAAATATCTCCTGCAGAACCAAGTAGTCCCATTAAGCCTATAGAGGAGATGTAACTCGTATCAATCCTTGCTATTTAAAGTAGAAAGGAACTTTAAAGTTTGGTGAGGGTTAGGATGGTACCATGTCATAATGACCCAATATGCCTTTGCCTTGTCACAAGATAACCCAGCTTCTTAATCGTTCTGTTTGTTAGAAGAAGAAATCCATATTCTCCTGAAAGAGATTCTTCACAGAGCTTCTGACTTCTGATTCTAGTTAGGACTGATGGCTGTCTAGGCCAGCCTCAAGATTCTCATTCTGGAATTACTTTTCACTACAATCCTGGGTTAGATCCACTGTTCCTTGGAGTCTGTAACTTCCTCTTACTTGGATTCTCTTTTGTTTTGCTTGGGTAATTCTTTCAGAAATAGTCTGTAGGTGGTAAGTGGTCTGAGCTTTTGCATGTTTGAAAATGCCTCAGTCTTCATTGATAGTTTGGCTAGGTAGAGAATTTTAGGTTCAAAAACATTTTTTCCCTCAACATTTTGCAGACATGCTTGTTAATTTTTTCCTAGCATCTAGAGTTGCTGATGATCTAGCTAATGTCAGTTGGATTCTCATTTGAGTGATCTATTCTTTTAGCTTTTAGAGTCTTCCCTCTCTTCTCTGTGTCTAAAATGTCACAAGAACATGTCTTGGTATAGGTTTGTTCATTCATCCTCTTCTGCATTCTCTAGGTCCTCACAATCTGAAGTCCTATTTCTTTATATCTAGAAAATTCTCTTGTTCTCTCTTTTGTCTCTTTACCTATTCTAAACATCCTTTGAGTTATTAGATCTTTTGGGCTGTTCTCTAATCTCTTAATTTTTCTCCCATATTTTCCATCTCTTTAACTTTCTGCTGTATATTCAGAGAACTTTCTTCCGTTTTTTTTTTTCCTATTGAATTTTTAACTTTGGCAGTTTTTTTTTGTTTTTTTTTTTTTCATTTTAAGGGCCCTTTTTGGTGTTGATTGTTCTTTTTGCTAGTTACCTATTTTTGTTTTACAAATGCTTTTTCTTGAAAATTTCTTCTATGAAGACACTCAATAGAATAAAGATAATGTCTATTTCCTGAATTTCTATTTCCTCCAGGGTCAGTTTATTTCAACCTGCATTTTGGTTCTTACTTTTCCTCAGATTTTTATGGTCCTTGGCTATCAATTCATATTTATCACTGAGGCAGACCAGCTTGTTTAATACAGAGAGCCCTCCTTGCCTAGGTCTCATCTTCTATCCACATGGGTGGGCCTTTTGACAGACAGGCTTTGCTTAGACCTTGAGGTGAAAGAGGAAGCAGGATGCCCCACCTCCTGCGTCTCCCATTTGCCGCCCAAATGAGGAGAATTTTCTTTAGAGTGCATATCACACCTTTTAGGACTCCTCCTCATGCAGACTCTTCTCAATTATTTCAAAGATTAGTCCTTTGGTTTTAGCCTGAGCATGTGACGCAGGGAAGGGGAATGTGGGCTATGACTCACAGTTATTCCACAGTTGATTTCCTTCCAACTTCCCTCTCGCACTCCACAGAGCCTCTGTGGGTCTGCTGCCAGGAAAAATAGCTCCAGCCCCTACTGCAGCCTTCTCCTGTGAATGTGATTTAATCTGTTAAGATAATTCCAAGTGTTTTTTACTTTCAAGAGATTTGTCTGTATCTCTAGTTTCCAGATGCCCCTTCTCCTGCGCCCAGGGCTGTCTTTAATTTATTATTCTCTGTTCCTCTTTACTAATACTTCTATGGGGTTTTGGAGCAGAAAAGAGGTATATGTAGGTGCTCCTGTCTGCCATTTTGAACAAGAATCCCTATTGCATCTTTGGACATCTTTGTGATTTCTTTCTTATTTGGGGGCAAAATGCTCCATATAGTTTGCACATAGGGCCATGGGACCATACGAGCAAGGCTAATTTCTCTTCCACTTGTCAGCTGTCTAGATATTTTAAAACTAGTTTTGTATCCTCCTATCCTCTCCAGGTCAAATATTTCTAGTTCCACTAGCCATGCCTCATTGAATTTTTAGTCCTCCTATCATTCTAATCATTTTCTTCTGAACTTCCTCCATCTCTAAAAGAAGTCAATGCAATGCCTAGGGTAATAATGCTGGAAGCTATTTCATAGTGATCTAATCCTCCCTACCATATTACACATCCACATTGTCCAGTTATTCTTTCTTCCCTGCCCTAGACACACAAAATGAATGTTTTACCACCAGCAGCTGCTGGGAGGCACTCTATACAATAGTGATATATTTAAAAGCCATAAATTTTTAGGAAGATAGCAAGAGGAATTTCTATCCAAGAATTTCCAGGCTCTCTATCACAGCTTCCAACTTTATACACAATTACTTTATCACTTAAATAAAGGTTATTTAAAAACTCTTAGTTTTAGTCATTTTGTAAAGAATGGCACTATGTAGTAAAGAAGAAATTTGGGCTAAATTGTTCCTAAACTGACTGAATCACACAATTGAACTCACCATATATATTTTTTTCAAGTATTTGGAATGCAACTTCAGAACTCCAACACATTTCCCATTAGCAAAAGTGAACAGTTTTCTAAGTCTCAGATTGTTGTGAAATCACTACCAATTAAAATATGTACAACACTTAAAAATCAATAAAAAGAAGATGAAGACAAACATATACCAATCTAAAACATCACAGCTTTGGTGACATACCTTTATAGCAGACAGAGTTTTAAAATTTAAATACAATGTTGTCTGACAAAATTACATGGTATAGTTCTCAGATAACACAAAGATTCTTCTGATATGTGCGCCTTCCTGGAATATCCCCTGCTCTCGGTTCCTTGAAGAGCACATTTAAAAACTGTAAAAGAAAAAAAAGATTTCCTAGTATATTAATATATAGGGAATTATTATTATTTTTTTAAAGATTTTATTTATTTATTTGACAGAGAGAGACACAGCGAGAGAGGGAACACAAGCAGGGGGAGTAGAAGAGGGAGAAGCAGGCTTCCTGCAGAGCAGGGACCCCGATGCGGGGCTCGATCCCAGGATCCTGGGATCATGATCTGAGCTGAAGGCAGACGCTTAACGACTGAGCCACCCAGGTGCCCCTATAGGGAATTATTTATAAATCAGGTGTATTAAAATAATAAAACCTTTCATATGAACTTTAGAGATAAAGTTTTTAAAATCTATTTGTTTAAAAGAAATATTTAAGAAACTGCTTTATCCTAGGCACCTGTGGTTCAATAATATACTAGAAATCTGCAGTCTCTATTTTCATGGAGCTTAGTTGAGTGAAAGATACTCAAATTTGTTAAAGCATCTTCTTTCTACAACTTGGGTTAAGGAGGATAGATTCAGATGTACGTGAAATGATGCCACCAGCCTCTAGAAAGCAAGAAGCCTAGCATCTTTTCCATTCTCTGGGCCAACTGGACTATGTCAGTAACACTTATGGAATGTTGCCTATGAGGAATCAGAGCTGAAAAGTTAGCTGGAAGTTAAGAAGCCATCGCAGGAAACATTTGTTGGTCATTCCCCCTTCTTATTTCTTCTGATCAGTGGGAACTTGGGGAGAAGGCGTTCCAGTTTTTACAAGTGTGTGGCTGCACCTTGTATTGGTGGGCCTCTGGGGTCTCCTACCTTTACAACTGAATCTCCTACAAGCCTCATGAAACACACGCTGCTCTTGCCCGGAGAGCTATTTTTAGTTCTCCGTGCACACCATGCTTTCACACTTCCTTTCCTTTGCCTCCAATGCCCTTGCTCTACTCATTCACCTGGAGTCCTCCTCCTCAGGTTGCAAGACTCAGCTCAAACACTGCTTCCTCTGGGAGGCCTTCACTGACCCACGCCCCCCACCACCCCCACCCCCCCAGCCCCGGGCTGGAGAGTCAGCTAGTGGGGTTGTGGCTACAACTATGGGAAAAGACAGACCGGGAAATGGATCTTGGTTCTAGCTTTTACCAGATGTGGAGTTATGTGAACCTTATTTTTTCCCATGTATAAAATACAGATATTTGCCTGCCAGGACTGTTTTGAGGATTAAATAAAATGACGAAGGTCAGGTCCCTAACCAGAGGGCTTGGCACATGGCCCTCCATAAACACTGTTTTCCATCCCCTCCTCTCTAGTCACACCTTGGAGTTAGCATGAACTTAAATATGCCTAGATCACCCATGGTCCTTATGAAAATCAATAGGATTACAATAATACATAGTTTCAAGTTAAAAACAGTATTACAAATCAAAGCTTATTAAAGATTTTCCAATTACTTACAAAGATGCTCTGTGTGAAGAATGACTATAAAGTAATTAGAATGATCTTCTACTTGAAGCGCATGCATGCCATACTTTGAAAGATCCTCATCAAAACCCTCAGTAGTGTGCGTTCCAGGCCTATATCAATTTTCCATAGAGGTCAATTCTATATTCTTAGCAATCACATCTGCTCTTGTAACCATTTTACAAACTCATTCCTAGGCCAAGAACACAGTATATCCATAGCAAAGGTTTCAGAACTACAATAACATTATTAGAGCAATAATTATTATATTTGATAAGACTTTCCATTTCTCCCGAGTCTTTCACCCATTCCTTAAACATTCTGCAGATACTCATTACCGCTCACAACACCCTCTGTGGCAGGTCAGTGGTACTGGGGTAACTAACTTGTCCCAGTGTTCGTGGCTGTGTGCAGAAGTCCTTCCACATCAGTGTAGCAGAGTGATGCTGGCTGTTTTCTGAAGAGGAGACTCTGAACAAGGAACATGGAGTGGTCCTAAACAGGCCAGAAAGTTCATTTTGGGGTCTAGTTTTCACTCCGTTTTGAAAAATCTGGGAATCATTAGTGCCTTATTCAGTCACTCACTCAGCAACTACTTAATAAACATAGTGGTAGAAAGTACAGAATCTGGAGTGAGAAGCCTGGGTTCAAGTTCCAGCTCTACCACCTATAGGTATGAGGGTGAGTTATTTCCTCCTACTATGGTTTAGCTTCCCCATCTATAAAATGGGGATAACAATACTAATTACATCATAGGGCTGTAAGGAACAGGGAGGGCCTGGCACGTAATTAATGTTCCTAATTATTGGGAACCATTAGTGTTAACTTTTATTTCTGTCCTAGGCACTAAGATGCAATGGTGAACAAAGGCACTCAATAAATATTTAGTGGATGAATAACGCACAACCATAATAGAGTGAAGCCATAAATACAGATTTGGATACCCAGGTGGTTTCCACGCATGGCTGATGTCAGAGAACAAAAATGTAAACATTCATATGATTAAATCTCAGCAACATGCTCAGTTGCCCAAGAGCAGGAATAGAAAGATATAGTGAAATTATCACCTGATGTTACAACAGGCAAACCAATGACAGTAAAAGCCAAGTAGCTCTGTGCACAGTGTTCTTTTTTAACTTTGCTGTAGGATGATTTTTTTTTTTTTTTTAAATAAGCTTGTAAACCTTGTTTAACTGTTAGCCAAAAACACTGACTCTCCAGTGAGGTCATGTTTGGAAATATATGTATCAACATTTAAACAACTCAGAACCATAAGAAAATCCTCAATACTTCAGCCAAATTCTGTCTCCAAATTGAAACAAGTGAGATGTAAAAATTAGAGGAAGGCATATTCTCAATTGGATCATTGTTTTATGCTACCCTTTATATATAATAAGTACAGAATAAAGGCACTTCAGGATATCATTAAAACTGTTTGCAGCATGAACCAGTTCTAACCATGGCTAAAACTTCTAGCACTGCTTAAAAATACTCAGGAGAGAAGAGCTACAATATTTATGTCTGCCTACAAGCACATAGTCATCTTAATTCTCGATTTTAAAGACGGATATTTTCTTTGAAAGTTCCTCAAAACGTATGTTCTGTGAAAAGGAAACTTTAAAAAGCATTAATGTCTAAAGCTGCAAGCAAGAGCTATTAAGGAAGGTGTTGAAAGAGTAAATGCAAGCAATTGATACAGATCTAAAACTGCATAAGGGGCCAAAGAACAGGGCTGGAGGGAGAGATTCACCTCCCTCCCACTGCAAAAGGGAGAATGTGTGTCCACATGACCAGAAATACTCTCCTTTATTACTTTCCCAGAAATGATGAAATATTAGGAACCAGGAGAACTTAGAGAGTTGATCTGTATTAAGAAAGGCCTTTTCAGATATCTGCATAGATGTAAGGGGTGGTTTCTTTAACTAATGAAAACAGACTACTGACAAGAGAGAATAGAAAAGCCAGAAAGAAGGGTAAAGGCATTCTTTAAAATACAGTAATGGGAAGCTGCCTTCAGTAACTGGGCATCCTGAAACCACAAATGATCCCAGGTAATTTCTCTCTCTCTCTCTCTCTCTCTCTCTCTCTCTGTCACACACACACACACACACACACACACACACACACACACACACACGTAATGATTGCTAAAGGAGAGAATTCGCTGTTATTCAAAAGTTCCTTTGCAGACGGGTATTATGTTGCCTTAAATTTTGCTCTGTTTAGATAATGAATTGCATTTACATACCAGAGTCCTTTCATATTTTTGCTGCTTGTGAGTTATTTTAGTTGTGGCAAAGAAAGTAAAATAACGTGGAACTGCAAGTTATATGCTCTTTGGTCCCCGTGTTCTAGCAGCAGCTTATTGGGTTGTATATAGAATATACTTTGTCATCTTACTGTTCTCTGCAGCAATTCTTCTTTCAGGAGGAAATGAGTCCCAAATATATGTGGATGTCCAAAATATTATTTAATATTATTTAATAGATATTTTGCCTTAACATGCTAATATTGGTGTTCTATTGGTGGCCAATTACCACAAACTTCATGGCCTAAAACAACACAGATCTGTTATCTTACAGTTCCATAGGTTAAAAGTATACAGGTCTCACTGGACTAAAATCAGAATGTCAGCAGGACTGCATTACTTTCTGGAGGCTCTAGGGGAGAATACATTTTTTGTCCTTTCCAGCTTTTAGAGGTCACCTGCATTCTTTGGCTCATGGCTTTATTCCTAAAAAACCCAGCCTGCGTAGTTATAGCTCCCTCTGACTCTCTCCTTCTGCCTCCTCCTTCCACTTCCAAGGACCCCTGGGATTACACGGGGCCTACCTGGATAGTCCAAGATATTCTCCTCATCTTAAAGTCTGGTGATTAACAACCTTAATTCCATCTGTACCTTTAATCCCTCTTTGTCATGTATATTAGTCTGCTCTGGCTGCCATAACACATACTGCAGACTGGGTGGTCTAAAAAACAGAAATGTATTTTCTCACAGTTCTGGAAGTTCAAGGCTTAAAGTGCAAGATCAAGATGCCAGCAGGGTTGGTGTCTGGTGAGGCTTCTGTCCTTGGTTTGCAGGTGGCCAACTGCCTTCCCACTGTCTCCTCTCATGACTTTTCCTCTGAGTCTGTGGGCAGAGAGAGAGAGAGCTCTGGTGTCCTTTCTTATAAGGACACCAGTCCTATGGGAGTAGGTCCCCACCCTTATGACCTCATTTAATCTTAATTACTTTCTTGAAAGCCCCATCTCCAAACACTGAAGGTTAGGGCTTACTAAAGAAAACTGTTTCTCTACTTACAATACTTCTGACACCAAAAGCATGGCGTTTTACTCATCGACAAACAGTTCTCCAACTCTCCAGATACCGATGAGGTGTCCTACAATTTAATCCAATTCTGACACTATTGGAATTAGGCAGACGGCACAGGTTAAAAGCTCAGTCCCGGGGCGCCTGGGTGGCTCAGTCGTTAAGCGTCTGCCTTCGGCTCAGGTCATGATCCCGGGGTCCTGGGATCGAGCCCTGCATCGGGCTCCCTGCTCGGCAGGAAGCCTGCTTCTCCCTCTCCCGCTCCCCCTGCTTGTGTTACCTCCCTAGCTGTCTCTCTCTCTGTCAAATAAATAAATAAAATCTTAAAAAAAAAAAAAAAAAAAAGAGCTCAGTCCCACAAGACTGCTCCCGCTTCAGATGCCACTCACATGGGTCCCAGGTTGTCACCCGTGCTCTGACCGAGCAGCTGTAAGGGGTTCCTAAAACCTCCTCTTCAGGTTCAATAATTTGCTATAAAGGCTCACAAAACTCAGGGAAACACTTTCTTTACATTTGCCGATTTATCATAAAGGATATTAATGAACAGCCAGACGAAGACGTACACAGAGTACGCTCCAGAAGGGTCCCAAGTGTACAAGCTTCTGTTCCTGTGGAGTGGGGTACACTATACATTCACCAACCCAGAAGCTCTCTGAATCCTGTACTTCGGGATTTTTTTAACGGAGGCTTCATCATGCAGGCATGATTGATTACTAACTCAATCTCCAGCCACTCTCCCTTTCACAGAGGTCAGGATGGGGGTGATGGTGGAAAGGAGGGCTGAAAGTTCATGGCTTCGTCTTTCCAGTGACCAGCCCCCATCCTGACACTATGAAGGGGCTCCCAGCCACCAGTCATCTCATTAACATACCAAGAGACATTCTTACTGCTGTGAGGATTCCAAGGGTCTTAGTAGCTCTTGTCTCAGGAGCTGGGGACTAAGTCCAAATGTGATAACAAAAGATGTTGCTATCACCCTTATCACTCTGGAAATTACAAGTTTTAGGAGCTCTGTGCCAAGAACTAGGGGCAAAGACCAAGTATATATGTCTTATATCACCAGCTTCTACCTATGATTTTTTTTTTTTGGTGGGGACACATTTCAGTCCATGACATCATGTAATCTAACATATTCACAGGTACTGGGAATTAGGATGTGAATGTCTTTGATGGAGCCATTATTCTGCCTGCCACAGTGCTGCACTTTGAATTGGTCGCAGACCCACTATAGTGATATGCTCCTGAGGTCAGATAATGAGGGATCAGCAGGGAACCTGATCCCAGATAGGGCCAGGAAGGAGGAGGAAAGACACTGTGTGGGACAGTGGCTTTTTGACCCTTTTTCCCAAAGTGGTTGTAATTGCTGCTTGAGCCACTTCCAAACAGAGAACCAGCCTTCCTTCCTCTCTGGCACTGGTTCGGGGGAAGATCAATGCAAGCACTTACTCGGAGTAAAATGTGGACGTGGCGGTAGTGTCAGGCCCTCTGAACCTAGGGGCTCTGACAGGAGCAACACTGTGGTGACTCATGGTGCCCAGAGGTTAATCTGAACACTGTTGAATGGCCTGTGCTGATCAGATCCTCATGTAGAGCCCGTGGGTCAAGCACTCTGTCCTGGGTTTTAAAATCCACATTTCAAGATAGCATGATGCATGAAAGAGACAAGGAATAAGTGCAGTGTGCTAGTTGTTATAAAGGAGTATGCCTCTTAGAAGTCCAGAGAGAAGCTGATTCTCAGAGCAGGCGAAACCTCACATCTTTATATTCCCCTTTTATCATTCATGAGGGTCACTGGGTTAATCAGCCCCATTATTCATCATTTGTGGGCCAGGACACACAGGGATGTGGCCATCTTGATAAAAGGCCTTACTGTTCTCAAGAGGAAATAATTAGCCCAGGGAGTAAGAGATTTGCAGATTCCAAGCCTAAAAGGAGACAGCAAGTATCAGAACAAAAACAACTCACCTGCAGCTTCCCCTCCACTTTCATCTGGTGCTCTTATCATCTCTACTTTCTACTGGCCAGAGGCTTGTTAATGAATTTTCACCCAGAATTAGCTACCATTCTGATATCACTGAAAAGATCAAGCAATGAAAGTGTGAAAGAGAGGAGACTAAGATAAGGAAATACTTTCTTGTCTTTCTCCCATCTATTGAACACACACATACATCCAAATCTTATTAAAGAATAAATTAGTAAGCTGTAAGTAAGATACAAAAAAACTATAAGATATAAAAAGCATTTATGCTCTTCATGTTATGTTGGTTCCTAAAGACACACACACACACACACACACACACACACACACACACACACACACACACCCCTATATATTAACTCAGTCTCAGCTATATACTGAACACAGTGTCCACGTGTGAATATGAGAATTAAAGCAATGCACACTGGAATACGGAAAAGTCTATTAAGCCACTAAGCTGCCCCTTCTTATATACATAGCAGACATTTCCTATGAAACCCAGAGGAAACTTCATAATCTCAGGACAGGGTTCTGGGTAGCAGCTACAAAGCATTCAGGGTTGGCATTAGAAATGAAACCTATTTGCCTGCTGGCATATAACATTTCTAATTTCTTCCTCTCTACTAGCTTCTTCCTCACTTCCTCCAAATATACACAGGCCTTACTCTCAACAGTGAATATTTGTGGAGCACCTACTCTGTGCCAAGCGCTGTTTAAAGCAATAGGAAATACAGTGGCAACACGAATTTACATGATCCCTGTTCTGATGTAGGTTATACTTACTGAGGGAGACAGACAATAAGTCATCATTAAACAAATAAACAAGATAGTTCCAGATGCTGGTAAGTGCTTTAAAGAAATAAAACAGGGTGATGTGATGGAGAGAGACTGAGAATGCGGAAAACCATTGATAGAGAAGTGCTGGGTGAGCTGTGAATGGATCTGCACCCACATTTCCTCACCACCGGCCTCCTTCTTAGCCACTTGATGATCCATTCCATTTCCTTAACTTTCATGAAACCTCTTTCTGAAAGGACACTGATGGCCTCTTTTGTGCACATCTCTTTGACCCTTTCCACATATCCACACGGAAGTTTTTATTGAGGCCCCGTTTTGTCCCAAACTCTATACTGGTCACTGGAGATCATAGCAAGCAAGAAGGACAGTCATTGCCCTCATGGTACACAAAGACTAACACTAACAATTAAACTAGGCCTAACAATGAAGTTTAAGTTCTATGAAGGCAGGTGTTGCGGTCATTATGGGAGACCACAGCAGGGGCATCTCAGCTAATCCGAGGAAGGCTGAGTGAGATGGGGGACAGGGAGGACAGAGGAAGCACAGTGGGAATTAGCCAGGCCAAGAAAAGAACATATTCCAGGCAGTGGAAACCAGAGGTGAGAAAGAGCAGACCAAGTGGTAGGGGCAGAAACGGTTCAGCCATAGGTAAATAAGACAGGAAGTCACTTTCCTCCCCATTATTAAAAAGCGTTCTGCTCACTTGGTCCATAGAGTCTTCTTTCAGTTTTATTCCTTGCCTTCCAAATATCTTTCTTCTTAGTAATGTATTGGTTTTGTTTTGTTTTGTTTTGTTTTAATATATCATTAAGAGGCGCCTGGGTGACTCAGTTGTTAAGTGGCTGCCTTTGGCTCAGGTCATGCTCCCAGGGCCCTGGGATCGAGCCCCGCATTAGGCTCCCTGCTCTGCAGAAAGCCTGCTTCTCCCTCTCCCATTCCCCCTGCTTGTGTTCCCTCTCTCGCTGTGTCTCTCTCTGTCAAATAAATAAATAAAATCTTTAAAAAAATAAAAATAAATAAATATATCATTAAAATGTAAATGCTCATGAAAATTGAGGAAAATAGCTAAAGGAAATTAAAATGAAAATCAACTCCCTCTTAACATATTGGTCTATGTCCTCCTAATAGTTTTCCCTATGCCATCTCTCTGCCTCTGCCTCTTTTGAAGAGGATGGAATTCAGTTTTATGTCCTATTTTGTTTTGAGGAAGAGCTTTTTACTTACTATGACACTGTGAACATTTTGTCCATGAAAACATAAATTCATCATAATCTATTAAGCAATCCTCTGTTGATGGATACAGGTTTTTTTTTTCTGTTTGTGATGCTTGATATAATTATGATTATCCTTGTACATAAATCTTTGTTTACATCATGGATTATTGTGAGATTCCTGGAGGTAGATTTTTAGGTAAAAACAAATGAGCATTTCTGAAGCTCTTAGCGCTGATTGCCAACTTGCCCTCCAGAAGGTTCTGTTAATTATACCCCAGTAGCAGCGAATGAGTGTTTTGTGCCACTGTGCACCCCTTGCCAGCACAGCACTTCATTGTTTTATTCACTGTTGATACTTCATGGGTTAAAAATAAACTCATTGCTTGACTTTACTTTGATTCACATTTATAAATTGGTTTTTTGGGTCAATTTATGTTTCTCATATAAATTTTTTTAAACATGTCATTTATCCATTTATTTCACTGGCTTATTAGTGCTTTTCTTACTGATTTAAAAAGTCCTTAATATATTAATTAAATTGAACCTGTGAATCTTGAGATTTTGTAGGCAAATAGCCCTCTCAATTTGCCAGTTAAAAATTTTTAATACTTGTTTGTAATTTTTATAAAGTCACATTTAAAAAAACACATTTTTCAGCCTGCGCTACTTGAGTTATAAAAATAACAACATGCATGGTGTCTTCAGAATCTTGCATGGTCTTATCCCCACCTCACCTCACCTGAAACAGAACCCATGGTCTGGGACCATTATTAATCCTATCAAATTATCTCTCCCTAACTTCTTGCAGGCTGCTAGGGCTCCTCAGTCTCATGAAATCTCACCATTTCCACTTGGCTCCCCTCCAGTGTTTCTCCACAGGAAACCAGAATGACTGTTTAAAAATCTACTTTAAATGCTCCAATGGCTTCCTGGTGTAATCAGAACAAATTTCCAACCCCTCAACATGGTCTATGCGGTCTTCTCCCTGGCCTGCGCTTGCTTTCCTCTCCCTCCTCATCTTGTACCATCCTTTCCCTGGCCCACCAAATTCCAGACACACAGGCCTTCTGTCTGTCATAGAACTCATGTTCTGAATTGTTCTTCTCTGGGCTTTTAAGCTGCCCTCATCCTTACAAACACCACATAAATGGCACTCTACCAAATGAGGTCTTTGCTGAGCTCCCAGCCTATTGTTCTTTCTCACAAAAGCTAGCTACTTCTCCTTCATGGCACTTCTCATAATTTATAATTGACATTTTTGTGGTTTTCTGTTTAATATCTGTCCCCCTTACTAACATGTTATCTCCAGACACGACTGTTTTATTTGCCGTATATGCCCAGAGACAGTCCAACTCACCCTCTCATTAGAAAAATTCCTCCCAGATGCTGAGAGAAACTTGTAACGTTAGCTTTCGGTAAGGGCCACTTTGCCCAACCTCAGGTAAAGGAGGGCTTTGTAGAGGAAGTGACGTTGGGTCTGAGCCAAGTCCCACAGGAAGAGGCAGAGATCAGGAAAGGCATTCTTGACAGAACGCATATGCATTGGCTGTGAGGTGAGAACAACACATTGGAGGAAATCGCAAGACAAAAAGCCTTCACCTTTCCAAAGGAATTAACCTCCATTTCTTTACTCTGCAAAAGCCTGTCTCTTTGCCTCATGCCAAAAATCACATACATAGGTGCTCAATAAATATTAGATGATCGGATGAATGATATATGACATGCCTTGATTAGGACAATTCCCTTCTCATAGAATGCTCTTTTTCTCTCTACCAGTCTGAATTCCCTCAAGACCTGGCTAGAGCCATACCTCCCTGAAGCTTTTCTTATCCACAGTGACCTTTACTTGCTCTGAATTTTGTCTTTCACCATTCTCAAATTGTTTAATGTTTTCTGCCTAATCTTGTCTTCCCAATTAAACATGAAGTCCTCAAGGGTAGGGATCCATCTCCTTTTCTATTTCTTTAAAAAAATTTTGTTTTGTTTTGTTTTGGTATATCCAAATACCCTATAGAGCGGGTGTTTACTTTCTATGGAAATAAGGAGGGAGGGAAGCCTGAGAGGATAGCTGTCCTCATGGAGTATTTGGCTTAGTCCTGACCTCTACAGTCCCCTGTCTCCCTCCTAATTATTTATTTTATAATCTCTTTTAAATCTAAATAATTTCCTGAATTAATAAATAAGATTTTACTCCAAGCCTTCAAATTCCAGCAAAAGATAAATAGCTTACCAGGACTTCACACTCTTTAACCAAAGGCATTAATTTTCACCTTCTCTTTTCTAGAACAAATGAGATACTGTGATTCCCTCTGATGCCGTGTAGCAAGTCAGACGTTAAAATAGCACCAGCTGCTTTTCATACACAAAGAAACACCACTGTTATCTCTACTTTAATATTTCTGCATCTTAAAGAGTCTTCCAATCCATCCTCTTCTTTAAATCTCCATCCCTATTCTCTGCTCTGCTCTAATCTGCCATCTCTTGCAAACACTTCCAATTTTTCTTCCTTCATCCACTCTTGCCCTTCGAAGTACATTCTACTAAAGACAGCCAGGGAGAGCCAGTCTGTTCATGGCATTTTCCTAAAATCCCTTGGTCGCTGCCCTTGCAGATAGGATAAAGACCAGAATCTTTAACCGCACCTACAAGGCTTGGCATAGTCGGGGGGCCAAACCACTTTGCCAGCTCCATTTCACACCAGGTTCTCTCATTCTTGTGGTTCTAGTGGGCTCCAGCTATAAGGACCTTTCTTTAATGGCTCACACATACGTTGCTTCTTCCAGCTTCAGGATTTCTGTCCATGCTCTCCTTCCTCAGCTCGAGCTATTTATTTCCTAAGGAAGCCATTCTTGATCCATATAAGACAACACAACCTGCCCCCTTCCATTATATACACAAGCTCAGCACCACATGCTTTTACTTCACAGCACTTGTTACATTTGCAATTATGTATTTGTTCTTATAATTACTTGTACAACACCTTGTGTTCCCAACCAGTCTAAAAACTCTGTAAAGACACCAACTACGAACGTGTTTTGTTCACTATTATATATCTTCAGTATCTAAATAGTACCTGTCATATAGTAGGCATTTAATAAATATTTGACAAATGAATGCCATCTGCAATAAATGTTAATAAGATGGCTGTCTCTTTCTTCTTTTTATTTCTTTCCCTTCCTTCCTTTCTCTCCGCCCCCCTTTCTTTCCTTTCCTCCCTTCTTTTTTTTTTCTTTCTTTCTGCCTATCAAAGCCAAAAATCCAATGATTTGAATTCTAGGGAAAGGGGAAATTAGGTTGGGTAATCCTCTTCAGATAAAAGGATGACAAATTAACTCAAACTTACCCATACCCTTATTTCCTGTAAATATACATAAATCGCTGGTACACTAATCAAAATTTCCCCCCAAACAACCTAAAGCAATTCAATAAGCTCTTACTTAAATGATCCAGGCCTGCTCATGGGGTTTTGTATTGTGAGTAACACACTTTATTTTTACCAATGAAGAAATAGTCTAGATATTTAAAACTCCTGAAACTTGGGGGGGTGGGAATAATTTGGGATAAAAAGCAAGGAAAGACACAATATTTTAGTTTGTAAAATTGGTTTATTTACAATTGGTGTTTTAAAATTATATTTGGAATTTAAATTTTTATATATTTGCCTGGCAGGCATTTTGTGTTTTCTTCGGTATGGAGGCAAAGAATAGGAAACCTGAGGAAGTTTGAATTTAAGAGGTTTACCTGCTGCTACAGTCAATAAAATTTAACTTTTAATCCCTGAGAATTAGTAAAGAGTCAAAAATATTTTCATACATTCAATAAAAAGCATATTTTAAGAACAGAAAGTAAGAAAGCCACTATAATTTATCAACCTCCCCAAATTTATGGCAATATTAGGACTCCCTCTTTCACAGATTAACCGAGAGGTGCGTGTACAATGCACGTTAGTTATCAGGTGCACCTACGGAGACTAAGATGCTCTCATCCTCCGTTTTTTGTAGCTTCTCCTCTTCTAAAAAATATTCCTGGGAACTGATACACAATTTATTCAAGTAATAGAAATGCTCACTGCTAGCTCAAATCCCCCCCCTTTCTAAATTTTTGTATATGATATACAACTGGGGATTTTCCTTTACTGTCCAAGACCAAAATTCTTCATCAGATTGCAACCTGAGGCCCAAACTGTTTTTGCAAAGTCACGTTGAAACAAGTCACTTCAGTTTCCTCAAATAAGTGAGGATAATTATAGCTTACAGGAATGTATAAGACTGAACTGATGTTCATACAACCCCATGAGACCTGTGAAGTCTTCTTCGGAAGGAGCAATGCTCTGGGAACATATCAGTTATACCCTGCTGCTCCTTATTATAGATGACTGGTTAATACTCCTAAAATGTCAGCTTTCTTTGGAGAAGTAAATATAAATTCATTAGTTTGCTCACTAAAGCTCCTTGAGAAGCAAAGGAATGGCAATTATGCCATCCCCAATATATAGGAAATGTAGCACAGATAGTAAGGATGTGACCACAGCAAAACAGTATGTCAAAGTCAAACCAAGTAAAACCAAAGCCTTTGCAGTAAGATGCAATTTTCTTATGTACGTGCAACACACTGGCAGTCATTTTTCATTTTGGACAGTGGTAAGCATCACTAATGACAAGTGTTTATTTGCCTAATGACTAAAAACAAAACAAAACAAAACAAAAAACCACAGCGTAATTCGAACTGCTTAAACACAGCAGTGAAACAAAGTCACAAATACCCTTTCTTCCAATCCGTCTTCATGCTCTTTCCAAAACAGAAAATTAACTATTTTCCCTGTCCAACAATGCCAGCTAAGAACATTCTGGAGTGCTAGTTTGAAGGCAATTCTGAAGTTCCAGAAATAGTTATTTGTATAGGTGTTGATTCCCAAAGCAAAAAGATTACAGAAATTCAAACAGAATATAGTATTAATCAATTTAAGAAAGAGCTTTGAAGAGCTCTGATAAAAGAGAACGAGTGGAAGCTATAATCTGCTCTGAGTACATCAGATCTGGACATTCTATCTTAAATTTAACTTGCTGCGGTAGTATCTTTCAATTTTATACGTGATACACGTCTCTCACGTTTTGTTTTGTTTTGTTTTTTTCTAAATATATTGGTTTCTTGGTTAGCTTGTCAGTTGGTATTTTTTCACTGGGTAAGAACTCTGATTAGCAAAAGAAGCAGTCATGGGAGATTGTGGCGTAGGATATGGTAAGACCAAGTCTGGGCTGGGGAACACCTACAGTATTCCCTTGTTTTAAGCAAATCCCACTTCTGCTGCAGGAAGCCACACTAAGTAGTTTTTCTGCTGTTGGTGGCAGGAGGGGTGTAAATAAAAATGTGAGGTAGTTCTTTCCACAAGAGGGAAATATTTGTCTACATAACCTCCCTGCAATGTCTGACAAATTACTAGAGCATCTGCTTGCTGTCATCTGTAAGCAAACTCTTCACTTGGTATTAACTGAACTTGATAAATCATGAGCTAGTTGCAGTTTACAGGCCCTATTTTCTGGTCCAGCCATGGCAGAAAGAGACACAAAAACCCCAAAAAACAAACATGAATCATAGAGACCACCAAGTACAAGAACTGCAAAGGCATAAGCATTAAGAAGCATATGGGGGAGGTGGTGAGAGCACATATGGATCATTTGCCAGAACCTGGGCACAGAAAAGAATAGACTGGTGGGGAATAATTTAGACTCTGCTCCCACAGCTTCTCACCTTGAAGGTTAAAAAAAGAAAGAAAGAAAGATTTGACATTCCAGTAGGATATAGAACATGGTCGCAGAGTCCGTATAAAGGACAAGTAACATAGAAATATTACAGGGTAAGGAATAGGGTATCCTGAGAAAAGCAAGAGTTGCCTGCTAAAACGTTAGTCTTTCCTACTTGGAACTTGCACTGAGCTAATAAAAAATAAATAAATAAATTGTAGCTGACAATGTTTGCCTTCTAAACTCTCTCCAGGCTACCAGACCAGGAATATCACCAGAAAGAGATCAGGAGTTAAATTATAGTTAGAAAAGGGGAGAAAATTAAGGTAGGACATTAAATTTTTATTCTGAAATTATCTCTGGCCACGACAATAAAATGTAACAAATATTCACTGAACAGTCTTACTCCTGTCTTCAGCTGTACAATACATACAGTATCATAGAACTGGCCACTAGGATTAAAATCCACCAGAACATATTTCATGTTAAGTGGCGACAGCAGCATCTCACAGAAATGTTTACATACATATATACACAGTCCACATTCAACCATTTTCACATATTTTCAGTACACACAGTTGCAGCATATTACAGTCACGTGTCTAAGTTGTTGCTCGATAAAAACCCAAGCCACTGCCTAGACATAACTGTAGCAGTTGAGCTGAGTATAATTACAATTAATTTTATATATGTCCATAGCAGAGAGATGTACAAGCCCCTAAGAAATAGAGTTGACAAATACTTTTTTTTTTTTTAAATGCTACCACAGCATTATGTTGGGCGATATTAAAACCTTTACCAACCAAATCAGTTTGTTTTTTTTAAAGTCTTCTGCTTACCAGAAATATTCTTGATGAAAAAAATTACAAAAATGAATGCTCTCTTTAAAATAATTCACACCGTTAAGATTCCAATATGGCCCAATGCTACTGACGCCTGAAGTGTTGCCTAACCTCCTGATGGAGTCCTTGAACACGACTCCCAACCACGCATTAAGTTTAAAAGTGGCTTAAGTGCCTTGCACCCAAATTGTAAAAATCCCTGGCCATCCGTACTAGAGCCAGGCACATAGAAAAGGAATGCACTTTGGTTCATACCAAATGCCCTGGGATTAATCACACTATAAAATTAAATGGTTTGAGGTAAATTTTTACAAATACAGTTGATTTTTGTCTAGTGTTAGCATAACAAAAAAATATCATTTAAAAAATCAGTCTGATGTTAAAAGATACAACAAAGACCATCTTTAACCCCTTAAACATAGGCATTTCCCGTGTAACTAACCGGTGGTTACCTTTCTCACTGCCTGATGATGAGTCACGCCTTATGGTTTCTATTAAGGCCTGTAAGTAACTAGATATTTAAGACAGATATATCTCTGCAGAGGTGGGTTCCATCCTCACCACCTGGTATTCGAAAGAGTTAAAGAGGCCAAAAAATGCATGCCCTACAACATGGCATTCGGAACAAAAGGCACATTGTTAACACTAAGGGCACAACTTCTCCTCTACGGTTGATGTGCACTGTCCAGCATCCCCGTGCTGTTCCAGTCGTACAACGCCCTGACGTGGTCATGCGCACTGTGGAGGTACGAGGGACGGAGGCAGATGAGACTGCAACCAAAGACAAGACACCGTGCTAGTCTGAAATCTGAAAACAGCTCAGACATCCCTAGACAATGGTAACCTGTGAGACCAAGGACTGTTTCCAAGCCAACTCCTAGTAGCCTATTAGAGCCCTTCATTTAAGATCACAGAGATGCAACATTTTTTTTTTTCTTTTTTGGACATCGTAATTAAGCTAGAATTTTTTTCCAAAGCAGCCCTGTCACTAAACACTGAACATGGTGGCTCTTGTGAATGAAGTAAATTTCACTGTATTTGGGGGGTGGGGGTGCATAGTGCTGCACTTATAGTTTGGCTTAAAAGTTTCCGGTTACATTTGTGAATATAGTCACAAATGCACTATTGGCATCTTAAGAACCAGTTTTATGTGGTGGGGTAAAGACAAGCAGTATTAGTCCATCTACAAATTTTCACATGTATTTTAAAGGGATGTTTCTTCTATTAATGGCAGGCTCAGGTTCATGTAAACCTAAATGTGAAGATGAGGATGGGTATGGAAGAGGAGTCTTGCAAGGGAAAAACAGCCTTTATGTTTTTATTTTACTGACCTCAAGAAGCGAACCATCATTCAGAGGCTTATGGTTTTACAAAGCCACCACACCAAGTCTTACACTTGTTATGCCTTTAAGCCAGAATTTCAATAATAAATACACAATCTTTAAATTCTATAAGCCACTGATTGGGGGTATCATCACATAGGAGCATCATTTAAAAAGCAACTTACGACCATATTATTGCACTTCCACAGATGACACAGAAATGTATACGATATGCTAAAGAATTTGACTAGGGGAAAGAAGCTCTCATTTCTAAATACAGAAGTACAAATTAATTTATCAATGACACCCTTAAACAGTAAAGCAAATAACAACATCACTATCTTATTAATAAGCTAAACGTATTACTGCGTTTTTTGGCAAATATCTGTAATATTTCCTGAGCGTTTTTCTCCACCAACAACTGACAAAGCCTCAAGATAAGTGTTTTGTTCCAAAAACTAATTTTTTTCTTTTTTTTCCTTTTTAAGTAAGAGAAACTGTAGGACTAATATTTAAAGAACTTAACCGGAAACTTTCTTGGCCTCGCCGGGGACCATGCTTTAAGTACTTGTAAATCAATTTACAGGCAATACAATAATATCTGTGCATATAAAAGAGTATTTATCCTAATTTATACTACCCAAAACCTATTACCCAAACAGGCAAAAATCTTTCTATATTAAATTGCACATACTAAAAAATTTCTTCCACGTGCCTTGAAATTGATAAATACCACTGCTCATACATTAGTGATAAAATACTGAATTTTTCACTTTGAAAATAATTATTATTCAGAGACGAAAATATTCTTTTACCTAACTCTCAGTTACTTTCCCAGGTAAAGTGTCATTCCCACAAAAACAATCAGTGCAATCCAAAAGGAAGACAGAGGAATGCAATTTGTGATTTTTCTAATGATGCAAATAAGTCAAACCATTTAACTGGAGATTGAGCTTCTCCTCCTTTAAATTTGTTGTTAAAATTGGACTCACTGAACAGTCACAATGCCTTCTGTTCAGCAAGAGGATTTGCAACCTTCTTTCTTTTTAAAGAAAGAGTTGATGCTTTCCCAGGCTAAGAGAACCTTACAGTGGCACCTGAAAAGCGTGAACTCACTCTAATTTGCTAAACCTTCTTTGGAACTATGGAAATCCCCACCTTAAGTAGCTAGGCTGCTGTTCTTTTTTTAAACTGGGATATGAAACAATGGTCATAATCACAGCTGAAATGTCTCTCTTCTGTATTAACAGTCTGGGATATATATCTGAAGGAAGGGAAAAAAAAAAAAAAACCTGAATGCAAGCAACAGATGTGTGGTAAAAGAGGAACAGAGAGGAGGAAAGCAAAGAGGAGGAACAGTTCATGGAATACATTTCTATATTTAGGTGCAAAACCAAGTCCATGATCTGAGGCTTCTTTACAAAACAGCTTGCTGATCATATTAGAGAATTTGAAGGAACACACACGTTTCCATTTATCCACCCAGGTGTGCTTGGGCAGCTTTTAGAAAGTCAGAATGCCGAGTGGGCATTTAAAACCTTGGGAAGGTCGTGTCTGTTTGACCACTGGTTTAGGAAAAAAAAAAAATCTCTTTAAGGTGCAGTTCTTCTTAGAGTATCATTGTCGTCCTGACCCTTCTCCTCCCACCCTCACTACCACCCACGTGACTTATGGGAAACGGAGGCAGGACCTGCTACACCTGTGCGTGAACCTGGAGCATGGAGGGAGGAGGGGGCCCTGCGGGGGCAGTCGCCTCGGGGAGAATATACTATGAACCATAGAAACAGTGAATGTCTTTGACACCAATCTGTAAATGCGCAGCAGTCACGAAGTAATCAATGGCCTGCCACTGATGTTTATTACTCTGCCACACTAGATACAGTAAGGCTCATCATACTTTTAGAACACAAAAACAGTTTCAGGAAGTATAAAAACTTAAAGCATTGTCCCCATGTATTTTATAAAAACAAAATGAACAACTTTCTTACATTAAAATAAGTGCTGAAAAGATACAAATGAGTTGAGTTATTGAGCAAATAAAAACAGGTCTGAGCTACTCCTTTTCAACCCGGTAAGGCTCAGCAATGTCGTACTTTCAGATCACCAGCATCAGGGGACTCAACTCAGCTAACGAGTTTTGGCAACACTGTCCTCTGCTGAATATTCCCATTGGCATCTGTCATCTGTGCCAAATTAGTCCTCAGTTTGGAAGCTGAGCTGGAAGGTGGAGGTAACTTGGAGATGGATGTGATAGCACCAGTGCTCTCGGTTATCCTCTTCACGGATGTCTTCTCCCCCGTTGGAGGCTTTGGCAGCCGCCTCCTCAGCCAGGGATGCCGTAAAGCCTGGCCAGGGGTCATGCGAACCGCAGGATCCCATTCTAAACACTGTTTTAAGAAGTCAAGGAAAAGGGGATCGTCACACCCCTTCAGTGCATTGCCCCACTCCCTGCTCTCGGGTGGGCCCCTCAGTTTCCCCCGCCGGGAGCGGCCTCCGTTGAGAACCACAGAGCCGTCTGACAGAGTCGTGACAGTGCAGTAACGGGGATAACCCTTGGAGCTCACAAAATTTTTGGCTCGTTTGGATGCATCCAGCAGTTTCTGGGAGGGCATGCCCAAGAGTTCAATCATACAAGCCAGCTGGTCCCCTTCATCTTCCCCAGGCAAGAGGGGGTAACCAGTCAGGAGCTCTGCTAAAATGCAACCCAGGCTCCACATGTCGATGGGCATGCCGTATCTGGCGCCAAGGATCACTTCCGGAGCCCGGTAAAAACGGGACTGAATGTATGTGTAGACACGCTGATGCTCGTAACAACTGGAGCCGAAATCGATCACTTTAATACCGCTTCTACCCTGCTGCTTTAATAGAATGTTCTCGGGCTTAAGGTCACAGTGAATGATTCTGTTCTTGTGCAAAGCATCCAAGCACTGCAGAATCGAGTGGGCAAACTTGCGAACCAAAGGCAGGCTGAAGCCCTGGAACTTATTCTTCTTGATGAGCTCGTACAGGTTCATGCTCAGCAGCTCGAACGTCATGCAGATGTGATTCCGAAAGGTGAAGTTCTCCAGCATGTGGATGACGTTCATGGTGTTGTCCTTGTCCTGCTTCCGCAGGTGCTCCAGGATTCGGATCTCCTCCGCCGCCTGCCGGTGGAACCGCTTCTCATTCCGCACCATCTTCAGGGCCACGTGCTGGTGGACTTTGTGGTCGTAGGCCTTGACCACCTGCCCGAAGCTTCCCTTCCCGATGACCTTGAGGACCTCGTACCTGTAAGCCACGTGATCGTGGGGCACCTGCACGTAGGATCCCTGGTCGTCGTCATAGCCCCCGTTGTTGGGCCCGCCCGTCATGCCCTGGCGCTTCTTTGCATTTGGACCCAAGAAATAGATTTCGGGGTAGCTGAAAATCTCATGGTGCTCGAAGGTGGTTAGTTTTTGCACGTATTGCTTCATTGCTTGTTCAGGGGTCAGGGGGGTGGCTTTCGCCTTCCCCAGGCCTTCCATAGACTTCAGAGACGTGGAGCTGCCCTGCCGTCTGTGGATGCTCTCCAGCTGCCGCTCGGGCACCGCCGGCAAGCCCGCCTTCCCCACCGTGGTGAGCCCATTGGGTTGTGTCGTGAGCACTGTCCGCTTGTTACTGTTATCCTCGAACAGCTGCTGAACCTGGATCTGGCCGTGGCCGTGGCTGCCGACGTGTAAGTGATCATTCATTGTGTGCTTACTGCCGCCAATCTGGAAGGCAGAAAGCAACCGTGAGTAGGATGCAAGAGGTCTGTCTGTTCACACGGGGTATTTTCCAAGTCAGCCCCCAGCCCACCTTTACAAAATCCGATCTGTCTGAATGTACCGGCAGTCAGTTGCACTACATGGAAAGAGCTGTACGCCCGGGCGGGACCTCATGAGAACCCGGACGGGGAGAGTGGATAGGCTGCTGACAGCCTCTGAGAAAACAAAGGGAAAAGACGAGCGGACTTGGTAAGGCTACGAAACTTGGGATCCTGAAAAACAAGGACCCCAGGAGTGCTACACCTGACAGACCAGCAGCTTGCTGCACATATCCAGGCTCTTGGGAGCAGGTTCCCTGTGGAGGCCGAGAGCGTCTGTCTTGTTCACTGGCCTCTCCCTAACATTCAGCACAGGGTCTGGCACCCCCCAGGCATTCCCCTCAGCCCAAACCTAATATAAAACGAAACAGGACACAGAGAAAGCGCGAGCATGTAGTCTCTGCGCTGGCTCTACCCCCTCCAGATCGTAACCCCTTTCACACTTCACTCAGTAGCCTCCTCGTTACCAGGAGGGCAGGGACCACGTCTGTCCTGTCCACTACTCTCTCAAAGTCTAGCTAGCTCTGTTGTGAAAACACTAGCATCTTCATTCTCGGTCTTCTCTACCACTTGGAAAACTGACTACACCTAGGAAAATGTATGAACCACTGGCAAAAAAAAAAATGTGCACTTTTAGGCTTGAGAGATTCCCATGTAGATATGCACTGTAGCATCCTGTAAACCCCTAATCTATTTTTAAAAACGTCTGGGCTTCATTGACTGTGATGACCATTTAAGGCCATTCAGCGCAACAAACCAACCACCAACCACCACACAGTCTGGGGCCTTCCTTTGGTCAATGGCTCAGCTCTCTTCACAGTGTATTTCCGTGGGCTGCTGGGATACTCAGCTTTCCAACAAGGAATACAGAGTAGCGACTTCTATTTCAGGCACACAGGCCATCCCTGAACACTGCCGTCTAAACAAAGCTGACCGTGCAAGCCAAGGGGCCCCCAGCCTTCTACTGAGAAACTGCTTGGGATTTCTTTCAAGTATTATTATTGCAAAGACGTGAGGGAGGGCAGAGCACTAGCAGCTAGGATCTCCTCTCAGTTAGGAGTTCTCGCCGGCCTCAGACAAACACCCACAAGTCTTAATGCATCCTGCTTGGTGATTTTTATATAAAATCTTAACCATCAGTTCCTCATTCACAACGCAGCTCATTCACTCAACCAGTATGATGGGCTAAGGTCTAGCCGCACAAGTGGCAGAGTCCCTGCCCTGCAGGAGCTTATTACAACCAATTAGCGCAACGCTTTGCGGTAGTTTTTCTGTGAGATCTTTCTGAATCCTACCTTTCCGGCTTTATATACTACCCAAAGAGTACAAGCAGTCTGTATTTGTCACATGGCAAGTTAGGAAGTGGTCTGGAATCACCTGGATACCAAAATGAAATTTCAAGTCCTTCTTAGTAGCAGACCAAGACCTTCGCATTTTCTTTAACTGACATGTCACCTGCACAGCGATTATGTGAGTGAGCTTTCTCCCTGCTTGCTTCTAAACGTGGAATACAGTACAGTCCCTGGGCCTGTCCGAAGTGTGATTTCATAGACTGAGGGATTTTACTTCTCAGACCAATTTTGTGAAGACTTCTAGTCAAACCCTTTTATTAAAGTCATAGATGATAGCTCATGCTAGGTGAACTTTTGTCAGGGTAGCTGGACAGGTTATTTTATCCCCATTCGATGCCAAAAGCAGAACGGTCCATAAAAATGAATCAGGAACTCCATGAGTATATATAAAAGTAGTACTGGCTTGTCCAACTGCTTTTGTTCCCAGGCCCACACTCTGCACCCCTCCATCCCCACTGTGGTCTTTCAAGCACCAGGAAATACAAGGACCTGAAATTCAAAAGCTATCTCTTCTAGAGAACCATTCTCTTCAGGGTGGGAAGGAGGGATTCAGAAGAAAAACCTACATTACCAGTGTACGTGCCACAAAAAGCCTGAGGCTTCACTAGGGACAAAATTAACCTTGGGGCTTCAGCAACTCCTAAAAAGACAGCAAAGCAAAACTTTCTGAGCATCAGAAATTCACTTCAGTTTTTGCAACAGCAATTTCATGTTGGGTGCAATTAAAAATATAACCCACAAGTTTAGTGGCTAGCACCAGAGAGAGTTTGACAATTAACTGGTTCACCTCCTATCCCTCCAAACTCCTTCTCTGGGTCTTCTCAGCTGTCTCAACTATTAGTTCACCTACTCTTGGGTGGGTTTGGGGGTCCTCCAGGGTTCAAGCCTCAATTCTCCTGGCTTCTCAACTCCCATAGTTCTCCCCGGTTGATCCTGACCACAGCCAGGGCTCCAGCAACCACCCAAGGGCTGACGTGTGCCACCTCTAGCTGGGCCTGCCCAATATACTCTCCTGAGCCCTGGCCCTGGTGTCCAACTACAGACCCATGGCCTTTCCCACAAGCAATTCAAACTGAATTCACGATTTTCCTACCCAAACCATTTCCTCCTCCCACACCCTCAATGTCCAATAAATAAAAGGCTTCACCTCCACAGTCACTCAAGCTTTACATCTGGAAATCCTTCTCAGCGTCTCCCTCACCTTCCGAGTCCCCATTAAGCCTTGTCGTCTCTCTCCATCCTACTCCCTCTCCATTGACTGGGCCTCACTGTCCACTCCTAACATGCCCCCTGGCTTCTTGGTCTAGAATTCCTCAAATCTCTTCTCTCCAAAGTACTTCTAGAGTTGTCACTGAAAACGGTCAACCTGACATTAACCTCACTTTTGCTCAAGGGCCTACAACTGTACTCCATTTCCACAGATAACACAAGAACTGATAGGCAAGGACACCAGGTTCTAAAATGTAGCACATAAATGACCTCAGTCCTTCCTTCCAATGTCATCTAGCACTGTTACAGTTCTGAGAATAACAAAGCCGAGTTCCCCAAGAACTGTGGAGACACCATGCTCTTTCAAGCTCCTCTGCTTTTCGGTGAAGTCATGTTTCATAGTGGTTACGAGTCGAGGCATTTTCAATTAGACACACAGGAAATGAATCCCAGCTCTATCACTTACTAAATGTGTGACCTTGGGCGATTTACTTAATCTCTCTGAACCTCAGTATGCTTGGCTGTAAAAAGATGGCAACAGGGCTTTCCATTAGGGCTATTAGGATTAAATTAGGTAAAATGTATAAAGTACTTCGTAAAGAAGAGCTATTATCATCATCCTTTCCAAAAGCTGCTTGGAATCTCCTTCCTAACCCCCCAGCCTCCAATGTCCAGTTCAACTCTCACCTCTTCTGTGAAACATCCCCTTTCCTTCCCTGTGCATTTAGCCCACGGTTAGACCCGACAGACTGTTAAGGCCTATTTCATCTTACTGAAGTGTTTCTGACACCTGATGTACCCACCTGGCTGTGAGCAATTCAAGGGCGGGGTCACCTCTTATCTTTGTTAAGTCCCTATTAACATAAACCCAAACATACAGTAAGCACTCAGGTAGTATCTATTGACCGTAAGAACACATGTTAATAAACCCTTGCTAACTGATACCTCTCCGAGTTCTATTTGGGAACTACCTTTGTACCTTCATAAGAAAACATGAAGTTAACGTCCAGGGAATTGGGAATCGTCCCTGGGGATCCAAGTCACAAGATGTTAGGCGTGCAGTGCATCAGCAGAGACTTAAGGCAAATGACAGCCGGTTAAAAAGGACCCAGAGTAGATGCATCAACTAGACACCTAAAAGCCGTGGGTGGCATCTTAAAAACTCTCCAGATGTTACGGGCATTCAGTTGCGAGGCTGTAGTACGGAAGGCCTTTGATCTCAAACACTGCAGGACTCTGTAATCACGACAAAATTCAGAAGCACAATTAACTGATTATAGAAAAAGGGGGTGGAGGGAGCTCTAGAAGAGTCACACTTTTTCCAGAACACATATGCCAGGCCTACATTAAAAACCTCTCACTCAGCCTCTTGAAGTCTCAGAACGTGGCTTATTCCTATTTGCCACGGCCTACCTAGCATGGCTGTCACATTTAAAAATATACACAGAATGAATGTAGTTGTTAGGTATGTACAATGTATGGGTTCAAACAGAGAGACCTACAAAAGCCTTCTCTGCCCATGAAATAGTTTAGTATGAAAAATTATGTAAGAACAATAGTCTAACCAGTTTGGTAGTTTTAATCTCTTCCAATAATAAAGTGGAAAATAGCAGATACTTCACTGTGCTAACATTTTTGAGCATTTTGAAACTTCCCTGAAGTCCTCTTAGCAATGCTGTATAGTGTTATGGGAACAGAACTGAGTGCAAAAAGTTTGGATTTTAGCTGCTCCTCAAACACAGACAGCCTGTGTGGCCCTAAGTCGAATTATCTACTTTTTCTTCTTCAAAATATTTCTATTTTTAAAACGAGAATACTCATTCTTCTTTAATCCCAATTATTTTATAAAGGTAAAATGGTAACTGGAGACTGCTTTAAACATCAGAACAGTTATAGCAGTGATATAATACTCATATTTGGGAATTAAAAAAATAAGTATATTATTATCTCCCATACAACATCAAAAGAAAAAAAAACTAACAGGAATCGAGACAGTTACTGGGTACACTTTTAGGACAAACAGAAAAAAACAAAATGACTAAGTATACAATAATATATCCATGGAGATAGGGAACAAAAGGGCAATGGACTAAATAAATTCCAAAGTTCATAATCTTGATAATCACATATTTACCCACCTACTATTTCATTTACAAGGGAAAATATGGGCAAGCTCCTGTGACAAAACCATTTTCCTCTCCTCAATAGCCTCCCCCCCCATTCTAAAACAGCTCTTCCTAAGTATAAGTGCTGTGGAAAAAAAAAAAAAACACAAAAACCTTATAAACACCTGAAAGACATATGAGACTATGGCTCTGCAAAGGTTCCTGCATTTATTACGAAATGAACAAACTTCCTAGGATTAGCAGTGTCAAACTAGATGTTGAAGCTAGCTCAGGAGGGCCTGGGCTTTTAGCTCCAGCCTTGATATGAATTGGCTGGGGAATCTTGACCAAACCAGTCAACCCGTCTGACTATTTCCTCATCTGTAAAATGAAAGAGTAGAACCAGACAAATGCTGTGGTCTTTTCAAACTCTCTTGTTCTACGAAATCTGCAATGTTGTACAAATAAAATCAAAACTAAACCACAATCAAAACCTAACTTCACACTTCCCAAACCCAGTCTCTAATGACCAATAGCATACTGGAATTTTAACTATACTATACCATAACAAAATACAAGCATCTATTCCTAGGGGTCCTGAGAAGGACCCTCACATCTTTTCATTTCTGGTCCACTGCAGGCTGTTCCTCCAGTGGGCACCTTCGGTTTTCTCTAATCTCGTTAGGTACGTCTATTGGAAAAAGGCTCTGATCTAGTAAGGCTCAGTCTTGGGAGTCCAGATGCAAACCAAGTACTTTCTTTCCCAGGTCACACCAAGTCATGTGATTGCATCCACACGTGGAAAAAAGTCGATGTGATATTTTCCAAATTGTCAGAGGTTTCCAAACCAAACAAACAAATAAACCCAAACCCCTAAAGCCAACGGCAATTCCTCAACTAAAACGTCGCTATGACAGGAACATTCAACCATAACATACAGAATCAACCAGCCTAACAGATTCTCTTCCACCATCAACAGTGCAACACAGATCAGTTAACTTCTGTGTGGTGAATTCCTAGCCCTTGGTCACATGTGGGGGGGGTGGGGGGGGAGGGAGGGAGGGAGGGAGAGAGAGAGAGAGAGAGAGAAGGGAGGGAGAGAGAGAGAATGACTACCTAACAACAAAACGGTTCTCCTGTAAACTTGTGCACATCGGTCCAGGTCCAAGGGGGAGATACCCCACTGCAGCTATCCTCTCACAAATTCTCCAATAAAGGAGTTTCCCCACAACACCTGACCCTCAGAGCTGCTTCTCTGTAGACCAGAAATGGCCTTTCTACAAGAATTCAACTTTCACTAGGCAAATGAAGCCATACTCCTCCCAAGCATCCCTCACGCAGAACCACCTTAGGCCATTCTTCTGGAGGATCCAACTGGAAATAGGACCTGGGAAACCACCACCTCCTCCAAAAGTGCACACCTCCTCTAAGCAGTCACCTTCCAAGGGCGATCTCTGGGAGCTGAGAAAAGGCACATGCTGCAGTCAAATCCAGCTTGCCAATCTGCAGCCACTAGTCCCACGATGGGCTCTCCCCTCCCTCTCCACCCACTGAGGGAGGGCAGCACCTGCCAGGAGCCCTGCCCTTCTCACTTCCAAAGCAAAGGCGCCTCTTTCCTTTTGAATAATAACCAAATGCAGAATCCTACAGGGGTGGCTTGTTGTTTTGACTGCTGCTGTGGCTCTTATTTTTGTTAATGTTAATTACAATTTCTGCTGTGCTCAAACCTGTAGCACTCATAAAACATGCTTCCACACGCGGGGGACAATTGGCGGTGCTCCCTGCTGGCTGGAGCCAGGCCTGAGAGGCTCTTCGGGGGATCGATTTTCCGGGCAGGACGGCCTGACTGTCCCCTAACACATATCTGTTCTATAAATACCCAGTACCCAACGTGGTGGTGGTGGTGGGGGGGGGTTGCTGGGGGATGTTTATCCGGTCAGGGAAAGGAGCTCTGGGAAGCAAGGACGGAAAAAAAGAGGGAAAAAAGAAGGAAAGCAGCAAGGAGGAAGTTCCGAGGAAGAGGAGAGCAGGGGTGGGCGGGCTCCGGAGGGGAAGTGAGGGGCCCACGCCACGAATCTTCCTTTGTGGCTGCAGCTTTGGGCTCGCCCAAGTTGCATAGGGTGGCGTCCAAGAGGGGCCACTAACCAGGGGCGTGGAGACACTCGCACTTCGACCTCTCCGCTCCCGGCGTCAGAACCCCACCGTCCGGGTTGTTTATGCCCCGAGCCCCTCCCGCACCCCTTCCCCCCGGCCTCCCGCGGGGCTGGGTCTCACCGTGTGGGCTGCGGCGGCAGCGTTGCTGGCCCGGAGAGGCGGCAGGCCGATCGGGGAGGGCGGGCCGGTGCCCACTCCGCTCCGGGGAGCCCCCGCACCGAGCCCCGGGGAAGCCTGAAGCTGACGAACGGCGCTGTCCCCTCCTCGGCCTGGGAGCCACGCGCGGGAGGAGACAAAAGAGGGTCAGGGGAGAGAAAGTCACCCAGACCCCGTCGCCCCGCCCCACCCCTCTGGGTAGCGAACCCGCTCTCCCCGGGAGAGAGGCCGGACGGTAAAAACAGGCGTCCGGGGGAGTAAAAGGGCGCCCGGACCCCGGATCCCAGGCGCGCAGCCCCGGGCGGGGCTCGGGCAGCTGCAAAGTTAAGTCGGGCGCCGGCGCGCGAGTTCGCGACCCCGCGGCTGAGCCGGGCTGGGCCGGGGCTGGGCGGCCCACGTCGCAAGCGGCCACAGGCCGGGAAGAGGATTGGACTGCCGACAAGGGCGCGATGGCCTCGCCAAACCCGGGCGGGGGGGTGGGGTGGGGAAGAGGCCCGGGACGGCCCCCGCCGGCCGGGTCGCAGGGCTCCGCTCGGTGGAGCCCTGGGGCCGGCGTGCAACAATGAGCGGAGCCGAGGCGAGGGCGCGCCGTCCGCTCGGGGGCCCCAGCCGCCGCGCAGACTTTGTTCGAGGTCCCGCAGGCAGCGGGCGCCCGCGCCACGAGGGCTGGACCCGGGCGGCGCGGGGGCCGGCGGGGGCGGGCGCCCGGGGCGGCGTGGCGGCCCGGCCCTCCTCACCGGTCGGGTAGGCGGCGGGAGCGGCGGCCGAAGGTTTCCTGGTTAACATGGCCGCTGGAGAAGAAAATGCATTTCAGGGCTGCTGTCTCCGCCGCCGCCGCCGCCGCCCGTCCTGCTGCTACTTCTCCCGACCGCCGCCGCCTCCCGGTCGCCCCTTTCGCGGGTCTCCGGCGCCTCCTCGCCGCCTCGCGTCAGCTACAGCCAGACACACACAGTCCGCTGCATCCCCGCGGCCCGGGCCCGCCGCCGCGAGTCCCCCGCTCTCCTCCTCGCCGCCGCCGCCGCCGTCCTCCTCTTCCTCGGGCGGCTGCAGCACCCCCCGGCCCGTGCACATGCCTCGCCCTCCCCTGCGCGCCGCTGGCCTCCCCGAGTCCCTCACATAGGGCGCGGGGGAGCGGGCTGCGCCGCCAGGACCGACTCGCTCGGGAGCCTCCTCCCGGGCTCGCGCGTGCGCGCCCCCGCGCACACTCGCACTGGCGCCCGCGCGCGGCGCGGCCCGGGAAGGCAGCTCCGCCCCCGCTCCCCTCCGCCGCGGGTGCAGGCCCCGCCCTCGGACTCCCCAACCCCCACCCCCCCAGCCTAGCCACACGCGCTCACGTACACCCCACCCCCACCCCGGCCACCCTCCGGAGTCCCTACCCCACCCAGTCATCTGCATAGCCACCCCTCCACTCCCCGGAAAAGTCTGCAGTCTCCGCTCGGCCTCCGCCTCCCCCTCCGGCCATCTGCACCGCTCCCCTCGGCTCCCCTACTAACGACCTTTTCCCCTCCCCGGCCTCCGGCCCCTGCAGCACCCCTCCTGTCTCCCTACAGCGCAACCTACCACTGCTTCCCTCCACCGAAATCGCTGCAGAGACCCCTCCCCTTCCACGAGGGCCCCCAAACACATGCATTTTCAGTTTTCTGAACCCAATGGCTGCTCACAGACAATACTGTCCCCCCTCTCTGGTCCCAGGGGCTTAGCCGGACCCTCTCCCCAGTCTATCATGTAAATAACTTAGTCGTGCGAGGGTCACCTCGGTAAGTCAAGCCCGAAAGAGGGCCGCAGCTTAGCTTGGTGAACCCCGAGCGTGGGCGAAGGAGGGGGCTGCCCTCCCACCTCCACCTCCACCATACACACCCTCCCCAATTTACTGACACCAAGTGACCGCTTTCCAGTCTCTAGGACAGGGGAGGCTGAGAGGCGCTTGTGGATGGCTGCTGAGGACGCAGTTGGCTGTGGGTTGCTAGGCAAAAATAAACATCGGAGACACCTCCCAGTGCCTTACAACTCAGAGCCTTTCTCCTGCGCGGCCGCTGGGAGAGACACACCTTCCTTTCAGCTCTCCGCCGTCCGGGAGAGACAGCTTTAATTCTTCTCATTCCCAGAGACATGTCTCTCTCCCCTTCCCTTCTGAGACACGTGGAGAACTTCCCTGCCCTCTCAACTTGCCATCTACAGCCTCTCTTTCCCTTGCAGACTGAAAAACTGCTTGCCCATCTCACACCTGCGTCCTGTCGTGTGTGGAACATCCTTTGTACAAAGGTCACAGGTTTTGTCACTTCAACAGTTAGGAAGGAGGAAAAGCCAGGCGATCACCGACTACGGGCCCCGAAAGCTATTCGCGGCACTTCTTTCCGGAGAAGTGCCCAGTTTCTGAAGTTCTGGGGGACCTGGGTCCCTTGTGCTCCGCCTCGCGTATCTGCCGGGCCTCTGGCTGGACCAAGTTTGCAGGCCTGAACTAGAGCAGACGCAGATCACCAGGGGGCCACCTCCTGCGGAGCCCCATCGCCCCTACTGTCTGCAAATTGTCATAGCAATCTCCCAGAGCCGGCACCCTCAGCGTTCTACAAATGAAACGGAGTGTCTCAAAGATAGACTGTGACCCTCTCAGTCTCCAGGGGCCCTACAGAGGCATTAAAGATAGTGTGCATTGGCAGAGGAGACAAGTAGCAAAGAGCAGAATTTTGCCTAGTGGTGTGTCCCTCCAAAAAAACCCTTTCTTCCTGGTGACTTCTAATCAAGTGGAACCACAGTGAAATGATCAATCCGATAATACGCCTCTAGAACAATAATAACCTGATCTGGTCCCAGCAAGAAATAGTCCCCTTGCCTGCCATCCCATTCAAATTGACTTGGGGAAACATCTAGTGTTCAGCATGAACTAAAAGGAAAGAGGCTACTTAGTAGCAGAAGTGAAGCCAGAACCCATTCCCTGGCTCCCAGTCTAATTTCACTATGCTTTCTATTATATCACCCTGGATTGTTAAGAATCTCACAACTCTTTCCTTTTCAAAACAATTATTTTCGTACCATATTCCTTTTTTTTTAATGAGTACTCCGTATAACTGCTATTCAAATAAAAAATTTGAAGCCAAAAATTCAATTTTAATATAACCTGACACCCCTTTTTACTTAAATCATTCTTGCAATACTTCAGTGGAAACTAAATATGGCACTGCTTTTTAATGAATAAGGGAAATGCTAACTACTGGAAGTCATGGTTTGTAAAATCCAAGTTAGTAATATTAATCAACACATTAAACACGAGGAAAAGGAGCACTGGCTTTTTTTTTTTTTTTAATAGAAGGACACAAAGAATCAATAACTTTAATCAAAGAAAGAAAAAGATACATGTTTGGGGAACTTTTCCTAGTATGGATTTATGACATGGCAAGTATAATTTCAGTTTTGTATTTTTTTGTTGTTTTGTCTCAAGGAAAATTTGCTATTGGTCTAATCTTTGGCTATTTTATTTATAAATGGCATGCCTTTCAAAATTATATTCTTATTTAGCTCAAAATTAGCATTTACGATTTCTTGGATTCCTCTCATACTGATGACTTCAGCCTGAATTAAGGTCAAATACTTGTACAAATGCACCCCTTGAGCTTTCAAGGAGAATGAACTGAGTAAATGCTAGGAGTTACTACCTTCAATCTTTATTAATTTAATGCATCATTATTAATTATACTGGATAGTTACCTCTTTATAAAACTCTTTCCCAAATATTATCATGTTTAGTCTTTACAACTCACGACCTGACCAGAGTTGTATTGTTGCTAATAGTAACCTGATCAGGGAGCTCCAGTCTGTTAGTAAGTGTCTGCTCTTTGATTCTTGCCTGTTGGAAAAACCCCATCTGTTTTGTATGTTTATAAAATCCAGACTCAAATAACAAATAGGCAGGCAGGATGTGGCCGGATTAGAGAGAAGGAAACTTTGGAGAACTCAGAATGGAGCCTTGTGGAAGGAAGTCGAGTTTTCACTGGGAAAAGTAGTGATCATAGAGAAATTGGAAATGAACAAGAAAATTGCTGGTTTCAAAACACATTGACTCCTTTAATCCTTTTATCCCAGAAACATTTACAAAGAATTTAATATGTGCAAGGCCTACAGGATATGATGAATCATCAGACGTGGTGGGCTAGGCTTCAGTCTGCAAATCTATTAGGACCTCATTCTTTTATCCAATTAAGCAATACACGGTAAGCAGTTAACATATTTTTGACACTATTAGTACTGGGGCTACACAGTTAAGTAAACAATCTCTGGCTCTGGGCATCGTTATTAAGAAGCTCACAGTCCAGGAGAGGAGACCAGACATTGAATGATGTGATGGGGCCAAAATTGAGGCCGGTGGGAGATCAACGGGGGCGCGCAGAGGGAATGATGAGCTCTACCTGAGCGGTGACTGGCATCAAAGAGGCCGTGCTTCGGTGAAGGTTTTCAAGATGCTTGGGAGTTTGCCAGTCAGACAAGCCAGGCCAGGATATTCTAGGCAGAAGAAATAGGGTGTGCAGAGGTACCGAGGTGTAAGAAGGCATAGTGTATTCTGGGAGACGGGTCTGCAATTCAAAACAGGGGATGCTTGGGGTAGCAGGGAAAGGGGTGGTACTGTCACCCTCATAAAGTTAGGGTACTGGATGAGAAGCCAAAGTTATATGTGGATTTTCAACTGCACAGGGCTGTTTGCCCCTAATCCTCTCATTGTTCAAGGGTAAACTGTATGTAATAAATATATATATTCAATATCGACCTCTATATGTCGCTCTATATAACCTATTATATATATAAAACCCGTTATACACTATGTATACATATATAAAATCCATTATACATATATATACATGTATATGAAATCAACGACCAAGTTCCTGCCATGTGTCAGGCATTGGGCTCTCGGTATTCGGAACCGAGCAGATAAAGTCCTTGCTCCGTAGATCTGTATTCTAGTGCAAGGACACGACAGTGAACAATACGTATACTACATGTCAGGTGGCGATGAGCACTATATGGAAAATGAAGTGAGGTAAGAGAGCAGGGAGAGATGGGAAAGATGGGAGATAGTACTCTTTTACTTAGGGTCATCAACGAAGGCCTCCCTAATAAGGTAACGGCCTTTTAGCAGGTGGAAATCTCCAGGCGGAGGGCCTGGCAGATGCAAAGGCCCTGCAGTGGAAACATATTGGAAGGGCAGTAAGAGGGCAGGAAGTGGGCCAAAGGGAAAGAGATAGCTAGGATCCGGGTCACGGTAAGGAATTTGGATTTTACTTTGATTGACTTGGAAAACCAAGACTTCTGTGCTCAAAAAGATACCGAACTTAGAGTGGGAAGTTACTATTTCATTATTTACTTACTTATTTTACAATCTTCAATGTGTATGAAGTCTCACACCTGTTCTAATTCACATCCTACTAGGCACTGTGGAAGGTAAAAACCAAACACACACTATTTTCAAGGAACTTTCAGTCTAGCTTGGGAGAAAACTCATATTCTAGGAAACATTTCAGCCGCACAGTGAAGAGCACGTGCTTTATATTTTCCTGTTTCTCCCCCAGACCCACCTTTCCACCCCACTCTCTGCCATAGGAGGCCATACAGGAGGCATCCATGGGCTCCCTTGACCATGAGCTTCTAGTTGGGTTTAACCATCGGAAGGTCCTGGCAAGAGCCCCGAGGGCTTGAGGAGAATGAAGCTGCTTATCTCCCTGGCTCGCCACAGGTTGGCTAGGACCTTTGACTAAAGCCCTCAGCTCATGTCAGGCAGCTCTTTCCTACAGCTAGAGCTACTCCCTTGGAGTTCTGGACACTGTTCAGTCCCCTCACCCCTTTAAGCCCAGAGGCGGTCAGGGTTTCTTGCTGTGGCTAGCTCCAGGGGCTTGATTTTCCCTTGCTGACTTCCCTTTGCCCTAGCCATACTCATGTACACAGTCCTTTAATTGAACTCTTTGTGCCACGTTTTTTTCTGCCAGTTCCTGACTGATACAGAGGGCAATATATATAAGTACCATCTAGTATAGGTTATGGAATCTAAATGCCGTATAACTCTAGGGGGCTGGGAGAAGCTGTGCTCGTTGGAGGAATCAGAGAGTGGGATTCCTGGCGAAGGCAGAATTTGATCTGGGCCTCAGAAAATGAGCAGACTTCTCTTAAGCAGAAGAAAAACTCTCCAGGCCAAGGGCACCGTGCGAGTGAAGGCAGAGAAGTGGGAATGAGCTCTGCAGAAGAGCAGCAGTCCCCGGAATCGAGAGGGGGGCTGGGGAGGACCAGGGAACGGCTTGGTGAGGAGTGGAATGGGGCACATCTGGGTCATTGATTGCAACGAAAGCCAGAGAGAGGAGTTTCCACTTGGTGTGGATAGAAATGAAGGCCACTAGAGATTTCTGAGCAGTGAGTTGACCTGAGGAAAGTGCTTAGCAAGGAATGTGATCAATTTGGCTGCCTGTGTGTTAGAAAGATGAGTAGGGAGGGAGTAGAGGCAGAAAAGACCAGTTTGGAAATGGCTTCCAGAAGTAGCTGAGGGTGGTGGCACAGGGAGGCAGGGCAGATACTGATTATTTGGATGCTCTCTCTAGAGCCCAAGAGAGGGGCCTTTGAAGTAAGGAGAGGCCAGGAGTAATGGAAGCACCAGACGTTTTCCTTGCTACCTTTGGGTCTCAGAAGCATACAGAATTCTTAAAGCTGCTTATCAAGGCGTTTTGCAATAAAGCTTATTAAAATGATCAGCTAAAGTGAGACATAATTATGAGATAACAAGACAGGGAAACGGGGACTCCGGAAAGATTCCCCCATCACACCTCTTCCCAGTGGTCCATAGACAGGATTTATCAATCACACAGGGAGGATGAGTTCTCATAAATGAGGAACGAACAGTGTGTTCCAGAGCCCAGTTGTATTGGCCAGCGTCTCATCTATCGTGAGGATTGATGCACTGACTTCTGACTGATGTTGGCTGTTTAAACTCAGACTAAGGGGTACATGTCATTCAAAGAAAATGCAAAAATTGGAAGACACCCCATCTTCCCTTCATTATCTTGGAGGTATTATAAAGAGATGGAGAGGAGACACACCAACAGGATCTGGAATGATCCATGCCCCAGTTCGCAAGGCAACCTTGGGCATTGAGGTCCCCTACACCTGGCAGGTATGAGCCACTCCTGCATCTTTGGACCCTCTGGCTCCAGGCCTCCCTAGGCCAAGTCTGGGGATACAACTCTTGGCCCTCCTTGGA
This sequence comes from Halichoerus grypus, assembly GCF_964656455.1. Lineage (NCBI taxonomy): Eukaryota > Metazoa > Chordata > Mammalia > Carnivora > Phocidae > Halichoerus > Halichoerus grypus. The sequence continues at coordinate 131,019,074 of NC_135717.1, read as the reverse complement.
TAGAGGTCTATTATAGGGCAAGTTCAGAAGAGTCTGGTTCAGAATAATCCTGCTCATCAGAGAAACCCAAAGATGTAGAACTGACGCCAGTTCTGAGGGCTTCTAAGACCTCAGTTAGATGGAAAGAATGCAGCACAAGGTCTAAGGCTAGGGACCTTCCCGAAAAGTAACAGTGCCGTTGGTAACGCCCTAGCTGCCTGAGTACCCTCAAAATAATAGCTAATAGTTATATAAGACACTTTTATGACCAGGTAGTATTCCAAGAACTTTACCTGTGTGAACTAATATAATTTTCACACCAATCTGCATGGTAGGTACTATTATTAGTTCCATTTTAGAGATGAGGAAACTGAGGCACAAAATGGTTAACTAACTTGCCCAAGGTCACATGGCTAAGAAATGACAAGGCAAGTATTCTGCCTATAGACTCTGTGTGGTTCCCGCTTTCAGGGCCAAGTAGAGATTTGACCAGATCACCATCACCTTTGCCTCAATCTCATGAACATTTCATGTTACAAAATAAGCCCTCAATAACATTTCATGTCACAAAATAAATTTTTCAGAGAAGTCTTTCATGTTTATATGGTCACGCAGCTGTGGTCATTCTCGGTAACCCACTACCCAAGGCAAACGTACTTCGCAGATGAGAACAGTGAGACGGGGAGAACAAAATGGTGCGCCCAGAGCCAGAGGTAGGGATGGAGGAGGCATTAGGGTCAAAAGCCAGGTTTGTTGACTGCTAACAGTTTTTTCTATTTTTTTCCAAACCAAACGATTACAAAATTGCCTTAATTTCAGAGACAAAGGGATGGATATTCCCTGAAAGCAGTCGGCACAAAATGGTCAAGTTCTGATGGCTTAGGACTTTGGCGACAAATTCCTATTTTGACATTCCCAAGAACGATTTGAGTCTGGTCTTTATTAGAAACCAGTTTAAAGAATTCACTTTACCGGATTCAAAAAAGTCCAGACACGAGTTAGGTAATTTCGTGTTTATCCGCTTGTAGCAAATCAGCCCTTTGCCTCAAGCAGATGGAAAAGTCAAGGAGTCTAGGGTAGTAGAAGTGGGTGTCCTCCACCAATCTGGCCATTCCATCTAGACCACCCTAGATCCTTGGGGAATTGCTTTTCATTAAATTATACATTTATTCATAGTCACACTCTCATTCAGGTTAAACGAGTTGATAATGCGCTTACTCATTAAGATAGTATGAACAATCACGGGAAAAGGTAAGCCCCAAACTCACTTTTTTGTTTTCAATTAGCTTGGCAAAAGTAAGAGAAATTGTTTTTGGTGATCGAATAATCTGAGTAATTGTTAAATAGCCCTTTTAACACTTTTATATTCCAAAATAGCTTTGACTGAAGAAGAGCTATGATGGCCAATACACTGTGCTTGTCAGTTATTTCTCATAAACTGGTATCGGACAAGCCCACTGTTTACACAGCAGTGTTCTCTCATGAAGGTTTCGAAATACAGAAAATTGCCTGTAAGCAAATGTGTGGCCTTTAGCACACGTGCAGGTGAATGGCCCTTGATTGGCATCTCCAACTGGCACAAAAAATTAAAATGACCCAAGAAGTACTCTCCACTACTAGTGGACAGATAATATCAATATCTAAAGAAGAGATTAAGAAGGAGTGTGTCAATGGGTCGGTAAAAAGAGGATTGCTTTTTGGAGAAAGGAAAAATATTTTTCTCAGGACAAGGAAGGGACCAAAAAAAAGTAAAGCAGCTGGGCAGGCTCTAGACAGCACGCTTTCGTCGAACGGCAGAAGAGAAATAGACCACAGCACAGGTACTGGGAAGAACGAAAAGGAAGAAAATGGGTGTGGGGAGACAGCAAGAGTCAGAGAGGAGAAGCCGGAGAGACTATATAGAAATTTTTATTTATTTGTTTTTTATTATTTTTTAAAGATTTTATTTATGTATTTGACAGAAAGAAAAAGAGAGAGAGAGCACAAGCAGATCGGGAGCAGCAAGCAGAGGGAGAGGGAGAAGCTTCCCACCAAGCAGGGAGCCCGATGCAGGGCTCGATCCCAGGACCCTGGCACCATGACCTGAGCTGAAGGCAGACGCCTAAGTGTGCCACCCAGGTGCCCCAAGACTATATAGAAAGTTTTATAAGGAAGACGGGGACACGCTGAAATGTTTGAGGTGAGGCTAAGCATGAGGTAAAGGGGAGAAAACAAGACATGGAAGTAGGACCCGAATGCTCACATCCAACGATGTTCTCATGCTACGCGCGGCTCACCTTACTAAGTGACCTGACTGCTTCTGTGTCTGTCTCTTCCCACTTGGAGCCCTGTGTGTTCTCTCTCGCGCGCTGGAGTTGTTCCATTCCAGTCATCTATTTTCCCATCTCTCATGCCAGTGTTCTATTATCTTTTTCTCTCCGCCTAATCCACAGTGAGTGAGGAACCTGACAAACGTTTCATGCAATACATACTTCAGAGGAAAGAATTTCTCGGCTGCTTTGTCCTTGAGCTACCTGTCAAGCTCTATGCTGTTTTGCCTACACCGTGTCCTTGAAGCCTCACCCAAAGCAATGAGGCTGGTGTGTTATTCTCTGATTTTAAAGAAGAGGAAATGGAGGGTGTGAATGGTTAAGTGACTTGTTAGAAATGGGCAGTCAACGGATTGGGATTCAGGGAAATCTGATGCCAAAGCGCACTCTTACCAGCCCAGAACGACCTTCAGATTGCTCTGAGCCATGGAGAATGCCCGCATAGTTCCGTCCGACCGAACAGTGGCGTCTTCTGCTTCTATAGTGGTACTTCTGCCTTCCCCTCAATGGCTGGCGAGTGGAAAGGAAGAGGAATCCCCTCTACAGAAGTCCCGACATCAGCATGCTCAACCCAAGCAAAATCAAGTGTCTCTTCCTCTTTTGCTGGACTGTTTACATGGTGCTGTCCCAGCTCAGCCCTCATGTTGCCTTTCCTTATGTGCCTACCTCTGATGAACAGAATTGCTTCCTCTAACTACTGAGCTATTAAGACAGCCTCTGGGCGGGGGAGGGGGAAGAAACCAGACCCAGGGAATTTATGCAAAGAAATGATCTCTCAAGGATGCAAACCAGTACAGAATTACACGTTCTTGATGTGATTCAGCCAAGTACCATCATATTTGTAAAGGGGAATGTTGACTAATAATTTAACTTGGTAGAGAAAGATTATCCAACACCAAGAAATTACTGCCTATTTCAGATCTTTGAAACAAACACAAAAGTGTCTGTAACATGGTATTTGGTGAGATTTTCCTCCTTGAGAAATGAAAAATCAACATAATCTTTTGCTGAAAGCATTCCTTTATCTAAAGCTGTTGTGTGTTGTGAGCACAGCCAAATCTCATTAAATGACTAAATATCCATAACCCACAGCTGTTTAACAAGAATAAAATAATATGATGACCCTCTAAAAAGAATTTAATATTCTCTAACTTGATAAGGCAACGGAAAAGAGAAAGACACCTCTCCCCACCCTTTTTTAATAAAAGGAGTTTCACACGGGGCTAACTGATAGCGAAAGTTGTCTAAAGTGACTGTTTGTGAAGAGTAAATCTGGGGGAACACTAATATCCTGAAATCCGACAAGGTCTTACAAAGTGCCAAAGAAATCACTGAGCAGACACATGGCTAGCTGGCACTTGCACCAGGGCCCAGAGCAGACCGACAACTTCCTTATTTATGAGAAGGGACCCATTTTTCAACACCAGCTTCCGACCTCAGGCTTGCCCCTCCCAACCCTATGTCAGCAAATCTCTTTGAAGTTTGCAGAGAAGGATCGGAGGAATATTCCGGTGAGTGGCCAAGTTACGCTGGTCTGTCAGCTGCCCCTCAAACCAAGCTCTTCCAGCCTCGTTCTTTCCTCCCTGGCTTTCCACACATCTTTCCCCTCGTCCTTAAAAGTTTTCCTGAAAGGATTTGGGATTATCTATAAAATGGGAGTGTGGGTGAAGTTAACTAAAAGGGTCACTCTTCTCTCTAAATTCTAAGTCACTTTTTCGTTTCATCTCAAGCCATAGATGATTTTGTCTTAATCCCCTAACAAAAACCTGAGGACACTTTGATTTGTCACTCGTGGGACCATGTGAAAAGTGATTTGAAGACGCTAGCCTCACTCTTGCTCTCCTGGGATTTGCATGAGGCAGGACTTACTGACACACTCACGCCTCCAGATCCTCCTCCTTCCAGGCTTCTGGAGCTCTGCCATTACTTTATGGTCTTGCTTCCTCAGCTCACTGCCCCTCTTTGGGGGGCAAGAGGGAAAAAGTCACTCTCCCATCTAAGGTGTTAGCTGGTAAGAGTTTTAAGATATTACCCCACTCTGGGAATATCTGTTTCTCTCAAGTATTTTAGATAGATAGATAAATAAATAAATAAATAAATAAATAAATAAATAAATAAATACCTTCCCCTGTCCCCCAAATCTATTTGTTTGAGTAGAAATGAAACCACTATAAGTAAGGCAAGAGTCTCTTAGGAAAGTTCCCAGGAAGACAGAACTCTCCCCAGACCCCTGCTCAAATCACAGGACCTGATCAAGGGTCCAGCAGCCTGCCTAGACTATCCTAGCTTAGAGGCTATCACAGGAGCCGAACGAATAGAGGTCAAGCATCCCCCAAATCTATTCAATCATCCAGTATTCTTGCTTTTCAATGAAGATTTCTATATAGAATGATGGAGAAAAATGACTTACTAAGAGAAACTATGAAGACTAGCCTTAATCATAATGGAAATCTCTCCTTCCACTTGTTCGTTCCAGCCAGAGCTAGTTCTTTCCCATAAGCCTATATAATTTCTGGAGCCGAACACCCTTAAAAAAAAATTCCAGGAGAATCTCGTAAAATGTCAACCTATTTTGGAAGCAGCAGAGCATGACTCTGCCTCATTCAACATCATCCTTAGGCAACTTTATCATATGTAGACAACTTTAATTTGAGAAGATTTATGCACAAATAGTAACAAAAGCCAATAACTTTCATTTTTAAAAGTTCTGAAAAGGGCAGGGCTTATTGTACACGATTACGTTGTTTTCACACTTCTGTGTTTGAATACTAGGACTTCATACTGAAACAGAAACTTCAGGTCATATTAAAAAAGTGGTTTCTCCTGTGTAGGAGAAATAATTGCTATAACTATGTTGGAATTTAGCGGCTTGATTTAGTCAATAATTAAAACTATTGGTATGTAAATGGCAATGCTAGAAGTTGCCATGTGCTCCAAAGACCCAGGGCAGCTCACAGATACACAGATACGTTTTGTTTGGCTTACACAGTGCTTTTTGAAAATGTGAACTAAATGCCAACATTTCAAAATCAGGAGATTTCATATAAACATCTCGATTTCTGGCTTTTCTGGCAATAAGGCGCAATCTGGCTGCATGGTGCTCCCAGTCCTGCAGGCAATGAAGGACCCCCACCCCAGCCCCCAATCTCTTTCAGAGGAAACCCATACTGTTAATCACCGCAGCCCCCACCACTTCCTGTTATCAGCCCCCACCACTTCCTGTTATGGCTCCAGGCTGGCTCTCCCCTCTGACCTTACCTGCAACAGCGTTTGGATTTTTAACCCCTACTTGGAGTTTTGTATTTCCTGAAATTTCCCCCACTGCCCGTCGCCATTGTTCCCAATTGATCCCTACATTGCTTCCTTGTTCACCTCTCACTTCCCGTTTCTCGGTGCCACTGCCCTGCCTGATGGAGGTTGACCACAATTTGGGTATTCATGCTGAGGCCTTTCAAACTTGTGTTGTGCAAAAATACCTCTCTGGCACAGGAAGCATGGTGCTCCCTTGTGCTTGAGAATCAAACGAATTGAGATTTGGTACCAAAGAGTGTGGAGACTCTAGAAACCACTGCCTCTTCGAGACCTAACAGTTAAACCTGCAGTGTTTGCCCTTTGGTGACCTGTCGCACTGCTCCAGACAGCTCTATTTTGGGATGCTCTCTACTGCTTATAAGCACACAAGTGATATTCTGACTGCGAGTAGTTTACTTCCTCTGAAAGCAGTGTTGAGGTTCTCAGCTTCTTAAAGAAGTTCATCAGCATGTTTTCTATCAAGGGGCAATTCAGATAGGTCTCAGAACTACGGAAGCACTTAGCTGTAAGGAATACATTCAGGACACAGAAGAATCAGAAAGCAAACTGCTTACTCAATGTTGCTGCTTAGAGAGCTAAAATACATAAGTATCTGGAACTTAACGTGTCTAATTTTGCAGGTCTGATTCCATCTCTCCAAACCTGTTTATCCCAATGTGCTCCCCATCTCAGCAAATGGCAACTCCAGCCTCTCAGTTGCTTAGGCCAAAAAAACCTTAGAGTCATTTTTGATTTCTCTCTTGCTCTTACACATCATATCCCATCCATCTACAGATCCTGTTGGTGATCCATCCCAAAATGTCCAGAACCCATCCACTTCTCGATACTGCCGCGAGTATCGGCGTAACCAAAGGTCCTTACTTCTCACCTGAATTATGGAAATAGCCTCTTACCTGGTCTCCTTTGCCCCCTTTAGTCTATCCTCAACACAATAGCCAGACTAATATCTTTAAAAGGTAAGTAAGATCGTGTCACTCCTGGGCACAAAACTCCCCAAGTTTTCCATTAGCCAGCATAAAAGCCAAATTCTTTAGAGTGGCCAAAAGCTCCTGTATGACTCATATGCTCTCCCTTCATCTTTATGTCTCTTCACTCAGGTCGTGTTCCAGCCAGCCTTGTTCACTTTGCTCTAGCCACACTGCCCCTGTTGCTTGTCCCCAAACACACCACACATGCCCTACCTCGGAGCTTCTGTGTGTCTTGGGTCCTTGGCCTGGAATGTTCTTCCCCTCGAAGAAAAGTCCTCATCTCCTGAGGTCTTTGCTAAATGTTGCCTTCTTGGTCAGGCCTTTCCTGACCACTCTATTTAAAGAGTTCTTTGTCCCATTATGTATCTTACTTCCCTGTTTTCCCTTAGTCACCCTCCACAACATGTGCACTCCACAAGGTATAGTCTCTGAGGGCAGTGGACTCTTTTTTCCACTGCTATTTTTCAGGACCGAGAACAGTGCCTGAGACATAATAGTTCCTCAATAAGAATTTGATGTACGAGTTAGGTAAAAATGCCATCAATTTAAACTTTTCTATTTTCAGCATTAAAGTCTACAGAGAAGAATGCATGCTTCCAATCATGAGCATGTTTGCATTATCTTTAAAAGGACAGAAGCCCAAATAAAAAGATTTACTCCTTAGATTTTCTGAACGTGACCAGCAATTCCTGGTTTTTCAAAGCTGAATTCCAACCATGTTGAACCTCTATTTCTAAATAAAGGAGAATTCACCCTTTCAAATGAAGTCATAAAGGATTCAGTTTGGATATTATGGCGACTCTGCTCACTCTTGGCAACCGCACAGAGGAGTCTAGTGCATTTTAAACAAGGCCCTTTGGGGAGGCGTGTTTAGGCCGTTTGGTCTGTGGGGCATGTTTCTGGGTCTGAGCTCCACTATTAAGTCATCATCATTGACTGCTACATTTGTTTGGCTAAATTAATTAAACAAGGAGGCCATTAGACTGAGGTGGCCCTAATGCCTTAGTAGCCTGTAAAAAGCCTTTGCTTTGCATACATAAGCAAACCAAATCCTTAGCCTGTAAATCCCTCAAGGTTAAGAAATCGAACCCTAAGAACAACTAACTAATCACAAAAGGCTATAGCCAATCAAGTAATTTCCTTGCTTTGCTTCCAGATCTTCTCTATGAAATCCTTTGCCCTAGCCCCTGTTGGGGGAGCGCTCCCAGCCATTTCCAATTTGGCCCTGCCTGATTCAAACTGATTTTTACTCAAATAAACTCTTACAATTGTTAATATGCCTCAGTGTGTCTTTTAATAGTTCTAACGCCTTGATGTGAGTTAAGACATTACAGCACTTAGGCTTGTATTATTTCAGTGCAGCATGCTTCTTCTAAACTTGAAAAACTATAACTGCAGGAAAAAAGACAAACACAAAATGCAACAGAAAAGTCTACTACTTTAGTAGAAACAATCACAAAACAAAACAAAATGGACACGATACTGACCGCCTTAAAGTTTTTGTCAACTGTTGATTTGTTAAGGTTAATTTAGACATGGTTGTGATCCTTGTTCATTATATGTGCCATCAAATAATGCAGGATAACTAAATAAATGGAACGCGATCAATTGTCCAACGTGATTATTAATTCTGGAGTTGGTATTCACCTATTTCAGGGAAGTGTTTAATGCAGACTTTTCTTCAAAGCCCTGGGTAGATAATAATAGCTAATATTGACAAAGCTCTCACATGGAACAGGCCCTGCTCCAGGGTTTTATATACATTAACTAACTACAGTGCTATGGGCGGGGTGGGGGGTGGTGTCCAGGAATAAGTTTCCCTTGACTGTCATAGAGTCCCCAGCTGGGTCAGAAACTTTAACTGACAAAGACAGACAACAGGAGAGAAGCATCCATATTTTATTAATTTTTTATTTGTACACGGGAGCCCTCACAAGAGAATGAAGACCCAAAGAAGTGACCAGAGCTTTTATACCTTTTAGACAAAGAAACAATAAATTTGTAAAGAATTAAGACAAAGGGGTTTGGACTAGAGATCGTAGATGAGGAAGAAGTAACTAGGAAGATAAGAGTAAGTTTAACAAGGTTTGTTTGTACAGATTTCTTGGCCCCAAATCCTCATCTCTGGTGATAACAGTATCTTTCTTTCTCTTGGTACAGGGAGGGCACCTTTTACATGGGAGTTTCACAAACTATGTCAAAGAAGGACAAGGAGGGAGAGGTCAGAGTGACCTTCCTACTTCTGCTATTCTTTAAAAAAAAAAAAATTCTTTCAGCTTAAGATATTTAATATGCCAAGGTGCCATATCTTGGGGTAGTATATTTTGGACCCCATCATTGTTTTTATCTGTATTTTACAGATGAAGAAACTAAGACAAGAGAGGGTAAGTAACTGGCCTGAGGTCACAAATCTAGTTAGTTGCAGTGCCTGATTTGGACCCAGGTAGCCTGGTTTTAGAGTCCAGTTTCTTAACCGGAGCTATTAAAAAAATGAGAATACAATAAAAATATATTTGATTTTTATCCCCTATTTCTGGCAGAGCTTCTAAAATCCTTGGAATTTCCTGAGAGATAGGAGTGTCTTTTGTTATTCATAAGGAGAATCTTTGGAACACATGTGAGGTAGCTTAGGAGGGGGCTCCTGGAGAGCCTCAAAAAGGGGCTGATCACCAGAAAGACTGTGTGATGAGAGGGTTGGAAGTTTCAGCCCCACCCACCAATATCTGGAGTGTGTGTGTGTGTGTGTGTGTGTGTGTGTAGGGTGTGGCTGGAGATTAAGCTCTTAGCCTGTGGGATCTGACATGATCTCCAGGGACACAGTGTTAGAATTAAGTTAAATTTGTAGGGCACCCAGGAGGTGTCTGCTGAGAATTGGACAATGACTTACTTGATGGAATTGGAAAACATGCCGGAAATACAAAAACAGTGCTCAAATAATGAAATTATTTATAAAGTCTTTTTCAAAGATCCTAAGAAAGTTCGGGGGTAGGTATACGATACAAATCTATCTCTTGCAGAATCAATAGCACTGCTTTGAATTTGACAATCTTTGAACACATAGATACAGTCAAGAAAGGAAAGATCTAACCTCGAGCAGCACAAACTTGTGGAAATGCCTTTTAAATCTCATGGCAAACCCCGACTCTCTGATGGGAAACCCCAGAAGTGACTAAATAGCATGCAACATCAGAAAGGTGGCATAAGGGCATAGCAAGATATTCTCCTCCAGAGACTTTTTCACTGAGGCCAGGGCCAGCATGCTCCTGACGCCATTGGACCTATGGCGAGGGAAACCCGGTGGGGAGCGTCTCCCAAGTCGGCCACACCCATGGCAGTATATGACACCCCTCACAGGATGGCTCTCCTTCCCAGGCAGAAAACGCCAGGAGCTTGGAAGGAGCACAGCCTTGCCTCTTCATAAATTCTAGTCACTTCTATCAAACATGCTTTCAGAATTCCTATCAGCTTGCTTCTGTTGCACGGTTCTGAAGCCACAAGGAAGGCTCCTGACGTTGTAAGTTGTAACTGTATTTCCTTTACCTTCTCAGCCAACTTTGTGAACATGTTTTTTAGCTTTTCATTGTAAGACCTACAAAAAATTGAATTTCTTTAATTTTGTTTAATTTAATAACTCAGCAAGAAGAAAAACGAAAAAGAAATAGTTAAATTTTAAGAGATTTTCGTATCTTTTCCAACGAAAACACGATGTGATCGACTGTGGAAAAACAACACCCCTTATTCTAATGCTTAAAACAGTTTATCGATACAGTTACAAATTTTTTTCCTAGACCGCTCATTCTAATTTTCCCCACAGCACAAAGGAAGGGCATTTTGATTATGGTAAGTACTTGTTAAATGCCTAACACACCTGGAGAATCAGAGGACATAATCATCTTCCTAGGATGTCAAACTGGCCATGTTAGGCTCTATTTCAATTTCCATAGCTCCCTACTGCCCTAGGAGAAAGTCCACATTTCTTAGCATAGAATTTAGGGTAAGCAGGAGCGACATCATGGCACAGGGCACTGTGGACATCCTAAGCCCTTCATCTGGAGAGCCTTCTGCACACACTCCTTGCACCCCTCCTCAGGCCTCTCCCTGTTCAGCTCTCAGTTTGGGCCCCTCTGTCTTTCCTGACTCCCTCCCCCACTAGTGAGACTGGCTTGAATGTCCTCCTATATATTTGTTTATTTATTTGTTTTGTTATATATATGTGCTGCTAGGCTACACTGTCATTGAAGATAGGGATTGTATCTCGTGTCCCTGGTGTCTAGCACAGTGCTGATACATTGTCTACGACTGATAAATGTTCATCTAATCAATGAATAAACAATATCATTTCTATTATCAAAAAGGTGACATAAGACTAGGCCATATACTTCTAGATTCCTGGTCAAATACCGTCGATGGCACACTCTTTATGTGTATTTCCCTTTCGATGCGTTTTATATTCGTTCCACAAATATTGTTTGAATGTCTACTGTTTGCCAGATACCGTTCTAGGTCTTTGAGATACGCATTGGTGAATAAAACAAAGATTCAGCCTGATTGGAACTTACATTCTAGCAAGAAGACTGACAATAAACGTTACAAAGAAGTAATTATATGCGATGTTAGGTGATAATTATTATGGGGAGAAAAGTAGAGTAGGGTAAGGAGAATCAGAAAAATGGACAGGGTCTAGGTTTGTGATTTTCAATAGGGAATTAGGTGGGCCTCACCCAGAGGGTGACACTTGAGCAAGTGTTAGAAAGAGTAAGCAACCATTCGCCCCATGGATGTCTTAGGGAAGAAGGTTCAGGCAGAGAACAAGTGATGCAAATTCTCAATCTGAGGTAGAAGTTTGCTTAGCTCACTCCAGGAACAGCCCAGGGGCCAGAGCTGTTGGAGCAGAGTGAATGGAGGGGACAGGAGGGAGATGAAGGTGCGGAGAAGATGGCAGAGGTAGGCATGTTGGGGGAAGGGGTGTAGGACCTAAGTTCCGCTCCAAGTGAAATGGTGGAGAGCCAGTGCAGGATTCCAGCAGGGGAGTGACATGATCTGGCTTACATTTTGAATATATGAGCCCTATTTGGGGAAGAAGCTCTATTTTAGTAAACTCGAAAATGGTCTTCATTGATCGTTTCTTCTTTCATGTTCCTTGAACATTTTCTTGGCAGTCAATTCTGTGCCAGAGGTAGAGTTTCATCCTATATGAATGAGTCTTATCCAGTCTTTCTCAGCCAAGTTATCTTGGCACACAGGCACATCGTGACCTGTGGCTAGGATTTCCCCAACATTCGTAGCCAAGTTGATTTTTAGGACGCTGACTTGAGATGGAAAATAGAAAAAGTATAATTTTAATTCTGATTTTAACATATTATTTCAAAATAAGTAGTGGTAAGAGTCCTTATAATAAGGGGCACAAGATTCATGATGTGGTACAAAAATTTATAATTATAGCTACTAATTATCCTGCAAAATGTTACAAGATCATTGAATCAAAGTGCTATGTGGACCTTTGAAACACCATCAGAGAAGTAATCAATTCTGGATTTTTGTCAGTTTCTACCATATCAAAAGAGAATGTGTACATTTATTTGAATTGGTCCTAGAAATCTTCTGATATCAGCCAATAGGCAAAGCCACATAAAGGCTGTTTCAAAAATATACTAGAGAAAATATTTTACATAAGAAGACTATAAATGACTAATGAATCTGACCAAAAAAATGTTTAACTGCACCAGTAACCAAAGAAATGCAAAGCAATAATGAGGAACTTAAAATGAATTTCAAGGAGAAAAGGAAAAGGAAAAAGAGAATATTAGAATACTTGGGTGAGAATATAGGAATCAGTGAAGCATACTCTTGAAGTGCTTGGGAGTGAGAATAGAGACATTCTCACACTGCTGATGAACAGAAAGTGATACTGTGGATTTTAAATCTGGAAAAAAGATCACATTATTTGGTTTTGTGCTTTTGCTCCTGGGAAAATTTGTTTAGGAAGTGATGCAAAACAACAACAACAACAACAACAACAACAAAGCTTAATTGCAGCACTATTTTAGATAAACATTATATACCTTCCAATAAAAAGAGGGTTAAATAAAATATTTTAAAATCATATTAAGAAATACTATATGACTAAATATTTTATGAAAAAATTAATGATATGGGAAGAGATACCTCTGGTATAATGATAAGTTTGATGCAAAATGAAACAAGGTTCAAACACATGGTCTCAGCATATACAAATATGTGATAAAACTAGAAACTGAATGGAAATACACTAAATTATTAACAGTGGTTATCTTTCAATGGTGATGTCACAGGGGTTTTTATTTTTCCTTATATTTTTGTACACAGAATTAATAATAAATAAATTATTGGTGCAAACCACATTTACCAAACTATGAACTAAAATGGCCTTATAGAGATCCTTAAGGTGGTCTAAGACTTAAAAGTGCTGTTATTAAGGAATAGATACACAGGATAAATATTTCATGTAAAAATCAACAAGGAAGAGGAATGTTCGTGCAAGAATCTGATCTCTCAATACCTACAAGTGTCCTTAGCAGGGAGTGTAGAGGAGAAGTCATGGTAATTTGCAGCTCTTGATGAATCCATTCAAAATCTTCCATACGGGCATTAGAGATTGAAGAACATCATTGTTTTCCAGTTTGGTACTCACTCTTACGGCAATTTTTTTCAATGATATTCCACCTTAATGTCAGGCTTGATACAAATGAAGAAACAACACCCTCTCTTTTTTCTGAAGAAGCATTTGTAGCCTTTCAAAGACAAGCTGTTTAATTTTGTTACTAGTAAAGATTTGTATTGATTCTTTTAAGAACACATGCTTTTTTTTTTCCAATTAAGTCTTTGATCTAGAAACTTTGGAAAACCAGCATTTTACAGCTTCATTTCATTGTGAGGCAGTTGTGTTCAATGAGTTCAAAGTATCCCCAAGAGGTCTTCCTTCTCTTGGTAGTTCTCATTCCTCAATTTGCATATTCTCTACACCTTGGTGGGCCAAATTGTCCCAAGTCTCCCTCAAAAGCAAGCTGAGTCCATGTGCATTCAAATAGCTGTTCGGAGAGTGTATTTTCCCTCCAGATTTAAAGCCTGGTGATTATAATGGTGTGGATTCTGAAGAGTCTCCAGAAACAAAGCCGCGTTAACACTTGCAGGACTTTATATGTTCAATTCTCTGGAAAGGCAATTTCCGGGAAGCACTCACCTCGTTCACCCAGGTGAGTAATTTCTGCCTGCGAAGATTGTTTCTCATCCTGCTTCATCCTTTGGTGCTTTTATGTATTTTCTTGAAACCCTTCCTCTCCCAGCAGCTGGAACACTTGATGCAAATTTGCTATTCTGTTGCCCTGTCTTCAGTTTGGTTGGGCGGGACATTAGATTTTCTTAGCAATCATTCAAGCCATGAAGACCATGGGAGGAACCCAAAGCCAACTCCGGCGAGACACTGCTTTTCAGAGCACTCCCACATCAAGAAGAGACATAACGCTGTCCTCAACAGTGGGCTGTCCTCAACAGTGGTCCGGCAGGAAAGGCAGGAGCACTATTTTTCTGTTAAATTCTGTACTTAGCCTGGAAATCACTTACCTTTCTAGATTTCTTTTAAGAGAGTCAGTCCATAATGAACTTAGCAGAATATGAGCCAGTGTCTCCACGAGTGAGTTGGGAAGCAGATCCTCCGTGAAGCCTCAGATGAGCGCAGCCCAAGCTCACACCCACAGGGACTGCAGCTGCTTAGTGACATGCTTGCATTCTAAACTGCCTTTTAGAATTGCAAGGTCTAGACTCAAGGAGGCGACTTCATGTCACTGTGGCCACCTTGACCTCCCATGGAGAACAACTATTCCAGAAAAATTTACTTCTCCATTTAGCCACAGGGAAGATGCAGAGGAGACTGGAGCTTTAAACCTCAAAGCTCAGGACTGGAGGAGCCAGCCTCCGTAGTGCTGGTAAATTTCATCGGGCGTATTTCCCGTTGGGTGCCCTGTGCTAGGAAAGTATCTACTGTCTGGATAATCTTGCTGCCGTCTCTTTGGGTTCTCTCCTCTGCATTTGTCCACGTTTTATTTGGTGAGGAATCAAGAGACGCAGTGTAATTGAGTTATTCAGCCTACCGAAATGAATGGGTTTGATTTTTAGTTACAGATGTTCTGCTTGTGTTTACCTGATGTTCCCTCCAGCTAATCTGGAGATACGGTCATTTTCATATTGTTTATATATAAGTGCCACACACACTTGAGAGATCTTAATACCAACAACGAATGTTTTTTTTTTTAACCTTTATTTGGCAGTTTTTTAGAAATCTGACAGAGCTGCATAAGGAAACATAATGGTGTGTCTGAGATAAAGAAGATGTGTAGGGCCTTGAGCCAAGTTGTGAGATAGGCCAAGGGTTTCTTCTGAGGATCGACAACCCGCTTTTCCCTTGCTAGCCTCTTCTTCTGAGTACCTGTGATGAATCATTACCCCAAATAAACTGGACTAGCTAATTCATGGAAAGTTCTGGGAGTTAAATAAGCTATTCATATCCACTCCTTTTTTTTTTTTTTTAATAGATAAGGAAACTGAGGCTTAAAGTAAAATGCCCAGCTTAGAGGTAAACAGCTTGTTAGTGCAAATACAGGACTTGAAAACAGGTTTTTTTGGCCTAAAACTCAGTACTTTTCCATATGCCAATGATGCCTAAACTAACACTGATTTTATTTTTGTCCATAAAATGATCTGTACTTAAGAAATAATTGGCTTTTGTATTTTTCTAAAATTGAAGATGGTTGTGATCACCACTGATAACATCTGCATGGAGGGTCTAAGAACTTGTCAGGGTCACTGTGAAGGTAGAATGCTAAGCATCCGGCGTGGTGTCTGGGCAATGTAAGCTCACGGCATATGCTTATCGGTGTGAGCTGGTACCTGGTGGTCACCCACCAGGATTCCAGAACAGAATTTCACTACACCATTATGTAGCTATAAGCCTAAGCAAAACCTAAAGGCCTTTTTCTGAAAGTGTGAAGGCCTTTGTCAATGAACATACAATTTCTATTTTAATATCAGCAATAGTTTGCTAACCTCTTCTCTGTTACTAATTTCCCAGCTGGCTTTCCCTGTACCTTCAGCAATCTGCAATTCCAGGCTGTGAGCCCAAAAAGCGTATCTTTCCTTTTCTATTAACTTGGAATACCCTAGGCTTTTCTGAGAAAGGTAAAGGCATGGAATTAACTGACATTAAGACTAAGGTCTTAATGATCAATATGCCATCTTTCCTTGGGTGTTATTTTCCTTTGAAAAGAAGGAGAACCAAGGAAAGGAAATATTTAACCCAAAAGATTGAATAGGTCATGGTGGAATTTCCAATAATGTACATGAATAGCACTCTTGTAGACTGGGGGAAAGGAGACTATTTTCGGCCAGGAGTGGGTGTCCCTCAAATTATCCCAAGTGGGGCTCATTTCTTTGCTTTATGTACAGATGATCCTTTTAATCATAATTTGAGTGCCTTCAGGGAATGAGATTAGAACCTCACTTTTCCTCCTCTGCTGGAATTGTTGAACCAGAGTCAACAAACCCAAACTATGAAAGCATCACAATGGGAAGCGCAGGTTTTGGGGGTCAGACAAAGCTAGAATCAGATACTCAGACACATGCTAGCTATGTGTCCTTGGGCACACCACAAACTGACCCTCAGTTTTTTCCTCTGAAAAAAGGATTAAATGCGTCAGTCCAGGGAAAGCATGAGCCCTCACCCTTGGTGCTTTATCTGTAACTGCTACTCCATCTGTGTTTAAAGTGTGCTCAGCACAAATACCTTTCTTTCTCCTCTCCGGACAAAAGCTGTGATTTCTTGGATTTGTTTCTTGAAACCACGGAAATTTCTAGGAATTGGCAGCAGTTAGGAACACAGGGAATGATTTAGAATCTCCCCTAAGAAGTCAGAGAACGCAATTCCACAGTAGAGATATTCTTCTGCAGCCTCAAAAGCTTATTTCCTATTCAAGACTCCACCAGTTAAAAAAGAGAAAGATTAATTAGATCCAAATCCCTACTCTCCTTTTCCAAGATCTAAATTAAAAGTTGTCACAAGATACCTGTGTGCTGCACAAACTGCCAACATTTGAAATTTACAACCCCCTTGACTTTGTGTTTCAGGAAATTTGATTTTGAAATCTAATTTTGGGATAACAAATAGTCCTGCACAGAGCCCCAAATGTCCCTGGTTCCCAGGGAGCTGTGATTTCAGAGCTTCTAGATGAAAATCTGAATATACAATCTTTTCTTTCTTTTTTTTTTTTTGGATAAATCACTTAATGTATGCGTTCTATGAGAACATTAGGATCTTAGGCAGAACCATCATTTAATTCTCCAATAAGGCAAAATTTACTGTAAGTATTCCATAAGGTCTCAGTGATTTTTATAATGGCCAAAATAGATCTATAAAACACGTATGCACATAGACACACTTTTATTTTAAACTGGTCTGAAACAAAACTGTTCTCCTTATCTGAACTCTTCACAGAGCCCACACTCACAGTCTAATGTCAGCAACTACCTGAATGATCATTTCATCGACAACTGGATGCCTGGCCTTGTGCTCTGCTCCGAAGATAGCATCCAACACAATTTGGGGCACCATTCTACCCTTAAAGCATGCTTTTATATTGTTTCTCCTTTCTCTTACTTTTCATTCAAGAATGTGATCTTACTAAATGGTCTCAACGTCATCTGTCCTTACTTCCTGATTAAAAAACAAAAATCTAGGTTGAACAGAATGTGACTACCTATGGCTCAAAATCAGTCAAAAATCTATGTATCTTTCGGGACACCTGGGTAGTTCACATGGTTAAGCATCTGCGTTCGGCTCAGGTTACGATCCCAGGGTCCTGGGATCGAGCCCGACGTCGGGCTCCCTGCTCTGTGGGGAGCCTGCTTCTCCCTCTCCCTTTGCCTGCCGCTCCCCCTGCTTGTGCTCGCTCTCTCTGACAAATAAATAAATAAAATCTTTTAAAAAAATCTATATATCTTTCCCAGCAGAACTCCTGACATTCCGATGCTTCAAAAGTTTGGGATTTATTGACAGAACTTGTATTCAGTCTTCTCAGGACTCCTTATAGAACTTACACTTTGTGTGTGAATCCGAAGTGTGTTCTGCTGTCATGCACTCATTTCAAAGCAGCTCTCTTACCTCTGCCAGAAGATCCCACCTTCCCAAGGGAGGACTCTGTCATGTCTTAAAGTGTTCTGGAGCCCCTCACCGCATCTGACACTGAATCCAATGATTAATAGGTCATCAATAAATATGAGATGAATTAAAACAAACACCTGATATTTGGAGATATTGTCAAATAGCTTGCTCTGGTCAATTAACTAAGAGAGTCTGTTTAAACAAAACTGTTTTTTAAAAACTGTATTGCTATGGAAAATTTAGAGAGACAATGTATGATCAAACCCATGTACCCATCACCTGCTTCAATAATTATAAGCTCAGGAACACACCTGCTTCGTACAAGTAGTTGAGTTTTTCTTTTGTAATTAATAGATTGCTTTTGAGCAGTTTTAGGGTTACAGACAAATTAAGTGGAAAGTAAAGAGTCCCCATATATTTCCTCCTCTCCAGTTTCCCCTATTTTTAATTTCTTGCATTAATGTGGTATGTTTGTAACAATTGATGAGCCATTATTAATACATTATTGTTAACTAAAGTCCATAATTCACTTAAGGGTTCCCTTTTTGTGTCTACCTCCTATGGTTTTAACAAATATATAATGATGTGTATCTGTCATTACCATGTTATACAGAATAGTTTTACCAAATAGTTTCTAACGTTAGGAAAAGAGCTATCGCTAACACTTAATTACCTCAGGGTAAATTATATTTACACTATTAGAGGTATTTTCTTTAGATTCAATTTATATTTTATGCCTATTGTGATGATTTCCCGTATATTGTGTCATATAATTCAGAACAACCTCCTCCAGTAAACATTTTTATCCCCATTTTCTAGATGAAGACATAGCAGCTCTGAAAGGTTAAATAACTTTCCAAAGGTCAAATAGCTAGTAAGGGGGGGAGAACAAGGATCCCAACTGAGATGAAGTGGGATTAATTCACACTGCAAAATTTATGACTTGGCAAATGGCAGAAATGCTAAAATTAGTCCTTTCCACCATTTGTGGAGCAATTAGGGATGTAATTGAAAGCAGATCCAGATGGTAGAGGGCTTCCCAGGAACAAGGTTTGTTAGACTCTGGTAGAGGAGCGAGGACCTGGCAGTGGCCCCGGGGGAATGCTCGGTGCCCGACCACCTCCCGTGGGTGTGTGTTGTGTGTGGGAATGAAAAACTGCAAGAGACATGTTGGGCCCAGGGAGAGAGCCAGGTTTCAGTCAGGCTGTGGAGTGGAAGGTAAGAAGTGTGTTTGCCATGGTATAGAGGTTCCATATGGTACAGAGGAAAAATTACTGAGGGAACAAGGAGCAGTGAGGTTGTGCAGGGCTGAGGAAGCAGGAAGTATTGTGTGGTGAGCATGGAAGCCAGACAGGCTTCCATCAAACTAGTAATGGAGGGAAGATTTCCAGGCATGATGGGTTTAATGGACCACAAGGTTTTCGATGATCCCCCTTGTAAGCCCTCAGTAAGTGTTGGGGTTGGCGATTCCCACTCTGTGTCTGGAAGTCTGTGGTCAATAACCTGCTCTCCAGTTGCTCAGAACCATGCTGCCTGAGAGGGAATCTGATGCCCAGCAGCCTGGGCCAAGGCATGCAGGGTGGTTCTGTCACGTCCTAGTAGGTGGTGGCCTGATGCTGAGCAGGGCCTCGGTTGATGCACAAGTAGGATATTTCTTGGAATATTGGGCTGTGGGCTTGTTTTTCACAGGGGGTGATTATGGGAGAACATAAGGTTTATGAGCTGGGCTATGACAGTGAAAATAGCTTTGAAAAGCATTCTGCCCTGTCCAGGTAGAGCGTAGGACCAGTTCTATGAAAAATTGTCATAGGGGAAGTACACTCTTGAGTTTCCAAACTACTCGCTTTCTTCCATTTGGTGATCCTGTCTACTCTCTCCCATGACTCCACCGTCCATGCTGCCATGGCCCACAACTAGAGTTTCTCCCCTGGGCATATTTTCATGCACAATTTTTGTCTCTCTATACTCCATAGGAATGTGCCAGTTTTATGTCTAATCCTATATTAATAGGCCTTGTTATTCTTATAATCATGGAATATGCATCTTATAAATTTCCAACTTCTCATCCTATGATTAAATGCCCCCCTAACACCTCCACCAAGTGGTCATGTCACCTATGCTTAAACAGATTCGGACACAGAAAACTCACTACCTTAAAATGTAGCCTTGCTTTGGATAGGTTTGAATGATAGAAACTTCTTACTGAAGTAAAATCCTTATATACCCCTCAGAGTATAATTCCTCTTCTAAAGGCCATTCCTTCAAATACGTCCCTCTAGGTTTATCTTACTAACGTAGCTGCCAAATCCTTTGTGCCGTAGACATTGAATGCCAATGGAGCAGGGTGAGATCATAGTTCCCAGATAAGAAATCTGCCTCAACTTTTTTTTAAAAAGTTATATTATATACTAACTCCATGCCAGACTCTGGCTAATTGTGAAG
Organism: Halichoerus grypus; assembly: GCF_964656455.1. Taxonomy (NCBI): domain Eukaryota; kingdom Metazoa; phylum Chordata; class Mammalia; order Carnivora; family Phocidae; genus Halichoerus; species Halichoerus grypus. The sequence continues at coordinate 130,998,876 of NC_135717.1, read as the reverse complement.
GTTAATTTAATTTGATTAATCCTCCTAACAATTCCAGGAGGGAAGTATTGTTTTCTCTCTGCAAACGAATAAACAATGGCCTAGAGAAAGACATTATTGACCTTAAGGTCATGCTGTGTTTTAGGGGCAGAGCCAGAACTGAGGCCCAGGTCCTCTGATGCCAAGGCCCCTTCTCTTGCCGCCACAGGACTGAGAGTGACCCTCTCCAGACAATGACCCATTTGGCAGAGCAATCAAATGTTAACAAGTCCAGACAGAATTGCAAGTGTGGAGGCTGAGGAAGAAATTGGAAGCTTTTTTTTTCTTTTAACATTTCTAAAAAGCACATGTATAGGTAGATTCTAATCTTTGTTACTCTCAAGTCCAAGGCTAGTATGATGGTGGGATCGTGAGTTATGTTAAGACACTAGCTGCTATGGGAGTAAATGCTAAAATCTCAGTGGCCCAACACAAAAGTGTCTTACACAAAGTTGAATGCAGGTGTTCCTCTTTGGCACGTGGCCCTCCATGTGGCTGTTACGGGTTGAAAAGATTCATATGTTGAAGTCCTAACCCTCCTACCTCAGAACATGACCTTATTTGGAAATAGGGCTGTTGCAAATGTAATTAGTTGAGATGACTAGGGTGGGCCTCCAATCCGATAGGATTGGTGTCTTTATAAAATGGGACACAGGCACACATATAAGGAGAATGTCATGTGAACATGGAGACAGCCATCTACAAACCAAGAGACAGTCATAGAACAGATCCTGCCCTCATAGCCCTCAAAAGGTACTAACCCTGCTGAAACCTTGATCAGAGGCTTTGAACTTCCAGAACTGTGAGAGGATACATTTCTGTTGTTTAAGCCACCCAGTTTGTGGCACCTTTTTGCAGCAACCACAGCAAACCAGTACATGGTCCCCTAGGGCCATTTTTCTATCTTGTGGTTCTGCCATCCTCTAGAGCCTCAGCTGTTGTTTACTGGGGCCATGGTGTTGTCCAGTGGAAGAAGGAGGAGAACACATGGAGGGCCACATAGGAATTCCATGGGTCAGGCATGAAAGAGACATACATGTCTTCTGCCTACATTTCATTGGCAGGAAGTCAGTCACATGGCCAAACCTAACTACAAGAGAGGCTGGGGAATGTAGGCTAGCTGAGTGTCTATGAGCTGGAATTAATAGGCATCAAGAAGCACATAGCAGTCCTTGCCACAGATAACTTGGAATAGAAAGATCCTGCCACAGATAACTTAGAATAGAAAGATCCTGCCACAGATAACTTGGAATAGAAAGGTCCTGGAAGAAAAAGGCCACTTCTAAGAGGCTGGACAGGAATCATCTATAACCCATTCACTCCCTCGTGCATTACATCTATAAACCACGTTTTCATTGAGTACCTACTATCTTCCAGCATTGAATTTGGTACTAGGGATAAAGCTGGAAACAAAAGACATTCCCTGCCTCCCAAGAACTTGCACTGTGATAACCTATGAAAGATAAGTGCAGATTGCCTGGAGGAGTTTTTAAAATGTAGTTCTAATCTACTATGGGTGGTCAGAGGTGTCTTAGAGCATGACACATTTAAATAAAAATAAGAATGAGCTATGGTCGCAGTCCCTTCTCTGCAATTCCAAAATCCAATAACCTCTGAAAACCAAGGGTTTTTTTTGGAAGTTATTTGGTAATAAAACCTGACCTGATCTTGACACATTTAGTGGAAAAGTCTGATCGAATGGACATGAGGTTACTTGTAATCTTTATCTATTGTACTTGGTGTGAATATTTATAGATCTTGCTGAGGAAATGTTGATGTTTGATTGCATGGATAGATCAAGGAATAGTATCAAGGAGTAGCTCAAAGAATAGTATTGCTAGGATGCTGGACAGGGTTTCCAGGGAATTGAAACAAAGGGGTGTATTTTAATGAGAACAAAAGATGTCACAAATTGTCTTCAGATTATATTCCAGTCATCCAGTTTTATGGACACCTTTAATAGTCATCCTTCTAGTGGTTCTAATAATTGAATAGTTTCTAAATCTCTGACATCAAAGAGGAATTGTCAGTGGTTCTTCCAATACCTGGAGTGGTATGAAGAGGTGGCGAACAAAATGGGGAGCAGCGCTAAGAGTAGTACTTTTAGCAACCATCAGGCTGGACCTGTAAGCCACCTTCACACATTGAGAATGGGCTTAGGGTTTAGGACTTCTACTGGCTGGGAACGTGGAGACAAAGGTAATTAGTGGGGCCACTGTGATATAAAATTGTCTTCTCCTCAATAACTATGGCATGGGGGAAATAATTACAACATTAATGCTTCCAGAGATGTTTTGCTTTTCATAGGTAATACCTGGAACCCACAATAAAAGGAAACATTAGTCCCAGCCACTCATTTACAAGACTTATACACACAAATGAGCAATGAGGAGGTCAGTTTTCTTCAAATCAAGAAATCTGGGAAATGATTGATCTAAAGCGGGATCATCCAACAGAGCTCTCTTGTGATAATGGAAATCTACTATAATCTGTGCTCTCCATAATGGTAGCCATAAGCCCCATGTGGTTATGGAGCACTTGAAATGAGGGTAGTGTGGAGGAGCTGAATTTTTTTAAATTTTATGTAACTTTAAAATCAAATGGTCACGTGTGGCTAGTGTCTATAATATTGGAAAGTCTGGTGTAAAGAGCTACTTTTTTTTCAAATAAATAGTACACTATGATTGAAACACAGGGCTAGGAATCCTTTTTCCTTGTAAATGAAACATACATAGACTATGGTACATTTTTGAAAGCACATTAACACTAAGTTTTCTGGGGCACCTGAGTGGCTCAGTCATTAAGCTTCTGCCTTCAGCTTGGGTCATGATCCCAGGGTCCTGGGATGGAGCCCCACATTGGGCTCCCTGCTCAGCAGGAGGCCTGCTTCTCCCTCTCCCGCTCCCTCTCCCCTGCTTGTGTTCCCTCTCTCACTGTGTCTCTCTCTGTCAAATAAATAAATAAAACCTTAAAAAAAACCCACTAAGTTTTCTTTCTATAACTTTATTTCCCCTAGGAAAATGTTCTAACATGGAGTCTATTAAGGACCCAAGGAAAGACTCTCTTTGCTCTAAATTCTCTGCTCTCAATTACTTATCTCTACATGTTTTCTCCCTTCTCTTCTCAGTCAAGCAGAAAGAGAGTAAAAAATTATAGAGTATGTTGCAACGTTGATACCTGGAACACCTCATGTTTGATATTTCTTTGGCTAAAGTGTAGTCATTCCACTTCTCTTGGTGGGATGCATTTATTTCAGGCTTTTACCTTTAACCCCTTATAGGGGTGTTCTCTTTAAGGGCAGGGACACATTTAATTTCTCCCTGTGTGTCAGAATGTCTGGCACTTAGCATGCATTTGATAAATGTATGTTGGATCGAACAGCTCATCACTATCATACACTGCTTAAGTTTACTTGGTAAATACTAAGTAATACACTTCTCCAGATACTTTGAAAACTCCACCAGATGCAACTTAACTTAAGTCAGAGAGTAAGGTCAAGTTTACAGAGACATAGCTTAAAATTTTATATTGAATGGAATAAAGTGAAGCTAATAAATAGAGGTATTTGGTTTCTCTATGGGTATCAAAGGATGAAATGGGATCCCCCACTTTACAGATATTTAAGGGTACTATCAATGACAATCGCTTTCAACTGTTTTACACTTTAACTTAGAAAGAGGGAGAGAAAAAAGAGAGTCTCAGAGTCTTTTCTAGCTCTGAATTCTTAGGTGTGAAGATTTAATACATTTGGCCTTGTATGTCTCCTAAGACGTTTCCCCACCAAAAGAAAAAAAAACAACAACAATGTCTCAAATATTCTATCTGAATTCTGACATGTATACAAATCTGTATATCGAATCTGACATGTATACAAAACATAGTCCTATAACCGGTTCCAGTAAGCTTGGTGAAGAAGCCATGGTTCCCTGCCCTTCTGGGTTTTCGGAGAAGCACCTTGCAGGAAGCAGGTCCCTTACACAAATGCAACACGTATTCTATTGGCAGTCAGGCAGAGCCAACAGAATCCTCCATTAAGTGGAAGGCATAGGACCGACTGGAGTTCTAGCTATAACACTATTTAAGCAATGGAGGCAGTTTTCTATGTAACCATCTATCATAAACATAATTTTTTCCACCAATCAAAAATAATTTTAATACCCTTTAACTACAGAATCAACCATCTGGGGGCATATTTAGATAGTAATATTTAGAGTACTTGCCACTGGAGTGTAGACGCCTTATTAGGATCCTTCTAATGTAGCTAAGCACCCTTGGAGTATGGATTTTTGATTGGGGCACTTCAGATCTTATTTAACTGCCTCTAAAAAAATCTAACTATATATACAATATGGACATAGAGCTGTTTCCTATAAATTACAGGCAACATAAGAGAGTGGTTGAGGGAATAAATCAACAACTTTCAAAGATCTGACTTAAAGATTTGGAAAATTGTATTCTTTTATCCTACCTGACTCTCATTTTAGGGTCATCTTCACCACTGTTCTCTCGCATCTGCCTTCACCCCGGATCATTCCTGAAGAGCAATAGTCATGAAAGCAAGAGCAGAGCCTCTGAAATCAGGCTGCCTGGGTTCAGAGCCTGGCTCTGCCACTTTGTCACCGTCTATCTTCTCTGTGCCTTTATTTCCTCACAGGAAAATGAGGACAATAACATGCCTATGCTATCAGGTTGCTCTGAGGATAGGAAGTATCTAAAATAAAAGCCTGGCACTGAGCCTCACACTTATCAAGTCTCCAATGGACATGGAAAGAAAAGCAAATGGGTGCCTACAGTGATGGAATTGTCTTAGGCAGAGTATATAGGACAAAACCCACAGTTCCTGGGCTCAAGAAGCTCCAGACCCAGTGGGAGAGACAGACAAGGAGACAGTAACAATGTGGTTGATCAGTGATCCATTCTATGCAAAATGTATGCAAAATATAGTTCCTGGAGTAGACTGCCAGAGGAATTATCAAACATACATGATGATACAACAAAGGCCACGGACATTTCCAATATCTAATGGGGAGATTTAAGATACCTTATCAAGAATGGTGATCTACACAGTAAATTTCAGCATAGAAAATATTTTAAAGCAACTGATATATTGGAAAACAGTGTTTTATTTTAAATGTTCCACGTTGAAAATTTGTCTCTGTTGGATGCTGAAAACATTTTCCAGGGCCAGTTTCCAGTTAGAAATGAGACTAATGTAAACAGTCCAACAATTAACTACATACAGTTGGCCTTTCTAAACTACAATACAGTTACTGAACCCAAATCTACAACTACAAAACATATTGCCAGCCACAAAAGCAAGGCTGAATCATGGTAGAAAACATAATGGATTTCAGAAAGAGCATAAAGTTTCATCTTTTTTGGATTCCTTTGCTTATTCCTTATTTTAATAGGCCATCTACCTTATCACAGCAAAGCTCCGTGTTGCCATTTTCCTTGCGAACCACAGATATGAACCGAAATTTCATTGTATAAGTATGAATCATTTCACAAGAAAAGACAAAATGGCCAAGTTAATAAATCCTTGACAAGAGCCAGAGTTTGTTTTTGAATAGGAATGACAGATTGGGGATTATTAACCTTCTGATCTGCAGATGCCTTAAATGTCTGTGAATAGTCAAGCCCATGATAGTTTTGGGACTTTTTTTATATTTTGTCATGGCAAGATAAATTATACATATCCTTCATATTTGTGGAATGAGATGGATTATGCCAAACATTCAGGGTAAATGTAGAAGAATATTTTCCTTACATACCTTCTTTTACTGAAAGTGTGGAAAATCAAAAGTAGTAACAAAAAGTCAGCCAAGCATTCACCATCTTGTTTTCCTAAATCTTGATTTTAATATAATGAGGGTTAGTTTTGTTTCACTTTGTTTTGCATAATACAACAGTAGGTTTAAAACCTGGAGAAAAAGGATTAATTTTGAAAGCATCAGAAATGTCTATTTTTTTGTCTTACAAGATTCTTCACAGTCTACTAGTTCAAATATATATATATATATGCTTTTCTTTAATTGAATCTTTAAGATTATTACCAGAATGCTGATGTGTCCCACAGAAAGACTTTTTTATACTGTTGGGAGCCGGGATGGGATTTATAAGTGGGATGAAGGAAATTGAAGAGATGCTGAGATAAAGAGCTTAGTGGAAGTCATGATCAAAACCCAATCTCTTTTTCATTTGAAAATGTTGTAGAATCCAAAAGTGTTACTGTGTTCACAAAGGTGAGAAAAAATTTAATTCTAGTTCAAATCATTTAATGGCAGAAAACATAATTGATTTTTGTTTTTAAAAGCTTAATTAGGTACATTAATATGGTCCATTAATATCTAGATTTTATACCTGCCAGGGCATCAACCTGTCTTGTCTACATTTGTTCTCATCAACTGTTTCCTTTTCACAGAGCTTCACAAATGGAGAATAAAATTATAGTGCTATTCCTTTGCAGAGTTAGATCTTGCGTGTTTCTCCCACTTATTTTACCTGTGAAGGTAGCTTGAGAGAGGAATTAAGAGAACATTGCCAAAAAGATCAAATACAGAAATGAGTTTGTAATTTCCAGTCTCACTTAGTTTTATATTCAACATTATGTTAAACATTTGGGAAAGAAATTCTTCATCAATTCCTTTGAAAAGAAATACACAGACCACGACTTTTTTTGAATCACCCTCCATTTGGCCTCAAACTAACAATACAGTATATGTTAACTAAGCTGAATTTAAATAAAAAAATTTTTAAAAGTTTCCCCAAGAGGATCTTCTTATAAATAATGTGCATACACTGCTACAGGCATGCATGGCAGCCAATCAAACTTGTCTACTACAAGGATACACACATTTGTTTTATGTTCTAAATTAAATTTTAAAATAAGCTTGAGCGCCCAAATGCCAGATAAATAGGAAGTTCAGTCTCTTACTCTTGAGACTACTCCTTCCCTTCCAATATCTAAGAACCCAAAGGGGCGTACACAGTCTAAGGGAGGGATCCAGTCTGACTTTTACATGCGAGCAGAGCTCAGCCTTTTATTGCCATCATTCTCACCAACACATGGTGTTACTAAAAAAAGGTGTCCCATAAAATCTAAAGGCCAAGAAGAAGTATTTCTGGCCCAGGTCCCTGTGGGTAGATTGGAGTAGGGAGTCATGCCTTTGAAGAAGCTGGTTCTACCATTTTGGATTTTTGAATGAGGCTAAATCTCTTCTTCAGAGTGAAGCAGGGAGTCCCGTCACTTAAGCTCCCAGGTTCACGGTTTTAACTAGTCTCTAGGACACCAACTGTCCTAGGAATGTTGTGTCACAAGACACCCAGTAGCCCAACATTTGAGGACCCCCGCCAGCATCCATTTTATCTTCCGAGGGATTTGAACACCAAGAGTGGGGCTGGGAAGCTTCTCATTTTCAGGCCCTCATCCACAATAAGCTTTTATTGCCTCTGAGAGTCCCAGACACTCACAGTAGTGAAGGTCTCCTTCCTTCTCCTTGACATTAGGTCTTGATTACTTCCAGAGGTCTACATTCTCCACTGTCTTTCTGGGGATGAAGCCATTTGCACCCAGGAGCAAAAAACAACAAAACAAACAAAAATTAAGAGCACAAGTTAAATTTTCAGAGGAGATATTGCACCGCATTTAGGTTCAATGATATATGATCATGCCTTCCCAGCAATAGCCTGTAAGTCCATCTTCCCTGCTATAGATGTATTAGGTTCCATGGGCTGCAAAATACCACAGACTGGGTGGCTTAAACAGAAATTTATTTTCTCATGGTTCTGGAAGCTGGAAGTCCAAGATCAAGGTGTCAGCATGGTTTGGGTTCTGTTGAGAGCTGTATTCCTGGCTTACGGATGGCCACCTCTGGTTGTGTCCTCACATGGCAGAGAGAGATAGGAAGCTCTCTGGTGTCTCTACTAATTGGGGCACTAATCCCATCCTTCCAGGCTCCACCCTCAGAATCTCATCTAACCCTAATTATCTCCCAAAGGCCCCATCTTCAGATACCATTACACTGAGGGTTAGGGCTTCAGCATAAAAATTTGGGGAGGCCTCAAACATTTAGTCTGTAATAATAGATAGGCCTCATTGTCTTTTTTTTTTTTTTCCTCTTGGCTTAATTTTAGAAAATGCCCCTTGTTTAAGATTTATTTTATTCCTCAGATGCACCATTTCAACCATAGTGAAACTGACCACCAACAAAATTTGTTTCATATTAGATCATTAATATTTTGGAAACTTAAGAAGAAAGCAATCCATACTTCTATCCAAATCAATTCAACTTAAGCTTCCATTTAGTCCAACTTATTGCTTCTTGTCTCACATGGCTTTTTAGAGAAAAATCAGCAAATATCCCAACATGGGAAAATATGTAAATACCCACACATACACACACTGTGTATCTTAGTGTGGTTAGAAACAGAATATACAGAAAAAATATAAAAAATTCTGAGTTTATCAGCCATTTCTATAATCAAACAAGTCTGAACATTTTTATATCTAGAAATTCTGAGGTTTCCTTCATCATGACTAAAGGCACCAGCAACTTCATTTACATGTAATTACGATTTTAAAAACTTTTACAGCAACATGACCATCTCTAATGTGTCAAAAGAAAAGATTCATAACTGATTACAACAGAAAATATTAACATTAAATTAATATTAGTGTTAAATCACTACTACACAAAGGCTGATAGGAGATGACTAGAAGCAACATAATTCAACTTTTATCATCTGCATTTATGCAGTTCCTTAACAACTGAAATAATAATGCAATGAGGCTTTTAGATAACTTAGACTAAAAATCACTTCCTTAGGCCCGCTTTTTTAAAAACACACAACCATCAGAATTTATTCTTTGTATAAATGGGCAAGAAAAATCAGCATGACATCAAATAGAAAATATCTTGATCACTTTAGAATCCAGCAAAAAAGTTGGAAGGAAAATAACTGCATTTTTTTTTTTGGCTAGGTACCCTTCTAGAAGCTTTTGCAGACCTTACGCCTTTTTAGTCTCAGAGCCGCTCTGTAAGTGAGGAAATGCCCGATTGTAGCATTACAAGGGGTATCACTCTGGGTAAAGGGCCAGGAGATCTGAACTGTCAACCTATTTCATGTACCCCTGAGTGTGTGTAGGTGTGTCATTCGTTTTCTGTAAAGGAAGAAATGGTCCATGCAGGTTTTTCCAAGGTGAGCTGGAGATACTCTCCTATAATCATTTCAAGTGCTCCAAAGAGCTTAAGTATCACAATTTGTAAAACAAGTATTATGGCTTAATCCTAGTGTAGGAGAGGTGGTACTAAATAGTGGAAGGAGCTTACCACGTGTCATCCCAGATGTGTCAGGGACTCTAGTCTTGGAACTGTGGAAAACTCTGTGAGATTTTAAATACTTCAAAACATTCTTGTGTTCCACTTTTTGTGTCCTAGTTTCAGGAACTGCAAGGCAGAGGGAGCTGAGGGGACATGTTTTTATGTCCAGACTTGGGGAAAGAGGGACACCAAGGGTAGCACGTGGGGCAATAGCTACTATAAGAGAGGAAGGAGACAGGAAATGACATGGAATGAATGCTTTCTGCACACCAGACTCCATTCCAGGCGTCTTGTCTGCATGGTCCTGTGTAAAGAGTACAGCAAATCTGTGAGGCGTATGTACTACTCTTCTCATTTTACAGATGAAAAAATTGAGACTTGACACCAAAGTTCACATACCCAGCAAAATTGGGGTTTGATCTTGCCTTTGTCTGATTGAGGAGCCCAAGGTTTTTCTCTATACCGTATGTACAAATATCCTATAGTGCTCCTACTTCATCTCAGAGACTTTTACTAGCATAAAACCACTCAATTTATACTGCAGGTTTTGCTTACAACATTCTCTTATATCAAACAGTTTCTTCTGCTTTGAAAGACAGTATACCAATTTAAACTTGAAAATCTAAGCCATTATTATATATCAAATGCTGCTTGAAGTTCTACAAATGTCCATGGAACTGGCTGCAGAAACCACAGATTCATGATTTTTCCTCATAGATATTTATACTTTGGTGACTGTCATTGAAAAATATATACAGACTTGATAAGTTTGGGTTTGATTGTACTTTCCCTAATTTTTTAAAAGTCTTTATTTAAATTCCAGTTAGTTAACATACAGTGTAATATTGGTTTCAGGTGTACAATATAGTGATTCAACACTTTCATACATCACCAGCTGCTCATCACAAGCACCCTCCTTAATCCCCATCACCTATTTCACCCATCCCCCCACCCACCTCCCCTCTGTTAACCATCAGTCTGTTCTCGATAGTTAAGAGTCTGTTTCTTGGTTTGCCTCTCTCTCTTTTTTTCCCCTTTGCTCATTTGTTTTGTTTCTTAAATTCCACATATGAGTGAAATCATATGGTATTTGTCTTTCTCTGAGTGGCTTATTTCGCTTAGCATCATACTCTCTGGCTCCACCCACGTTACTGCAATGGCAAGCTTTCATTTTTCTAAATGGCTGAGTAGCATTCCATTGTATGTGTGTGTGTGTATATATATATATATATATATATATATATATATATATACACACACATATACCACATCTTCTTATCCATTCATCAGTCAATGGACACTGGGCCTGTTTCAATAATTTGGCTATTGCACCTTCCCTAATTTTAAGAAGGGTTTCCCTTCTAGTTGTTATCAAGTTATACATGTCATGACCAGAATCTAGATATTCTCAATGGTCTTATGTGAAATTTCAAATGCAGCCTTGACATACTGCTATGTTTTATGAGGAAAGATAAATACTGAGTTGTGTTTCTCAACCTAGAACTTTGGGTGCCTCTCCACATTTTTAGGCCTTAAGGCTGTTCCCTCCTGGGCCTGTCTCCTTGCCTTAAGATGCATGGTGTCCTGTCTCCTTCTGAGATTCTCCACTCAGCATTCTCTGCTAGATTGGCACGGCCCTCAGTTCTTTCTTTCACCAGGAAATCAACACAGGTCATTGGAATGTCCCTTTGGCCACGGCATTTTACCATGCCTGTGAGTGGAGGTCATAGCTATCATCCTAGAATCCGTGCTTCCTGTTGGGTAGTGGCTGCGGGGGGGTGGGGGGGTGGGGGGCGGTTAATGGTCATGTGTTCTCATTTAATTCTTTTTCACCGCTGGATCATCACGGGACAACAAAGCATCATGACAAAAAGGCTAAGTGATGAGAGAACTAATTCCATTCTGGCTCTGACCAGAGAGGCAATAGAGCACTGTGGACAGAGGACACCTTCGGCTGTTCACTCCCACCCCACCTCACTCCACAGGGAGGTAGAGGCGACGCCCGTGTCTTTTCTCGCCAACCAGCTGTGCATGTCATCAGGCAAGTCACTTAATCTTCGTGACTCAATTTGTCATCATCATGAAGCAATAATAATCCCTGCTCAGTCTTCCTCAATTTGTTATAAGATTGAAATGAGCTCACGTATGTGAAAGTGCACTGTAAAGTACAGAGCACTCTCCCAGACTCCCAGCTGCTGTGATGTTACTGGTTCCAACCTTCAACAGTCTTTATCGTCTTTCTTACTCATTTGGCACCTCATCAGATACTGCCATAATTAGGGTGACCAACTCATCCCAGCTGGCCAGGAACTTTCCCGATTTTAACACTAAAACTCACCTTTGGAGTCCCTCAGTCCCCAACAAATCAGCAATAATTAAGTTACTTGATAAGAAGAAGGCTGACTAGGGCTAACATCTCCTTTCATAATCCCCTCCACAGGAAAGAGGCCAGCAAGGTGTTTCCATAAGTCTGGGCTGTGTTCCCCTAAACCCTCCTAAAGCAAAAAGGTTTTCTGAGAAGGGGTAAGCTGTGTGATCGCCAACGAGAAGAGGATGGAAAAGACACTATAACTGATGTTTAGTCATATATTAATAAGGAAACTGAGCACTGGTGGGTATTCAGGAGACCACTCTTAGAGCCAGGCCCAACTCACTTTTCTGTGCCCAGCAGCAGTCCTACTGTTCTATTTTTGTGGGAGAGTGGAAATCTATCTGAGTCCAGAACCTGCTTCCAGGTTGCTGTGCTCTCCCCACCCCCTCCCATCTCTTCGCACTCACAGCCAAGGATCTGCCCAGCTTTCAGGCACTTTCACGATCATGTGAAATTGTCAGTTCTGCTGAGGTGATGTTAAGATGGTCACCTTTTTTTTTTTTTTTTTTTTTTAAACCAGAGCCAGTAAAGCAGTTATCTCAACCTGAACTTCAGGCTCCCAACCACCCTTGGGCTCGTCGACTCCATTCCTCAATTCTGACCCCCCACTTCCACCCAGCTCAGGAGAATGAAAAGAGGTGGGGTGGCCAGGCTCCTCTCTCCCTGCAGCAGTGACCTCCCACGCTGCTGTAGATATGGCCTAATCAAAGGCCTGTTGTTTCCTTTTGGCTCTGGAACTCACCAGTTGCGCGTGTCTGTAGCATGATCATGGACTCTTTAAAAAAAAAAAGAAGAGAAAGAAAAGAAAAGAAAAAAGAAAAGAAAAGAGCCAGTCAGTCCCCTCTCTCTAGGAGAGCAGTTTCTGGAAAGAGAAGAGATGAAATGTTTCCAGCATGGGAGAAGTAGCATAAACACCTCTCTCTGAATTTCACAGAAGAAAAAATACAACTTTAAGTGATCAGAGGAGACTCCAGGAGCCCCAAAGCTATTAATGACTGTCAGGAAAACCAAGAACTGGCCAAACGAGCTAGGCTGCTTTCCTGTGAATCATCAGAATTAGCTCAGGCCTCTGCTTGGGCTGGGCTCACGTGCCCCAGGTCCTCTCACCTGTGGGAAAGAGGCTCTCAAAATGGAGAGCTGCCCTCATCACCGGTCATGGGCTCCCTGGTCTTCACTGGGGCTGGGCACAAGAGTCACGCCACCTGTCTTTATGCGTATGCTTTTTAACTTTTGTTATCCCTCTAGAAATGCAAGGATGTGTTTTATACTGCAGTTTTTGAAAGGCTGATTATCTTGATAATGAGATGAATTTTAGGATGAGGGGCTTGAGAGGAGGCAGAGGGGGGAGGGTCTAGCGTCTCTGAAAGGAATGACATTGTGGATGTTTTCAATGATGCCAAGTTTTTTCACTGGGAAAGGATCAGGGCTGTGCTGACAAATGTTTAATAGGCACTCTGGGGAAGCAAAAACAAAAACAAAACCTGATTTGCAGTGTTCGCCAATTTCCGTGGCCAATGACCCCGCCATGACCAATGTAGCCGGCTTGAGCACACTGCCGGAAGGGATCCTGGTTTGCCTTTGCCAAGGTCAGTCTTATCTGATGCATGTCATAAAAATTTATTTATTTACTTATTTATTTCTAATCTAGGTGTTACTTGAAAATAATAAATGTTTATTAAAAATTAAACTTCATAAAAAAATTAAACTACGGGATGCCTGGGTGGCTCAGTCGGTTAAGCGTCTACCTTCAGTTCAGGTCATGATCCCAGGGTCCTGGGATCGAGCCCCACATTGGGCTCCCTGCTCGGTGGGGAGCCTGCTTCTCCCTCTCCCTCTGTCTGCCACTCCCCCTGCTTGTGCTCTCTCTCTCTGACAAATAAATAAAACCTTAAAAAAAAATGTTTTTTAAAAAAATTAAACTTCATCAAAATGATTTCAGTTAGAATACACTACCAAAAATGTCACTTGCCTTTCTTACCTTCCCTTTGGCAATCTGGTCTCTGTTTCGTACCTCAGTACCCTGCCATGCTCATTTTCTATTTGAAGTCTGTTTCTTGTTCTGATCCAGCTCCTATCCACGTTCTCTGTGCTGAGAACTAATTTGTAGCTGGAAGATTTTTCCTGTTTTTACCTTTCACCTTTGCTTTTTTTAAACAGTTATCTAAAACTTGTCATGTCACTCAGCAATTCCTCTCTCTCCTCAACACTTAGAACCTCGATTGGCTTCCTGTGGCCCTGGGGATAAAGTTCAAATTCCAGCACCTTTGTGATATGGCTTGGACCCCAGCCTCTGGCTCCCCAATGCCCCCTCATGAAGTTCGCACCCCGACCGATCCAAAATTCTTCCAGTGCCCTGAATATGCTGAGCCGCTTTCCGTCTGCACACCTTCCCACCTGTGGCTTCCTCCGAGAATCTCTCCTCACCAAGCTGTAATGTCAGATTTGCCCTGGCATTTAATCTCTGCAACTGCAACATTCTTTGCCGATCTGCAACGTGGTGATGACAGGAATTACCACCACTGAGCTGTCTCATTCCATTTAAACTGTGACCCATTTGGCACAGTGACAGTTATCCTAGTTGGTATTCTGGAAACTCACAAAATGCCCAGCTCTAGATTAGGTGCTCAATAAATTCTTGTTGAATACATGATAATTGAGGTGATGCCATTTTTGATTCCTATTTTAATTCTAAAGTGTCAAAATCCCTTAGTCCTTAATCATTAATTGGAAATAGTGCCCATCAATTTGCAAAGGAGATTGGTTCAATAAAATAAATATAGCCTTCGAGTAGAATTAAAATATTAAAGTAGAATTCCAAAAGGTGAAAAATCCAGATGCAAGAAAAAATGTGAGCAGCATTATCTATGTTATAGAAATAAATAAAAGAGCACACACGCATATATATACATGCAAGTTTTTGGAAGCGTGTGTAAATAGACTTACTTTCTGTTTTACATCTTTCTGTTTGATTTTGGTTCTAACCCGTATTTACTGTTTTTATGTACAAAAAGTTATATGAGAGAAAACACTTAAGCAGGGATTACAAGGCCATAGAATTATGAGCCATTTTTTTTCTTTATATTTGTCTCTAATTAGTAAACATTTTTTTTTTTTTTTTTAACTGAAACTTAAAGGTAAGAGATATCCCCTACACTGGACGATTGGTCAACATTGCATATGAACCCACCTCCTGCTAAGAGGGTTACCTTTCTGATTTACAGCGTCAGCGAGACCTGCTTCCTGGCGATGGTTGTCAGATTTGCACGCCTCCTTCCCTCCGGCTCTCCATCGCTGTGGCTGTAAAGGCCTCCGGGGCAGGAGAGATGCTGACGGGAAAGCCAGAGGTAACAGTTAGCATCCTCTGTGCGCGCTGGATCACAGGCGCTCTGCCCTCTGGGGCGGCCCAGGTCCCGCACACGGGGTCGCCTTTTTCTCAGCCTCTGCGAAAAGCGTCCGAGCACAGCCCACGGCCGCCGCTTCTCGCCCGGGTGCCCGCCTGCTCAGCCAACACTTCCCGGAAAGCAAAATGCTGAGGAGGAACATTCTCGTCTCCACCCCGATCACGTGTTAGTCTCTTAACATATCGCCACAGACTGAAAAATAGGAGCAGGTTGCGAAATGATCCCGAAAAGTATTTTTAATGAAAAGAGTCAACTTATCGATACCAAAGATACGAGAAGAAGATGGCTGCGCTGAGGAGGCGCCGAGCCCCCGCCGGGTGTCTGCCCCGCCCAAAGGCCGACGGCGGCGACAGCACGTGCCGCCCGCGTGACCGCCGAGGCTTCGGGGACTCCCGTGTGACGCGCGGTGACCGTGGTTGGGGGGGAGGGCTTTCCGGCCCGGGGCCCCGTTTTTCTCCGACGGGGCCCTGGCATCGGTAACAGCCGTCGCAGAGGGAGGCACAGAGGGTTCAGGGCAGGAAGCACAGCGGACCCGGTGAAGAGAAGGAGCGGGAACCAGCACCCTCCCCGGGCCCGAGACGTGGGGGCAGGGTGGCGCACCCCTGCGTCCGCATCCTCTCGCCTTTCTCCTTCGCCTCCCCAGGCCTGGGGCCGGGGCAGCTGTTACAGGCCGGTAGGGTGGGGAAGTGGGAGGTGTTGGGGACAACACCGTGAGATAGAAGAAAGCTTAAAGAGAACGGGGTGTGGGGCATTCTAACCCTGGAGGTGGGGGCGCCTGCAGATCGGCGAGATCTGTTTTGAGCTCTCCAGGACCTTTACCGTCTGAAGACAGCTGTCATCGAGGAAATCTTTGAGCCCATGGAGATTTGGGGTTCTTTGGGGTCCAAACTCTCTCAAAGTTGGGCTATTGGTTTCTGTTCTGTGGGTCCCTTGATTTGAATACTCTAGAAGCCAAGGTGCAGTCTGGAAGCTGGCTTTTTAGGCCTGGCCCTTGGCTTAAGGGGAAGGTGGTTGAATGGAAGTTCTTGTCTGGAGCATCGGAGGCCTCGCCTCTTGGTACCTGAGCTGCAGACATAATGCAGGAGGAAGGAACTCTTAGAATGAAACTCCAGGACTCCAGTTGGGCCCTTTGAAGTTATCCGAGGTTCCTGACTGAGTCAACTCCAGTTTAAGGTTTGTAGTGTTCTAAGTGTCAGCTGGACTCGTTCAAAGATCATCTGCCCCACCTGTGTCAAAAGCCATCTCTGCAACTTTCTTTACAACTAATCTCAGGCTTATAAATTGGCATTTAATCCTGGATGTGTGACCTTCATGCATTATGGGGCCTCCTTCTGCCTTTGTTTCTTCATCTGTAAAAGGAAGACAGACCGGAGGAAGAAGAGGTCTCTATCTCATGAGGTAGGATGCTTTTGACTGCAAGGAACAGAAAAACTATTCCAACTGGCTTGAATAATAAGGACAAGTAATAAGGACAAATAGCCTATCACATGTTGGATAGGCTTCAGAATTAGCTGATCCCGTGATTCAATGATTTTATCAAGGATTCAGGTACTTCTGTCTCTCTGTTCTACAATCAGTATCATTTCTGGTGGAGTCCTTTAGGGTTTTAGGTCATTTAGCCTGTAGTGTTTAGGGCCACCTCCTTTATTCCCACCAGGTAGAAGAAAGAAACTGATTTCCTCTTTCTTCAATGTGTAAAAGAAATTTTTCAGAAGCTTCTAGAAAATCTTTCCTCACGTCTTATTAACCAGAATTGGGTCACATGCCATTTCTGAACTAATTCATGGGAAGAGGGATGATATTGACTTTAGACCCATTAAATTCTCTGTCAGAGCTCAGCTTCTCCTGAGATTCATGGGGGAGGGTAATAACCTGAATGAATTTGGGATTCTTTTATGAAGAAAAAAGTGGAAGTGGATGCTGGGTTGTTGTGCCAGCACCTGTACACATCCTCTCAGATCAAAGAATCCATTCTCCCTTCAGATACCAGTTACAGTATCTGGGTGACGTTCCTTTGAGCTGTGTATTGAAAATGTTTGTGGCTAGCTGTTAAAGTTTTATTGTCCTTGGATAAGAATAGAAGAAGAGTATGTGCTTATTTTTACTTTTTGTATTTGCATCCATTATATGGTTGCAAACACATATATTTGGGGATATTAATTCTTAGAGAATCCTTTAAAAGTTTTTTTTTTAAGAGAAAGAAACCCTCTGAATTTAGGAAATCAAAGCACCATATGGATGGCAATGGCAATGTTTGACTTTCAAGACTTCTTGAAACTATTTCCAGGGAGTTGCCAAAAACTGCAACCGACATGAGGGGTGCCGGCATTCATGTCATTTAAACTCCTTTTTTATTTTTCCATCCAGATGTAAGGACAGTAATACCAGCTCTACCATGAGATAATGTATATTATCACGTGGAAGAGTATTGTGAAGAATAAAATAAGTGAAGAGGTGTAAGATGTTCATACAGCCAGCACCTGACTGTCCAAACGAAGGATTTATGAGAACAAAGACACTTCCTCTAAAGACTTGAAGATCTGTCCAATTGATAATGAAAAGAGCTTCTATAACATTAGACCTATATGCAGCAAAGCAGTTCATTAATGTGCTAATTTGGGCTTGTTCTGGTATTTTCCTTTTCTCATTAAAGGAGGCTTTTTGGGCTCCTGTGCCTCAGGTATTTTTACTGGGAAGAAAGCAGAAGCCGTCTGAACTTGGCACTCTTCTTGTCACTTGTGAAAACATAAGCTCACTGAAAAGATAATAGGGAGTAGGTCTTGGCGAAGGCCAGGAGATGCTTTGAAGACAAGGAAAGGGAGAGATAGTGGGAAGGGGGAAGAGATCTGTGGGTTCCATGAGTACTGAGATTCAGATCCTCTCCTTGGCTTTGTCCCAAGGACGTAACGGACCTCTAAGCTGGGTGGTGGACCTCAAGAGAGCAAGAGCCTAGCATAATAAGGAGAGTCAGAAAATCTTCTGGGACCACTGCAGGCTTGGGGTTAAGGCTAGGGTGATCAACTAGTGTTGCTTGGGCCTGTCCCTGGGACTTGGGACTTCCGGTGCTACAAGTAGGAAAGTGTGGGCAAATAAGGAGGAGTTGGTTCCCCTATGGGAAACTAAGTGGCAACATGAAATGCAGATAAGAAGACCTTTCTCCTGCTTTGTGGGCACCATGCATGTCTTCTCCAATTGGGAGTTACCTAAGTAGGAAGAAGGTGTTCCAACCATTACTAAGTGATTTGGAGGACTCAGATTCAACTTTGAGTTGTTTTATTTTTTAAGGTTTTATTTATTATTAATTTATTTTTATTTTTTATTTAAATTCAATTGATTAACATATTATTTGTTTCAGGGGTACAGGTCTGTGATTCATCAGTCTTTTATAATACCAAGTGCTCATTACAACACATACCCTCCACAATGTCCATCACCCAGTTACCCCATCTCCCCACCCCCCTTCCTTCCAGCAACCCTCAGTTTTTTTATTTTTTTAAAGATTTATTTATTTTTTAGAGAGAGAGTGTGTGTGAGCAGGGGGAGGGGGAGAGGGAAAGAATCTCAAGCAGACTCCCCTCTGAGCATGGAGCCCAACATGGGGGCTTGATCTCACGACCCTGAGATCATGATCTGAGCTGAAACCAAGAGTCTGATGCTCCACTGACTGAGCCATCCAGGTGCCCCAACTTTGAGTTGTTTTAAAGGAAACAAAGAAAGTAATAATTTTGCATATCATCGCTTGGGCACTGAGATTCATATGTTATACACAGGTAAAAGAGATCCACGATCCCTTAACAAAGAACTTTTTGGATTTATGAAAGATATTACAGTATAGTGTCCTTTATATTACATGGCAGCTCCAATGTAGTGCCTTGTAATCAGACACACTGATATTTCTCTATAAATACATATTGATATTTACATTAAGTGAGTTAAAGAACAATAAATAGGCTTATGTCAATTCAGGCCAGGTTTGCAGCCAAATGAGTTCAGATTAGTTTTGGTTTTGCCACCAAGTTAGCTACAGTTTTCAGAAGATTTAAGATCTTAGGCTTATGGCTAATTAATGGATTGTTGCGGTATTTATAAGTATTTATAAATATAAAAACATGTCCTCGATTTATTATAGTATTAGGTCAAGGATTAAAATCTATCTATCTCCTGTTTTCCAATATTGACTTCAGAGTCTGGAGAATCAATGAACACATAGTGCTGTGTAACACATTCATAAATTTATCAGAACCTAATGTTAGAATCTATAATGCATTTAAATTACAATATAAGGTGATATATGCAACATTCAAATGCTTAGTTACACATTATAGATTTTTATCCAGATAACTATGGCATAATTATCACAATCTAAAATAGTTTTCCATAAAGGTCAATTGAAATGCTGGATTTGCTTGACCTGATAATGAAGTAAGATACTTTTCTTTGAGTGGTTCTGAGCAACAGGTGATAACGTGTACATTTTCTTCAGGGTGATCACCATAGGGCTTTTGGCCAAGAAAGTTTCGTTTAATGTCTCTGTAGAAGCCAAGTCAAGGACATGGGTTTACAAACTGCCATTGGGGCTCTAAGAGACAATAGTAGTAATAATAATAATAATAATAATAATAATAATAATAATAATAATGCATTTGTTTGTAAGCCTAGAAGATGTGGTTGTTGTAAGCACACGTAATTACATGAAAACACAATCATTATCTGTCCTGACTCAAAGCTTCAGGGCCTAAAAAGCTATACCAAATAAGTTTACAATCTCTAAAACTTTGATGGTTTCATTATTATTCTTCACTAGAAAGATAGCCCAGATCTAATTTATTCAGAGCTTTGAAGGTAAGATTCGGTATCCTGAATCAAATTCAGTTGTATATCAGTAATAAGTGAAAGAAGCACAGACTCATTTGTCATAATTCTTAGATTTTTCTTTCCACAGGGAAAGCCATGGGGGAAAGGGAAGATATCTAGACATTTTCCCTCTGATGAAACAGTATATAACATGGACCTAGATTGGACTTAATGTCCATGTTTGCACCTAATTTATTTTGCCATGTAACATGAATTTCTCGCTCTAATCACCTATGCTGGTTTGTAAAACTTGATGCTTTGGATGGTTTTTTTTCCTTCTTTTCATGTGTTTTCAAAAGGCTTCAAAATCTCTTGTTGTCAGAACCATTTATACTGTCTTTTGAAATCTCCTTGGTGTCGGGATTCAGTGCGGCCATTCATTTCCATCCCTTCGATCTCCATACTCAGGACAAACACATTGCATGCACCGAAATCTAAAATATGTATCTGTTGACAACACTGTGCCTCTAATGATTGCAAATGAAGCTCCTTGTTTCTTTCATGGTATTTCCTCAGAGAGGGGCGTGTGAAGAGCTGTGGTAATCATCTTTTTTTTTTTGCCACCCCCTTTAAAACCTTCATAAAAACTCTCTTCCCACCAACTACCCAATGGTAAATACATTTAACGTTCCCAATTGCCTCTGGCTCATTGATTGGCCTCATGAAGCCTGCTTGGCCTGGGCTTACAGTGCTCCTATGACCTGTGAGCCACATCCAGGGCCCGTGGGAGTCCCCAACTGGAGGAATCTCAGCAACTAAAAGATAAACAGCCAAGGCTGCCTTTTACCTATCTGTATTGACCAATTTTGCTTTCTTTTGTGCTCCTAAGTTCAATGGACTAAAAGGACCCAGGGAAGCTTTAATTCAATACTCTTCTCCCTGCCATATTTCCCCCAGGATTCCAGCTAACACTAACCCAAACACAAAAGACTAGAATGGAAGCACATCCCACATTTTTAGGCTCACTCTTAAATGTAATAACTGATTTCTTTCAGCCTTGGGCATGTAAGTCTGTATTTCTTCTCATTGTCAATCTATAATTCATCACTCTGTAGAATAAGAAATTGGAGAGAAATAGAAAGTCATGGAAATGAACTCATAATTAAGAGTAAATTATACAGACTTTATTATTTCATGGTGTAAGCCCCAAACCCTCCATACTGCAGTTCAAGCTAAAACCTCAGTGGGAAGTTTCTGTTTTGAAAAGTCTCCTTGATGTTCAGAAGAAGGTTGCTATAAGTAAGAGATATTTAGTCTTACTTAAGTAGCTTTTTTGTTGTTGTTTAAGAATGACTCTCTGTCCTGTTAGAGTTGATGCCAGCAGCAACCAACAAACAATGACAATTTATTCCTGAAATCTGATCATACAGGGCGCCTGGGTGGCTCAGTCGTTAAGCGTCTGCCTTCGGCTCAGGTCATGATCCCAGGGTCCTGGGATCGAGTCCCACATCGGGCTCCCTGCTCGGCGGGAAGCCTGCTTCTCCCTCTCCCACTCCCCCTGCTTGTGTTCCTGCTCTCGCTATCTCTCTCTCTGTCAAATAAATAAATAAAATCTTTAAAAAAAAAAAAAAAAAAGAAATCTGATCATACATTCAATACTGTGGAATGAATCCAGAAGGAATGGAGCATGGTGGACCATGGCAAGCACCCTGAGATAGTGCAGAACCTTCCTCTTTGTCAGCAGCTCACCTGTTTGCCCTCCACAGGGTTAATTTCTTTGTGTCGGCCTGGACAGAGGAGGCAGCTCCTTCATCAGAGTAGCATCTACTGTCCCCTTCCTTCCCCATTAGAAGCCAACAATTTCCTCTAGAACCTTAGAAACAATGAGTTCATCCAGCCCAAAGTCTAAGCTAATAGAAAAATGACACTAGAGTCATCGGAATAGCTGTCAAACTTAAAAGAATAACGAGAACAAAAATCATCTAGAAAAATGACGAGCACCAGGGACTAAACTTAATGTGAGATTGTTAGTCTTCAGTTTAAAACTCCTCTTTCTGTATCTCCTACTTGTGATAAATTCATAAATAGTATTACTTGAGTTAGCTATGCTTTGAGATCTCCCTGCAAACACAGAACATTTGGTGCTCTTTTTCTTTCTCCCACATAGAAAATTGGAAACTTCCACCTGTTACCTTGAAAATAGAATTAGGTCATCCATTTTCTCATAAAAACTTAAATGGAACCAAGATTGCTATTTTAAGGCAAAAATATTTGTTGCAATAATTACATCAATACCAAATAGGTATATCTAACACAAAGCTCCTAGAGAAATAAAGCACCTGCAAAGAACTCCCCCAAATATGCTTCAGAACAGCAATTTGGGTTCAGGAAGATGATCTTTAATCATATGAACTGCCACTGAGTGACTCTCCAGGTACCACCTTTGTGATTTCCTGGAGCATTCTCTACTGAGCATTGCCAGGGGATACTCTGAATCCTGCTGTCTACTTATCCTCAAACCAATGGGAAATGCATTGGTCCCTTGATCCCAATGCACTTCAAAAAACTATGTCTTCAGAGTCAGTTTTATGTGACCAGCAGGTTAGGGCAAGGTTTGCTCTATTTACTGATGCATACCAAGCACCTAGAACAGTGCCTGGAACATAGAGGATGTTCAGTGAATGAATGAAGGCCTGATGCCATATAGAATACATAGGCTGCGATCACCAAAGGGAGGGCTTGCAAGGACATAGAAGATCAGCTCAGTAAGGAGGGATTTCCCTAGCCCTAATCTATCATTTCTAGCTTCCCTGGGTTTTTTCTGTCCTGTCCCTCTCTCTCCACAGAAGACAAAATGGAGTTTTTCTTAAGTTTGGGTCTAAGAGCAGAACTATTTGTTCACGGGGCATGTGCTTAATCACCGTACCAACGGTATGATCATTACTTGTCTATCTTCCCTAAGGCCAATGTACCCATTAGGCATAGTAGGCACGAAACAGAACAAAACAAAGAAAACATTGAGGTTGAAGAACATGTTTTAATATATAATATCAAGATACAAAAACTTCATCTTCATACCAACACAGTTATGAAATACCACTTTTAATATTTTTTAAGGGGGGAAGGGGCCCTTGAAGGGGAAAGGGCCCAGGGCCCATGAAAGTCATACTGCAGACCCCATCTCCATTAGGCTGTGAGTTTACTGACTGTGAACATGACATTTTTCTGTCTTTATACATTTACAACCTAGCACAAGTCCTTAATATACATTTGGTGCTTAATATATGCTTGAGAAGTGACTGAAATTAATATAATTCCTCATGAAAGTCAGACAGAAAAAAATATTGGACACTGATATGATTTAACTAGTAAGAGGAAGCAAAGAGGAAAGGGAGGATAAAACAAGGAGTCGATAAGAGAAAGAGGGTTTTTAGGAATGGGCTGGCAAGAGTAGGTGAGAACGCCTTGGAGGAGGCTTGGGAAGTGGGAGGCTGGAGCCAGGGAGGTGTGGAGGGGTATCCGGAGGAGCTTGGGTAACACGTGTGTGCTGAGTCCACATTTGGCAGGTGATGATGTATTTTCTGGCAGACTGACGAATAATGGAATTTGAGTGCCTACAAGTGCTTTTCAGATCTGTTCTAGCCCAACCCCTTGTTTCACAGATGAGAAGAGTGAATCGAAGTATATTACTGGAAAGTTAGAACCTGATGCTAATGTCCTTTCCGCTGCTCTTCCACGTTTCTCAGTGGTCAGAATTGTGTTTACAAGGCAGGATGGTGAAATGAACAACAAACACGTCATTTATGTGTTTATTTTGCCTGTGTGTAATATACAGAGTGTGAGCAATTCTACTCACTTCAATGTAGCATCAGAAGACAGTCATTTTCAGAAACCCTTAATACATCTACAGGATTATTTTCAGGTCACAGAAGGGGATACTTTCATTTCTCATTTCTCTCAAATCTTCTTCAACTCTGACTTGGAATCACTAGCATTTGCCCAGCCAGCTCCCAAGTGAGAAGCCTGACCCTATCGGTGGTACTAAATTGGTCAGATGACTAAAAGTATAGGTAGCCAAATCTGCCTGAAGTGAATCCAGAACCCAAAAGCTTGTCTGATTGGCTATCCATAGCACAAGGAGGAGAGGGTGAAATTATAAACAAATTAAAGAAACTTTTCCCACTGTTAACAAGCAGAGGAGCAATTTGCAGGTCACTGACATAGGTGTTCTCACGTTGATGCCAGAATCAGAAGGCTGACTCCACTCTGATTCCAAGAATATCCTGGTTCTACAGGTTCCCTATGAGGCTTTCTTTCATTCCTGCATGAGAGCTGGCAAACTGCATCCGAATATCTGACCCATTCTTGAGTCATTTGACAAATATACTGAGGAGTTATGCTGCACACATCACAGACTAGGAGGTGGAGATGCAAGGATGAATTACATTTGGATCCTGACATCAAGGAGCTTATTGTTGTCTAGTTGAAGGGCCACCCAGGGGGAGAAAGAAGAGCAAGCGGGGGATGGTGTTCTGATCACCATCACAGAGTTCGGGATTACTTCACTCCCTTCTGCCTCTAGGACATTATTTTATGAGTGAATACTTGGGAGGCTCTAGAAGGAAATCAATTCCCCATAGGTGAACTGAGCCAGAACTGAGGAAGCTAAAGTGGAAAGGAGTTAAGGCAGGGAGAGGTGGAGGGAGGGGGAGGATGGGGGAGGACATTGCAATTGGAGAAGTTCTCAAGGATGTTCCAGTTCAGTAGAACCTACGAAAGGAACTAAGGTTTATTCTTCAAAATCTGAGATAATCTTCATTGTACAATTTCCCAAACAAGAGAGCTGTCTGATCAGTGCATTTAGCATCCTCACAGAATGAAACTCTATGTGGGTTATATCACCTGATAGAAAGGAGGAGGTTTCCGCTCTCCATATATAGATTGTTATCACCAGGATCTTGAAGGTAAGATGTCATTTTGTCATTATTTCTAGTGTGAAAACTTTAAGCCACTCTTCAGTAAATTAGCTCCTAGTCCATATTCTTAAGAGGCAGACCCATTTCTGTTATTAAGGCCCCAGAGCTCCACAATCCCACTTCCGCATCCAATTCATCTGTGCAATATGAACAAGTTATTTTTTCTAAAATGTCAATTTCAGTAGGTCATTCCTACCGTCCAAAACTTTCAATGGTTCTCATGGGCAATGAGAAAAGAATAAAGTCCTTACTTGACATATGAGAATCAACCAACCATTTCACCTAACCCTGCCGACTGCTCCACAATGCAGACCTACTATGAGTTTTACTGAGGAACCTCACAGCATGCCATGCACACTCTCATCTCCACACCTTGCCTACACTGTTCTCAACCTGGTGGACACCCATCCTTTCTCTCTGCCTATTTATTCATTTACATATTTATTGGACAAATATTTATGGTGCACCTGGTCAGTTCTAAAAACCTTGCTAAGTTCTGGGGATCCAGAGATGAGCAAGACAAACATGGTCCCTACTTCAGGAGCTTTGAACTCCAGTTTTGATAAGTGCTATGCAGATGTATAAGGCATTATGATGACACGTAACCATCATGTGTTACCTCATCCTGTGGGTCAGGGAAGGCTTCCCTGAGGGAGGGATTTTTAATCTGAGATGTAAAAAATTATTAGGCATTGGGCATTCCATGAAGAAAGAACCACATGTGTAGAACCCAAAGGCACATCCAATCCCAGCCATCATGCGGATTTCAGCTCAATTTGCAACTTCTCATGAAGCTTTTTCTGACCTCTGGAGGCCATGTTGAAGAACCACTTGCTCTTCTGAACTCGCCAACACTCTAAAGTTTTACCATTTCCCTAAGCTCTTAGTCACAGTTGCTGTAATGACGGTGTTACTTTTTATGCTTGTCTTCTCACCTGGATTATATGGGGCAGAGCCATGTTTTAAATGTCTTACTATCCTTATGAGGATCTAGTTTCTAGCAGGAGCTCAATAAATATCAATGAAATACATGTATGCACACATGCAGGCATGCGTCAATGAATGGACGGTCTGGGTGAGTTAAGATTGCATGCATGGGCATTCGGTGAGCTTTGGCAGAGGCTCTTGAAGTGGGACAGAAGATACTGCATTATTAAAAGTAAAAGATTCACTGGCTATTCATCTCATTAAATAGATCCTAATCCCAACATCTCCCAAAGAACCATGGAGACGGATGAGCAGTCAGAAAGACCACTATTCATAGTGCTTGTAAGTTCTTCTCTACCTAATAGAGGTTAGATTATACAAGTTGTTCTCAAGAAAATCTCAAAATGGAATGTGCTAAGTTCTGTTGGATACAATACATTCTTAGTGAAAAAGAAATTACCTTAACGAGCCTCCAGGCAGAAGAACCCTTTGATAGGAACCTGCTAAATGATGTGTAAATAGTAGACTCCCCTGACAGCTAACCTTTTCCACCAACCAAAATCTAGAATCGATCCCATCTGCCAGTTGGCGGCCAATTCTCCTTGCTCTGCTCTCATACCTGCCAACATTTCCACCTCAGTGGCTTCCTGCCTTCTCCATCTTTCTCTCTCAACCTCCTTGCACTCGACCCGCCAAATTTAGATGAGATTTCTCTCAAGAAAATTTCAAAATGGAATATATGCAATTTCTCCTGGATACAACAGAAACCATCTTAGTACGTTTGTAGTGAATACTTGTGTTTGAAAGCTGGCTATGATGGGGTGCAAAAATAACCATAAGGAAGCAGCCTACCCAGAGAAGGCACAGGAAAACCTCAGCCTCTAGTCGCTGAGCTTTCCCATCCTCTGGATTTTATTTTATTTTTGTTTTATGTTTTGAATTTTTTTAAGTTTTTATTTTAATTCCAGTTAGTTAACATACCACGTTATGTTAGTCTCAGGTATACAATATAGTAATTCAACACTTCCATACATCACCTGGTGTTCATCACAACAAGCACCCTCCTTAATCCCCATCACCTATTTCACCTATCCCCGCCCCACTTTTGGTAACCATCAGTTTGTTCTCTATAGTTAAGAGTCTGTTTCTTGGTTCTCTCTCTCTTTTTCTCTCTTTCCCTTTGCTCGTTTGTTTTGTTTCTTGACTTACTTCCTTTAGTATTATACTCTCTAGATCCATCCATGTCATTGAAAATGGCAAGATTTCATTCTTTTTAATGGCTAAGTAATATTCCATTGTATATATATACCACATCTTCTTTATCCATTCATCAATTGATGAACACTTGGTCTGCTTCCATATCTTGGCTATTGTAAATAATGCTGCTATAAACATAGGGGTGCAGGTATCCCTTTGAGTTAGTGTTTTTGGGTAAATACCCAGTAGTGAGATTGCTGGATCACAGGGTAGTTCTATTTTTAAATTTTTAGGAAGCTTCATACTGTTATCCATAGTGGCTGTGCCAGTTTGCATTCCCACCAACGGTGCAAGAGGGTTCCTTTTTTTCTGCGTCCTTGCCAACACCTGTTGTTATAAGGATAGAACATGTTGTTACATAGCAACATAAAAAGTTCCACATAAAAAGAGGTCACCGAGTTTCTGGAAAATAGTTACTTAATTTCTGGCCTGATGGATCAAATGAGATTCTATGGCAGAAATGAAGCCAAAGAAATGTGAGATTTAATTATTTTAATCACTGAAAATTGGCAGTGCACACCGCTCTTTGCTCAGATCCTGAAATTTGACCCAAACTTCTGTGAATTGTTTAGGGCAGCTTTTATCAACTTCAACACTATTGGCATTTTAGACTGGGGAATTTCTGTTGTTGGGGGGGCTGTCTTGTATATCATGGGATGTTTAGCCTCTACCCACTAATGCCGGTAGCATTTTCCCTCCAACCCCCAAACTGGGACAAGACAGAATGTCCCAAATCACCAAATGTCTGGTAGGGGACAAAAATCACCCCTGTTAAGAACCATTAGTTTAGGATGTTTAGTAGAAATAAACACAATCATGTCTATCCTTTTTTTCCCCCCCTCAAGATAAACAGTTCCTATCTAAGACTGTGTGTAGTGATCCAAACCCAGGGACTTGTCATCAGCATTGCAGAGAAGGCTTTTCTTAGACAATTTCTGCCTGAGATTCAGTGATGGTTGTGACAGAGACTTCGAATATCTCCCATAATTTATTCTTCTTTTCTTACTCATTCAGGAAAAGTAGCCCCATTTTCTATCCATTCTAGGTATCCAGAATAAGACATATTCTGGTCTTGCCGATGAGGTATAAGCAGAATTCTGGAAATGTCCTTCAAAGGAGGAGATGTGCATTTCTTCTATTTCTTCGTTCTGCTGCTTGACGTGAATGTAATTGCTGGAGCTCCAGTAGCCATATTTGATGATGAGGTGACCTTGGGAATTCAACTCACACATGTTGGAGCAACAGGTGGAAAAAGCTGATACTGTGGTGGGGCCTGACCACCTCTGAACTGCCCGCTCCACACTGCTACCTGAGATACTGCCTTTAGTCTCTGTTACTTTCCCCAACTGAACCTGATAGTAACCGATACAATAGCCTAAAGTAGACATTTCTTATATTTCCAAAAGTCCCTGAGCCATTATTTTCCTCATATTAGGAAGTTTGGTCAGCTGTTCTAAGACTTTTACTATATTGCATCTTTTCCTCTCTTGCGGTAGGCAATTCACGAGGCTGCTTATCTCCATAATGACCTCCCGTCGCCCTTCACACATCAACTCTAATCAGTCGGTTACACTAGACATTCTGTTGCCACCTGATTACTAGAAGTTGATATCTCCTTACACCTATCAGACACACAAAAATGAGACGATAATGCGTATTGGGGGCAAAAAAAAAAAAAAGTATGCTTTCATAGATTTCTGGTAAAAATGTGACAAGTTGCTGTCTTTTAAAAATCAATTTAATAATAGCTAGTAAATTTAAAAATACATTTACCTTTTTACCCAATTATCTAAGAAGTAAGATCCATATTAATCAAGGGTATATGTGTAGGGATGTTTATTGCATTACTTCCCACAGTGGCAAAAATAAATAGAGAGAAAGGGAATATCTCTCATAAGATAAATGACAAGAATACATTTGAAAGCCATCAACATATAGCTATATTTAAAAGCGTGGGACAGAATGCAACAGAATGGAGAAGGAAAGAAGAAGAGATGTGAGGACTGAGCCCTGGAACCCTGCAGTATTAAGGGGTCAGGAAAATGAAGAGGATCCAGCCAAAGACAGAGAGAGAGAGAGAGAGAGAGAGAGAGAGAGAGAGAGAAATAGTGGCAAGTGAGGTTAAGGGAGAACAAGGAGAGTAGTCCCCCCAAAGCCCAAAGAAGACTGTTTCGAGAAGTGGGGAGTGATCCCCTGTGCCAAATGCAGCCAAGGGGCTAAGTCAGGGGAGGACAAAGAAAGAGCCATTTAATGGGATAACGTGGAAATCCCTGGAGACACAGGCAAAAGCAGTATCTGTGGACTAGTGGGGACTACAACCTGACTACAGGGGTTTCAAGACAGAATAAAATTGAAGAAATGGAGATGGCAAGTATGCCTAGCCCTGGGTTTTTGCTAAAAAATAGAAGGAAATAGGCCAGTGGGTTTGTGGAAGGTATTTTGTTTTTAGGTGCAAGGCAATGCAACATGTTTTAAAAGAAATGATCCAGCATGGAGTGGAAAAATGTGACTCCGTAGAGAGGAGGCAATTGCAGGGTCCAAGTCACTGAATAGGTAACCTCACAGAGAGGTGAGCCTCAGTCACACAGGAAACCAGGACAGTGCACCCACTATGACCTAAGGGCAGGCATGAGGGCACATTTGGTGTGGAATGTGAGGACATTCTCCTGGATTACATTGGCCGACATCCAGCTCAAACCAGAACTGCCCAGGCTAAGTCAACAACTTACAGACCCATGAACTAAATACATGCTTATTGTGTTAAAGTCAGTAAATTCTGGATGGTGTGTTGCACGGCATTATGGTGGTAATGGATTACTGTACAAGATCGTTTCATATCCAGTACGTGTAGAGCTGCCTTTTTTTTTTAATGGTTATATACAGCATTGCATTGTATGTGCCTTATTTTATTTATTTTACTATTTTCCTACTACTATTTTAGTTGTTACTATAAGCAATGCCACAAGGAATATCTTCCTACATATATCTTTGCACACACACACGGATCTATCTCTACAGTGAATTTCTAAATGTGGGACTTCTGGATCAAACTGTACCTGCAAGGATAACTCCAACAGATATTGGCAAAATACACTCTATAGAGGATATTTATTTATATGCTTGCCAGGAATTTGAGTGTCTATTTCCATACATCTTGATGTTATCAAGCTTTTTTGGTTTTGTTTTTGTTTTCCAATATGGGAAGGTTAAAAAAAGGAAATTGCTGTGGGTTTTCATCCCTCTCCTAATGCAGTTCTAGAATGAACCCATCTTCTCTACTTATTCCCAATTATTCTGGCTGGCACCTATTACCCAATTATCAGGCCTGCCTCGGGAGGCAGAGACACTGCCTAGCATCACACCATTTTCCAGTGGTTCTATTTTGTCAGTACTCTCCTTTCACTGGCAGGTTATCCCACTAAATTTCAGGAAGTTATGACTAATCGAACATGAGAGAAATCGAGAAGACATTCCACATATTTACAGAGAAACGAGTTATGTTCAAGGTTGTTCATTATAAATGGAAATGTTGAAGGACGGTTAGAAGGAGCTAAAAAGAAACAAGGAGATTAAAAAGAGAGATGATAATGAGACAAACAGGGTTTTCTGAAGTCCCTTTGACTGCTACTGTATTTCCTGACTTTGGCTTCTCAAGGGATTTGCATGTGAACTGCAATTGACTTTAAACATTGCATGGTCAGTGCAATAAACTTGTGAACATAGTTAGTTTTTACCTTAGAGCGGGTCAGCTGCCCCCACAGGGTCCCGATCCTCATAGGTCTAAGGAGAAGTCATCCAAATACGGAGACCTAACAGTAACATATATGTGGTAATTTATATATATATATATTAATTTATATATGTACAATGGGGAAATACTAAGATAATGGGGTACATACTAACAAATATAAAAGGGGCTGTGGGTGCCATAGTGGGAGACATAATTCTCAGAGGTAGAGTTTGGGCCCTTTAATCCCAATCCCCATACTACTATATCAAACATAGATCGGAAGTATTTATATAATTATTCGATGTGCTATGCAGCTTTAGATAGTGAAACAAGAGGGAGAAACTTCACTTATGACTAAGTGTAAGTAATTTGACCTTAACCCAAGGCGAAAATTGTCATGTTGGAAGCATTTCTAATTTTGCCATAGATTCTCAGCTTTATGACTTTGCACTCAACGAGCAATTAGCTTAGATGGTGGTTTTTTATTTTTAGGCATTTTTCTTTTGTACATCTAACCAGATTGCATTTGGAATAATAACCCTCTCTGAAGTCAGTAGGTCTTTGGAAAAAAGAGTGTGGAGGGCTGGAGAGAATGGAGATGGATCCCACCAAGGACAAAGTAGGGGAGCCCTAATGCAGCCTTTTATCTTCTCCATTAAATGGTCATGCAAATAAGTGACCCAAGTGAGTCAGCCTTCTTGAAACTGATATGATTTCCTGGATGGATCAAGAAAGCATAATGTCTTTAAGCTAGGAGTCGAAACCCTTAAATAAAGGACTAAACTGAAAAGATGTATTTAAATTCAGCTGTTCATTGTCTTTTCAATTCTATCGCTTTCCACTTAATGTGGTTTTTTTTTCCCTTTCACACATAATAAGCTTTAGTTATGAGGTAAAGAGACTGGCAGGAGAGACAACCCAGCCATTCAGGATTTCTAAAGGTCTCATCAGATAATCACAAACATTGGTGCCGTTGAAGGAGCCCCGTCAGTAGGGGGAAGAGAGCGTTGTGACACGGCCGCGGGCCCAGTGGCCGAGCCCGTGCTGAGATTCTGCCACGATCTTTTCGACCAACTCACTCCAACAATTGTTTTCTTCCCTGAATCAACCAATTATTTGATTAAGCTAAGAAATAAATGGTTGTTTTGACTTTCAGCTCTAGCCCAATGCTGAAATGAAGTTTGCCCTCTCCCATAGCTAAGTTCAATTCCCTGATAAATTCAGATTCAGTTTGAGATGCAGTACAGCCTCAAATTATGTTCTAAAGCCGGTAAATCACTGTTAACTTATTTTGTGGCTTTAGCAATACACCAGTCCTGTAAAAATAGTGTGGGCTAAAGACCTTTCTTTGAAAAATCCCAGCAGCCTGTGATCTCTTCTTCGGTTTTCTTTCACCACTGTTATGGGTTTGTTCATTGTGATGATATGTTAACCTCAGAGTCCTTGGTTCTGGTCCATTTATTTTTGTTCATCATCTCCAGGTGTGTTTCCAGGAGCATGTACTTCTCCGCACCATTTCGGGTCTCCCACACCCAAGTGATCTTTCTTCTTCGCTTTCCCAGGCTTTGCCTCTACATCTGCCAACGGGCTTTCATCACACGGGGCCCAAGGAGAGACGACCTGAGCTCGTCCCAGCTTCCCATAATGTTACCTGCCCCCTCTGCCACCCCAGCAACCTATACTTTTGTCTACCACAAAAGAATTGGAGGCCCGAAAAGTGACCCTATCTAGGAGAAGGTTGGTGAAGAGATGTCATTCGTCATGCCCATTTAGAGGCTTCGTTGCTGATAGTGGTTTGGCTCCTGTGTCCAGGCTTAGCAGACAGAGAGCCGTGGTTGACACGTGTGAAGAGCACACCAGGTGTTTGTCCTTCCCTCCCCTCCCCAGTTGTAAGGTGTTGTTCATGCTCCATGTGCTAGTTGAGCAGGTGCAACCAGAAGGAGCAAGAAACAGGCTATCTTCTTCACAGGTTCATTGGCACTCAGGGCTCACATTGGCCCCTTTCTTCTCCTGCCCTCAGAGGTCAGAGAAGACTTTTCTGAAGGTGACTTCTATAGCTTCCATGACCCAGAACAGCCCTCCAACAAGAGGTCTGTAATGAAGTGGCTGAGGGACCAGGGTTTCACGTGTCTTCCTCACTCCCTTTAACGATTCCCGTGTTGCTCTAAACACCTGGAAGACAGGCTAGATAGTTTTCTGTGATGAGAAGCAGAGGCGTGATCCCTGCCTCTGGGAGCTGGCTGTCCAGCGGCTCTGTCGTTCATACTTGCCTCCAGCTGGCTGTCCATCCTGGAGAACCCTACTCCCACCTTGAGCCCATCTCCAGCCTGTTTTTTGGACGTCGTCCTGTTAAGACAGTATGCCCCTTCCAAATCACAGGCTTCAAATAAATGAGTTCTCTCTGCGTGTTTCTTCAGGTGTTTCTTTTTAATGGCAGTGTTTGCTTGTGTTCGATTAGGGCTGGGGTCACGAGTGACCTCATACCTGCCTGTGGCTTCCCACCCTTTTAGTTTCGTTTCCTCAGAAAATGCTTTGATTCATTTTGGTTTTCAGTTTTAGCCCACGGTTCTCGTTTTCATTCTCTCTTTCTCTCCTTAAGCCCCACGCCTCCACTCTCACTCCTATCCTCTTGCTCCTTTCTCTCCTTGCCATCTCACATTAAAAAAAAAGCGTCTTTAACTGTAATGATCCCTGTAAGTAGCATAATAGCAAACACACACACCTTGCTGTGGATTGCTCCTTTGCCGTGAGGCTGGAGAGCTGGGTAGCTACTCTCCTTCACCAGTGGAGTGAGACATGATGGCAGGAGTGCATCCCGGAGACCTGGGACTACACAGTGTAGTCATGTGATTAGAGGTAAGTCACCCTCTATTTTTCATCTATAAAAAGAGATGCTCCCTGCCCTGTCTTCTTTGCAAAGTTTTTACAAAGATCAAATAAAGAAATGCTCTTGTATTCTTTGTAAAGTATAAATTGCTATGTAAATGTTTCATTATTGCAATCCTTTTACAAATCTGGTCACCCTCCCCTGGAAGGTGTTAATTACACTGCAGGAGGATCTGATCGTCCCTCGTGATGCCTGGGCCAAAGAATGACAGCCTGTAGGCAATGCCTATCCCAAGTCATTCTCACTTATCTGGGATCCTGTTCATCCTTCCCAAGAATGCTGCCTGATTTCCTGACATTAACCACAACACAGGCACTCAGGCAGGGGAAGCTAGTGGGGTACCTTCCGTCAAGGCCACGCCATCACCATCATCTGCATGCCTCCCACATGACTCAGGGACTTTTATCTTTGCCATCCAGTCTTCTTTAGGGGCAGGTTAGAAATCTCCAGATCCCTCCCAGCCAATTGTAAACAAAATTGCAGAAGAAAAATGTTCTTCCAGTGTAGGGATTTCTGTTTTGGCAGCCTTGTATTTGTTTTTGTTTTTTTTTTAAGATTTTATTTATTCATTTGAGACACAGAGATATACATAGAGAGAGACCATGAGCAGTGGGAGAAGCAGAGGGAGAGGGAGAAGCAGGTTCCCCACTGAGCAGGGAGCCCGATGTGGGGCTCGATCCCAGGACCCTGGGATCATGACCTGAGCCGAAGGCAGACGCTTAACGACTGAGCCACCCAGGCGCCCCTGGCAGCCTTGTATTTGTATCTCAATTAAAACTTCTTTACTGCTGCATCTGTTTTCCTACTGGATATTAAAGACAATTGGTGCTCTAGTTTAATAAAATGATAAATTGCATCTAATCGGTGCTATCCTGCTTGGGAGCACTTCCCTAGGAATCTCCTCTATGCGTCTATTTTAAAAAATGGTTTGCATTGAGAAGTCAATGAATATTGACATTATGTGTTAGGAGATGACACCTTATTAAAATCTTACATATCACACAATACAATCAATTCATATTTTCAATACAGCAGTTCCTCATCAACTGTAGAAATCTGGTTTCTGAAAATCCCCAGGGTAGAATTTATAGTTGAGAAAAAAAAAAAAATCATGCGGGGGAAAAAAAACAGACTAGTAGGGCTAAGGTATGTGTAAACCTTAAAATATTCTTACAAATATAGTTCAATCAATTTCAATGAAACAATAAAAGTAGCACATTCCATAAAGACAGAGTCAATGAGATGATGAAGTTTCCACTGTTTGAAATTCATGATGGTGTGTACAGTGTTTTACCTCTCTCTCCAAAAGGGAATGGCAGGTAGGTACAAAAGTATTGCTGAGCATGAGGAAGGTCAGTGCTTCCTATAGGCTCGGCCATGAGAGGTGAGAATGGAATAGGTGACAAGCTGGTTGTCTTTTACCTCCAGCCAGGCTGCCTGAGACCAGGGAGCAAATACCAAATGAAGGCCCGAAGTGCTAAAGGGAAAGCAGGGAAGTATATCCCGAATAGATTAATCAATGTCATGGGCATGTGGGGTGGAGAACAAGGGTGAATTATCAAAGCTGAGGCTTAGGGTCCAATAAAGAGCTTAGGAAGGAGAGAAAGAAGCAAGAACAGCAATGGTCAGACATAAGGCATTAACTCCTGCACCCATTTTGCACATTCCAGATACATTATTGTGTGATCAGGTCCATCCAAATGTTAGAGTGATAGCTCGGCTGCCCTTGGACCTCCTGCAAAGGTATGAAACCAACTGCAAAACAAGTATGACTTGGGCTGTTCCTGTGTGCAGAGTCAAAGAAGTTTAAGTCCCGGGAGGGCATGCCTCTTGGGGAAGGAGGGACAGCCTACAGGACAGTGAGTTTCTGACAATGGACTAAAACGTCTCTCCAACAGTCTATTTCTCTTGTCGTGCATCCTGTAATCAGCTGCTGCTTTGTAGATAACATCAGGCCTTTCAGTATTCTGCACTTCCAACTACCCTATGAACAAAACTCATGCTTCCCTCTAGTCACTTATTACAATTCCTTTTCAGAAATCTCTTTCCATTCTCACTTCTCCTGCTGTTACATTATACAGCCTTTCTTTAATAAAACAGCCTCCATATTTTCAATGTCTCAGCAAGTTTTGATACAACTTTGTTCATATCTGCCACTTAAGAACCAAGTTTCCTGCTAGTCCTAATCTGTTCTAGTCTCAGTTTGCTACTGAAGTTCCTTGTGTTTATTATCAGTCTGTTTATTTTCTTCTTCAATAAATTCAAAGCTGGAGAAATTAGTTGTCAAGAGAATCTTCTTGGATCTGTCAGACAACTCCCTGATAATTCAGGATAAAAGCAGTTTCTTAATGCACCTTGTCTGAGGTTTCCACCGTGGAAGTTTTAAATATTCAGACTAATCTTCAATAAGCAAAATGTCTGGCTTCAGAGACGTGCCTTCTTCAAGCAAAAAACTAGACCCCCATCTGAATTAGTCAGCTCAGGATGCTCTAACAAAATACCATGGACTGCGTGGCTTAAAATGGCAGAAATATGTTTTCTCTCAGTTACAATGACTGGAAATTCAAGGGCAAAGTACCAGCATGGTCAGTTTCTGTTGAGAACTTCCTCCCTAATTTGCAGGCAGCTCCCTTCCCCGTATGTTCTCAAATGGCAGAGAAAGAGAGTGAGCAAGTTCTCCGGTATATCTTCTTCTTCCCCCCCTCCTCCTCCTTCTTCCTCTTCTTCTTTTTTAAGATTTATTTATTTATTAGAGTGAGAGAGAGAGAACATAGTGGGGAAGGACAGAGGAAAAGAAAAACCCAAGCAGACTACGTGCTCGGTGGGGAGCCCGACGTGGGGACTCCATCTCAGGACCCTGAGATCAGACCGGAGCCAAAACCAAGAGTTGGATTTTAACTGACTGTGCCACCCAGGTACCCCTCTGGTGTATCTTCTTTTAAGGGCTCTAATCCCATCCTGAAGGCCCCACCTTCATGATCTCATCTAAATCTGATTATCTCCCCAAAGCCTTATTTCCAAATACCAGCACATTAGGGCTTAGAGCTTCAACATATGAATTTTGAGAGGACACAATTCAGTTTATAGCACCATCCAGAGAGCAGATAGGGTACATTCCTGAGATTATAACAGAGCTTCCCAGACATTTTCCATACCAAACCAAGAGCAGTATGTGATACATAGTAGTTGTTCAATAACACTTGTTGAACAAACTGAAAAATGATCAAATGTCTAGACCCATCCTTCTAATATCATGGTGTCACATAGCAAGAATCGGTATGCATTCGTTCAGCAAATAAATATATTAATGAATTAATACTTGGTACCCACAAACTCTAGCACTGGAGACCAGCCCTGAACTATAGTTTGTTAGCTGGGTGTATCTCACTACCTGAGGCCAAACTTCCTTCCTGCTCACTGTTTGTTCACTGGGTTCTTATTTTCATTGTAGAGCCTTTGGTGGTTACCTGCCCCTGCAAGGAAGACCGATGGGGTAGGCTTTGAATGAAGCATAGCTGGATTCTAATCCCACAGCAACCATTTGATATTTGGGTGAAAATGGGCATATCACTGAATATCCTTAATAACCATAACCTCCCTGGGATGCAAATGCCTTCAAAGGAAGACAATTAGAATTAAATGATTTTAAACAAAATTATATTTCATCAGCTTGAAGGAGCACCTCAATAAAGGTCTATTGTCTTCTGATTATGGGCAATTTCCATTTTCTACAAATCCTGTTTCTTCTGTGAAAGTTTTCTCTCTAAAATTGTGTTCAGTCTTGGTGACATGGGTAATCCAGGTACTCTGCCCTCTTGAAGAGGTCCTAGATTTGTTCTGCCTGATCCTTATCCTCATTGCCTCAGTGTCTCCTAGGGGAAGGCATGTATCCCAAGCTCAGCCAATCAGCCTTTCTCTTAGGACTTTGCTGAAAAGAATGATGTGAAGACAAACTTTTTTTAAAAAGATTTTATTTATTTATTTGAGAGAGAGAGAGAGAGAGAACAAGCGGGGAGGAGGATAACAAGTGGGGCTCCATCCCAGGACCCTGGGATCATGACCTGAGCTGAAGGTAACCGCTTAACCCACTGAGCCACCCAGGTGCCCCAACAAAAGAAACTTTTAAAAGCTTATTCATTCCAGCAGTGATACCTTTAACAGTCATGAAATTTTTATGCTCCTTCTTACCTCATTTCCCAGCCTGATTCTCTGGTCTTCCTTTCAGCTATGGGAATTCCCCAATGCCTTTCTAATACATGATTAAGTTAGCCACAGTTAGATTCTCTAGTTTGCAACCACAAAATGCTAACTAAAATTCAATTTTTAAAACTTAAAAAAAAAAAATCACTTAAGGGCATACAAGTAGCCAAATATAAAGAAATAGTTATCTTGTTTGTAGGTAGAAGTATTTGATATTGTAATGTTAACATTTTTTTTCTATAAAATCAACATGATAGTAATTAAACCACCAAAAGACTTGTTCCCAGCTAAAATTTAAAAAGTAAAAAAAAGAAAAAAGTAACTACTAGATATTGAAAGGCATTACTATACCCCAAGTTATCAGTACTACAGTACTGGATTATTTAATTAAGGATACATTGATAGCTACTTTGGAAAAAAAAAAAAAAACCTTAAAATAT
The DNA here is from genome assembly GCF_964656455.1 of Halichoerus grypus. Classification (NCBI taxonomy): domain Eukaryota; kingdom Metazoa; phylum Chordata; class Mammalia; order Carnivora; family Phocidae; genus Halichoerus; species Halichoerus grypus. The sequence continues at coordinate 130,960,552 of NC_135717.1, read as the reverse complement.
CAAAATAAATTCTAGAGAGATGTAAGATTTAAGCATGAAAAAAATCATAAAAATTTTATGAGAAAATAATATATTAATGTCCTTACATTCTTGGAATGGGAAAAGCCTTTCCAAGTATGAATCAAAAATTAAAAGTTATAAGGGAAAAGACTGATTAATTTGACTAAATATGTTTTAAAAATTCTCTGTAGAGCAAAAATACCGAACACATGACCCCTCAACTGCTGATTCCCAGTTTTCCCCTACCTTATAATATCACTAGCAATTTACCATGTAATCACTTTAATCATTTCTTTTTAAATCATAGGAAAGTTTCTACATCAGTACATAGTTATACTATATTGATCCAGATTCAGGAATCTGGATCTGAACTGAAACATATGTATTATTAAAATATGTGTGAAATAATGAAGGTAGTGTTTATACATCAAGGTAAGTGCTTTACATTTATTGTCCCATTTAAGCCTAACTAATCTATAAAATAAGTAATACTAGTATATCCCTCTTACAGATTAAAAAATTGAGAGTTGAAGAAGTTAAACCACAGATATAGTTATTAAAATGGCAGAGTGAAGACTTGAACTCAGGTCTATCTATGAACTGAATGTGTTCTTAATAGCTTTATTGTACTGCTGTTGATGCAATGGAGATATGACGTATCTCTGTTTGTAAGCATAAGACCAGATGTTTCCTATTGTTCTCCCCTTCTGAATAAAAAGCAAGCTTCACTACACACAAACATTCATTCATTCAAAAACCTTTATTGAGTACCTAGTATGCACCAAGTACAAGTCATAGCAGTCAGTAATCCATCAGTGAATAAATCAAAGCGTCTGCTCTTAAGGGAGGAAACAGACAGTACAAAACAAACACATAATATGTTAGATGGCAATAAATGCTATGAAAAAAAGCAATTAAGGAGACTAGAGAGTGATAGAAGGCAGAGTGATTTATTATAATGGATGATCAGGAAAAGCTTCTCTATTAAGGGGACATTTGAGCAGATACTTGAGGCTTTAGGGAGCCAAGCAGATATTTAAGAACAGAGTAATGAGCATGAGAATTTCAAATGCAAAGGCATGAGCACACTGGGCATGCTCAAGGAACCCCACAGAGAACAGTGTGACTGGAGTGAGCCAGGGTCAGAGGGGTGGGCAATGCGGTCAGAGATATAGCAAGGGCTAGAACACCTGGGGAAAATGTCCACCTGCCATGTTCACAAACAATCCCCTTTAGTGACAGTGTCTATGAGACAGCACTAGGCTGACTTCAAAGCAGAAGAGCATTTTATACTCTCGTGTTCTTGGAAGAGAGCTGCACGATCCGATGGCAGACTTGAATCACCTACCCTGATATACCCAGCCAGAAAGACACACTATGCCCTTAGAAAATGGGAAGCCCGAAGACATTTATGATTAACTTACACATCTGCTAGGTAATCTCTCCCATTATTGTTTTTATCAAGCAGAGTAGACTAAACAGTTGAAATGATCAATTAGCTTAATTACGACTTAGAGCCATGTTCCCTACCGTGAAATGAATTCTCTCCACTTGGACTAGGTTATGCGTTTGAGATTTACATGTGATAGTGCGACTATCATTTTGGTTTAGAATGACTCTGATTGTCCTCCTTGTGGGTTCCTGCTAAAAAGGCAACACTCTTAACTCTCAAAGGTTAGCACATTTTGGGGGAAGCGATGCCATGCATTCTGTATTTTGTTTTTTAATTCTGTTCACCTGTTGTCAGATATCCTATGAAAGCTTGTGTTTAGAACCCAAGTCTGAGCAAAAAGATGAATTTCACCAAAAAAGAGTAAGGGATTAAGAAAGTAACCTTTAAAAGAGAAGACTGTTTTAACTGCAGTTGAGTTATTGTACTAAGAAATGATATTCCTAAAGGAGCAAGGATTGACAAAAAACAATTTATTTTTTATAAAAGGCCAGATAGTAGATAGTTTAGGCTTTGTGGGCCATGCAAGTCTCTTTTATCACTACTCAACTCAGTGTGAAAATAGTATGCAAATGAATAAGCATGGTTTGTTCCAATAAAACTTTATTTACAAAAGCAGGTGGCAGGCCAGATTTAGCTCACAGGACATAGCTTGCAGACTCCTGTTATGGAGCCTCTGCTTATTTATTTCTACAAGTGCTTAGGAAAACAGATAGGTAGATAGAAAAGTAACACAGCTTCTTTCTTTGGTCTCCCTGCTCATGAATATCCAAATTAAATGTAATTTTCAAAAGAAGCCCAATCAAGCTAAAACTAAAATAAATACCAAGTAGAAATAATAAGTAGGGCTCAGGGCACAGATTACCTCTGCAGTCTTAGGACGATGCAAAATGTATTGCTACCTAACCATGGCAGGGAGCCCCTCCTTTTGCAGTGGGGCATAGCAACTGTCTCGTTAAGAAAGGTTTCTAGTCAGTCATGTGCTCCCTCCCTCCTTTGCTGTGGGTGACATCTGATGAAGATTTGATGATGCTTGCATCACCCTTCTGACTGCCACAGACTTTTCTGTCTAGGGCAGGAGAGACTTACTGGCTTTGCCCAAACTCCAGCTGTGGAGACCCTCCTGGCCGTCTCCCCAGCCCTGATGTGCCAGCCCCCCTCAGGCATTCCAGGACTTCTGCACATGGTACAGCGTATGCAGCATATCACGCAGTTCTGAGGCTGGGCCCACATCACCAGGAGGGTGCTCCTCGAGAAAGAAGAAAGAGACAAGAGGCAGGACTGCTTCCTCTATCTGTTCAGCTCAGCTCTAAACCCTTAGAAGGTCAAGGTCATATGGTATCTTTCTTTCCTCCACCCTTTAAGTAAGCGCTAACGTGGACCTGTCTACAGAGAGAGTGCTCCAGGAATGTTGGTTGGAAGGAGATGCCCGAGATGCTGCTACCATTTATCTATTGATCACTCGGGGCCTTTGGAGGTCTCAATACTCAGCAGCCCTCACCTACCTGTTCCTCCTACCGCCTCACATACTACTTCACATGCCAGCCTGGAAATAAGCCCAGAGGTGAGATGCTTTATGGGTTGGAGAATCTCAGAATTTTGCTTTTATGGCCCATAGCAGATAAATGTAGTGATTCAGTAACATGAAATCCCATGAGTCCTCATTAACAGTGGTGGTGGAAAACCCAGAAACAGAAATAGAGAAGATGTTCTAGTCTGGGGGGACCTTTGAAGGGGACACGTTCACCTTCACCAATAGTCTTTTTTTTTTTCTTTTAAGATTACAGTAACAGACTGTTCTCAGAAAAAGGCCTAGGCTACCCCGTGTGCTGGAGGCTCAGTTGTCAACAGCATTGCCATGCCTCTAATTTCTAACTTCACAAATTCCCTTCTCTACATGGTCCAGGTAGCCAATGAGGAATGCCAATGAGGGGAACTCACAGACATTTGGAATGCAGAAGTGAAGCAGAGCCATTATTCTCCAGAAGTGGCTATAGGCAGAGAGGAGAGTCCCAGGGGCTTCCAGAGAGTTCTCAAGAACCATCTGCTTTGCCGCAGCAGACTGAGGCTGTTGAAGCTCCTCTAAGATTCCTGAGAATTATAACAGTTTCCAGGCAAGCTTCTGAGAACCCACCTGCTTAAGTCCTCCTGCCTGAGATCACCAGCATCGACAACCTTGACCTCTAGTGACAGCTTCCCAGATTTCTGCATCCCCAGATTTCCCATGAAAACCCTTACTTCTATGTTGAACCCTTTATCCAGACTGAGCCCTGTATCACCACAGGTAAAAGATAGGGTAGGACACAGTTAACATCACCTTAGCACTTACTTTCCTTTTGGAAATCCGTGGGTGTTAAGGAGAGCATCCACTGATGAGCCAAGTGCTGTGTTCCACTGAATCTATGTTCTAGATGATAAAACAGACAGGTGCCAATAAGAAAGAAAAATGTCCCTGATATGGAGGTCAATAGGAAGCCCCTCCATAAAGCTGGGAGACCAAACAGCTCTATCTCTGGTGCAAGTATAAATGAGAAATGAACACACCTCGCGGGAAAAGAGGGGGAGACATTGCCAAAGGGGAAGGAAGAAAATCTTCTGGGAGAATTTGAACTACAAACTGCTCATGCAGCTTTTGCAGGCTGAATTTCCACCACCAAGGCAGCCCCCCCCCCCATCCTGAGGCAGAGAAGCGAGAGGTTTGGGGTTGGTGGCACCCTCCATGACTGGCCACAGCAAAGGCAAGCCCTCCCTGGGAGACTTCACCTTGAGTCCAGGTGCAGGAATTGTTCCAACAACCGGAAGAGGCACTCTGATCTCAAGAGACTCAGAACAGGGAGGAAAAACCACTGTGGGTCTTAGGATTCTCAAATGTGCCGGCAAGCGACTGCACACTTGCTGTGTTCTGTGAGTCTCCCATTAAGAACGAAGTTTGAGGCTCTGCTCTGGCCCCATCCTAGTCTCCAGACCTGCTGGCACGGGTTTCACACTCCGTTCCGGCTTCTTTCAGCTACTTGCAGCTCTCCAGACTCACTGAGCCATCGCACTGAGCTTCAGCACTCATTGTTCTACCAGCTCTGCTGTCTCTCCCACCCTCTGTGGGTTAGCTCACTCATACTTCCCAACTCAGAAGAGCATTGCCTCCCGAGGGCAGCTTTCTCTGAACACGTCTGGTTTATGTGTGCCTTCTCCGTGCTTCCATGGCACATTGACGCTCCCTGACAGCCCACCAGGGTAGGATCCGTACTGTTTGCTAAGAGTTAAGCTTAAAACAAAGCACCTACCACAATGCCTGGCACACTGTAGATGCTCTGTAAATGCAATTTCTCTTCTCCCTTTCGTAAGGGCCTTGAGTATTCTGTTCAATTCAGCAAGATGCGTTCCCTACAGTACGCCAGCCACAGTGTTGAGGCAACAGGGATGAAGAAAGCACAGTCCCTGCCCACAGGATGACAATTCAGTGAGAGAAAAGCAAAGAAAATCAGCTAGTGAATTCACCAGAGACAGTATTACAGGGATGCATGGGGTGGCCTGAGTCAAGGTGCTGGTGTGGCTCAGGAAACGGTACCAGGAGTGGGCATCCGAAGAGCAGCTCAGAGACCCAGTTACCACCAGCCCGGTCGTGCAGAAGGTGGAAATTTCACAGGTGCGTGAGAAGAGGACCATAAGAAGTGATGTGATCAGTGGTTAAACTTGCTGCCACTTTGTATCCTAGAGCTCAGCCCAGGGCCCAGCACTTGGTGGGAAGGAAGGAAGGAGAGAGGGAAGGAGGGAGGAAAAGAATCTGTCCTGCATTTAATCATCAGCTGGTTATGGGCAAACAGAGCCTGTTGGTTAGTAATAAAGCATCTAAGTCAGGAGGGGAGGGAGGAAAAAAGAAAGGAAGGAAGAAAAGGAGGGGATCCTCTGTGGGGAGGATTTTTTAAATTTGTTTTTGGTCATTCTTGTCTCATATGCTTGATCTTACCCCGATTTTTTTTTTTATTAACCTAAGATTCCAATGTGCCCGCCAAAACCAGGGAGACAGCCCTTTTCCCCACACCAAAGCAGCAAGGACCTGAGTGCAGTTACATGTTGGTAAATATTTAACAACGGGCTCTGCGGGAGGAAGACAAAAGCCCTGGGCCGCAGCATGCGCCCATGTCTGCAGTGTAGGTCCTCATCGGGGCCGATCTCAGGCCGTCACAGGGCACGAGTGCTGGCAGAACCGGGAGGAAAGGCTGCAGTCAGCTCTCAGGAGCTAGTACAAACCGGCCCCAGCACCCCAGTCGGCGTGGGAGTTTCAGAACTGTAGAAGGCTGGCAGAGACTAGGGCCAGGAGCTAGAGTGCTATGAACACCAAGCTGTAGGGGGCTAACTTCTGGAGGCCCCAGCAAGAGGCCACATCTCTGAGCACCCTGGGAGGTCCCATGGTTCACGGCCCCAACCCAGTGGTTAGAAGATGTAGTAAGAATGTAGAGATTCACTGAGGCTCAGCTGCACTTTGGGTGAAATCTGAAGTCCAAAGCTGCAACCCCTTCCCAACGCCTGCGTACTGCCCAGAGCTGAACACACAGCGCCCACCCTTGAACCTGTGCTGAAGGAATTAAGGTGCTCTGCTGTGCCTGGCAGGTGGCCAAGTCTCCCCCAGGGGAGGAGGAAGCCGAGAGGGAGGGGGATCACAATGACAGTATCCAAAATACCCATAAGCATCCGGGGGGATGGAGCATTTAGAGGACATGGAGGGTATCGATGGGAACGAGAGAAGGGTAGTGGACAGAGGGGAGTTTAGGCTTATTATTAGAAATGGCTAAACGATAGAGGTTCTTGAATTTTGCCCTGTCCTCCTCCTGTTTCTTATCAGCGGGGAGAAAATGGTGAGTGGGCACAGAGGTAGTGGGAGTAAAACAAAGAGACTCTTTGTAGTAAAACAAACAAGAGGCTATCGTTCACATGCAGAAAGCTGAAATCTTGCCCCAGGCAAACGTGGGGCTACCTCACCCCATCCAAAACCCTGCTATTTATTCTACCCTGGATGTGATCAGGGAGTTTAGGCAGATGATAAAAATGCTGAGAGACTTGTACACGGATGTTCATAGCAGCGTTACTTAAAATAGCCAGAAGGTGGAAACAACCCAAATACCCATCAGCTGATTAATGGATAAACAAAATATGGTATATCCAGACAATGGAATGTGATGAAGCTATAAAAAGAAATGAAGGACTAATATATACTACCATATGGTTGAATCTTGAAGACATTATGCTAAGGGAAGGAAGCCAGACACAAAGGACCATGTATGACCATATGATTCCATTCCTAGGAAATGTCCAGAACAGGAAATCTATGAGATAGAAATTTAATGGTTGCCCAGGGCTGAGGGCAGGGTCAGGGGAACAGGATTGCTTTTGGGGATGATGGAAATGTTCTAAAATTGAGTGTGTTGATGGTTGTACATACCCGCGAATATACTAAAAGCCATTCAATTGTACACTTTAAATGGGTGAATTATATGTTATATAACTTATATCTTAATAAAGCTGTCTTTTAAAGAAGCTGATGGAAGCTGATGTATGATGTATGAAGTATGACCGATCCTTGCCTCAATCCCTCTTCCTTAGTACCCCAGTCGAAGCACGGCATCATTCAGCCAGACCTGCTGAATTATGGGTGTAGGAGGCTCTGGGAATACTGAACAATGGACAATAAAAACAAATGAGAAAGAACACACTTAAAAGAAGACATTAAAGGTAAACAAAGTGTGCAGCCACTATCTTTCCAGTTCCCCAGTTCAGACACCCAAGAGTTATCCTTGGCATTTCCTTGTCCCTCGTCCTCCGCATCCGGTCCATCATCGAGTTTTTGGATAGTGCCGCCCAAATACATCTCCACTTCTCTCCACTTCTCTCCATCTCCACTGCTAACCCCTAGTCCAAGTTATCACCTAAGCAGTCCAAGAGCCTCCTACCCATCTCCCTACTTCCATTCCAGCCCCCTCTGGCTTATTCTCCATACTGCAGAGCAAACTTTCTGAAACCCAAATATAATCAAGTCACAATCCCCAAGAACTTCCTGTGGCTCTTAGGAAAAAGAGAAAAATCCTTAAGCTTGCCTACAAAGTTCTGTGTCATCTAGCCCCTACCTTAACCTGCTAGCTACATCTTGCAAGAGTCTTCCCCTTGCTTTCACTGCTCCAGCCACACTGGCTTGCCTTTATAATTCTTCAGAGAAATAATACTTCCTTATTCCACAGGGCCTTTGCACATGCTGTTCTCTTGAGCACAAAAGCCAATCCCTAACAATTCATTTGGATCCTTTTTATCCTTCAAATTTTAGTTCAACTATCACTCCAAGAGGCTTCCCTAACCACATTACAAAAAGTGCCTGAGCCCCATCCCTTACACTCAGTCACTCAATCTGTTCATTCCCTTTGTAACATTATCACAGTCTGCCATGGATGGATTATTTATTAATCCTCTACTGAAATGCAAGTCTCCTCTTCTTGTCCCAGACTTCCTAGTCTCTCCCACACACCCACTGCCAGCCCCATACACAGAACAAAATCTCAGCATAAATTTAAGAAATGTGAACTTCTTCTTTAATCTCTTCACATGTTCTTTTTCACCTCTGCAATTCCCCAGGGCCTTGTATCTTCTTGCCATCCGGGGCCCTCAAGGCATATCCCCTAACTTGGCCTGGCCTATCCAGACAGTCTCAGGATAAAACGACCTTCAGCCTTCCTTCTGTCCCTTCCCCATCCATTTGCTGCTGACCTCAATTACAGCATAAAAAGAAATCCATATCAGGGCTCCTGGGTGGCTCAGACGGTTAAGCATCTGATTCTTGATTCCGGCTCAGGTCATGATCTCCGAGTCATGAGAATGAGCCCTGTGCTGGGTGTGGAGCCTGTTTAAGATTCTCTTTCCTTTTTCCTCTACCCCTCTCCCCAGGCCCCCACTTGCAGGTTCTCTCTCTTTTTTTAAGATTTTATTTATTTATTTGAGAGAGAGAGAGTGAGAGAGAGAGCACAAGCAGGGGGAACAGCAGAGGGAGAGAGAGAAGCAGGCTCCTCGCAGAGCAGGGAGTCTAATGTGGGGCTCCATCCCAGGACCCTGGGATCATGGCTAGAGCTGAAGGCAGACGCTTAACTGACTGAACCACCCAGGCGCAACCCCCCCATCTCTAAAAAAGAAGAAATCCATATCAAACCTAATTAATCTACACCAAAGTGAGAACATGACCAGCAACTAAACAGTTGTAGGAGTGATGTTTCTAGAAGAGTATCAGTGAGAGAATCCCATCAGCAGAGAGGGCAGAGGTATGTGAGGATATGGCCCAGGTGCTAACTACCCTGCTCCCCCAGAGACAACTGTCCTCAGCTGTCCTGGCATTTCATCGCCCTTCTCCTTCCTTTAGTCCTGCCATCTCCATGGTGTCAGCAACTCCCAGATGGTGACAGGGGATGGGGCAGATGCAAGCTCAACTATTTGTACATGGGGGCATTTTAAAGCCTAGGCTCTAGATTTGGTGACAGCCAATATCACAGTGCTGATAAACATACTTTAATTCAATTTCTCCTGAACTCCATGCCCAAAACTTACCCAGATTGTTAGATTGTTTCACATCAGACGTTTTAAGGGAGAACTGAAAAAAAGAAACCACCATAAGAAACCAACACCATACCTAAATTAGTCTAGATCAAAGGACTCCAGATTTTGAGTGTTTGCCGGGTCCTTGTCAGGTCACGAGCTCAGGCGAGGTCCCTCACGCCTGTGTCCTCTGAACACGGGCAGAACTTCCCCAGGTCTCTTCATTTAAGAACCATTTGGGACACTTGTTACAATGCATTTTCTCAAGCTGCTGGCTCGCTGAATTAGAACGTTTATGGAAGGGACCAGCGGGTCTATAGATTTTTTTTTTTTTTTAAAGATTTTATTTATTTATTTGACACAGAGAGAGAGAGAGGAATCACAAGCAGGCAGAGTGGCAGGGAGCGGCAGAGGGAGAAGCAAGCTTCCCGCGGAGCAGGGAGCCCGATGTGGGACTCGATCCCAGGACTCTGGGATCGTGACCTGAGCCGAAGGCAGACGCTTAACGGCTGAGCCACCCAGGCGCCCCGGGTCTATAGATTTTTACCAGGTTCCGTTCTGTGAAAGATTATGGGGAATCTCTTCCAGGAGAGGTGGTGACTAGGAGAGTAGCAGTGGTTTTGTCCTTGGTAGTTACGGTCCTGTAAAGCCCTTGTGGGAGTCCCACCGCTGGAATTTCCGATCCAGCAGGACAGGGCCCAAGAAAGTGAATTCCTAACAAGGGCCTGGGCAATGCTGATGCTGGTTGCCTGGGCACCCCACTTTGAGAATCACTGCTTTAGAGCAAGTGTCTTTGAAAGAATTGTCTGGGTTTGCTGCCCCCAGCCCTCCCTTGCCATTCTCTCCTGAGCCCACTCCATTTGGGATTTATTCCCTTCCACTCTCCTGAAACTACCACTGTCAAGGTCATCAGTGACCTACTCATCGCTAAGTCCAGTCGCCCTTCATCTTCCTTGGCCTATTTGACATGACTGATTGCTCCCTCATCTGTGAAATGTTTCCGCACCAGATCCCCAAGACGCCCCTCTCGCTCACTCTCCTGGTTTCCCTTCTATGTCACTGACAGCTCCTTGTCAGTCGCCTCAGCTTGGGGACCTCTTTTCTTTATTTATACTCACTCCCTACAAAATCCAGCCTATAGCTTTAAATGCCATCTATACGCAAATGGTTCTCAAGTGCCCGCCTCAAGCCTGGCTATCTCTCTACAACTCTATATGAATTGTATGTATTTTCATATATACAATTATATAACTCTTATGCCCCTGGCCTCCACTATCCTGCTCCACTCTCCATCTCAGTAAATGACAACCCCATCCTTTTCATGGCTTAGGCCAAAATTGGTTGAGTCATCCTCGACTCCTCTCTTTTTATCACAACTCATACCCAATCTATGAACGATCCGATCCTGTTGGATTTCAAGGCTCACCATCCCTCGCTACCTTCACTCCCACCACCCAGGCCCAAATGACTCTTGTCTCTTTCCTGGATTCTTGCAACCACCTCCTAGCTGGACCCCCTGGCTTCTGTTCCTGCCCTGCTTTGGTCTAGACTCCATGCAGAGTGATCATGCAGTAAGAAGTAAAACCAAACCAGAAGGAGTCAAAAATCGTCTTTAGGGTGACCTGCAAAGCCCGCGCAATCTGTGAATCGTCCTTGCACCACGTCATCATTGGCTGCACTCCACTCACCCACGCAGGTGTGGCTGCCCTGGGCTCGCTCGAATATGCAGGACACCTGAGAGTCTTAGCACTGGCTGTTCTCCCTGCCCGGAATGCTCTTCCCTTCCATGTATGCATGGTTCACTACTCTTCTCCTTCCAGTCCTTGCTCAAATGTCATCTTCTCGGGGAAGCCTTCCCCGCCCAGGCTTTAAAATGGTGTAACCACCCCACCTCTCATTCCCTGTCCCCTCTTATTTTCTTCAGAGGACTCCTTCACTTAATTCTCTTATGTTATTTCTTGGTCTAGCTACCTCCACTGGATTGCGGGTCAATAAAGGCACAGATTTTGTACATTTTGTTTATTGGTATGTCCCTAGGCACATAACTGGTGTTGAAAAACATTAGTTGAATGCATGAGTGAGATTTGATTTTGATACTAGGTGCTGTACATAAGTTATCTCATTTATCCCCATTTCCCAGCTGAAGAAACTGAGGTTAACATGGTTCTATAATTTGTTTAAGGTCAGTACAACCTTCTGGGTGAGCCCTTGTTTGTCCATGGTTTTGAAGGGTGTTGCCTTAACTTTCTGACTGACTCTCATTGGACCTGGAATCTGTCCCCAAATGACAGGTCCTTCTCAGTTATAAGGATAGCTGGGACTCAGGTCTGTTTGGCTCTAAAGCCCCCTGATTTTTCCACAATGCTACCAAATCCTTACAGTTTCCATGATATTCTGCTGAATATGTTTAGTTAACTAAAAGCAATTCTTTTTAAAAAACTTTTAATTTAAATTCCAGTTAGTTAACATACATAGTCTAATATTAGTTCCAGGTATACAATTTAGTGATTCAACACTTCCATTCAACACCCGGTGCTCATCACAGCAAGTACCCCCCTTAATCCCCATCCCTTATTTCCCCCCTCCCTTCTGGTAACCATCAGTTTGTTCTCTATAGTGAAGAGTCCGTTTCTTGGTTTGCCACTCTCTCTCTTCCCCCTATGCTCATTTGCAACTGAAGGCTTTCTTAATTGATTGCACACCGAGTAACAGTTCACTTTGTCCAGTTCTCTATCCCAATGCTCAGTGCTTTCTAGATTTCCTAACTGCAGGTTGTTTATTCCCACTCAGAGGCTTGCTGAGCCAGTTCTAGCTTCTGAGCCTGGAGTGGGGTTGGACTGAGCCTGCTCTGTCAGCCAGTAGGGAAATGGGTCCACACTAAAAGGCCACCTCCAACTTCCTTCTCTAAATGTCTCCTGGTCTTGCTTTCCACCATGCCAACATTAGGATCTTCATAAAACAAAAGGAAGCCTCACTTTATAAGAAAACCAAAACGAAACAAAATGTTTTCCAAGGAAGCTGGCTCTCTCCCTATTGCCCCCATCTGCTCCCACTTGTGGGGTCTTCTCAGTCTCTGTAGAAATAGTGCTTCTGCACCATCAACAAAGAACCCTCAGTTGGAAGACTTGGAATTACTTCTCCTGCGATTCCTTTGCTTTTCCAAAACTGCCTTGCGAAACCTCTCCTTTTTTTGCCGTCCCTTTCCCTTTCCTGCTTTCAACTCTCTTGTCTCTCTTTTTAAATAATTATTCTTGACACGAATGCCTCTCATTCCATTAAAAGTCAATTAAAAGTCTCAAAAATGCCTAAAAATATAAAGAGAATGTAACTTGTCTTAGGAGACGCGCTGGAAGAGGTGTTGCTGGTCCTTGTCACTGAGAATTGCAGTGATTCCTTGACAAATTACATCTATTGCTTAAGCAATGAATCAGAGCGTGTTGGCGACACCCTCTTAGATATGGACAAATAAGGAACACTCCCTTGAGGCAGGGTGTACCCGGGCAATGTTCGGAGGAGAGACAAAGGTCAAGATCCAGATAATCCCCACAAGCTTTGGTCAGCACTGCTGCTGTCCAAGGATCAGAGCTGGGGTTACTTAGAGCCATTTTCTGAGGAGGCCCTATCTACGCTCTGTCTTCTGCCCCTGGGGAGGCACCGAGTGAAAATAGGGAACATAAATACCAAAAGAGCAGGGTCTCTGCTCCGGGAGCAGAACTGGGGCTCTGTTAGAAACCTTCCAGTCATGGCTCCAAGCGTGGTGGGACTTCTGAATTCACCCCCTTGTCTGCCAATGTGATCAAAAGTACCCAAATAAGAAAGCACCAGGAAATAGGAAATAGGCAGTCTGTCTGGCAGAAGATGCATTACAACTGACCATTGTAGTCAAGGGACTGGTCCCTGGAGGAGAAGGTACAGGGACCAATTAAGATCTGCAGAGGCCCTAAGCATTAAGAAGGATACAGTGCTCTCCTCCACATAGAGTTAATTTTTAAATAAAAAATGCAAGCCCTAAAATAAACATAATAGAGTCCATTTTCCCCCTCTGCTATCAACTATAGAAAAAATACCGTGCCTCTGACTTACTGGTGCCCTAAACACACACCCAGGCTTGGTTTGTTTTTGGAGTAACACAGCCATTCCAGGCAGAGGTTTTCCCCATATAGGAACTTGCCTGAAAGTATAAGACATTTATCCAGATTCGTCTATCCCTTATTAAGTGCCAGCTATCTGCCAGATGCCATGCTCAGCAATTTCACATACCTCATTTCCTAACCCTAGCAATACAATTTTACGGTGATTTGGGGACACATTCCATCCATTCAAACTAAATGAGAGTAAGCCAAGGAGTTTGGTAACACCTTCCCAGACTGTGGACCGTGTTTTACAAACAAGAAAATGAAGTGTGTTGGGGAATCCACCAAGAACAGGTTAGACATGTGAGCGATTTATGAAGGGAAAAACAGGAGTAGTCAGGGAGAGCCTCACACGAGGTAGGCCTGGCCCCTGTGAGGGAGAGACAGAAGAAAGGGGGTCAAGTAGGAAGAGTCTAGGGCTGCAGCACAGATCTATGAAGGGCACGGCCAGGCTCAGGGGGATCCTCAAGCCAAAGGTGCCCACTGGAGGAGTCACCAGTGTGTCCAGAATGGGTCTGCTGGATGTTCCACTGTGCTGGGTGTCCGGCTGGGAAGAGGTCTGAGGAAGCTTGGCTGGGGTGGGTCCAGTGACTGGGGAAGGGGGAAGGAAATAGGGCATCTCTCAATTACGTCCCTGCAGCAAGAGATCTAAGCGATGTGTTTCCTTGGTTGCCACACTGAGGGATTAGAGAACTAAAATAAGTTTCCCTGCTCACCTAGCTTGTTTGGGGGTGAAACTGTGATTCAAATCCAGGCTTTTTGGATCCATGTTCATATCTTTCTCACTATACCAAGCAGATCCCTTGTTTGAGATGGTGTGGAATTATGGAATTTTAGGTTATTTGAATTTATCTGTTAAATGTTTATTAAAAAAAAAAAAAAAGGTCTCCTTTTGACGTGTTGCAGTCAGCCGGCTTATAAATTGGGGAGTTCTGCCAACCCCCAGGTCTCCCTGTGCAGAGTTCTGTCCAGGTTTCTGGGTAGAAGCTCGAGCCAAGAGAGAACATGACACCCTTTAAAAGTAACCAGGCGTCATTGTACCTCAGGCGTCTCTGAAATAGAACTTGCATTCCTCTTGGAGACACAGCATCCTGCCCTATAAAACATCTTTTCTATAGGCTGATGCCATGAGACAATGAACAGACACAAAACCTTCTAGCTATGACAAAGATTGGCTTTTCTGACACGTTCATGCTCCTCTTTCTCCCCTGCTAGGGAGGAGTTTTGTAGCACAATAAGCCATCAACGTTGTGTTGTCAATGATAGCAAAAGAAAGATTTGCTAAATAGATGCCATCCTCTGAGGAATTGAGCCATCCCACAAATATTTATTGAATGCCTACCATGTCCCAGGAAGTGGAAATGTGGTGTTGAACACGGGGAGAAAGACAATAAACGACAAACAAATAATACCGAATAGCAGTAACTGCCATGAAGAATATAAAACCTTACAAGAGGCTCAAGAGTAACAGGGAAAGGCAGGGGTGCTTCCATAATGTGCGGGAGAAGGCTTCTAGCATGGAAATGTGATGACGGAGCCATCCATGTGAAGATGCAGGGGGAGAGCATCCCAGGCAGAAGGAACCTTGGGGAGGAAGGACAGCGCTGGGAAGCAGGACTTTGCATTTGAAACCATGGAATGGGGGTCTGTGTGGCTAAAGCCTGGAAAGTACATGGAGGTGTCATGGGTCAGAGAGTCAGATGGGGCCCAGGTCACACTTTTGTAGGGCCGGGAGACCCTACAAAATTTCAGCCTCCATCCTGTGTAGATGAGCTTGGATTCCTGTAGGCTTGCGTAGGAGCAGGCCAAGGACATTTAGAACCTGGTCATATCTCACCTCTGCCATCGCCACCATTATCTCCCTTTGGAACCTCGCAATCCCTGCCAAACAGCCTCTCCACTTCTATTCTGGCCTCACAATGCATTTTTCCCACAGCTCTAAATCAGCTCCTGACACTACTCTGCTTAGAATGCTCTGGTGGCTTCCAGGTACACCTAGAATAAAATCTAGTCTTTACTTTGATTTACTCTCACTTTGATGGATCTCTTCTGCTAAATATGAGTGGGTCTCCAATGACTCCAAGGACATTGGACCTCACCGGGCAATCCATGGCTGTCTTGCATTTAAGGGCACCTGGGCTATTCTGAGGGGCATCTTCTAAGACATAAAGCTATGGTGTAGTAATCATGGAAGTGAATTTTCCCACTAAGGGTTTTGCCGATATACCCTGGCCGTCAGAAGGGCCCAACAAAAGACCTTAGAAGAGGGTGCCCAGGCCTCAACAATCAGAAATTGCTGGTCTACCAATGTCACGGCCCAGCTCTAACCAAGGCACTGTTTACCCTCATGGTGAGGAAACGTTTAGCAACAAATTCATTTAGCAATTATTTATTGACCTACTAAATGCTAGGCACTGTACTAGGCCCTGAAGGTGATAGGGAACAAAACCACTCCCTGTCTTCAAGATTCTTACAGGTTAGTAGGAATACCAGCCATGTAGACTGGCTGAAGTTCACCAAACAAGAGAATTAACAACACAAATATGCATGTAAATATTTAACCAGAAAACTGCAGAACATAGAAGAGAAATGTGTTAGTTGAACAGAAATTAGGATCTAGAATCCATGTGGGTTGGCGTGGGTAGGGAGAGGAGGTTTTAAGAGAAGAAGGGGGGAAATTACTAAGGCTACAATGGAAGAATTTGGAGTACATCTAAGGATTCCAGACATTTCACCGAAAAAGGTAGCATCTGGCTGAATTTCTGCCTGAGGCCATTGTCCTCCTTTGAGGCTAAAAGCACTTGCCATCTGCTGGGTGATGCTAATGTTAATACAAGAAGATTTTGCTTATGACTTCTATTCTGCCCAGGAGAGGTGGATAGCAAATCTAATAACACATGGAATGGAGGAAAATATGTTCTTGGGAAGCTCCCAGGCTAAAATCTGACTGCTCTTAAGGCCTCTTCATGAGATAGTGGGCAAGACTTGCTTAGGGATCTTTTACCAATAATTTTTGTACTGGGAGAAACACAAATCTATAGCAGAAGGACAAAAGCTGGGAATTTGAGAATTCTGGGCCTCTAATGATGCTCCTCCTTTATCCATCCCACTCTCTGAGAGGTATGAAAGAGTCACTTGGGTAGAGAGAAGAGGAAAACAGGGAAGGTTTCTGGAGAAGGTCCCACCCTTCCTTCTGAGTTAGAATTGCTCATCTGTGTCATATTACAGAGGTGGGGACAAAGTTTCCAGAGGGCTTCATTAAAATATTTTCTGGGAAAGGGAATTGGAGGCTTCTTTCTTCATCTCATTGGCATGGATTATTAGTTCTTTGACGCTTGGGAAAGAACAATGAGTCTGGGGCGATGGGAAAGAGAGGGCTGTTCTGGGTAGAGCGCCCCTTGTGACATCTTTGTGTTGAGTAAAAACTCTCCTACCAGTCATCACACTGACTTTTTGCTATTTAAATTACAAATACTTTTATCTTGTTTGTTGTTACCTTTTAACTCTGCTTATGATATTTTTTACTTATGAAAGGATTTTATTTTTATATAGTAAACTCTACTAGTCTTGACCTCTATAGTTTCTACCTTTGGCTTTAAACATAAAGGAGCCTTCAACATCTAATATTTTGAGTTATTCATCTATTTTTATTCAAATTCCTTAGCACTAATCTATTCTACTTTTGTTTATGACATGAGATAAAGATCTAATTTTATTTTATTTTTCCACATAATTAACTTTTCCAGGACCACTTGTTGTTTTTTTTTTTATCCATTCCTTCAGTAATATGAAATGCATCTTCATCATATACTAAATATTTTATATACTTAGGTGTGATAGATTGTAGTATCACAATCCCGCCAAATATTTCAGAGCCCCTTCTTATGCCTGCCTACAGGAGGGTAAGGCATATCCTGTTGAACTCAGAGGTAGCCATAGAACTTGTGTTGGTCAGTGAAATGCAAGCAATGTGTCACTTATGCACGGAGCTTTGAGAGCCAGTGAGTGGCTCATTGTGGTTTTTTTTCCCCCTTTGGAACAATACATTTTCCAGATAGATTCTGCTCCATCAGCCCACATCCCAGGGCAAAAGCAGCATGGAAGAGGATAGATACTTGGGGGAAAGCTAAAGAGTTGCATTAAAATTGTCTTGTCCACACTGGGTTTTAGAGTTTAAGTGTTATCTTTCCTCCACTATTGCAGAAGCCCTGACAACAGAATGGGTTCTCATGCAATTGTCTGCATCACCATTTCACAGATGACCATCTCTCTGTCAATTCCCCCATTGGGGCCTGACTCAGAGCTCCATGTGAAAATGGTAACATTGGGTTGCCAGAAGTGGTGTGGGAAAGTGAAGATTGGAATTTACCTGGGGAAATGCTGAAAGGTAAGGGAGGTGGGAAGACGGTAAAAATTTGCCAAAATCCTATTTCTTCCAGCCACGGATGCTGTTTCTTCCTCATGAACTCAAGAGTGTTTAGAGAAGCTGCTGTGGCAATCACTCTGTAAGGCATGGAACTTTCTGAAAGGTGGCATTGTAATTTAAACACCACTGGGTCTGGAATGATTAGATAGATGCAAAAGCCAGGAGGGGTTTTCAGGAGAAGGGTTTTTTTAATGCTCTCCTTCCATCTTAAAGTGACTTGCTCATCCCCCAAGGGGCTGAGTGCAAATCCTTGCACCAGCAACTCTGGGAGATGCCACTGAGGCCCTGGAGGTTGTTCAGGTTTGCATTTTTCCAACTTCAAAACCTCTTCATAGCCTCAGACTTAGTCAGTAAGAACTGATGGGTTCTAGTCAGACTTGCGTTTGTATATGATAAGACCTAATTCTGCGCCTCTGCCTACATTTTGACATTGAACGGCAGCCAAAATTTGACTCTCCTTTGAGCTTGAAGTCAGGGCAAACTGTACCGTTTCAAAGAGCATTCCTACTCCAGCCCCCTCCACAACCACCTCCACAGCTCTGCAGAAATTCACAGACATATAAATCAGAGTTGGCTCAGCATAGAGGAGGATGGAGAACTGGACACCACCCAAACAGAGAAGTTATACCCAGAACAATTAGTTACCAGCAACATACATTCCGAACAGCA
The DNA here is from genome assembly GCF_964656455.1 of Halichoerus grypus. NCBI lineage: Eukaryota > Metazoa > Chordata > Mammalia > Carnivora > Phocidae > Halichoerus > Halichoerus grypus. The sequence goes on along the minus strand of NC_135717.1, from coordinate 130,942,308 downwards.
CATCAAAGAAAGAGGAATCTCCTAAATTCAGTGCAATTAAGAACAGAAGCAGCTGGAAAAACAGAAAAAATGGGTAAAGATTCTAACATAAGGCTACATTTTTGCTATTGACTGGATATTTGTGTCCTCCAAATTCATATGTTGAAACCTAATCCTTACATTGATGGTATTTGGAGGTGGGGCCTTTCGGAAGTACTTAGATCGTGAGAGCAGATCCCTCATGAATGGATTAGTGCCCTTATGAAACAGACCCCAGAGACCACCTCTTTCCCCTTCTACCATGTGAGGGCACAACAAGACCACAGCCACCTATGGATTCAGAAGCAGGTGCTTGCCAGACACTGAATCTGCCCGCACCTAGATCTTGGACTTCCCAGCCCCCAGAACAGTGAGAAACAAATGTTGTTGTTTATAAGCCACCTAGTCTATGGTATATTGTTATAGCAGTCTAAACGGACTAAAAAACTTCGAACGGTAAAATGAAGAAACAGAATTCTCTCCAGCTATTAAGGAAGCCCTACCTGAGAAAAGGACTTTCAAAAACTGCACTGGGAGCAGGAAGAGTACATCAGTGAATCAGAGGATGGAAAGCAGAAAAGAGTACAAACGGGACCAAATCAAAGATATTCTCATTACCTCTTTACTGAGAAGGAGTCCAAAGGAGCATATTATATATGATAGCAGTTATCACTATAGTCATACTGATGTGGTTGAAGACTTGATGTGGTTCTTATTCCATAGCTGGGGCTCAATCATTCTGAATTAATAAAAAATAGTTTTCTTTCATAAACTCCCAAGGTAGATCATCTCTTCAGGCTTTTTCTAGATAGGTATCTGAAGTAGGTAGACCCCACTACCAAGCGAAGTCAGAATTCCAGTGCCCAGACTGGACAGCCCAGATGAGCAGCACTCTTACAGAATTGTGCCATAGCAAGGCTTAGTCCTGTCTGGCTGTGCTGCAAGTTACACTTCACATCTATCCGCTCCTTTCATCCTCACAATGCCCTCTCAAGGCTAGTAGGGTCAATATTGTACAGATTAGGAAACAGAGGCACAGTAAAGCCTGGGTCACGAAGTTGGCAAATGACAATGCTTTACCATGGAAACTAACTCTCATGTCCTTTCATCTAGCCCCTGCTGCCCAACTGGCAAACCCTTCCAGAACAATGCTGCGAATATTTAGTGTTCAAGCCAGCAAGGAAAGATGTTTCCTAGAAGTTATCTGTTGAGGATGGCGTCCAAGTTTCTTTGGGATCTTCTCCGAGCCCAGGGGTGGTCCCCCAGGAGCCATACCTGAAACATGAGATCTTACTGTACCCTGCCCATGGCTGATGGCTCCAAGTGGATGCTTGATCCAATGTAGGCCATTTAGAAAGTGTCACAAAAACAAACGAACAACAACAACAAAAAAAAACGAAGGAAGAAAGAAAACCATGAGAAATCCAGAGAGAGGGAGTCATGGAAGCTAGATTCTGTTAGGGGCAACTCTTTCAAGCAATTCTTCCTTGGATGCTGTGAGATACTTCAGTATCTTCATTCAGTTTTTTGAAAAATATAATTTAATTTTTTAAAAATTTTGGCTAACTAATAATTTTCTGCTACTTGCAACTAAAGAACCATAGTTAATAAACACAATTTCCCCAGTCTCTCCCAATCCACGTCTTAAACTCACCTTTCCACATAACACCTCCTGCTTTTATCCAAATGCAGTTCTCTCTTCACTGATCATTTTCTCTGCATTTGTCTAACAATGGCAAAGTTGGGGTACTTTCTATTTATGCTGCATTTTCCTTGGACTCACCAACTATTGACCTTTCCAGATGACCATGAAAAAAACTAGAGGCTAAAGAAAAAAAAACACACGTACTGAAGAGGAATGAGCGGACTGGCAGGAAGCCAATGGGATTGTGAAATCGCTGTTACATTAATAAACTCCCTGTCAAATTGCCTCAGTTCCTCTGAACACTAAGAAGACACTAGCAGTCTGTGTCGGGCCCACCAGAACCAGCTAGTTGACTCACATTGCAGGTTAGGTCAGTTCAGTATCCTTAAATCACCTCCCTTTTGAGTCAAGTTTGCAGTTCACATAATACCAAATCAGCAGGCCGGTAGGTAAAATAACACTCAGAAGAGTATTATGAGCTCTAAGCTTGCAAGTGGAGTTATATATATAAAAAAAAAAATCATCAATTTAACCCTTAACTTTGCTTGAACTCAGGGAGACAAGGACAAACTTTCAGCCGCTCTTCCTTTGGATAAGGCTGAGTGCAGTGGCTATAAATTAGAAAACTACAAATAGAGTGGTAAGGTAGCACTTGCAATGCCCTAGAGCCTTCCTGCCTTTACAGGGTTCTGCAGGATTGTGGGGAAGGCAGATCGGGCGTAGACACCGGAAGGGGGATGGCTACACAAAGTGCCTGAAGGACTTCGCGTCTCTAGGCGGTGCCAAGCATGGGTGACCAAGAGTGCGTGTTACGAGCGTCCAGTGTCTACTTCAGCATGGCTAAAGGTGCTCTTAATTGGTTTTCTATTCAGAGGCATTAAATTAACTTTAGCTAAAAATATTGCTTCCTTAGTTCAACGAAGGAAAATTGGATTTAGATTTAGAGTTGTTGTACAGATGCAAAATAAGCTTTAAAGCCTTCACATTTTTTACCATAGCATATGGGCAAAGCAAAATGCAAATGACTTTGCAATTCTTGATTTGAATATAAGTACTTTTGTGTCTGACACCAACATACTTTTTCACTTGTTCAGGTTGATATTGGGGGGGAAGAGGAGGGTTAGGGAAATAGAGTCAGATTTGGGCTCCTCTAAGTTGGTAGTCACTGCAGATGGGTAAACTGTCTCCTTTAGGGTGAGCCAATATCAGAACCAAGCAGACCGGGGCCTTGCTATTTTATTTTTTATTTATTTATTTTTAAAGATTTTATTTATTTATGGGGGGGAACAGAGGGAGAGGGCAAAGTTGGGGTACTTTGGGACTTGATCCTACAACGCTGAGATCATTCCCTGAGCCAAAATCAAGAGTCAGAAGCTTAATCGACTGAGCCACCCAGGCACCCCTGGACCTTGCTCTTTTAGTCAGATATATTTAGATACAGAGAAAGAGCACTGAGCAGGGAGTCGGGAGACTCAAGTCCAAAGCCGGACTTTGACAAGCCGACTGAAATAATCATTTTCTCATGGGTGAGCCTAGAAAAGAAAGGCTCTGGAGACCAGAGTGTCTTTAAATCTCCTTCCAAGTCTGTATTGTGCTTATAAATGGCCAATTTCATTATTATTTCTTATTATCTTAAAATTTGGAGTACATTTTGTCTTCAAAAGTTTTGCACACAATCAGACCATAATAAACTCTTATTTCTTAATCCTCAGATCAATTTCCTAGTTGTTCAAAATAGTTTGTTGTTGATCTGGCTGGATTCGAGGGATGAGGGTCCTCCTACTACTCCACCATCTTAACTCCTCCCCCTAATAAACTCTTATTTATCTAAAATCAAAACACCCCCAAAATTCAAATAATCAGAATATTTTTTGTGAAACCATACGAAGTTCCCATCAGTGGTTACTATGTTGTATAATATCATAAGTTAGCTTCAGAGTCATAAAGAAAAGATTAATGTCTGTTCAGTTTGGTTTTATGAAATGTCTTGTATTCCAGTTCTCTTCCAGGGAAATTCTCAGGAAATGAGAAACAAATCAGAGTAGTTCAGAAGAGACTAAGCATCTCGCCTTATTCTACCAGCTTCTCTACACCTCAGTAGTGAGGCTGTGGTTTGCATTGACTTTTCCCCCTTGTAAGTAAATCTCCTTTCATTTTGCACTTGCCGCATTTCCATCAGTTATTCTTGGCATCCAGAAAAGACATAATGCTTTTGGTTTTGTTTTTTACTGAAATTAGAATCCTGCCAGGCCAGCAACATCCAGAAAAGAGTCACAGTCAGCTTTATATCCTTGGATCTTGAAAGGATTGACCCAACTAGGGTGAAAAGTTCCTTTAAAGCCAAAATCATATTAGAGGAAACTTCTTTTGTTTTACAATAGAGATTTAAGTGCAGCCATTTAAAAATGTTTATCTCTTCCTAGAGAGAACACAGTAATTCAATAAAGATGCCCAGAGGGCACCACAGGTTGGTCACTTACTAGATACTGACCACATGCTGATCAGTAAGCTGCTTTCCCATGTCCAAGGCCACACAGTCTTTCTGGGAACACAGGTGAGCTCACCCTGGCAAGCCTCTGTGCCCAGTAAGCACAACGTGCCATGGAGCAGAGAAAGGACTGGAGAAGAAGCCTCCTGAGCATTATTTGCCTTCAGGGAAAACATCAGAATGGGTTTGCTTTATTTTTTCTTTTCATTCTTTTTTCTTTATTATTATTTTTTTAAGGTACTATATAATAATGACCAAGACAATCAGATTCGAGAGCTAGAGAGGCTGGTTTCAAATCCCAGCTTAGCCACTTATTAGCTGAGTGACCCCAGGCAAGTTACTGAACCTCTCTGTGCCTCCTTTTTCTCTCGTAAGATTCCTGCTTCCTAGTGTTGTCATAAAGATTAATGCACTCAAACCCATGCCTGGCATGTAGTAAGGGTTGCTTATAGATCCTATAGATCTTTAAAGTTTTAGGTTTCAATGGAACACCCATGTAACTTCAATTAAACAACCTCAATGCTTTCACATATGGCAGAGAATGTGGAATAGCAAGCTCTCTGAAGGGTTGGCTTGGTTTCTAAACAACCTGGCCCAAATCTACCTTTCCCATCTCTCTGCTCACAGCTCTCCCTCCCTCCTGTCCCTTTCCTCCTGCCCTTCTTCCCACCCCAGCCCCACATTCTTTCAGTGTTCAGGTCACCTTCCACTTCCCCATCAGAGACTCCCTGATCACTATGGCTGCATTCCTTCTCTCTGGGGTGCTCCTGGGGACATCCTACTACTCTTAGGATACTTTTTTTGCATACTAAGTACTGTCGTTAGTATTTTAATACTTCTTTTCATCTCCTAGCCTTACTGCACTAAAATTCCTTGAAGACAGGGCTATGTGCTACTCATTTTAGTAACTCCCACCGTTCTGAGCACAGTGGCTTCACACAGTGGTCCCGAATTAGTTTCATCAATAAATATACAAAGTAAAAGTAAACAAACAAAAACCATGGAGAACATAAGTAAAGTAGACTGTGGGCTCTGGAGTCAGAAAGACTTTAATTCTGTCTCTGTCCATATTCACTGTGGAACCTTGGATAGTAATTCTGTTTCCCATCTCCTCATCAATAAAAAGGAGATAATCACAGTACCTCTCATATAGGGTGGTTGTAGGATTAAATGAAATATGTATAAAAGGACCTAGAAGAGCACCTGGTATTTAGTAAGACTTCAGTAACCATCAGCCATAGTTGTTGCTATAGTCTCAATACCTCCCTCATTTTTATAATTAGTCTGGGGCTCTTTTGTTTATACGGAAACATCCCTCCACCTGCTAATGACTCCTAAGGAGAAAAATGTATTCTAATGCAGTACAATCAGTTAAGGGTAAAAATTGTGATTCTGAGTTAATAAAAAAAATCTAAATAGGTTAAGCATAACTGCTTAAAAATTCAAGGAAGTAAGTTTGGTATTTGAGAAACATGTCCATCAAACACACTATAAAATGTCAGCACTTCAGAAGAGTTCCCATCTATGAGTCACTTTGTTAATATGATCTATTGTTCACCTGTCTCCAGGTGTGCAAAGGTCACTTGGCTATTTTCCCTTGGTACAGTGAAAGAGAAACGAGGCACAGAGAAACATTTGGCTCCAAGATAACAAAATTAGTTGCATTAGCTTATCCAAAAAATCTATTCATTCTCAAGTCCTTGTCCAAATACTAAAAGCAGAAGCAAATCTCATTTAGCTGTTTTAAGTATAACTTTTAGTAAAAGGGCGTATCATTAAATTGAACCTTCAAAAAACCCAAATCTACAAACAGTTAAGATGATGTGATTCAAATATATAGCATTCTGGTGGTCTCGCTTGTTGAAAGAATGAGCTTCAATTAATTTATCAACCCGAACGCAGTCAGGAGACAGAAGCCACTCCAGTCATTTTAATACAGAGAAGGTAACAGAAAATCTCGTTAGCTAAGTATTGAAACACTGAGGAGACAAACAATGCTGTCATGGAAGCAGCAGGGCAGGAAGAGCTCCCCTGATAGGCCTGGAGGAACGAGGAGAGGATATGGGGCCATGGAGCTGAGGGCCGACATCTCAGAAGGGCCACTGCTGGGCAGGTGCCAGTTTCTCTGAGCTCGGATGGAGGATGGCTCCATGGGCTGAAGAAAGGCAGCCCTGGGCTGCTGCTGACAGCTCTGATTCTGGGCGTGGGGAAACCTGCAGCTACATGAATGAAATGTGCCCGTAGAACGAAGAGGCTTGGCCAGCGCGTTCTGACAACAGGAGACAAATGGCAAGAAGGAAGTCCCTCCTCCCTCCTTCCGGTCTCTATCCAACCCCTGCAATTGGCTGAGGCAAACCAGAGAGGCCGTGGCAAAGCAAGAAGTGCTTTGTGGAGAGAGCCTCGCCTGGTTGACATCACAGTGAAGAAAAAGGTGGGTTGGAGCTAAGGTAGTAACTGACCCAGCACAAGTGCCCCGGGGAGGAGCAAATTAAAATACTTTGCTTTGCTATATCATTATTTATACCCAATCTAGTGATCTGTCTCCTATACTTTTCTTGGCTCCTATATGCATACTTTTTTTTTCTTATCATAATGGAGGTAAGAAAGTTGACTTACCAATCCAACACTTACCACGTGTTTTTATTAGACTTTTAGATTAAAGTCAGGAGTGTTTTTTAAAAGCTTAACACCAGATTTTTCACCCTGAAGCCCTACAAAATTATGATTTATCCACTATACTTACTTTTGTAAATGCTATTTATCTTCAAGGAAAGAATATATATGAATCTGTAATTTTAAATGATTCAAAGATAACACTAAGAACCTAATGGACTCTATAATGCATCAGTAAATAATTATAATGAATAACTTTATAGAATTATTATTAACCATATATATATGGGAATTGCTAATGGAATCCCCCATCACTGGAACATTCTCAATGTTTTTGTCGTTACTGTCTTTGTTTGAATTGTTACAACGGATGAATTGTCCAACACATGTAATTCCTAACCAAACCTATTAAAACTTGATTTCATTTTACTCAAAAGTAATTAAGAAGTTGCATTTAGAGTCAATGGAGATCAAATTTGAAATATTTAGTCAGAGAATAGTACTCCTATTCACTTAGGAGTACTATTGATTCAAAAAGCATTCTTAGGATGGCTACTGCGTGTCTGTCACTGATCATGACTTTGTAGGTTAAGGTTAAAACAAGGTCTCTAATTCAAAAAACTGATAGTTTAATTGAAAAAATGTTTCTAGCACATCTAAATGGGCCTGAGTCTGACACAGATGGCTGATCGCCTCATGGGAGTGGGGCATTTAGAAGCCTAGCTGTGGCACATCTCCTAGCCTCCCCTCAGGAACGTGTGATTTAGTGATTAATTTCCCTCCAGTGGACTATGACAGAACTGGGGTGCCTGGATCATACAATAGTCTATACATGTCTCTCCATGTTTCTCCCTTACCTTGGGTTATGATGACACAGACAGTGACTAGAGTGACATCGGAGGCCATGCGTTGAGGACAGCAGAGTGACATCACTCTGAGTTTCTAAATAACCACACAGATCAGAGACAGCGTCTCACATCTCCCCCACCCCCAACCTGGACCTTCTTCCCTGTAATAGGAGAAATGCACCTTGACTACACTTAAAGTGATATACTTTGAGTCTATTAGTTATCAGAGTTTAGCCTACTCTAATACATAGTTGGAGACCAATACAGTGTATAGAAGGATTTCAATTAGTGGGGTTTGAGTTCCTAGAAGAGACAAAACCTAATCTGGGTGTTAATTAATTACAACCATAGTTGATTTAGAGCCTTAACGTGCCAAGGACAATCCCAAGAACTGACACATATTACTAGCTGTCACAACAACCCTTCATGTTATGTGTTATGAAACCTCACTTTGCAGATGAAAAAAATGGAAGTTCAGAGCAGTTGGGGTTTTTCCTCTAAGTTATACAGCTGTAATGAATGGTGGGCCTATAATTTGAGCACAGGTATTTCTGCCTTGAAAGCCAGTGCAGGCTGGTGGGGGAATATGGAGGTATGTGTTATCATGGCAGCTGGGGGACGGGAGTGACAATAGCAGTGGGACTTTTCCTTTCCAGTAATATTCTTGTAGAAAAAGAGTCCACCCTGCTCTCCTGTTTTTCAAACCAGTCTTGACTTCTGAAATCTGAACCGCACTGCTCTTTTCGCCATCAATGCTACAGCAATGGGAGAGACCAGAATAAACGTTCAAGGTATTTAGGGCTGAAAAGGAAACAAAAACCCAGCCCTCACCCACCATGGCAGAAGTCCCTAAGCAGTAGCCCAATCTATCTGAGAGAAGAGGAAATGGAGCTCAGGGAGCAATAAAGTGGATGACCCTTCCTATGTCTAAGGAGCACCAGGAGGATTGAAAGGGTAAGGGGCAAGGATCTTGGCCACAGAACAGAAGGAGAAGAAGCCCAATCAAAGGCAAATACACATTGCTCAAGATTACCAACCATTTGCATAGATAATCAAGAGCTAACCATAAGTCATTTGTTTTTGGCATTTGGATGGCCCCAGAGGAATTCAAGGCAAATAAACAATTGGAGGCCTGGGGATGTCTAAAGAAAACCACATCCAAGAGCTACTAGGCCTTGGGAAACCATGCAGAGCTTTGAATAGAGGAGGTGGACATCCATGGGGTGTATGGACAGTATTTCTAATGCTGTCTTTGAGCTGACATGTTTAAAGTGTTAGTAGAACTGTTTTTTTTAATCTTTAATGGAGCACATTTATAAGTCATTTATTTTGCAGATGGTCCAGTGGCCCAGATTGCCATGAAATAGCTAAATAGAGCCTTATGCTCAGCCTGCTGTCCTCCACAACACTCTTGAAGCCCTTCCCAGAAGCCGGCAGTTCTCCTTAACCAACAGTGACAGCCAGCAACCAAAAAGGTTAAGGTCACTGAGTCTGAGAGAGCCAAATGCTTTCACTGCAGAAGTAGAACAGCAATGGAAACCATGGATGTCCCAAGCCTTGTTTGCCAAAAGTGCTTGAGCTCAGTCTTCCAGGCACTGTCTTCTCCCACATCTTCCAGGCAGGTGGTTGAGAGTGGCCATGTAGTGAATTCTGGCCAGGGAGTTAGGAACAGAAGTGACAGTACCACTTGCAGCCCGGAGCATTTCACTGCTGGTGCCAGACCCTCCCGAATTTTATTTCCTTCTGCCACGGCCACGGGCACAACACGGCTGCACCATGAGGGACATGGAGCCCGAGCAAAAAAGAAACTTGTTATTTCAAGCCTCTGGGAGTTTGCACTGCATTGTTACTCAGCATGATGGCAACTTTCCTGACTGGTACCAGTAATCCAGTGTCCCTGAGTGCTCTAGTCTTGGCACTTTATACATTCTCCTTTAATTCTAACAACTCCTCTTTGAGATGACTACTATTGTATCTTCATGGCACAAAGGAAAACAGAGAGGTACAGAGAGGTTAGAAATCAAGATGGCACAATTAATACACAAGATTCAGGTCCAGGAAGTCTGTCTTGGGGCCTGAGATTTAACCACTGAGCTGTGCTGTCTCTTGACCAGTATCATGCATTTTCACGTGATCACTGTGACCAGCTTTGACAAGATTGTGCATCATCGAACACATACACATTAAAACCTGCAGTAAAAACATGTCGTCACATCAAAGTCACCATATGCTGCCATCAAGTGTAACTCTTGTTTGCGGTTCATTGCAATTATTTTATGAGGAGGAGAAAAACGGCATCTGAAATAATTGCACCCCAGATGTCACTACTTGAGTCTCCAAGTTGCATGACAGTTTTCAAAAAGTAATAGCATGCCGACGAAATAAATAATGTTTAATCATGTAGGCTGTGCTTTCCACTTTCTGCAAGATCTGGGTCTGTGCTCTTGAACCTGGTCTTCCTGAGTTAGAGTCATACCTTAAAAAAAAAAAAAAAGAAACAGGAACTGGGAACATTATCTATTTAGCATGTTTCCTTTTAGATTAAACAGATTTTACTCCCTGTTCCCTGGTAATTATATATAATTAAAAAGCACCGAGTAATGTGCGTAAAAGCACAATGAAGTAATAATCATGTGAACAGTGGCTTATTTTAACTCACTGCCGAGGGGAAGCTGCTTTTATTCAGATTAATTTGTGAAAGGGCTGATGAGAACATGACAGTAAGACAGAAGGGAGCATGTTCTTTCAAATGGCTCTGCTCAGAAAACACGATTAATGAAACACATCTAATTGCACAAATGCTTCAGAAGACATTACTACTGAACATACTTTAAAGATCACGCTCCTAGGTAACAGCTTTCTCTTCGGGGGAAACCCATCCTAGTCTTCGGAACCTTTCTGAAGTCAGATTGACTGAGATCACTTCTCAAGACCCATTGGAGCGGCTCTAACACTTGGGAGCCGAGCACAGGCACCACCTCGTGTCAGGCTGCCCCTCACTCACACGCATCCTCCAGAACAAAGACAAGTCAGGAAACATGGACTTTGCTAACTAAGTAATGTATTTGCTAAAAAGCAATGTAGTGGGCATCTCCTGCAGTAAGGCACTGAGCTGGGGCCATGGCGTGCGAAGCATAAGGGTATTAACGCTTGCTGGGAGCTTACTCTGTGGCTGGCGGGCACTACCTCGTTTAATCCGCACAACTCTGAGATCAAGACCATTAGTATCACTATTTTTAGAGCAGGTAGGAAATAAGGCTTATGTTAACTGATATCGAATGCTCTATCATGGTTTTAAGCGTTAAGAAGGAATATAAAGCAGGGAATGCAGGTAGGAAGGGCTGGGGCTATCTCACATTTTTAAGTAGGGTGCCTAGGGAATGTCACTAGAAAGTGATATATGAATAAAGACCTAAACGAAGTGAAGAGGAAGACCCAGAACTCCGGGGGAGGGCACTGTAAGCCAAGAGAAAGGTCTGTGCAGAGGACTTGAGGTGGGAGGACTGGAAGAGACAGCAGGAAGGCGGGTGGGGCTAGAGCGAGGAGGGAAATGGTAGGGGATTTGTCTCAGTGGAAGAGGGCCAGAGCATGGAGGGTCACCTAGGTCACTGAAAGACTCCAGTGATGGGGCAAGTGTCACTCTAAGCGACAGGCCAAGTCCTTGGAGCATTTTGAACAGAGGAGGATCATGATCTGACAGCAACAGAATCACTCAGGTTGCTGTGCTGAGAACAGCCCCAAGGCCAGCAAAGAAGCAGGGAGGCTAGTCAGGAGGCTATTGCAGTCAATCAGGCACAAGGTGGCAGTGGTCTGGGCCAGGGTGGCAACCGTGGAATATAAGGGAGAAGGCCAGATTCTGGATATCCTGTATCTTAAAAGTAGACAAATAAGAGACAGTGGAGCCGGGCATGGCCCCAGGTCTTTGGCCCGGCAACTAGGAGCACAGAGTAGTCATTTACTGAGCTGGGAAGGACTGAGAGGAGCAACCTTGGAAGCCCAGTTTGGGGCAATGAAGTTTGAAATAACCATTAGATGACCAAGTGGAAATGTCAAAGAGACTAATAGTACTGAGCTAAGCCCGTCAAACAGTTGGAAATATACCCTGGAGCCTCATTAGCAGAAACATAGTATTTAAAGTAAAGGGAGTGAATGAGGCCTCCAAGAGGAGTGTGGAGGAAAGATACCCAGAGGCTGGATCCTGGCTCACACTAATGTCCCAAGTCTGGAAGATGAAGAGGAACCAGCAAAGGGAATTTGAGAGAGCAGCTACAAAAGCAGGAAGAAAACCCCAGAGTCCAGACGGGTGAACTGGGAGTCAACTAGCTAGAGAAAATCACATTATTCCAGCTCTGCCTACTTCAGTGGTGTTTTGAAATACAATGAGAGGATACATGTGAAGTCCTTTGAGAAAAAGTTATAATCGTGTATGTCCCCAAGATCCTCAAGAGCATCCCAAGTGTGTATGCAAACTAAGTATACTGATTTTAAAAATAAGTGTATACACCCTTATTATATTGGTTTAAAATGTATGAGTTTAAACAAATCAACCAACCAAAATTTATGAGGTGGAGTTCCAGGAATCATAAGACATGTAAAAATATGCAACAGGTTATAAAACCCACCAAGATTTGTAAACATTGCTGAGTCGCCCTGCATCCTCCAGCCATCTGACCAATCTTTCAGTGGCTGTGGCAGCTTAAAGGGAAAAATATTTGCCATTTATGGTATCAGTGTCACTGTGGGATTTCACCTCCTGTTCTCTACCAGAGGCTACAGAACTAACTCTGGAGAGTTAAGAACCCAGAATGAGCCTGTGTCCCCATTTCCCCTAAAGACAGTGACATCCTACCTCTAGCAACTCTTAACCTTGTGCGGTATCTGTCATATATTTAAGACTTTTTTTTAGGATCATGATATTTGTATTTATTGGACTTAGAACTTACAGTGAACCTATGAGTCTTTAGGTAATGGTGATGGCAGATGCCCCTTCACTGATTTGGCAAAAATGCTAGAGAGGCAACATAAGGCTATTGTTAAGAGCGTAAGCTCAGGAGTCAGATCACCCAAGTTCAGACCCTAACTGGGCATCTATAAAATAGAGATAAGCTTTGGACCTGCCTTGTGGGGTTGTTGCGAAGATATAATGAGTTAGTATTTATAAAGCTCCCAGGAGGGTGTCTGGCACATGGTCAATGCTATAGGAAGGCTCATTTTATGAGAGGAAATATTTCACACATGCCCACTGTGTGCTTGATATTGTCATAAGCACTGGGGAGACAATGGAGAACAACACAAGATCCTTGCATGGGTGGTGGGGGGCCCAGAAAATAAGCAAGGAAATAGATAAATGGGTGTGTGTGATAGATAAATGATGAATAGATAAATAATATAGAGTGTGTGAAGTATGAAACACACACATACAGCGGGCAGAGAGTGGCTAGGCGTGGCGGGAGGTGAGGAAAGGCCTCTTGGAGAAGGAGAAATCTGAACCAAGGCCTGAGCACAGACAGGCACAGGGCAGGCAAAGGGGCCAGAGTTAGAGGAATCCCAGCAGAGAAAACCACAAAAGCAAAGAGATCCAGTCATGAAGACAAAATAGCCAACTTGATCTCAGAAAATAAACCATCTAATTAAATGTGGGGAAGGCATATGAGTCAGACGTGCAGGGCCAAATTAAGCCATTCCGGAACAGGCAGGGAACATATCCACGGGGGAAACTTTCACACTCCTGGGCGAGTCTCAGAATGTACTGATGAAGTATTGATCACACTTGATGCTATAATGTAAAGATACATTTAACTTCTAATGTGATTCACCTGCAGATTGTTACAGGCTTTAGAAGTATGCCTCCTCCTTTCACCCACCTACCCATCCCCTCACTAATATGTTCATATGATCTTTTTATATGTGCTTTGAACCAAGGCAGGACAAGGGAGAGGTACCTTCTTCCCCTGGACGAAATGACCTTCCTGAATGTCTTATCTTGCCCACCTGGATCTGCTGCTTCAAGCCCTTTCTGCCAACTGCTGAAGGAATGGCGTGAATTCAGACAAAAGGATTACGCGGTCCAAACTTCTCTGTCTGAGACTGTCCTCAAACACTACGTTCATGGCCATCTAGGATCACGCAGCTAAGGAAGGCTTTCTGCCTCAGCCTCCCACAGCCTTTCTGCTTGCACTGGCCTGACGAATGAGCTTGTGCCTCTCTGCTGTCCCCAGCCCTTTGCTTTGTTTTACTTTTGACAGCGATGGACCTTGCAGAGAAGCCAAACAGGTTTTGAAACCAGTTTAGTCCCAGCCGACGGACCCAGTGGGAGCTCACCTCTAGACCCAGGGATCTGGGGCACGGCCTGCCTGGGCACTAGGAAGTCGGCCCAGGTTCCCAGAGAGCCCTAGGCATCCCGTCTAAACAGATACATCAATCTGCTCACTGAGAGAATAAAGCTGGCTCTCCCAATATAATTACAGGGTGGCTGATTTATTATTCTGAACTTTGGTGCATGGCAGGGGGGTGTTACGTGTGCCAGTTTCTAGTATTGGGCCAAAAGATGAAATACCATGCTCGTCTGATTGGCTCCAAGAATCCATTTGCACAAACGGAGCTCCTGCGGAGGCCAATGTGTGTCCAGGGAGTATGCCACGTGGCTTAGTCTCTCTGGCAAAGCCCGTTCGAGAAGGAAATTACAAGTCTTCATATATTCAGAACCATTTAATAGCTGGCAAGCTACTGCCAAATCTACTAAAATATCTTCAAGCGTCCATCCTTGTCAGGTTAGCTTTATAAGTAAATAAATACACCACAAATGACAGCTGCTACATTTTCTCTAAAGGGAAACAACAACCACCACCACAACAACAAAACAACAAGCATTTATCTCTAGCCCTGGTCCCTGTCCGTGTAAACTTGCTAAACCCCATATGGGAAAAGGACACTTCGTAAAGGATTGTGGGAAGTCCTGTGAGGCCCCGGGAATGGACCAGGGAATGGCAGAGGCAGAGATTAGTTTGAAATGACCATTACAGCTCCTCCACCTGACAGCTTCGCGTCCTTCAGTACGTTTCATAACCTCTACAGACCTCAGCTAACTCATCTGTGAAATGGGAATTAAACGCCATCGTGGTAAGTGAGTGGTTCTAGCTAAGTCACCTGGGCAAGAAAGGTATTCGATAAACAAATGTGTCTCAAAATGGCGGGGGTCTGATGTTAAATCTGCTAAATTTGGAAGTTCTCTATGAAACATTTTTATAAATATGTCTACCTTTCAATCGTAATTTAAAATTACTATACCCAAATTCTAGGTTAGTTGAAAGACCCATTTGGACTAGACTGTAGGGCTCAATCTGGAATCTGTGTTTCTGATTACGTGGGCACCACGTGGGATTACCTGATTTGTCAGGAGCCAGAGTGAATAGAAGAAAAACAGAGTTGATATAAAGGAAGCATCCATGCCAAGCAAAGGTCCGTGATGCCTGTGCGTTGTGCGCATCAAGGTTCTAAGAGTCCAGAACAGAGAAAAGTGGTGGGAGAGCCAAGGGACCCCGCAAGAGCGGTCCTATAGGCAGCCACAAGGCAACATACTCACACCATAGCAGTGAGTTATAGTTAAACTCACAAACCAGTGTTTGTCAGGTTTAATTAGTATTATTATTTTGATACTTAATGGCTGTGTAGTCTTGTTTCTAACATGCCAAATTGTTTTGATTTCAGGGTTGCTTGTCAGTAGTAAAGACATTTATACCTGGTTTTAGGCTTTCCATATTTAAGTGAAAAGAGAAACAATTCAATCAAGAGTAGATATTTATTCAAAATTTTTTCCCATAGAATGAGTTCATAAATTCAATTTTCTAAAACCCAGCAATATCTCATCACTGTGAGTATGATTATTATGAAGGAAATAAAGAAACGATGCAAGGAACAAACAGCCTTATGCCACTTTAAGTGAAGTAAGCAGGTGAAGTGACAAAGCAGTTTATAATATTGCACATATATTATGATTAACATAGTATCGAAAAAATTCTGTCCAGGAAAAACAACATAATGGAATATCCTAAATCATAATCGTTACATTTAGGTGATAAAATTATGAATAACATTTTTTTCTATTTTAAAACCATTTTAATTTGTCTTTAGTGGATATGAATTTTATAATCTTAAAACATATGTCTCAACTGTAAATAGCCCCCACAGGATGAGACTAGCTTGCAACGAATACGGGCTGATTCCAGATCAGCCACTGAAGGAAGCGCAAGGGAGCCCCTTACTTCCCAGCGTGTGCATCCCAAGCCCCCAGAGCCTGGTTTCAGGAGATTCCTGTACTGGGCACTTCAGATCTTTAAAGGCTCCCTTGGAAGCTCCAACAGATGTGATTTACAGGGCAAGTTTCTCTCTTAAAAACACCTTTCTGGGAACTCTCATTCTTTTGAGTACTGGGAAGTTCCAGGAAGTGTCTGTGCAGCAGTGAAGGTTGTCACCCTCCGCGGCGTTCTCCCTTGGCGTGTCTCCAACGGCCCACTCCTGTCAGAGAAATAGGCCTGTTGGTTTTCTTCTCTCTCTAGCACCCCTTTGGGTCACTTCTGCCTTCTTTCTGGCGTTCTTCCCCACGCATTAGTCACCGTCCCCACAGCCATGCCAGACCTTCCTTGGCTTTATGTATTTACTTGTTTGTTTGTATTTTAAATACCCCGGCTACCCCAAAGCGCATACATCAGTATCTTTGGAAGTTGGCCCTGACATTGGTGATTCTAATGTCTGGCCAAGGCTGGGAACCACCTGATTCCCAAACCACCCAAAGCTGAGGCTGTACCATGAGGGACTGAGAACACACACTCTGAAGCCAACTGCCTGAAATGAATCATGTCTCCAGCAGGAACGTGCTAGCTGCATAAACCTTGGGCAATTTATATCCCTTTGTCCGTCATGCCCTTATTTGTAAAGTGGAGAGGATGCTGAGAGTGATACTTGCCTGGTGGGGTTGAGGTGAGGACTCAGTGCAAGAACACTGTGAGGTACTTAGGGCAGCCCAGCAAACAACAAGTGCTTCCTGCAGGCTGGGTCTCAGACTGATAATTACTACTCAGCATCCTGTGGTCCTCTGACTCAGGGGAACCCAGGGCTGCAGCTTCAGGAATAGAGTGGGAGGAGAGGGGCGCCTGGGTGGCTCAATCAGTCTGCCTTGGATTCAGGTCATGATCCCGGGGTCCTGGGATTGAGCCCCACATCAGGCTCCCTGCTCAGTGGGGAGTCTGCTTCTCCCTCTGCCTCGGCCCCTCTCCCCTCATACACTCAAGCTCTCTCTCAAATATATAAATAAAATCTTTTAAAAAAGGAAGAGGAGAATTAGATCTGCTCTGTTGGATCTGGATGGAAGGCTGAGGCAGAGTTTGTCAGGTCCTCCTTTTCCTCCAAAACAAGGTCCTATTGAATGCTCTTGTCCTGAAAAGACCTCTGCCAGTCACCAACCCCTACTAGGGGCTGCTGCGAAGGATTCTGGGGAGTCCCATGTATCAGCCACACTTGTCCGGGCCTCTCCTAAGAGGCCCCACGGAGCTTTAAGAAGCACCTGACGGGAGCTTTTCATATCTGCACAATCCCATTTCTGAGACCCCTCTCACAAACGGGCCTGACTTTCGGGGGGCCGCTGCGGCCCTCAGAAGCCTTTGGCAAGCCTCCGGGTGCCCGAGGCTGGTGAGACCTGGGGGGGGTGCGGCCCTATCCTGCCAGGGTTTCTCCCCGCTCCAGCTGACTAACCCTCACTTCAGAATAAATGCCCTCCAACGCTCAGTGTGCAGCACACCTGTCCGTGTTTGTTTTCAGCTGACAGCGTTGATTTAGCATTGGGCCCAGCGGGGGATGTGGTTACAGGGCTATGATAAGGGCTCCGAGCAGCTTGGCGCACAAGAGGAAAATGCCAAGTTGGGTCATGAAAACTGAACCGCCCCATGCTCCGGCTTAAAAATATCTTTACCGAAATTGTGAAAGCACCACAAAAACAAAACAAAGCCCAAATCATCCCTCTCTCTAAGAGCCGATTTTCCTTCCCCACACTCCACCACCCTGGAAAGCAGGGGGGCTTGGTCTGAAACTCAGGGGAGGGCGTCCTGTGTTCTCTTAGTTCTTGCAGCTCTCCCTTGGGGTGTATTGGCAGATTTCACCCCTCCCTCCATGCTTTCCTTTCCTCTGCCATAGAGAGAAGGTTTTGAATGCGCCAATCTCTCCGATTCCTCCGGTTCCCCATCAGGCTGCCTATCATGTTGGTGAATTCACTGATTCGCTGATGCAGAATGCATTCGATTACCGAGCATGAACTAGGCATCAGGCAGTGTGGGAAACGGGGGGGAGGAGGGGCCCCAGAGCAGGCCAGGCACTGTCTCTGGAAGCCAGTGTGTAAACAGATAGGCACAACCAAGGATATGTGTTGGCTGCAACGTATGTTTAGGGGCAAGGGGATTTTCACAAGTCAGATCGGTAGTTTTTCATAAAGAAGGCAACTTTTTACATTGAGTGTTGAGTGATGAATAGGTGCTTGCCAAGGTGCGGTGGGGTGAAAAGGGTGAAGTATGGGCAAAGCTTCAGCAAAAAGTGAGCTGCAAAAGAGCATGTGGGGTGGGGGAATTGCAAGCACTTTAGGGGGTCAGAAACCTAGATTGTGGTGTGTGTGTGTGTGTGTGTGTGTGTGTGTGAGAGAGAGACAGAGACAGAGACAGAGACAGAGAGGAGAGAGAGAGGGAGGAGAGAAGAAGGCCAGTAGAGAGCAATGCTCTTGGATACCAGGAGAGATGAAAAATGGGTAGAGGCCACATCAAAGCTGTATGATATAAAGGAGTTCAGAGTTTAGCCTACAAACATAAAGGAGTCAATGACAACCAGTTGTAAGTACAACTCAATCAAATTTGGGCCAATAGAAACTTTATGCAAAATACTTATTTGTGCAAATAATTAGGAGATTCGAATGGGTGCTTTATTTCATTTGCCACATTTTTTTTTTTTTACAGTGTTAGATAACAGAAGGGCAAACAGTGGTACAATCCTGTTTCCTTGTTCACTTCTTAAAGTGGCAGCACTTCAGGCTTCGAGGCCTAAGTTTATAAGTTGTTGGCTTTAACTCGCAGTCTTCTTCTTAATGCCCCTTCCATTTAGACAATACAGATTGAAAAACTATCACTTCCTAAAAGCTTTCAAGATTAATTCTCTTGTACTCTTGCCACTCCTTTACTTTCTTTTCACCCTCTATCATGCATTTTTCTTCTTTTTTTGTGTGTGTACCTTGATTATGATCTGGCAAGCAGAGATTATATCATGAATATTTTATAACCCCATAGTGCCAGCATAAAAGAGCATATTAATAGCTGAATGACTTAAAAGAATATTCCCACACACCTAGCATGTGCCTGGCACTGAACAGGTGCGACATTATAGGAAAGCACATAAGCTGTGGAATCAGAAGGTGCAGAGGTTTATCCCTTGGCTGGGTCACTTAGTCATTAGTGGTCCTGGGCCAGTCATTTTACTCTGAGCCTCAATATCTTCATCTGTAAAATGAAATTAATAATATAGGAAAGGATATTTTTAAAGAAAAGATGAAATCACGACTCTCATACAGATATAAAATGAACACATGCTAAAGATTTTATTTAACAGATAAATGTTAAATTGGTTCAAAGGAGAAATAAAAGAAGCACAAATTTATATGGTGTAAAGAAATATTGGAATGAGTTTACAAATAGACAGAAACTGGCTTTTTCCAATGAGGGGTTGAGTGGGTGGAGAAGCCAATTTAATTCCATCCAGCCAGTATATATTTGTATAGCTGCAGACAAGAATCACTGCATTGCTATCGGTTATCTATACCCTACAGAGTAGTAAAATCACTTAAAGACAATGAAAGGCTCAGAGATCTGAATCAGATCATTTGAAAGAGTGTGCACTAAAACAATGTATGGTCTTCTAGAGAAGCACAGACTTTTCTCTGTAACACCTAGCTGGCATCCTGTGGTTGCCAGGGATTAGCCCTCACATATGTGGAACACCTTGCATAGTTCCCAGAATGTACCAGATGCCCAACAAATGATAACTGCTTTTATTACTATCAATGTGTTATAAAAGAAAGTTGATTCTTCGGTAAGTTTTTGCTCATCTAACCAGAATGTGTATTCTCCCATCATTATCATCTAATGGCATCCAATAGAGTGCTCGGGTGCTGGCTTAGTACTCAGTAGATTATATGGAGAACAATATTCTGATGAACTGTGAATTCAAACAGAATTTGAGAACAATTGATGATTAACCTTGTTAGTTAAGAAAGACGGTAAGGGAACCTCAATGACTTCTGCCATCATGCTCTCATTTGAAAGTCAGTGGACCTAGGGTCCCATTCCTATAAAATGAGAGTGGTTGAACAGTACTCTGCTCCGACCCCTCTGCACTGGAGGCCAGTGTGAGTTCCATCGGAATGAGCATTTGCTTTACCCTGGGTCTAAGTCCTTATTCAAACACAGCTCTTATTGATGCCAGCTGGATTTCCCATGTGTCTGCTGTGATATCCAGTAACATCTTCTTCGAGGACCCAAACCCAAAGGAAGATGGCGCCACTGTTGCTGGCAGTTCCATTCTTGTGGGAAGCAGACTAGGACAAATAAACTGTTTCTTGAAGTTACTCATTTTAAATGATAAGGAAGCAGAGACAGAAGGGGAGCTCTGTAGAGTGAGTGTATGTGTGTGTATATGCATGTGTATGTGTGCGTGTATGCATGTGCATGTGATTAAATAGTAATAAATAAAACAGCCATCCCAAATTTAAAATCATGTTCCTTGCATAAAGCTAAAAATAATTTTCTGGTGGCAAAGAGGAATGTGGGGTTGGGATATGGATAAAAATTGGGTATATCTTGGAACTGTCTCTGATTTTAGTGGTTTGGACCCCAAAGGGGTTCCACTTGTCTATTCCTCTTTTTTCTTTTTGAAAGCCTTTCATGTTAGAATGGTAATAAGGAACCATCCAATTTTTCTCAACTGTGGACTTGGCTTCTAATAATTTTCAAGAGTTACAGAAAGATAGAAATTTTTCTGTAAGCCGGACAGAGTTTCTGGAACCCCAGCCCTCCCTGAACACCTTCCAACACCCTACTTGGGCCTTGGAGGAATGCTGGCCTAGAGACAAACTTAACCTACGCCTACCCTGATTCCCATAACTGCCCATAAGTCTTCCATGCATAGAAAGAGCTCTTTGGCCAGGGGGAAAACCATTGCGAGGACAAGTATGGGCCAGGGTGGTGGGAAGGGAATGTTGGCTTTCATCAGAAAACAACACTCAACTGTGGGTAAAGGCAGGACTGGTCTTTTGATTTTGGGGCTATCTACAATTATTCCATGAGTTCCTGAGAAAGATCCATTCTGCCAAAAATAACTCCACTTTGCAAGAGAATGCCAGAAAATCCACAATTTTGAGTTTTAGTTCAGTGACTCAACCATCTGTTAATTTGCAAGGATGCATGTCTCCAGTTCTTCCTTGGATTCTCAGGGAAAGAAACAGCCATCGAATCTAGAGATTCTTAACCTTTTTGCGGGTGATGGATGCCTTTAAGAACCTCAGTTTTGTACCTCAGAAAGATGTTTACATGCATGTCGTGTGAGTTAGAATTTTCTCCTTTCTCCTGTTGCAAACATTAGAAGCCCACAGTGGCTAATTTAAGCAACACAGGGATTTAATGGAAGGAAATGGAGTGGGAGAGGAAATAGGTCTAGGAGGCTTTGGGATCTAGAAAGCAGGAACTAATTCCTAGTGGGCATGATTTCTTCTGTGCTGCCAGTGAAATGAATCAGATCAAGCCATTTTTCCCCCCTTGTTGCAAGAAAGATTTCCCAAGAGGAATTCTGTTTGGCCTACATTAGACCCTTTGCCACCCCCACATCCCCACCCATGGCTAAAAGAAGTGAAGCTTAGTGACTGGCAGTACCACCAAGATAAAACACTGTTCAGAAGGGATCAAGGCCCTAAAGGGTAATTAGGGTCTTGATGTTACCGAGGGAGGAGGAAATGACGCCGGGCAGGCTAAAACTACCAATGTCCACTAAACACATTTCCACACAGACATCTGCATATCATGTGAGTGGGGGAGCTGTGGACCCTTGGCCCAGACCCCAACTCTAAAAACTGGGGTCTAAAAACCCCTGTCTAGGCTACACCCTATGATCAATATTTAAATATTTAATTCTCTAACATACTCCATTTCCTGAGAGTATGTGTGTTGTTAGAGGACCTAACATTCAAGAAAAATAGGGTACCTGACAGAAAAAAATAAGAATGAAGATACCAAGAAGTGACAAGAGGCAAATAAAGAAGCTGGGAAGAGTAAAACCAAGTTTTTCCCAGGCCTGATCCTAGATTAAGTAATCTCCATGTAAAGATGTATCTGAGATGCATCTGAAGAAGTGAGCAGGGGCATCTACTCTGTGCCAGTCACAGGCTCTTAAACCCCAGATCTGCTGGACATACACTGGGTCCAGTGGTATTACAGTATCGAAAGTTCCAGTGAGGATGATCACGAGAGACGTGCTGTATGCGGAGTGATGCCCTGGAGTGAGTGGTGCTCAGCTGAGCCTCTGGGCTTGACTTCCGATCTGGCTGGTGTGGGTACAGCGCCAGAGAAACCTATGGTGGGAGAGGGGAGTCTTGCTTCCATCTCAGCAGGCAAGTGGCACAGACCTAGCCTTGAAGTGGCCTGGGATACATACCCTAAGGACAATGGACACCCTATGCATCTCTAAAACTGCTTGTTCTGTGCATGGCTATGGGCTATAGGGTGAAATGAGCTTCTCTTAGATGACTTCACTGTTTCAGACCTTTATAACTCAATTTTTGAATAGGTGGTGCAGGTGCCCTGTGAGGCCCACTATGATTGTTGCCCCTGCTCACTTCTTCAGATGCATCTCAAGCTCCTCTCACTCTCACATACTTATCTTCAGCTACATGGGCCTCCTTCTAAACTTCTCATCTTCCGTGAGACCTCAAGGCTCCATCGCATGTGGTATCCATGCCTTTGTACCCTCCCTAACTCTGGCTAACTCCAAGTTATTGCTCAGTCCCAGCTTCAGTTTAATCCCTCACAGGAATTGTCACTGATCCAAATTAGATCAGGCCCCCACCTGTCGGCCTGTACTTATTTTTCATGGCATTTACCATACTGGTAAAGTATTTGTGTGCTATTCTGTTATACTCCTGCCTCCCTAACCTGATAAATTCTGGAAGGGTACAGGCCATACCTGTCTTCTTCACTGATGTGCCAGGCACATGGTAGGTGATCACTGAATATTTGTCAAATGAATATTGTGCAGTATTACACTGAATGGGAGGAGCTATCAAAGACAAATAGTAGAAAGGGAATTAGTTAAGACAGTAAATCTAGAGAATGATATACATGCTAATAAGTATGCAGGTGGAAACAGATATAAAACATGGGATGCTAGCAGAATTGTGGAATATCTTCCATTCTTTCAACCTCAGGAATGAAGGGAGCCGAAAAAGCATATGGAATGTAGCCAAAGAAAATTAAGGTTTTAGTTAAAGCTAAAAGCTCATATATCACATTTGGTTGCCCTGGCAACAGAACTACCATCTTATGATAATGATATTATAATATGATAAAGCAAATACAAATAATTTAACAATTTATCAGAAATGGAGAAGCAAATGATCTAGTTAGCTTCACCATTGGGGATAATCTCAGGGGAAATCTTGGAGGGGGCTCCATGTTGCAAAGGATGCTGTCCTAGAACTTGAGTTATCTACAAAGGGTTAAACCAAGTCATGGAATTTGACACCAATTTTAAAATCTATATGGGGAAGCACATAAGGCTATGATCAACTGAGGTGGTTTTAAATAACAGAACAAGATATGAGACTTGCCCTGGATGTCAGTTATCTTTTAGCACAATTATGTTGTGGAACCTACAACTACAAAACCTCAGTGGCATGACACAATAAGCATTCATTTTTGGCTCACAAGTTCATGGATCGGTGAACAGTTCTGGTGATCTAAGCCAAGCATGGCTATTTTGGCTAGGCTCACTCATAAGGGCAGCTGGTGAGTTGGCTGAGCACTAGCTGGTCTAAGTTGGTCTCAGCTTGGATTGACTCTACCCTGTACCACGTGCTGTCTCATCCTTCAGCACACTAAGCCTGAGCTGCTTCTCAGAGTGAAGGCAAAATTCTAAAAGAGGAATGGAAGCACACAAGGTCTTTAGAGGCCCAAGTTTGGCACACTGTCTTTTCCACTGCATTTTATAGGCCAAAGCAAGTAGCAAGTCCAGTCCTGATTCAGAGGGTGGAGAAATAGAATCAACTTCTTGTTGCAATGACCTGCAAAGTTATATTGCTAAGCATACAAACACAAAGAGGCTGTTGATTATGCCCATCAATGCAATTCACCTACCATACCAGAAATCAACTTATTATAAAGCTACAGTAACTAATTCAGTATGATATTGGTGTAGAAGTAGATAAACAGAATAATTATATAGTATTATGATCCAAAAGAAACTCATATGATAATAAAATACCATGACAGAGGCGGCATTGAAGATTATTCTGTATGGGGAAAATGATACACTTTTCAGCAAATGGTACTGTGACAATAGGCTATTCAATAGGGGGAAAAGTGGATCTTTCCCTCACATCATACTCAAAAGTCAATTCCCAGTTTATTAAAGATCTAAATGTAAAAAGCAAACTTTAACACTTTTGGAAGAAAATATAGGAAAATTTCTCTGTTGCCTGAGTGTTGGGAAGGATTTCTTAAACAAGACACAAAAGGTACAAACCATAATAAATGTAGATCAATTTGATTACATTTTAATTTATAACTTCACAATGAGATATCACTTTACACCTGTGAGAAGGGCTAAAATCAAGAACACAAGAAGTAACAAGTGTTGGAGAGGATGTGGAGAAAAAGGAACCCTCATGCACTGTTGGTGGGAATGCAAACTGGTGCAGCCACTGTGGAAAACAATATGGAGGTTCCTCAAAAAATTAAAAATAGAATTACCATATGATCCAGTAATTCCATTACTGAGTATTTACCTAAAGAAAATGAAAACAGGGGAGGAAGGAAAGATGGTGGAGGAGTAGGGGACCCTATTTCAACTGGTCCCCAGAATTGAGCTGGATATCTACCAGACCACTCTGAGCACCCACGAAACCAGCCTGAGATGTAAGAAGATCTGGATCTCTACAAACAGAATATCGCAGGCAGTTGGTTTTGAGGTACGAAGCAGAGAGCCGTGATTCTGCGGGCAGATATCGGAGGATAAACGGCGGTGGGAGGGAGCCTGGCCGTGGGGATCCTACACCGCCGGTGAGCGACAGCCTCGCGTGC
The DNA here is from genome assembly GCF_964656455.1 of Halichoerus grypus. Lineage (NCBI taxonomy): Eukaryota > Metazoa > Chordata > Mammalia > Carnivora > Phocidae > Halichoerus > Halichoerus grypus. Next base: position 130,917,324 of record NC_135717.1, on the reverse strand, counting down.
TGCGGACGGGGCACAGACTCGCAGACCGGTAGCGGCAGGGAAAGGACTTTAGGGCAGCCCCCGGGGTGGAAATCCGGAGCGGTGGGGTTGCGCCTGCGAACTGCAGCCCCTGGGGGTGGAAACCTGGAGCGGCGGGGTTGCGCGCGCGAACTGGGAGCGGCTGACGGTTTTAGAAGCACAAAGGGCAGAGACGTGCCCCGACCTGGAGGCAGGACTGGGAGCGCTGCGGAGGGGCGCACAACCCAGGACGCTGCAGTTTATAGCAGCACGGACAGAAACGGAGATGGTGTGGGCTGGAGAGCTCACTGAAGAACAGACTGAGGTCTCTCTGCTCTGAGGCAGAGGGTTGGAAACGGTCTCTTCTGCTCTGACTCGCGGAAGAGACGCGGAAAGCCGCCAGGAAAAGCCGCCAGAGAGCAAAAGCCCCCAAAACTGATTCCCACTGAGCCCATCCCCCACCACAGGGGGGCAGGGCAACTCCACCCAAACAGGGTTGCCTGAGTAACAGCGCGGCAGGCCCCTCCCGCAGAAGACAGGCTGGGAAAACAAGGGGCCAGCAACCCTAAGGTCCCAAGAAAACAGGTGCATCTTGCTTGGGTTCTGGTCAATAATTTGGACTCTATACATTTCCTCAAACACCCATCAACAGAACGACTAGGAGGAGGAGCCCCCAAGATAGAAAAGACTCAGAGATTATGACTTATGCTGCAGATTTACAAATGGATGCAGATATAACCAAGATGTCGGAGATGGAATTCAGGCTAGCAATTGTGAAGACAATGGCTAGAATGGAGAAATCAATTAATGGCAGCATAGAGTCTCTAAAGGCAGAAATGAAAGCTGAATTGGCAGAACTTAAAAATGCTATCAATTAGTTCCAATCCAATCTAGATAACGTAACAGCTAGGGTAACTGAGGCAGAAGAATGAATAAGCGACCTGGAAGACAATATAATAGATAAAAAGGGAAAAGAGGAAGCCAGGGAAAAACAACTCAGAATCCATGAAAATAGAATCAGAGAAATAAGTGACACCATGAAGCGCTCCAATGTCAGAATAATTGGAATCCCGGAGGGAGTGGAGAGAGAGAGAGGACTAGAAGATGTATTTGAGCAAATCATAGCTGAGAACTTCCCTAATCTGGGGAATGAAACAAACATTCGTGTCCTAGAGGCAGAGAGGACCCCTCCCAAGATCAAGGAAAACAGGCCAACACCCCGGCATGTAATAGTAACGCTTGCAAATCTTAGAACCAAGGAAACCATCTTAAGGGCAGTTAGGGGGAAGAGATTCCTTATGTACAGAGGGAGGAACATCAGAATAACGTCAGACCTATCCACAGAGACCTGGCAAGCCAGAAAGGCCTGGCAAGATATATTCAGGGTACTTAATGAGAGGAACATGCAGCCAAGAATACTTTATCCGGCAAGGCTTTCATTTAGAATGGATGGAGAGATGCAGAGCTTCCACGACTGGCAGAAACTGAAAGAATATGTGACCACTAAGCCGGCCCTGCAAGAAATATTAAGGGGGGTTCTATAAAAGGAGAAAGACCCCAAGAGTGATATACAACAGAAATTTACAGGGACAATCTATAAAAACAACGTCTTCACAGGCAACATGATGACAATTAATTCATATCTTTCAATAATCACTCTCAACGTGAATGGCCTAAATGCTCCCATAAAACGGCACAGGGTTGCAGATTGGACAAAAAGACAGGACCCATCCATATGCTGCCTACAAGAGACTCATTTTGAACCTAAAGATACATCCAGACTGAAAGTGAAGGGATGGAGATCCATCTTCCATGCCAGCGGACCTCAAAAGAAAGCTGGGGTAGCAATTCTTATATCAGACAAATTAGATTTTAAACTAAAGTCTGTAATTAGAGACACAGAAGGACACTATATCATTCTTAAAGGGTCTATCCAACAAGAAGATCTAACAATTGTAAATATCTATGCCCCCAACATGGGAGCAGCCATCTACATAAGCCAACTGTTAACCAAAATAAAGAGTCATATTGATAACAATACCTTAATTGTAGGAGACCTCAATACTCCACTCTCAGCAATGGACAGATCATCTAAGCAGAAAATCAACAAGGAAACAAGAACTTTGAATGATACACTGGATCAGGTGGACCTCATAGATATTTACAGAACATTCCACCCTAAAACAACAGAATACTCATTCTTCTCGAGCGCACATGGAACTTTCTCCAGAATAGACCACATACTGGGTCACAAATCAGGTCTCAACCAATACCAAAAGATTGAGATTATTCCCTGCATATTCTCAGACCACAATGCTTTAAAATTGGAACTCAATTACAAGAAAAAATTTGGCAGAAATTCAAACACTTGGAAGCTAAAGACCACTCTGCTCACGAATGTTTGGGTCAACCAGGAAATCAAAGAAGAACTTAAACAATTCATGGAAATCAATGAGAACGAAAACACATTGGTCTAAAACCTATGGGATACTGCAAAGGCGGTCCTAAGGGGGAAATACATAGCCATCCAAGCCTCACTCAAAAAAATAGAAAAATCCCGAATTCACCAACTAACTCTACACCTTAAAGAACTAGAGAAAAAGCAACAAACAATGCCTAAGCCACACATTAGAAGAGAAATAATTAAAATTAAAGCAGAGATCAATGAATTAGAAACCAGAAACACAGTAGATCAGATCAACGAAACTAGAAGTTGGTTCTTTGAAAGAATTAATAAGATCGATAAACCACTGGCCAGACTTATCCAAAAGAAAAGAGAAAGGACCCAAATTAATAAAATTATGAATGAAAGGGGAGAGATCACGACTAACACCAAGGAAAGAGAAACAATTATTAGAAATTATTATCAACAACTATATGCCAATAAACTGAGCAATCTGGATGAAATGGAGGCCTTCCTGGAAACCTATAAGCTGCTAAGACTGAAACAGGAAGAAATTGACAACCTGAATAGGCCAATAACCAGTAACGAGATTGAAGCAGTGATCAAAAACCTCCCAAAAAACAAGAGTCCAGGGCCTGATGGATTCCCTGGGGAATTCTACCAAACATTCAAAGAAGAAATAATACCTATTCTACTGAAGTTGTTTCAAAAAATAGAAAGAGAAGGAAAACTTCCAAACTCATTCTATGAGGCCAGCATTACCTTAATCCCCAAACCAGGCAAAGACCCCATCAAAAAGGAGAATTTCAGACCGATATCCCTGATGAATATGGATTCCAAAATCCTCAACAAAATGCTAGCTAATAGGATCCAACAATACATTAAAAGGATCATCCACCATGACCAAGTGGGATTTAACCCCGGGATGCAAGAGTGGTTCAACATTCGCAAATCAATCAATGTGATAGAACACATTAATAAGAGGAGGGAGAAGAACCATATGGTCCTCTCAATTGATGCAGAAAAAGCATTTGACAAAATACAGCATCCTTTCCTGATTAAAACTCTTCAGAGTATAGGGATAGAGGGAACATTCCTCAAGTTCATAAAATCCATCTATGAAAAACCCACAGTGAATATCATCCTCAATGGGGAAAAGCTGAGAGCCTTTCCCTTAAGATCAGGAACACGTCAAGGATGCCCACTCTCGTCACTATTGTTCAACATAGTACTAGAAGTCCTAGCAACAGCAATCAGACAACAAAAAGAAATAAAAGATATTCAAATTGGCAAAGAAGAAGTCAAACTCTCTCTTTTCACGGATGACATGATACTTTATGTGGAAAATCCAAAAGACTCCACCCCCAAATTACTAGAACTCATCCAGCAATTCAGTAATGTGGCAGGATACAAAATCAATGCACAGAAATCAGTTCCTTTCTTATACACTAACAACGCAACTGTAGAAAGAGAAATTAGAGAATCAATTCCATTTACAATAGCACCAAAAACCATAAGATACCTCAGAATAAACCTAACCAAAGAGGTAAAGGATCTATACTCTAGGAACTATAAAACACTCATGAAAGAAATTGAAGAAGACACAAAAAGATGGGAAAATATTCCATGCTCATGGATCGGAAGAATAAACATTGTTAAAATGTCTATGCTACCCAGAGCAATCTATACCTTCAATGCCATCCCGATCAAAATTCCAATGACATTTTTCAAAGTGCTGGAACAAACAATCCTAAAATTTGTATGGAATCAGAAAAGACCCCGAATCGCCAAGGAGATGTTGAAAAAAAAAAACAAAGCTGGGGGCATCACGTTGCCCGATTTCAAGCTATATTACAAAGCTGTGATCACCAAGACAGCTTGGTACTGGCACAAAAACAGACATATAGACCATTGGAACAGACTAGAGAACCCAGATATGGACCCTCAACTCTATGGTCAAATAATCTTTGACAAAGCAGGAAAAAACATGCAATGGAAAAAAGACAGTCTCTTCAATAAATGGTGCTGGGAAAATTGGACAGCCACATGCAGAAGAATGAAACTCAACCATTCTCTAACACCATTCACAAAGATAAACTCAAAGTGGATGAAAGACCTCAATGTGAGACAGGAATCCATCAAAATCCTAGAGGAGAACATAGGCAGTAACCTCTTTGACATCGGCCACAGCAACTTCTTTCAACATACATCTCCAAAAGCTAGTGAAACAAAAGCAAAAATAAACTTTTGGGACTTCATCAAGATAAAAAGCTTCTGCACAGCAAAGGAAACAGTCAACAAAACAAAGAGGCAACCCACAGAATGGGAGAAGATATTTGCAAATGACACTACAGATAAAGGGCTGGTATCCAAGATCTATAAAGAACTTCTCAAACTCAACACCCAAAAAACAAATAATCAAGTCAAAAAGTGGGCAGAAGATATGAAAAGACACTTCTCTGAAGAAGACATACAAATGGCTAACAGACACATGAAAAAATGTTCGTCATCATTAGCCATCAGGGAAATCCAAATCAAAACCACATTGAGATACCACCTTACACCAGTTAGAATGGCAAAAACGGACAGGGAAAGAAACAACAAATGTTGGAGAGGTTGTGGAGAAAGGGGAACCCTCGTATACTGTTGGTGGGAATGCAAGTTGGTACAGCCACTTTGGAAAACAGTGTGGAGGTGCCTCAAAAATTTAAAAATAGAGCTGCCCTATGACCCAGCAATTGCACTACTGGGTATTTACCCCAAAGACACAGATGTAGTGAAAAGAAGGGCCATATGCACCCCAATGTTCATAGCAGCAATGTCCGCAATAGCCAAACTGGAAAGAGCCGAGATGCCCTTCAACAGATGAATGGATAAAGAAGATGTGGTCCATATATACAATGGAATATTACTCAGCCATCAGAAAGGATGAATACCCAACTTTTACATCAACATGGATGGGACTGGAGGAGATTATGCTAAGTGAAATAAGTCAAGCAGAGAAAGTCAATTATCATATGGTTTCACTTATTTGTGGAACATAAGGAATAGCATGGAGGACATTAGGAGAAGGAAGGGAAAAATGGGGGTGGGTTAGAGGGAGAGATGAACCATGAGAGACTATGGACTCTGAGAAACAAACAGGGTTTTAGAGGGGAGGGGGGAGGGGGGATTGGTTAGCCTGGTGATGGATATTAAGGAGGGCACGTACTGCATGGAGCACTGGGTGTTATACGAAAATAATGGATTGTGTATCACCACATCAAAAACCAATGATGTATTGTATGGTGACTAACATAACATAATAAAATTTAAAAAAAATAAAATGAAAACACTAATTTGAAAAGATATATGTATCCTTATGTTTATTGCAGTATTATTTACAACAGTTAAGATATGGAAGCAACCCAAGTGTCCACCCATAGATGGATGGATAAAGACAATGTGGTATATATATGCAATGGAATATTACTCAGCCATAAAACATAATGAAATCTTTACATATGCAACAACATGGGTGGACCTAGAAGGCATAATGCTAAGTGAAAGAAATCAGTCAGAAGGAGACAAATACCATATGACTTCACTCATATGTGGAATTTAAGAAACAAAACAAATGAACAAAGAAAAAAGAGAAAAACAAAAAACAAAAAACAGACTCTTAAATACAGAAAACAAACTGGTGGTTGCCAGAGTGGAGGTGGGTGTGAGGATGGGTGAAGTAGATAAAGGGGATTAAGAGTACACTTAAACTGATGAATACTGAGAAATGTATCAAATTACTGAATCATTATACTGTCCACCTGAAACTAATATAACACTGTATGTTAATTATACTTCAATTTAAAAATAAATAAATAAGGCTTAAAAATATAGATAAATTTGATTACATTATAATTTATAACTTCTCTGCAAAGAAACCTCCAAAAAATGAAAAGAAAATCCCCCAGTCTTCAGGAAGATATTTATAAAGCAAATAATGGAGAAAAGATTAGTGTTATTGTATCAGAAACTAATAAAGAACTTTCAAAAATCACTGAGAAAAAGATAAGTCAATAGAAAAAAACAAATGAAAATTAATAAGCAAAGAAAGAGGCAATTCACAGAAGAGACCTGAATGGCCAATAAGCATATAATAAAGCTATCGATCTCATTAGTAAATGGGCAAAGACAAATTAAAAACATAATGAAATATCATTTCACAACCATTAATTTAGTGAGAATGGTGTAGGCTAATATCAAGAGTTAATGTGGAGCCACTGGAACTCTCATACACAGTGGGTAGGAACTGAACTCAGCATAACTCTGTGGAGAGCAATTTGGCAATATCTAGTAGAACTGAGTATGCACGTTCCCTGTGACCCAACAATATATATCCTAGGAATTTTCTCATGTTTTTCCCAATTTATGGATGAAAATATTCATTGTAGAATTATTTGTAATGGCAAATGGGAAACATCCTAAATGTCTATAAATAAGAATATGTATAACTATATATTGGCTTATTCATCCAATAGAATACAATACTACAGTAAAAACAAATGAACTAGAGGAAATATGGGAAAAGCTCACAAACATAATGTTGAACAAAAAAGCAAGCAGACATGTACAATATGGTAACAGTCATATAAAATTTAAAGACATGTTGAACCACACCATATTGTTTAGGAATACATACATACATAGTAAAAGCCTAAAGATAGGCATAGGAATGATACGTAAGAAATTCAAGGTAGTACTGGTAGTTAATTACCTATGGGGAGCAGGTGAGGTTATAAAGAAGAGAATGTCATTGGGAAAGATACAAAGAAGTTTCAACTGTATCTATAATGTTATATTTCTTTTTTTCTTTAGATTTTATTTTTAAGTAACCTCTACACCCAACGTGAGGCTCAAACTCACGATCCTGAGATCAAGAGTCACACACTCTACCCACTGAGCCATTCAGGTGCCCCCATAATGTTATATTTCTTAAGCTGGGTGATGTTAACATGAGTGTTTTTTTATATTATTCTCCATGTGCTACTTGTGTGTCTGATATTTAATTTAAAAAATCAGTAGATATTTAAGAATCTTGCCATGAAAAAGAAAAAGAGATGATGGGGCTGGAGGAAGAATTCACCTAATGTCAGGACTCTAACTTCTATGGATCCTCATCTTTGGGTCTCCTTGCCCCAGCTTCGCTCTCTGGCCCACAGAACTTGTTCTGTGACATTAGAGAAATACAGTAGTAAAAAGATTCCATGCTTAAGGAAGTTTAAAAAGCGCTGGGTTAAACAAAGTTAAATAGAGTTCTTTTCTGCAAAACTTGCCAGAGTATTTAAAATGCTAGTGGGTGCCATGAATCTCTGAGTGGGACATAGAGTAACTCTGACACCATTTCTTCATGCAGGACATCAGGGCGACAGTTTCTATGAAAGATATTTTGGGAAATGTGCCCCCAAAATTTCCTTTCCCAGTCATCTGCCTCCATCCCCATGTCTCAGTCTGCCCCCAAATTCCACTTCCTTTTCAATACCTGTGTCTTTTTCATTTCATTTCCACTTCTCCACAGAGCTCTCCCACGTCTTTGTCTCCCTTTCATGGAGGCAACATGGCATCGTGAAAAAACACTCAGTTTGAAATGCTAGCCCCCGTGCTTCTTAGTGGAGGGGGAGGGGGACCCTGGTTTCTGTGCCTCGGTGTCTGTCCACAAGATGAAGAGGGTAATCAAATCCCTCACCTCATGGGGCGGCTTGTTTGTACAGAGTTCGTATGTATAAAGTACGGACTTGATTCTTCTTTGAACTTACTAAGTGTTGACTATTATTTATATGAGAAGGAGGAAATAATAATTTACCTGTCTTAAGAGACTACTTTTGGAGACAATATTAGTTTCCTAGGACCGCCATAACAGAGTACCACAACCTGAATGGCTTAAACCACAGAAACTTACCGTCTCATTGTTCTGGAGGCTAAAAGTCCGAGATGAAGCTGTGGGCAGGGTTTGTTCCTTCCTTCCAAGGACTGGGCAGGAGCAGTCTGTCCCAAGCCTCCCTCCTAGCTTCTGCGGGTTTGCTGGCAGTTTTTCGTGTTCCTTGGCTTCCGCTGCACCACCCTGCTCTCTGCCTTCATCTTCACAAAGTGTTCTCCATGAGCACAGGAGTGTCTCCAAATTTCTCCTTTTTATAAGGACACCAGGCATATTGCATGACAGGTGCACCCTACTCCAGCATGATTTCATCTCCACTAATTACATTTGCAATGACCCCTTTTCAAATGTGGTCACCTTCTGAGATCCTGGGGGTTAGGAATTCAATATAAAAATTTTCAGGGGACACAATTCAAGAGACCAATTAAAATAACATCTATGAAGGTATTGTTACATTCTTGTAAGGGGTTACAAACTGTAAGATTCTGTGTTTGTCACAAATGATCACACCTTAAATCACCTACTAAGTTATGTTGTTGCAGCACACAGCCAGAACTTGGCTTGGCACCAGCTTAGACAGTTCTGGGGAGTGATGTGAACGAGAGCTTGTCCAGGGACTCTTTAAAGCAAGTGCTCTGTTGGGTTCTAAATCTATCCTCAGTAATTGATTGCTTTACCTCAGCAAACGGAGAAAAATCCATTCTGCAAAGTTACTAGATACATGGGGTTTGTGTATAAAAGGAAATACAGCAGTATGTGGAGAGATTAAATAATTGCTTGGAGGCAGGGATTCGAAGAAATTTCCCAAATTAGCCAGGCTGTTCCATCATTAAACTGAACAGAGGATCCAGCTTTTTTTTTTTTTTTTTTTTTTATATGCAGGCTTGTGCTATGCCCGCTGACCCCAAATGCAGGTACTTTCTCACTAGGTGACTTCCACAACATCATTTGCCCTAAATAGGAATCCAGAATGACATTAGGCCACCCTGAGCCTAGTGAGACCGTTTCTGCTAAAATGACTTGTTGTTAAGGTAAAGCAACATAGCGTGGTGGTGAAAAAAAACGTGAATCCTGAAGTTCAGCTGCCTGGGTTCATGGCCTGGGTCTAACTGTGAGGTCTCAGGCAAGAGATTTCTGTGACCTTCACCAAATAACCTGACTCACTTGATAGGGCTGCTATGAGGATTAAACCAGACAATCCATGAAACAGAACAGTGTCTAGAACATAGACTATGTTTAGTAAATGATGGTTATTATAACTCTCTGTAAGGACAGAACCTCAGAAAAATCACTTTAAGATCATCTTTCCCTTTTAAATTGTGGGAAGTAAAAATAATGATACCAACCAACACCACCAACTTTCATTTCTGCATATCATCTTATAGTTCCTAGGATACATAGAGTGAGATATAATTTTGGATTGTGCTGTTTAAATGTAAGCAGATTGCGTGTTCTTACACAGTTGTTCTAAATGGTTGTATAAGATTCCATTAAATTAATACACCAAACTTTACCTAACAGTTTTCTTATGGTTAAATATTTGGAATTTTTTAGTTTTGTTACTGTATGTACCATTGACTAATATCACTTGGTACAAACCAATAATTTTTTCTCATTAAGACAAATTAACCCGGACAATCTCCCTTAAGCCTCTGCCTAAGGGCCTTTGCTTCCGTTGACTCCTCCTCCGTATCATTTTGACCTAAATTACCTTCCTTATAATTTACTCCCTCAAACTCCCCAAACTCTAGTTACAAAAGCCAAATCTCCATTACTGTTTCTTATTCTCCCTCTGCAAATTCCAGACTCCCCATACTGTTCCTTGCTGTGTCATGTACCAGACATACTAATCCTCCCTCCCCCACTTCCTAGAGCTCACCATCCACTTCCAGGAGCATCAAATAGGGGGAAGACAAGGTTAGGGCCATTGGGCATACCTTATGCTCCCTCTTCTTACACTGGGCGTGTTCTCAGAGTCTAAAAGGGAAATAATGTAATTCTTCCTAAAGTATCCTTCCCCCTGTTCTGTGTCTGCCAAACTCCTACTCATCCTTCAACACTCGTTTCAAATGCACCAGCCTCTAGGAATAGCTCACTGCTCCATCCTTACTGTCCCCAGGGCACTTGCTACATATCTTGGTGTTCTCAACAACCAACAGTGATTGTACATTGGAGATGCTCAAAAATGCTCAAAAAACAGTGACTGTACATTATAGATGACTAAGTCAGTTATGGACAGACTTGTGTATGAGAGGTTAGAAACTGCTTAAACTGTCTATTGTGACAGGATTGGAGTGTAGTGGCTAATAGAAAAGAAATCAGTTTGAAATCAGTTAGATCTTGATTTGAATAGTAATTCTGCAATATGCTAAGTGGGAAACGTTGGGAAATGTAAACCAAGCTGAGTCTCGGTCTCCTCATCTGCAAAATGGGATCATTTCTGTCAACCTTCTTGGAGAGGTAATATGCAGATTAAATGGACTCACAGATGCAAAGCACGCAACAGACACATGGTTTCAGTGGCAGCTATTAAGACTAGCAAAAAAGATGCCGGAAAGTCAAGCTGGCCCAAAGTGTTTTCCCCCACTGGATTTTGTCAGTGGACTCCAGGTTCTCACCTCTTTAAATATAAATGGGGGCAGTACCATTAGGTTATCAGGAGGACTGAGTAACCCATGTTTTCAGTGAGGTTCTGGTATTAGTATTGGTGGATACATTCTGCTCCAGTCTTTTACTATTTTTTGCTCATTCTTATCAGGGAAGCTCATTTAATGTAAGGAGTTGCTAAAGGCATACCTCATCCTGTCCTGTCCAACTCCAGCCCATTTCCAAGCCTTTTCCACAGCTGATTTGTTGTCTGAGATCCATCTCATCTTTGTCTTTTCTTTGAATTGAGGGTGGTTTCTAGCCAGTCCGACTCAAAGTGTGAATTCAATTTGTGATCTGGAAGGCCTGACATTATCAAGTCACAAGCAACCATGACTCATTGGTTGTGACCAATAACTAGAAATAATTTTAAAAAGATTACTGACCCCAAAGAAAGTTATCTGTTACTAATGGATGAGGAGAACACATAGTGAGAAAATGGAGATCTAAATTTAACACCCCCAAAATGTGGTCCTGAGCAGCAACAGGGTGGCAGACTGTAGGCATCTCCTAGGAGAGGAGGGGAGCGTACAAAATGGGGAGGAAGGGAATCCAAGGGAGGAGTGGTATCCCACTTCAGGTTTTGCCAGGGATCAGCCTTCCTGTGTCTAGTGACAGCCAACACTCACTTGCTAGGTTGGTGAATGGGCTGCAGACTCTAGGGAAGCCAAAGCCACCTGGGTTGGATCAAGCTCGCAGGCCTTGGTACCACTGACCCAGTGCCTGGTAGTGCCAGGCACGCTTATTATAGACTGTCAGACCATCCAGGGGCAAGTAAAGATATGCTTGCTGGCCCTAGGAAGGCTCTTTAAAAACTCAAAGCTTTGCATTTGATTAAGGTGCATGAGATACAAGACAGAGTATTTAAATGTAAAAGTCTGCTAAGGAATAAAACCAAAGCAATGCCAAAGAATTTAATCTAAATGCAGACATGTAATAAAATCATAACTCTGTTTGCTTGGCCCAGATGCCTGAAGCATCTTAAAAGAAGGCACATTTCTGCACCTGAATAATGTTAATCTTGGGTTTAGAAAGACTTAGAGTGAATATGGAGAATTTTGAGACTGCTAAAAAATCACTTCTGATTGCAATTAGGTATTCTAGTAAATCAACCAAATATTTATTAGAAAATTGCAATGTAGAAGAGGTAATACTAAAAAACAATGATGATGACAACAACCAATCTTTATTATGGTACTTTATAGTTGACACCAAGCTTTTTACATGGTGAAGGATGCTCATTGATCTCCAAATAATATGCATGTGTGCAATCTGGTATGAGGCATGGTTTTCGCCCCTAAAAAGCTTATAATCCAGCAACAAAAGAAAGACGTGAACACAATGTAATATAATACAAGCTGGATGATGATAAAAGCTATAATAAAGATAATAAATTATGAATTTCAAGGACTAGGCCACATAAAGGAAGTACAATTTAAAATGTACTTTGAACTTTTGATAGGTAGAGGTGTGAGACAGACATTTCGAGCAAAGAAAACATCACGTACAAGGGCAGGAAATGGAAAATTGCAGCATGTGTTCAAAGAATGATAGGAAACGCAGGAAGAGGAGGTTATGGTGGACATCTGTTACTTTTGCCTACTCAATATCCATTCTCTATTCTTTTCACAGTGGTAAATATTTCCTTTGGGGAAACCTATCCATTCTCTATTCTCTTCATAGTGGTAAATATCTTCTTTGGGGAAACCCATCTCCTGTAGGTCTCTCATGAGTGGAGTTGACCCTACTCCTGGTGTCAGGACAGGGCAAGTGGTCATCACTTGACCAATCACTACCTTCCATCTCCCTGGATATAGCAATTGCTTCAAAGCTGGGTACATGACTCAAGTTATCCAATGTCCCAAGGCTAAATCTCAGGAATTTTGTTGGAATTTTAAGGAAGAGATATTCTCTTTCCATGAGATTGGTAGCCATAAAGAATAATGAAAACCTGGAATTTCCAACGGTCTCTCTGAGGAGAATGAGTGCTTGCCATGGAGAAAGGCCAACATTTATACACCTGGATCTTGTCATGTCTAAAACAATCTGCTCCTTGACTTTTCCAATACAGGAGATAACACATTCCCTGTGTGTTTAGCCAATTTGAATTTTTTTTCTGTAATGCAGAGCTGAAGACAGAGAGGGCCTTGAGCGCCCCATCATGGGAGTTCATCCTCTGGCCAACAGAAATTCACAGGATGTTTTAGAAATTTTGAATTCCATGCCAAAAACAGTTTGGAGGCAGTGTCTAGACGAGAAAACCAAGAAAGTGACTTCCACAGAGGCAAAGCCAAGGGTAAGAACTGTTGGCCCTTTGTGTGTTCCCTTTGTGGGTTCCATGGAATCATCATTGCCTTCCTTTCTGAAGCTTAATGTGTACTAGCATTTTTCTAAGCACACATATTAACTCATATGATGCTCACCCCAACCCTATGAGAAAGGTCCAGTAATTATCATTTAACACTCACACTAACTCTATGAAGAAGGTCCAGCTATTAGCCCCATTTTTCAGAAGATGGAACTGAGGCATAAGGAGGTTAGCAAACCTCCAAGGTCCCACAACTAACTAAATGGCAAAAGTAGGATTTGGACCTTGGGAGTCAGGTCTCAGAACCTGTCTTCAAAGAAGACAATGGCCAACACCATAAAGTCTTGGAAATGCCAAATTATCTTCCCCAGTGGCCCCTCCTTTCCTCCCACTAGCCTGGATGTCCATATTTAGAATTACCTTTTTGACCTAGAAAATGAAGTTGGAGGTGTTACTTCAAGAACACTCCAGTTGCATTGTTACTTGAGTAGGAGAATAAGATGCTATCCTTTTCACATCAAAACAACAGAGCTTTAAGGGAAACAGGTAAGTTTTGAAGAGAAAAATGTGGAAGTTTGGGCACTATTTGGGGAAATGCCAATTTTCCATGGTGTTGGCAGAAGGGCATCTGGTGTGCAGGTGAGCAAAGAAGTGGGGTGGGGGGAGCAGGGAGAGACTTTGCCTCCTAACAAAAATCTCGTATCTCCTTCAAAATGCAAATTTTTGTCAAAATTCCCAAAAGCACATTCTTGCAATGTTATGCTCACTTCCATAAATGGCCCTTGCCTGTGTTGTTTCAGTCAGTCCCTGGATACGAGGAGATGAAGTCAGGCCTCCCAAGTACTGTCACTGTCAAGTACTTTCTCTTTGCCAGACCTTCCCACAGCCCCAGATGGTCTAGCTTCTCCTTCCCTGTCATTTCCTGAGGGGGTGGGAGAGAGGAAAAAGAAAAGAGGCAAGAAGCATAGAATTTGCCAGTACCAGCCCTGACTCTAGCACAACCCACCCAGTAGGGTGGGTTTCAAACAGACCATTGGTTGGTAAGTGGCTGAAGCTTGGCCCTGTGCCCATGGCTCCATGCCTGCCCACATTCCCCTGCAGGAAGTACCACCTACTTCCTTCTCACCTCAGGCTATCAGTTCTCATAAGGGTTCTCATTACATTTTCATTGCACTGATATAAATGATTAATTATGCACAGAACTAATGCTTTATTGGGTCACTGGTGTGATCACATTAATGGGAGCATTTTGGGGGAGAACTTGGAGGAGACATCATGCTTCAGGAGTCACTCATTGAACAAATATTTATTGAGAGCCTATAATATACTAAGGAGTATTCTTGATGCTGGAGATAGAGTGGTGGATTTTCATGGAATTTTATTCTTGTAAATACACAAGCTTGTATCAGGTGGTAAAAAGTGCTATGCAGGGGGCGCTTGGGTGGCTCAGTCATTAAGCATCTGCCTTCGGCTCAGGTCATGATCCCGGGGTCCTGGGATCGGGCCCCACGTCGGGCTCCCTGCTTGGCGGGAAGCCTGCTTCTCCCTCTCCCGCTCCCGCTGCTTGTGTTCCCTCTCTCGCTGTATCTCTCTCTGTCAAATAAATAAATAAAATCTTTTAAAAAAAGTGTTATGAAGAAAAAGAAATATCTAGTTAGAGTATGGAATTTTAATTTAGGAAGAGTTGTCAGGGGAGTCCACACTGAGAGGGTAGAACTGAGACTGCAGGCCAAGTGAAAATTGGAGGGAAGATCATGTCAGGCTGAAGGAAAGGAAGGAGGCAGAATCATTGTCAAGAATAAGAAGGCTTGGGGCGCCTGGGTGGCTCAGTCGTTAAGCGTCTGCCTTCGGCTCAGGTCATGATCCCAGTGTCCTGGGATCGAGCCCCGCATCGGGCTCCCTGCTCTGCGGGAAGCCTGCTTCTCCCTCTCCCCTCCCCCTGCTTGTGTTCCCTCTCTCACTCTGTCTCTCTCTGTCAAATAAATAAATAAAATCTTTAAAAAAAAAAAAAGAATAAGAAGGCTTGTGTGGCTGAAGCACAATGACCAAGTGGAACAGTTATTGGGAATGAAGCTGGAGAAGGAGCCATGGACCAGATGAGAATTTTGTATTAGATTCTTAGGGTAATAGGAAGTCATTGGAAAATTTTGCACAGAAGAGTGATATGATGTACTTTCAGGGGCACGTGAGGCAAAAAGAATGTAAGAAGACAAGCAAGGAAGTAGGAAGACCAGCCGGGAGGCTTTGTAAAGGCTCAGGTAAGAGACAAAGTTGGCCTGGACCAGAGTATAATGGTGAAGGTGGGTAGAATTGCTAAAGTTCAAGATATACTTTGAAATTAGACACTTAAATCTCACTTTGTGGCTGTGTGGCAGAAACCTCTGGTGACTGTGTTACTTGCCTTTGACTCACCTCTGATTTCAGCTGTGGCTGTGGTGGACAGTTCCCAGGAGCTCACTCTCATCTGGTGCTACTTTCCCACTACCAACAGAATCCTCCTGGCCTGTAGGCAGGCTCACGGAGAGTGCAGGGCAAGCCTTAACCTACAGGGGACTGCAGTCATATAAATACTCCAGCTCTCTTTCAGGTAGAAGATTCTAGAAGGCATTCTAGATACTTCTCAGAGGTCCGCCTACATCGGTGACCTTGAACACCCTCATGTTAACTTGTCCTTTTCCCCTTGCTTTCCCTGCTCTCTCACTCCTGCCTCCTAGGATCACCTCCCAAATAAACTGCCTTCACTCACTTCCTTGCTTCAGTCACTGCTGTGGGGGAAATCAAACTAAGATAGGGAATTTGTGTACTCTACCTATTTCTCATTTGCCAGCAAGTCCTGCCCCTATGAAACATCTATAGTTCTCTCTCCATGCTCAGTCAGGCTCTTGAGAAGAACATCCAGGAGATAAAAACCTCATATTCCAGTTTCTAATTTTCTTCCAAGGATCTGTGAAGTTTGCAACCAGAAACAGCTTTTCCTCAACTCCTTCAAAACATCCATCGTCCATCCCCACTTCAAAGGTCAACATCTAGAGCCCAACTTGTGGAAATTTAATGTGAAAACAATTGCACATTATAGGGAAAAATAATCAGGAATCTCTTCCAGTCAAGAGAATATGGGATACTGTAAGGAAGACATAGTCTCAAAATATATAAATGACTTTGTAATTGACCTGAATGGACACATTGCCAAGTTCATAAATGATAAAAAAGACAGGGATATGGTTGAGTGATAATTCGGCTGAGAGATAAAATGCTTAAATGAGAGCTGGCAAGAATCACTTAAAGTGCTTTGGCTGGTAGGTTCTGAACGTTCTTTATTAGAAATGACTATAGATTAAAGAGATATGAGACAAGTAAATAATACAAAGCAGAAGAAATCCTTAAATCAAAATAGACATTTTAATAACTATGCTTTAAATAAATCCCCCCTCTGAAGCCTTCTAATGTTTAACAGCTGCAAATAAATATGACACTGGGAGAAGCTAATCAAATAGTTTAATAACACAGGAAACAAAAGAGCAAAAAGGAAACTGAAACAACCCCTTCTGAGTCCCTCCAGGATTTCAATTTCTCTCATCCTTCTGCTCTACCACCCAGCCATCCCAACACCCTACAGGTTGGGCAGCCTCCCGGTTAAGAACTATGGAGCCAGCCAGCCAGACAGGGTTTGAATCTCAGCTCTGTCCTGTTTCATCTCTGTGTGCCTGGGCAAGTAACTTAACCTTCCAAGCCTTAGTATTCATGTCTATAAAATGGGACTAAACTACCTGATAGGGTTTTTCCAAGAGTTAATTGGGCTACTACATGTGAAAATAGAGTAAATACTCGATGAAGTATCAGCTGTTGCTGTTGTGATTACTACCTTGCTCAAAAAAGCAGAAGAGAACTAGAGGAAAAGAAATAGAGAATGAAACACAGGCAGACAGAAAAGAGAACAGATGAGAAGGATGCCCTGGAGGTAACTAAGTTTGCCATCCAAGTAGGGCCAATATTCCGGCAGTGTGCCCAGGCAGGCTGACCAGCTGGCCTCAGTTTAGATCAGTCACCACCAATGCTCCAACGAGTTGATAAATTTTGAATGCTATCCCTGCCTTGGCTTGTGCATTATTCAACCACAGGATGCAAACCTTTACTATCCTTTAAGAAATCAATATGGTGACACGTAACAAAGGCCATGAAACTATTAAAGCTTTACCCCACTCTTGGGCATTTATTCAAATACAAAAGAAGAATAAGCTATAGATCCACCGAGGCTTATGGGGGTGTTATCTATGAAGGCAAAACACCACAAGCAATGCTAAAATCCAACAATAGAGGAGTAGTTAAATTCATTTTTAGTCCTCTCTTCAGTGGAAATCATGTAGCATTGAAATTATAATTACAAAAGTCAGAAACCCATAGAAAACGTGAGGTGCTTATGGTATAACGGTCAGCCAAAAAAGGTAGCAGAAAAATTGTGAATTCTGACATAACGTGTAAGCTACACATGGATAGGAGCAACGGAATGTGCAAGAATAACTGTGGCATTATGAATTCTTCCTTTTTTCAAAACCGTTTAATACGTTTGTTACAATATTTTAACAATTAAAAGGGGCTGGGATTTGGTGAGAGAAATTCATTTCTCTCGCTAAAACCCCATGCTCAGAGACAAGGAATAGTATCTATAGCGCACGGGCCAGAGTTCTCCTTCTCCCAGAGACACTATTATCCCACTGGGGGCTTTTGTGCAAATTAGGAAAAGCAGCCCCTGTCAAAAAAATCTTCCCTAGAATGCAGACATTTCTTTTGTATTGAGCTCTGTTCACAGCCTTACCATCCTCCATTGGAGGCTAGTGAAATAGGATTCTTCCAGGAAAATGTTGGCAGGATTACCAAAGGGGAAGCTACTGCAGACCCAAAGATTCATTATTTTAGGTGGTATGCAGATGAGAATTAGGACACTGGTGGCTGAGTAAACAAATATGAGTGGGATAAAAGCTGAATTATTTGGTATAGAAATTAGATCTCTTTCCCCTTGACATCAGCAAGTTGGGTACTTTCTAAGCATTCCTCTTCTGCCTACTGCAGATTATATTTAGACCAAACCAAGAAAGATATTGCACCCGAGATCCCACAAAAAGCTTGTGATGTGAGTCCCAGATGTAGAAGGAAGTGAATTTGCCAAACCATGCTGTCTGCACCTTCGTCGGAGGCAGCGCCATTCCAGGCCTCTGATGAAGGGGTGAAGACAAGTCTCCCCGGTGCTGGGGTCCTGGGTCCACTGCAGCGAAGGCCCTTGGTAGCTCTCTTTTTTCCACGTGCATCAAAGGAGCACAATATGGATGCCAGGCACCTCCCAAGATGGCTTGTGTCTTTCTGAGCAGACTGCCCATGTTTAAAAATGTCCAGGAGCACAGAAGACATTTTCTGTCAAAGGGAGCTTTTATATTCAGCTCCCTGTGGTCAAGGACTGAGTTTTTGGAGCCATGCCCCTCAAATATTTGAACAGTCAGACCACTCAGGTGTACTGAAGAGAAGCAAGAGAATGTAGTTAATGCTCCGGGTGAAGAATAAGTGAGAAAGTTCTTGCTCCCTACCTTGGTTTCTCTACATCCCGTGTGCCATCAGACTTTGCTGGCACGTTTAACTTGACACACGTGTGGAACTGCTTTCACTAGAAGTTTGAATGAAGTGGGTTTGGGACTGAGGCAAACAGTTATGTAAGGTCCCTGGGCTCGGCACACAGATTCCTACATCTCAAATGTTCTTTTCACATCCTCCTGCTGGGGTGTGCCGAGGCAATGACCCCCGCTGGACCTGAAGGTGTGATTTCTCTCGGGTGACTTGGAGTTCGTGCCTGGCAAGGCCCCAAGAGCCCGAAGTGGGTGGCTCTGGGTTTCTGAAACCAGCCTGTCAGGACCCTGCAGTCTTCCCTTTGTCCTACTCACCTCCTGCTTGTGGTTCCTGACGGCCCAGGACTAGCTAACAGGGAGAGCCTCTTGTTTGGACGGTCCAATCAGACCTGCCCGGTGCCCCAACAATAGGGCAAATAAATAGGTGATGAGACTGAGGGCCAGGTGATAGGCCCCTTTCCAGCAGCCATAAGACACCCCTTCCAAACCTGGGGAGTTCTTTGCCCTTACCACCCGTATGCTTTAAATTTTCTGGAATAATTCCACGTTCATATTGTGCTTTGGTAAACAGAAGGCAGTCATCAGGAAGGTATTAATACAAATGTCACTGTGCACGTCCCTCTCCCCCAAAGCTAGAGCAGCCTGTTCAAATGCCAAAGGATATGGAGAAGTTGGTGAGGAGGCACTGGAGACAGAAGCCTAGCTTTTCTTCCCCTGGTCGCGCAGCAGACAGCTTACTGTCTTGGCAGCCCTCCAGCTCTGCTTTCTTTTCTGAAAGTTCTAGGTACCCAGACCCGACGCCGTGCTGCTTGCTCATCCGAAGCACATTTGCTCTCTGCTTTGAAGGGGACAGCCGTGAATAAAGCCCTGGGGGGAGTCCTGGGCAGGCTTCAGCACACTCACCGCCCTTTCTCGGGAAGAGAGAGCCACGTTCTGAGAGTGCTTGGGGCTGGCAGTTCAACTTTCAGTCGGTCACAGCTTACTAGCCAGAAGGTTTTAATCTCCATGACTTCCAACGAGAAAGTTTGCAAAATGGAAATGTCTCCCTGATCCACTGATCCACAGTTCGGGAAAGGTAAGCTAACAAGTATTTACAGCAAGCTGTGTTGTTCTCTACCCCCACCCCTCCCTTGCCTCGTACTTCCTCTGCCCCGGAGAACGTCCCCCCATCGTCAAAGCCAAGTCCAACTCTCCCTCTAAGACTCAGATCGTATCCCTTCATTCCACAAATATGGCTGAAGCACCCACTTTTGTGCCGTCACTGAACTATCAGTCTCCCGGGAAACAGGACAATTAAAGAGTGCACTTCTGGGGCGCCTGGCTGGCTCAGTCATTAAGCGTCTGCCTTGGGCTCAGGTCATGATCCCAGGGTCCTGGGATTGAGCCCCGCATCGGGCTCCGTGCTCAGCGGGAAGCCTGCTTCTCCCTCTCCCTCTCCCCCTGCTTGTGTTCCCTCTCTCACTGTGTCTCTATCAAATAAATAAACAAAATCTTAAAATATATATATATATATATATAATAAAGAGTGTACTTCTTATGTGCACTTCTGGAGGATGTAATTGTTATGGGAGTAACTTTATTTGGATGGGGTCATGGGGTCACAGAAGGTTGTTACCTCCTCCCCAAATCCTTCCTGGCCTTTCCAAGGCCATCTTTGCTTCTTCATTCCCATGTCTTCTCAAAGGCACATATCATCTCATCAGGTCACTGCGTGGGATTTCCACATGATTCCCCACTCCTGCCATCCCATCTCAGTCAATTACCTGGTAAATGTTCAAGGAATGAAAGAAAGAAATCTCTACAGAAGTAACTGTTGTCTACCGGACCCCAAGCGGGATCACTAAACTTAAAAATCTTTGTTAGGGCAATCTCAGAAGTGACAGCATATTTTACTATTTCCAACAGGAACATGTAGATGAGCAAGACTGAGCAGGTGAGCAAAGGCTCAATCAGGTAGTTAGTGCAGGGGTGGGTGGACAGAGGCAGTGAGGTGAGGGAAAGGGCAGTGAGTGCCTAGAGTGGCTGCTGAAGCCGGGAGTGAACTAGCTGGCAGCAAGCGCTAGGACAGAGGCCAATCTGAAGGCCAGTTTCACACAGGTATTTCTGAATCATTCACATCCTAGTTATTAAAAATGTGTGAAAGCTATTTCAATGCCAGAAAGACATTTGAAATCTTATTAACCTCTTTGCACAGAATGCCAAATGTTATATCTTGATACTAACTAGCCAACCCAGTGCAATAATGACACAGTCAGGTGAAATGCCCTAGCACAGGGCTTCTCAAACATCCATGTGTCTATTAGCTGAGTATCTTGATAAAATTCAAATTCTGACATAGAAGTCAGGTGAGGCAGAGATTCTGTATTTCAAATAAGTTTCCAGGTTCTGTTGGTCCACGGATCTCATGTTGAACAGTCAATTCCAGAAGATCAGGAAGAACAAGCTGTGATTTTGACAAAACACACCATTACTCTTCTTTTTACATTTTTACTATTCATTGAAATTTGTCTAATTATGGAATTAATATATAATCTTTATGGTGAATTTGGAAACTGTAAAATGTACAAGGAAAAAACTAAATCACCTTCAATCTCATCATCCAGAGATAATCTGTGTAAGCATTTTGATGTGTTTCCTTCTCATTTTTTTTTTTCTGTTTTTACATCAGGTCCTCCTTAAATTTTTTAATCTTGATTTTATTTTCTTTTGAAATTGTGAGTGCTTCACATGCTGTTATGTTATTTGAAAACATACTTTATACTAAGCCAATCAGAAAACATTTAGAAGGGTGCCACTTATTCTCCTAGTTACTCCAGGTACAGCAGTTAAAGAAAGAGTCCCTGCCCTTGTTTTATAGTGAGGGGAAACAATCTGATATACAATCTGATAATAAATAAGATTAAATGGATACAATTCTTATTTTAAATTACTGCATTATATTTTATTTTACAGCTAATCACAATATAGTGAACCTCCTTCAGATACATAATGTCCTTTCTTTTACTATTGTGTATATATATATATATATTTGCTATATATACATATTATATATATCTGTATATATATACCTATTTGTATATACATATCTGTATATCAATTCTTGCATGTACTTCTGATTTCCTTCAGATAAATTCCTTTTAACTGGAATTTCTGAGTCACTGAGCGTGTGCAATTTTTTTTTTTTTTTAAAGATTTTATTTATTTATTTGAGAGAGGATGAGAGGAGAGAGAGAGCACATGAGAGGGGGGAGGGTCAGAGGGAGAAGCAGGCTCCCTGCCGAGCAGGGAGCCCGATGCGGGACTCGATCCCGGGACTCCAGGATCATGACCTGAGCTGAAGGCAGTCGCTCAACCAACTGAGCCACCCAGGCACCCTGAGCGTGTGCAATTTTTAAGTTTTGGTACATATTGCCAAGGGGAGCCCTGGCAAAGTTGGGCCACACACACTCCTACCAGCAATCAGGAGGGTACCCGAAAAGCTTCGCCACATCTTTTCCAGCATTAGTTGTCATTTATTTTTATATTTGTCAAGTTATTTTTATTTAAATTCCCTTCATACCTATGGAGTTAAGCATTTGCACATGCACATAAGCCATTTGATATCTTCTTTTGTCAAGCGTCTTTTTCCTTTGCCCATTTTGCCTTTGAGGTATTGGTCTTTTCTCCTTATTAATTTTTAACTGTTCTTTACCTATTAAAGATATTAACCCTTGCTATACATTTTGTAAATATTTTTTTAGCTTACTATTGATCTTTTTACTTTGTTTCTGTTTTTTTAGAAAAATGTGTTATTTAGAAGTATGTTTAATCTCCATGTTTTAGGATTTTCCAGTTATCTTTCTGTTCTTGATTTCTAGTTTAATTCTGTGGTCTGAGAGCAAGTATTGCATGATTTATATTCTTTTAGATTTGTTAAGGTGTGTTTTATGGCCCGGAATGTCATCTATCTCGGTAGGTGTTCCATGTGAACTCGGGAAGAATGAGGATTTTGTTGTTGTTGGATGAAGTAGTCTATAAATGTTCATTATATCCAGTTGATTGATGGTGCTGTTGAGTTGAACTAAGTCCTTACTGATTTTTTGCCCACTGGATCTGTCCATTTCTGATAGACAGTTGTTGAAGTCTTCAACCGTGATAGAGGATTCACATATCTCTCCTTTCAGTTCTATCAGGTTTCGCCTCACATGGTTTGACTCTCGTTTGTTAGGCCCATACACATTAAGGATTGATGTCTTCTTGGATAATTGACCCCTTCATTATTATGTAATTCCCTCTTTTGTCCCTGATAACTTTCCTTGCTTTGAAATCTGCCGTATGAAATTAATAACTACTTTTGCCTTCTTTTGATTAGCATTAGCATGGTATAGTTTTCTCTGTCCACTTGCTTTTAATATATAGGTGCCTTTATAGTTAAAGTGGGTTTCTTATAAAAATCTGTGGCTGGCATTTGCAACGACGTGGATGGAACTGGAGGGTGTTATGCTGAGTGAAATAAGTCAATCAGAGAAAGACATGTATCATATGACCTCACTGATATGAGGAATTCTTAATCTCAGGAAACAAACTGAGGGTTGCTGGAGTGGGGGGTGGGGTGGGAGGGATGGGGTGGCTGGGTGATAGACACTGGGGAGGGTATGTGCTATGGTGAGCGCTGTGAATTGTGCAAGACTGTTGAATCACAGATCTGTACCTCTGAAACAAATAATGCAATATATGTTAAGAAAAAAAAAAAGAAGAAGATAGCAGGAGGGGAAGAATGAAGGGGGGGAAATCGGAGGGGGAGACGAACCATGAGAGACGATGGACTCTGAAAAACAAACTGAGGGTTCTAGAGGGGAGGGGGGTGGGAAAATGGGTTAGCCTGGTGATGGGTATTAAAGAGGGCACGTTCTGCATGGAGCACTGGGTGTTATGCACAAACAATGAATCATGGAACATTACATCAAAAACTAATGATGTAATGTATGGTGATTAACATAACAATAAAAAATTTAAAAAAATAAAAATAAAACAAGTAGAAAAAAAAAATCTATGGCTGGCTTGCTTTTCAGTTCACTCTGACAATCTCTGTCTTTTAACTGGTGCATTTAGGCCGTTCATGTTCAAAGTGATTATTGATATGGGTAGATTAATGTATACCCTATTTGTTCCCACCTTCTTTGTTCTTATTTTGTCTTCCATTCTTTTTCTGCTTTTTGTGGTTTTAATTGAGCATTTCACAAGATTCCATTTTCTCTCTTTTCTTAGGATATCAGTTATATTTTTACATCTTTTAGTGGTTGCCTTAGAACTTGCAATACATACAACTAATCCAAGTCCACTTTCAAATAACACTATGCCACTTCACGGGTAGTATAAATACCTTACAGTAACAAAATAATTCTAATTCTTCCCTTCTGTCCCTTGTATCTTTGCTGTCATTCATTTCACTTATGTATAAGTATGCATATGTATATATACATATCTGCATGCTTGTCTATATGAGCATCATAATAGAATACATTGTTGCTATTATTTCAAATAAACTATTATCTGTTAGATAAATTAAGAATTAGAAAAATAAGTGTTTTTATTTTACCTTCACTTACTTCTTCTTAGTTCTTCTTCCTTTCGTTATGTAGATCTGAGTTTCTGACCTATATAATTTTCCTTCTCTCTAAAGAACTTCTTTTAACATTTACTGCAAGTAGTAACAAATACCCACAATTTTTGTTTGTCTGAGAAAGCCTTTATTTTTCCTTGACTTTTGAAGGAGAATTTCACAGGGTACAGAATTCTAGGTTAGTGGGTTTTTTTCTCTTACCGTTTTAAATATTTCACTGCACTCTCTTCTTACTTGCATGGTTTCTAAGTAGAAATCAGTATAACTTTTGTTCCTGTATAGGTAATGTGTTGGTTTTCTCTTGCTTCTTTCAAGATTTTTTTTTATCTTTTCTTTTCTGTACTTTGAAAATGATATGCCTAGGTGTTGGGTTATTTTTGTTTCATTTTGTTTTTTGTGTTTTTTTTTTCCTTGGCATTTGTATTGTTTGGTGTCCTCTGAGTTTCTTGGATCTGTGGTTTGGTGCCTGACTTTAATTGAAGAGTAATTCTCAAGTCATCATTACTTCAAATATTTCTTCTGTTCCTTTCTCTCTTTCTTTTCCTGTGGTGTTTCCATTATGCATATGTTACATCTTTTGGAGTTGTCCCACAGTCCTTGGATATTCTGTTGGGTGTGTGTGTGTGTGTGTGTGTGTGTGTGTGTGTGTGTTTCAGGCTATTCTCTTTGCTTTTCGGTTCTGGAGGTTTCTACTGAGATATCCTTATGCATAGAGATTCTTCCCTCAGCTGTGTGCAATCTACTAATAAGCCCATCAAAGGCATTCTTTATTTCTGTTACAGTGTTTTTGATCTCTAGCATTTCTTTTTGGTTCTTCCTTAAAATTCCCATCTCTCTGCTTACATTGCCCATCTGTTCTTGCATGCTGTCTACTTTATCCATTAGCGCTCCTGGCATATTAATCATAGTTGTTTTAAATTCCCTGTCTGATAATTCCAACATCCCTGCTCTGTCTCTCCAAATCGTGTTTTTTGCCTGTTGGTATGCCTTGTAACTTTTTCTTCATAGCTGGACATGAAAGACTGGGTAAATTGAACTGCTATAAATAGGTGGCGTGGGATGGGGAGAGAAGTTCTATGGTCCTATGATTAGATCTCAGTCTTTTAGTGAGCTTATGGCTATAGACTGTGAAACTTCACAAGTGTCTCCAGTTTTTTCTCCCCACCGGGTGAGACAGGGTGACTGGATTGGGCTGAGGTTGGGTATGTTCCTTCTCCCATGTGGAAGGCTAGAGTCAGGTAGAAGCTGGTGTTTCTCTTCCCCTGGGGTTAATTAGGTGCTGATGATATGCCAGCAGGCTAGGCGTCGGCTAACTAGTTTCTGCTGAGGGAAGGCCTTATTAAGAAGAACTGCGTGCTCTGGCACATTTCAGAATGGCTCCTTTCCCCTCAGACTAATGGAAGCACATGAAAGTTTTTTTCCCGATATTTACGGTGAGAACCTGGTCGAGCTCCTGGAGGTAAATCTTACAAAACTGTGGGGGTCCCTCTATGGCTGGGTCTCCCTAGAGTTTTTGACTCTCAGAGTTGTCTACACTGGGCCTCCAAAAATTTATCAGCGTAGGTGTTCGTACCCTGGTGCTGGCTCCCACGCGCTTCCGCCCATGATCCTCTGCTCTGGTAAGCCACGACCCCCTGTATTAGCCTGTGTCTCTAATCTTGGGGCAGCAGCTCGCCCTGTGTCCTTCCCCCTCTCTCACTAATCCAAGAAGAGTTGTTGACTTTTCAGTTTATTCAGATTTGTGCTTGTTTGAGTGGAGTGGCAACTTCCAAGCTACTTACACGTGGGACCAGAAACTGGAAATCTGTTTCTGTGTTTTAAAAGCCTGCATAAGTTGTGAATTTTTAAGTAAGTTATAGCTATTGATCTTGTCCACTGTGAATTTGGTCTTTGTTTTTGTATTTGGAATAGCCTTGCCCACAACAAGGTGAGAAAAATACAGATCCATGTTTTTAGTTTCGTAAAAGCTGCTTACATTATGTGAATATGGGAAGGTAGGAAGGCAGTGTTGTGAAGATATTCCCCTCTCCTGTGGTACAGTTTTTCTAAAATTGGTTGTCCAACAGACTTCTCACTAGAAAACCAGGAACAGGGAAACACTGAAAGTTGACATGTTTCATGATAGTAACGGGTTGAGAGGCCAGCTTCTTTTTGTTCCATTAGCATGCACACTTCTCCATAGGAAGGATATGATGGGGTCTTTCATCTATGCTTGGTCCACATGGCAGATAGAATAATACTCTCCAAAAATGTACATATCCTAATCCTGGAAACTTGTGAATATGTTACCTTCTGTGCCAAAGGACTTTGCAGATGTGATTAAGTTAAGGATCTTAAGATAGATTATCTCAGAGGGCCCAAAGTAATCACCAAGGTCCTTAAAAAAAGGGAGACAGAAGGGTCAGAACCAAGGAGAAAAGGCAGTGAACAATACAAGCAGAGGTCAGAGAGAGAGAAAGAAAAAATTTGAAAATGCTATGCTGCTAACTTTCAACATAGAGGAAAGTGCGATGAGCCAAGAAATGCAGGTGGCTTTTAGGCACTGGAAAAGTCCAGGAAGTGATTCTCCCCTAGAGCTTCCAGAAGGAATACAGCCATGTTGACATCTTGGTTTTAGGACTTTTGACCTTCAGAACTGTAAAATAATAAACCTGTGTTGTTTAAGCCACTGAGTTTGTAGTAATTTGTCACAACAGCAATAGGAAACTAATATGGGCTTGTCAGAGTACAAGTCAAGTACAGGCCAAATCCCCACCGTGGTTCCTGAATACTGTTGCTTCCTCACCCATGTCCAATTTGGTTGGTGACTGCCAGGATAGTAGGATTGATTTCACCATCATTGCAGGGTCTCAGAACACTGATATATCTTACCCAGGAAGAGCTGGTTGGAATCCTGTGCCTAAAAGTAAAAGGGCAGGAACGTGAGGCTTTTGGTTCTCCTCCTTGAATTAGCCTAGAACATTCCTATGAGTCGTCAGAGTATTTCATTCTGATTAGCTTCTGATAGGGACAAAAATTGCCTTACCTTTTAGGGTTACTGTGAGGATTAAATGAGTTCATGCAGACAGGTGTGCCCCTTAAAACATTGCCTGGAAACATCTTTAGTAGGTGTTAGCTTTATTTGTATTCGAGTTCTCCAGAGAAACAGAACCAAGAAGATGTGTGTGTATATTATATACAGAGAGGTTTATTTTTAGGGATTGACTGACCCAGTTGTGGGGTCTGACAAATCTGAAACCTGCAAGGCAGGCCTAGGGAATAATTAATGAAGTCTTGAATCCAAAGGCATTCTGGAAGCAGAATTTTTGTCCTCCCCTGGGGACTTGAGTCTTTTTCTATTTTGGCCTTCCACTGATTGGATAAGGCCCATCCGCATTATGGAGGGCAATCTGCTTTATTCAAAATTGACTGATTTAAAAGATAATCACATCTCAAAAAAATCTTCACAGCAACATTTAAACTGATATTTGACCAAACCTCTCAGTACCATAGCTTAGCCAAGATGACACATAAAATTATCTATCATATGGTTATTTCTTTCCTATCTTATTTCAGTGGCTAAAACTTGAGGAAAATGTAAAATGGTAAAAGTAATGCTGGGCATCCTTATCCTATTTCCAGTTCTAACAAGAATGCTATACTAGGTCTTCATTTGGTATCTCTAGTACTACTAAGAAACTGTTCTCTAACCCCACTTTAGTATATTTTTAATCCTAAATGGGTACCATCTGCTAAGATGATTATATAATTTTTCTCTTTTGACTTATTGAAATGATATGTTTTATTTATAAATTTCCTATTAATAAACCATTCCTTGCATCCCTATGGTAAATCTTACTTGGTCAGATTGTAGTCTTTTCAGATGCCTACTGAATGCAATTTCTTAGTATTTCACTTCATTTCTAATTTGTTTTCCTCAGTCAGTGTCAGTGGTTTGAAGGGTTTTATTTTTAATTGTTTTGGGGGGGAAGGTTCTGTTTGTGTGATCTTTGTTAAAATTTGATATTTTCATTTTTCTCTCTTTATGAAGTGAGTTGGTAAGCGTTCCATGTTTCTCTGCCGTGTATCAATTCATAAAGCATGGGACTAAACATGTTCTAGTGGCAAGAAACATAGACTGTCTCATCACAAAAGTAATTTGGTGTTTCCTTCCCTTGCAAAGTCCCTGCTAATGACTCTGTATTAACATACCAAATTCAATATTATGTTACACATCAATTCAATATTTTTTTTAAATGTACATTTCCCTTACAAAAACATGACATTTCTTTTTACTCTGTCTTTTGGATCTCCTATACACTTTCTGTAACTCTCTGGAAACCTCTCCCTTAAAAAAAAATTCCCTAGTAGGAATAGCCAGCTGTTATTCAAGAGGGTGGCCATCCAAACTCTGCTCTCTATATGAGTCATCCTTCTTTAGGAGTCAGTACTATATTCTTTGACAAATGGTAACTTTCCTCTTCAAGAGCATCCCTGTGTGGAGCTTCTCCGACACTGAGACCAGCATAGGCTGACTTGTTTTACACTTCATGTGGTTTCCTACAAAACAAACTCAAACAAAAGTGTAAAATATGTGTGACCATTCCTGGCTTAAAAAAAAAAAAAAAAGTCAAGCTTTGGCTTGGGTGGTCTTAGGATAGTGCAGAACTCGGGTCTTTTCTTGAGGAGATTAAACTGCCACGTAGAGATCTGGCTGGCTTCTGTTTAAAAGTGAAGCCAGCAGTCGGAACAGAAATTCTGATTCAGAATTTAAAAACCTGCCTGACCACACTGCATGCTGCCCTCTTCACAGCAGATGGCCAAGATGAGGATGTCCTCTGCTCCCGGACTGCAGCAAGGCCAAGAGCCAACTACAACACTGGTCCAATATTCACTGAGGCCAGGCTTTATACTTAAACTTCTATATATGTAACTCTTATTTGCTTTCTGGTGATAGATTTTTAACTAGTCACACAAAGGAGAATTATTTCCACAAACTGGCATCATTCAAACGGTGTTCTGGGGCACATTAGTGAGGTCAATAGGTGTTCTAAGAGGAAAATGGAGGACAACCTGGGTTAAACAAAACTACTGACTTCTTTACTGCACAACTCCACGGAGCCATGAGTACATTGATGTTCTCTGTGACCTCTGAAACTTTTTCCCCCAGTACACCTATTAACAGTTCCAAGTACACTGTTACTGGGTAGAATATATTTTGAGGAACAATATCTTAAATAATCACCATTATTATCGTCAGCTACGCTGAGTGCTTACGAGATACTGAGTACCATGTTGGAGATTTTACATCTCACTTAATCCTTGCAACATCTCTATTCTAATCATTGCTCAGTGGTGTACAGGTTAAGTAATTGGCCCACAATGACAGCAGCAGTGAACCACAAATCCTAATTTGCATCCGGGTCTGTCCGATTCCAAAGTCTATGTGCTTAACTAGGAAGCTACATTTGTTATAGCGCCACTGCACTTTGAAATAGTCACCTCATAAAATAATTGCATTACATCAGCATATGCCTTTCCTCCCACTCGGAGAACTATCCTATCCCCTCATGCCCTGAGAGCCAGCCTGGCAGACCCTTCAGTCAGTGAGCACCTTCCCACCTTGCTGCAGCCACTCAACCAATGAGCGCTGCATCGAGTATATCGGGAATGTGTGTGGTTTTCTTCCTCTGCCTGACATCTGTGTGTGTCAAGAGATGTCTACATGATGGCACCAGCCCCTCTATAGAGAAACAGCAAAGGACACCAAGCTGGATGTTAAAGTTGGATAGCATCCTCAAGGACATAGTGAAGGAAACAGAGGGTAAAGATTAGTGGACAATTAGGGGTTGGTGGAAATCCTTTGGCAAAGGAAGGGCACCGCTGTGGCCTCAGAGGAGGGACCAGCCATTGTGTGAAGCTCTGGCTGGAGACTTGTGCATAACCTCAGGATCTGAAGAGGAGAGAAAAGCTAATGCCAAAGAACTTGCTGGAAGCCCTTCTCCACAGGGACCATTCCATGCACTGCCATGATTGCTCCCATTTAAAGATCCCATCTCCTGTACTCATGGGACAGCCTTGTGCTGCCTCTTTTAATAGCTTCCACATTTCTTGGTCCACTAACCAGCCTTCTTCCATGCTGCTTTGCCCAGTCTTCCACACACAGAGGTGAGAAGTTTACAGTGATCTAATTTTGCATATCAAAGAACTACCCTGAGGGCCACGGCAGCATGTTCTATGGGAAGAATGCCCAGTTTGGAAGTTTCCCATCTCAGGAAATCTGGGGATGAAGATTGCCAGATTTGGAAGACGTAATTTGGGGGAACCCTAGTCCTACAATCCCCACTCTTAAGGTGTCCCTTCATCCTCCCTATTCAAAAAGTTAGGTCTTTTCCACACATGCAAGTGAGCTATTGTTACATAATAAACCACCTCTAATGCTAGTGGCTTAAAATTGCTAGCACTTGTCACCTATGAGTCTACAGATCGATTGGGGAGTTCTGCTGATTTGGGCTTGATTTTAGCTGGGCATACACATGCATCTGCGATTGGCTGGTCTAGGATGGCCTGAGCTAGGAAAACTCACCTCTGCTCTAGGCGGTACCTCATCCTCTAGCAGGCTAGCCTGGGTTCATTCTCCTGGTGATTATGGGGATTGAAGAGAGGAGAAAAGCAAATCCCCACGTATAAGAAGTTTTTAAGCCTCTGGTTGTGGTACATTTGCTAACATTCCACTGGCTAAAGCAAGTCTCACGATGAGCTCAAAGTCAGAAAGGAAGGAAACAACAAAGTTACAGGGGGAAGGCCAGGGTAGGCACTCTCATACATCAAAAGAATCTCTTGACTTGAATTTAAATCCTATGCTAATAAAATGATAAAAGTGGCTAGGTTATAGCTAAGAACCATATTAACCGAGGCCCTACAGTGACCCATAATTCTAGAATTAGCCCAAGACCCAATTCAGAATACTGGATTGACCTCTTTGGGTAACTTTGACTACCTGGCAGAATGCAGGGCTGAAGGAGATCAGGATATGCCACCCCAAAATATGCCATTTTGGTGTAAGGATTATTTTAAACTGAAGACATCTGAAATTCAACAGATGCAGAAAGGCGGCTTCGTGGAGCTTTCCTTATCTGACTAAAAGCAGAAATTCCTGGGAAATCAGTCTACCATAAATTCCCTCGTTGGGGGTGGGTCTGTCCCCAGAACAGAGACCAAGAGTAAACCTACCGTAAATCCTCCCTCTAGGGCAGTTTTATGGCCTTGAAAGAGCTGGAAAGACCACTCCTACCTATATAGACAAGCATCACACACTTTTGTATCTTTTTCTCCTAAAATTTCATTTGTCTTTCCTAAAAAAATTATTTGTTTTTCCTGTAGAAACCTTTTCTCCCCTCTCTTTCCCAAAGGGGAAAGAAGGGATCTCAAGAGAAAAGAAGACTTGGATTGTGTTGAACACTTGTGAGAAGTCCTGCTCTAAAACCACTCTGCACCTGCCGAGCTTCATCTGTTCCAGAACCCGCACCCTTGCCCTCTATGCTCCAAGTTGCTGAACTTCCTTTTCCTCACTCTCACATCTCCAGGTCATGCTCTCCTTACCTCTGTGGCTTCACCCACCTTGCAACCTCTACATAAAACATGCCCCCTCTTCGTCTCCCCTCTCCAACTCCTGCTGTTCTTCCAGGTCTCAGCTCAGATGCTGATGCTCCGGATCTGGCCATGGGTCCCCTGCAATATGCCTCCAAAGAACTCCACACATCCCCTGTTGAATTAGTCTGCTTGGGCTGCCGTAACAGAATACTATAGACTGGGAGGCTTAAACAACAGAAGTTTATTTTCTCCCAGTTCTGGAGGCTACAAATCCAACATCAAGGTGCTGTCACTGCTGGTTTCCGGTGGGGACTCTCTCCTTGGCTTACAGATGGCTGCCTTCTCTCTGCGTCCTCACATGGCCTTTCCTCCGCATGAGTGCAGAGAATGCTCTGATGTCTCTCTCTCTTAGAAGGACATCAGTCCTATAGGATTAGGCCCTACTCATATGTCCGTATTTAACTTTAATCACCTCCTTAAAGGCCTTGTCAGTTGGGGGTTAAGACTTCCTCATGAAAATTGGTGGGACACCATTCAACTGATAGCACTCCCCAAACACATATTGGAAGATAACGTGTCTCTCCTCTATTTGACTGTAAGTGCTGTGAGGCCACGTCCAGGCAATGTGTATATTAGGTTTTCTATTCTCTTCACACAGCACAGTGCCTAAAGGTGCTAAAACTATTTATGGATGAAATGAATGAGATCATGAATGCAGGGTCCATCTCTGCTGTGCCATCTGGCTACCCCACATAGCTAGCCAATGCTTCACCCTCGCTGGGAATTCTCCTCCTACGAGTGTCCCATTTTCCATGCTTCATAAAATCTCACCCATTTGGAATAAATGGAGGGAAGCCTAGTGTGAATTAGTGAGAAATTATAGAATTTTAAAAGAAGTTTTGATGTTTTCAAGTAAGCTCTAAAACAAAACAAAACAAAACAAAACCCCTTCATATTTGAAGTACTGCTTTGTAATGCATTCACTAATTGTTTGCCTTCAAACAAATGATGTTAAAGTGGCTTAAAATGGGATGAAAAAAGCATTTTCTTTAGTAAATGAAGCAATCCTCCCTGAATGAGTTCTTACTATCCCTTTATTTGGGAAATTCTACTTGCTACATACATATAGGGCAAAGGTAAACTGAATCCTGCCTCCAGAAAAAAAAGTAAGTCCCAATTCAGGATTCTGAAGGTCTCCACACGTTAGGAAAGCTAAAAATGATGAGAAAAGAGGGTTGCAGAGGGGCTCAGAACTGCAGTGTTTCAAAACTCTCTTTCTATATAAAGTCAAAGTTGTGAGTTTGATTTATAGATATTAGGATACTATCTTTAGAAATAGGAAGTCAGCGGTGGTATATATATTCTTCTCCTTCTTCCTTGAAGATTACACATACATTTTTTTTAAAGATACAAAAGATGATTTGGGAGCATAGAAACTGGCTTTTTTTAGGGTATTTCATTTCTAGGTTTTCCTAAACTCTAAAATATGTTGGGGGGGGCAGGAATCTCTCAAGTTCCCAACTGTTCACTGGTGTTAACCCTTCAAGGGTGCCTTTTTCTTTCTAAAAATAGAATGTGTTTCGGTTAAAGGCTGACTTGGGATGTAAATGCCTAGTTGCAGTTAGAAGAGGCACTCAGCCCCCGAGGGTTCCAGCTTTCTCTGTGGGGCTGGATTAGGGCTATTATCCCAGTGGTTCCCCAGTGAAGCTCAGGGACATGTGACAAACAAGCTGACACAGACCTTACTAACAATAACACCCGAGCTGACACACCCAGGCCTGTCCCCTCCCTCCCACCACAGGCGTATCAAGCGGGAAAATGCCTCTCGGGCAGGACAGACAGTACCTCTGGCTGTCAGGATCATCCCAAGGAGCCCATTTCTTAAACAGCTGTTCAGCCTCACAGGGAAGGGACAGAGGTGGGGAAAGAACTACACTTGTATAATTATTTTATCTTGCCCAAGAGTAACATTACTTTGAGTCCTTTGGCCCTTGACATAAATTCAGATTTGTGGATACTCTCTGTGACGTGGGTGAGTTCTTGTGATATTATGGAGAGGAACACGTATGGCCCAGGATTTGAAGAGCTTGCCCAGAATCAGTAATACCCCAAGGGAAAGTGTACAATGGGCTCGTGTACCATGGGCTAGTTCAGGTGTGGCCTCTTTCTTTAGATTTACTGATGATTGTTCTCAGAGAAAAAGCCACCTTATAACAATTATTTCTCTCATTGGCCCATGGGCAGTTCTGTAAAGTGGTGGTAGCCTGCAGGCCCTGAATTATAAAAGGCGGCTTCACTTCTGTCACGATGCAGAGTTTGAAGGTAAGCATGACGCCATGTTTGAATTCAGAGAGTGTGACGGTTTGGGAGGAGACAACTAGAAGGATGTGGTGGATAGTATGTGTAGGTGAAGGCTCTATCTTCAATATGTCTGAAAGCTCTTGGCAAAGTCCAGTTTGGCTCCAGAAAAGGATTATGGGCCTCTCTCCAGCACAGAGTTTGAGACAAGATGTACACTCGGGTCCTGGCAATAACCAGCTGAGAAAATTGCCTTTGCTTGCCCTGATGGGATCAGAAAGACCTCAGCACTCTTCAGACACTCACGGGCTGCCAGGATAACATCTGCGTGCACATCCGCCTGTAGTGTACTTTGACCCAGATTGGTAAAAACAGCAGTCCTTGCTCTCCTTTGGCCTGGGACTCTCCCCTTCCTTCTCACTGGATTAATAGGTTGAGGAGATTATTGAACTTATTTTGTTCACAACTGGTAAATCAATTCTCTAGAGAGGAGCCTGCTCAATTAGCTTCCTCTTCTGAAATAGAATATCGGTCTTTAGCCAGAGTATATCCACAAACGCCCCTAGGATTGATTTGCTTTCATCGTTTCATGAATTTGGGCCTTAGTTTTTTCATCTGAGCAGGGGATTACAATGACCTACTCACAGAATTGTTATGAGGCTTGAATGAGAGGAAACAATGTATATGATAGAGCTTTGTAAAGGCTGGGGGGGAGGGCGGGCAGGGGAAGTAGCAGTCATTAATAAGATCCGTTGATCAAAGCCAAATTTATTCATGTAGATATAAGAAGGGGATTCTGGGAGCATGCATTCTTAGCCATTTTTTCGCAGTGTGAACTTGAACAAGCTAATTAAATTCTTAGAGGCTTACTATTCTTACCTATATTATTAGGAAAACAGTGTCTATTCTTACCAAACTATTGCAAGAGTTAAAAATCATACCCTCTCACACCAAGTGTGATGCTAACACATAGAGGATGCTTTCTAAAGGGTAGTAATGGCTATAATATTAACCCAGAAGATATTTGTACAAACAGACTATTTCTTTCCTCCCTAACTTTCTAGCGTTCTTTGCTGCTCAAGAATTGAATCTTGACCTCACTTATTGTTATGAGTGTGCAAGACTGTGGCCAGTGGGACTGATGTCTGGGGTGTGAAAGTAATTCCTGGACCATACTCTGAACCCTTTGCTTGTATTTACTTGAGGATTAGTATTTCAATTTCTTGGACTGAGAACAGAAATTGTACCAGGAAACTTAAAAGAAAGAATGGTGGGGGAGGGGCACGAACCAAAGTAATTACTGAAGATTTCTAGTACAGTTTGGTAAATTTTCTCTCAATTTAGCCAGATGTTGAGGTTTTTACCGACTCAAAGGTAAATGGGAAAAGTTATATATTAGGCCTACCAAGTAATAAACTGTAACTTGCAACTTCTAATTTAGTAAAGGAAAAAAGACCCTAAATTCTTTCAGTAAATAAGGTAGCTTTCAGAGACATATTATGGTCTGTGGAGAAAGAAAAAAGCAAAGCGAAGCATCAGGAGGAAGCGGATGAGCTAGAGGGTCATAGTCTTCCATCAGATAAAGATGCCTTCTTAGGACTGTGGGCTACAGCCATGTCCCCCATTTGCAATCACATGCTTACGTGAGGATATCTTGTCGCTCTTCTCACCCGAGTGACCTGAGACAGAAGTTTCACAATGACACAAGTTCTTTGATGAAGTGATGTACATTTCAGCTGTCATTCAGCGCCCAAAAGAAGCCCACGGGTCCCAGAACCGGCATCAGCCATGGCTGGGCTGGCACTGGATTCCATTATATCCTCCAAAGAAAAGAGAAGCTAGTTTTGAGGTGAAATCACAGAAAGCAAGGAGGCAGCAGTTAGAATTTCAGTGGACTGGGGGAAAAAAACCCCAAGCCCCTGTGTATCTCCTCCATTCCCCAGGCTCAGAGTTTCTCCCTCTCTCTCCTCCTTACTAAAAGGTGATCTCCACTCACTCTTGCCAGGATAGTCCCATTTCCGTGCCATTTTTGTGAGTGCAGGTAACATGGCAACTCAGGGTGGGGTGCTGCCAAACTTTGTCCAGGAATGTAGTTACCTGATGCCCAGTTTAGGAGTTTCTATTTTAACAACTCTGAATAGAGCGTTCTTATTTGTCACTTTGCAAACAAACACATCGAGAAGACCAAAAGCACTGCAGAGACTGCAAATAGATCTCGCCTCCCACTCCAACCCTGATCACTGTGAATCCTGCGTAGAGAATGGCTCTGAGACCATTTCCGTGTCTGGAAGTGGTGTGATCTGTGAGGGGTGCTCACAGAGGGCTCTGAACGTGGGAGGGGTGAGACACAAATCACGTATTTGCCGTCTTTGAGCTACAGTGCATTAAATACTGTACACAGTCCCAAGTATACAACAGTGTTAGTGTCACCTAAACATTGAGATCGTCTGCACCATGTTGGTCTTTGGGTATCAGTTGTTCCTTCAAACACACTTCCCCCACCTCCAGAAAGGTCTGGCGTATAGGATTTTCTCACACTAACCCTGCCTGAGTTTGCGTTTCTCTACTACCTGGTTTGGGTGTTGCCGCCACTACTAGATTTTCCATCTCTCTCTCTCTCTCTCTCTCTCTCTCCGCCTTTGTATTTGCAAATCCCACCTGAATTGTACTGCTGGGTTGGAGAAACACCTCTGGCTAGTTATGAAAATCAATCCTCTCTGCGCTAATCTCACACACTTTGTCCTCGATATCTTTCATTTAGGTTCACTTGGCTCAATTTAACCTGTGCAACCCTAACCCGATAAGCTACGCTCACTAACCTGTGCCCCTAACTGTGCTCCTTCTTGCATCCATTTCTCAAGGTAGCGATTTTTCTTGGGCACCTGCTGCTCCCTTAAACTAAGGCTGAGGTCTTTGGGTCCTTTAAGACCACAAGCTTGCCCCAACAACTACCAAATTACTGACCTCACTCACTATGGAGCACTGGCCCCAGGCTGCAATAACCACAGTGGCTATTCTGGCCACCAGTAATGCTCTGTGTATTATTGTTCCAGTTCTGCTTCCCAGGAGGGCTACCCCGTGATGGGGGGCAGGAAAGACCAGCTTCTAGGCAAACTGCCAGTAAAAGTTCTTAAGAAACCGACCCATTTCAAAAACTTCCCCTTTCCTAATTAAAATGACTCCTACCTTGACAGAAAAATTCCTTTGAACCTTAAAGACCTTTTTAGACTCTTGCCTAACTTTGGGCAGATGACAGACAAGAGCATCACCTTTTAGGGCACCCACAAGGGCAAGGAGGCAAAGGAGAAACAGAAGAGGAATTTGACAGGTGACAAAAACCCTCTCTCCTTGCGCCAGAGCTATGCTTGCTTTCCGTC
The DNA here is from genome assembly GCF_964656455.1 of Halichoerus grypus. Taxonomy (NCBI): domain Eukaryota; kingdom Metazoa; phylum Chordata; class Mammalia; order Carnivora; family Phocidae; genus Halichoerus; species Halichoerus grypus. Next base: position 130,879,597 of record NC_135717.1, on the reverse strand, counting down.
AGTTATGCGTCTGTTTGGTCTCATGCACCAAGCCACACTGTCTTGTGCCTGCAGGCTGCCCAGAGCGGGCAGAAACCCTTCTTCACGGTGGGGAGAAAGCAGACAGAGCTTGTTAGCTTGAAGGGGAAGAAGTAAAAGTAAAATAGTTCTGTACAATCACCTGCCACTTTATATACCTCTAGCTACTTGGGTACACCCCTTCAGACTCTTTCTGGAAGTCTTATTCTACTTATTAAAAAGTGACAGCAACCATCTGATGGTCCCATCACTGCCACCAAAAAAAAAAAAAAAAAAGAAGATAAAATGTTCATGGAAATGCATGAACACGAAATAGATTATGAAGTAAAAATTAAGAGTGCATTTGGCAGATATCAGGGAGAGTAGCTCCTGGGTTCTCCCATATTATTAAATTGATAAACGACGGTCAGAATGGAAGAGAGAGATGGATGATTAATTTGATTCAGAGAAAAACGGAGGTATATTTCTCACAGTAGATAGGTTTACCTTCCAGTCTTCTATGTGGGGAAAAATATTGTACTTTTCTTTCACTTTTCAGCCACTTATGACAAGTACACAGTCTCGAATTCCCATGATTGGATTAAACCGCTATAAATAGACCTTGGAAACTCCACTCTGACTTTTAGACCCTGCCATTTAGATTCAGGAATTTCCCCTCTCCTTCCTGATATTTAAAAAGAAAAAAATCTTTGCTATGCTTTTTTGGTCTGTGAGTTTCTCTTCTACATGACTTCCATGCCAAGTGATGAAAAGTCTGCAGGAAAAGAAAGAATGCAGAATGGTGTATAGTTTGTTAAAGTGAAGAGAAGTCTTGGAATAAATGTGTGATCCTTAGAGCCAGTCAATAATTCCAGGCACCAGCAGGCAGCAAATATAAATTTAATAATCTGAGAAAATCCTATTCTATCAACTGGCCTATTTAAATTAATCTACAGTGTGCTTAGTTGTGCTTAAATCATACATTCTATTCAAGATACAAAGAAATATATAACTTTTGCTCACCAGATCTCCAAAAGATGGGTTCGTGTAGCTCTTACCCTCTCAGAAGAGGTATCTGTGGGCTTGTTGGAAAGGTAACTTGCCTTATATTATGCAGATGGTTGCTCAGATGCATTGTTCCTATGGGGAGGACTAAAGTAAAAATGCCAGTTCATCGTAATCTGGTTTTAGTGGGCCTCAATCTAACTTGAAGGGAAGAATGAGATTCACAAGAGACACAACGGTCACACCAGACTCTATACCCTGAAACTTGAGTTTTAATAAAAGGGGGCTATACCATTTCTCTAAGTTGGTAATGAACATTATTTTTATTTCAAGGGACTACATTTTTACTGGTTCCCACCTGGTAATCTTAGTCTAAGAAACTCTTCTGTTGACATTCACATGTATGAACTGTGTGTTCATACATGTGAATGTATGTTCGAGAGGTAGAATTCTATCCTACTATTCCTATGCCCAGGGCCACAATGAGAGTGTTTAATCCTGACGGCTGGGTACTAATTTGTTAGGCTAAATAAATTGTTGTCGATAGTTGTATGCTAGATTATAAACTCCTTGCAGGCAAAATATAATTCATGTACAATCTAGAGGTATTTATTTTTTATGATGATGGTGGTTGGGATGTCTTCAATATTTTACCAGTTACTCCCATCAAAAGCATTGAAAGGGTTGCCATGGTATGGTTTTAAATTTTGAGGAGACAGGACTTTGTAAAAATTTTGACAAAGTTAGTAGAAAAATCATCAAAGCCAGAAAATGGAATGAGCCCTGGATTTTGTAATAAAGACAGGAAAATTATGTCTTGGGGATGATATAAAGTGATTCCTATAGGCCCACTGAAGCAAAAGGCCAAAGCCTGGGATGAAGAAAGCCCGAGTGGGATTTTGTGATGAAGTTAACCTCCAGGTTAAATTCCAGGATGGGATATAAAAATTCTTTCTGTGTCTGAAATGAGCATAGGCATGAGGTGGTATTTTTCATCCGGGTACTCTGGGATAAGGAAAGAAATGTCTGCGTGCAGATGCAGAAGGAAGAATACTGCTGGCCCCCTGGCATCCAAAAGAAGCCTAGAGATCTTAACTGGACTAATAGGTCCCCATCGACAGCATGGGACCTATGAGCAGAGATGTCATTGCTACCAAGGTCTACTGATGTCTTAGCTCGTGATGCCTGTTACTGTATGCTTTCTACATATGAAGGGGCTGCCCTCTGACTGGTATATTCCCATCAGGCCACCCAAGGCACACTGGTGTCTGGCAGACCGAGGAGGCCAATAAAACTTTACAAGCCGAGATCTGGGTTTTTATCAACAATCTGTCTCTTAACTCCGAGTGACTTGAAGAAAGTGGGTAGTAGATCCTCTTGGCACGCTTTGCTGAGTAGGAAGAACGAGTCAAACAAAATAAATAATGACGTCCCTTTCAGTAACTTTCTTTTTTTTTAAGTATTCACTTCAAAGACACCAAAGCATCCTTCCCTGACTCCCTCCCATTCCTGCTCCAACCACAGTGGTTGCCTGTCTACAGAAATAACCCTGAAGGAGGGGTTGGGAAATGAATATGATGGCTGCCACTGGGGGTGGTGCTCGCTCAGTCCCCACGCTTTGGAAAGTCTTGGTTACTCAAACGTTCTGACCAGTCTTGTGGATTATAGTGCTCCTCCGTCCCTCGGTAATGAAGAGTCCTTCACTCTGCCACCTTCACATCATTACTGGGGTCTGACCTTCCAGTCTCACTTAGTATTTCATCCCAGTGACCACATTTGAGGGATTCAGCATTCTGAAATTTAGTTGTAAATAATATTGCCAGGCACTCAAAAAGCAAGTCAGGGGCGCCTGGGTGGCTCAGTCGATTAAGCATCTGCCTTCGGCTCAGGTCGTGATCTGGGATCGAGTCCTACAGGGGGCTCCCTGCTCAGTGGGGAGCGTGCTTCTCCCTCTCCCCCTCCCTCTGCCACTCCCCCTGCTTGTGTACATGCACTCTCTCTCTCTAATAAATAAAATCTTTTTTAAAAAACTAAGGTAGGTCTAACCTTTAACAAATACACTCACCACTACCTAGAAAATGAACAAGACATAAATACTCTAACAGCTAAATTTTGTCAGCTGGAGCTTTTTTTTAATGGAAAAATTTTGTCCACAACACCCAATATAAGGTATTTAACTACTTTAGAATGTTTCTAAAAAGAATGGCATTAATGCTAGAATGGCTATAAAAAATTGTACAACCCTTCATTCCTTAGAAAAGAAAACAGACCTAAAGAGGTTAAGTGACTTGCTCAGGGTAATTATATTGCCAAATTCCTTTTATGTTATTTAATAAAATAATTTATTTAATACAAATAGAAACCCCAAATCCCTATATACACTTTATCTATAAGCCTGTGAAAACCACACTGTACTCCGGGTCCTCTCTGCTGAGGACCTGATTCCTCTCCTTAATTCAGGAGACTGTTGGTGGTGTGAGCAGACAGTGCTCACACATGGCCACAGGGTGGGATTTTCCTGCTGCATAAAGAGAACTTGTAGATCCAAGAGAGGGATTCCTCCCCGATCAAGCCTTCCTGGAAAATTCCACTTTCATCCGTGAATCAGAGACAAACTGGAGGCAGGCCCAGCCTTAAAGCCTAGCAGTTCTTAACCACTGCTCAGTTTGCCCCCCCCTGCATCCAGCAGGAGACAGCTGTGGGGTCAGCTCAGACTCCGTCTTGCTTAAAACAGCTCCTGTCTCAGCCCCTCTGCTTTCCTGGCTCTTCCAGGACTTGGGAGAGGGCTTCAGGGAGGAGAAGGAAGGCCAGGGTGCTGGGCGTGAAATTTTCTGGGGACACTGAGCACACAGAGAAAGCAAGAGGGCCACAGCGGCCACTCCTATCCCTCTCCGTCCCCGCCCCTAGAGCCCCGCAGGAATTCTCTGGCCTTCTAACTTAACATCCTTCCAGGCGCACCTGGCTGGCTCCGTCAGGGGAGCTCGCGAAGCTTGATGTGGGGGTTGTAAGTTCGAGCCCCACACTGGGTGTAGAGATTACTTTTAAAAAAATCTTCAAGAAAATATAAAGAAGTAAATAACATCATCCAGAGAAATTCCCAGGGAGGCCCGAGAGCCCCAATTATCTCGATTTTCCTTGCATTCCCAACAAATGCACAGAAGTAAGGAAAGGTTTTCGCTGTGGTGTGGAAGATACGATCTTGAAATATTAATCATTGGGTTTTCTTTCTTTCCAGCACTTCCTGACCTTTCCCCTAGTGGGCAGAAGTACGTACTTTGCAGAAGAATTCCTGTTGTGACTGGAAGGCTGAGAGAAAGGAAAGGTTAGTTTTCCTGAGTTTTATTTCCACTCAAGGCAGATGAGAGCAGTTTACGCTAAGACCAAGATCTGTGGGTGGGCAGTACCAGCAGGCCTCCTCCTGTTCCCTCCCTGCACTGGTTCTCTTCTCTGCGTGGGGGGCTCCTGCCCTCCCCTGACAGGTCCCCACACATCAGTCACCCCACGTGATCCTCCCCTGACCCGAGCAATTGCCGACCCTACCCGAACTGGACCACATGGACAGCCCTCTGTCCGCAGTCCAACAACACTGACAGAGCTGGACTCCTTGACCCCAAGCGGGAGTTCCTGAAGGGAAAGACCCAGCCTAGTATATCGGTGGGCCTGGGGATGGGGTGGAGGAATGACCCCCCACATAACACAGCAACCAGTGGTGTTTCTGGAAGGATGGGGTATTTTGAAACAAGTAACAACAGAAGTTTCTGATGCCAGCCTCTCCAAATCCCTAAGGATTCTGTGGAGTTGCTTGCTAAGTGGATTGTGACCCAGAGTTGCTGGCCTCCATTAATCGGTCTGTGCCAAGCCAGCAGTGTGTACTTCAAAGGATTATTTTATTTCATTTTCACAACAAGCCAGCAGAGTAGATATTATTTTATGGATGAAGAAACGGAGACTCCAGGGCTTCTGACCTTAACCACTGGCCTATCCCACCTCCTCATAAAGCTGGAGGATAGAGAATAAAGATAGTATGTTTCCCCGAATATTCCGCTTCCTAAAATATAGTTTTCATGATATATTCTATTTTAAATAAATAAGGAAACTACACTTTTCATTGGAACTTGGAAGCTCCCCCCACCCCCGGAGTAAAATAAAATTTGGCCTCCTAGATGGTTTAAGACTAAGCTCCTAAGTTAGCTAATACGTTAATAATACAAATTTGTACAAGGAAGGGTCTCCTTGGTCACTCAAATGAAGGCATAAGAATCAAAAGGGATTCTTTAAGGGATGAGTCAAAGCAGCCTTAGATCATAATCTCCCCTTCAGGGCATGGAGGTCCTACTAGCTTGTCCCTTAGGGCAAACTGGGCCTGTCCCCTCTTCAGGCACCCCCTTCAGGAACCTGGGGAGGCAGTAAGCTCTTGGAGAGTTTGGCCAATGGCAAGAGAGTAGCAAAGGAGATAGGTTCCTCATTAGTATTCGTGTCCTGTCCTTTCCAGGGGAATTTGCGTGGGGAATCCCCCTTACATATCATAAGTAAAGAGGGCAGTTCTCCTTCTCCACACAGTTGAAAGCAACAGAATGATTGGGTAAACACTGACCGCATCTTAAGGCTCCTTTTAGGAGGTTTGGGGTTATTGGCAAATTAGGTCCTTCCATTCATTTTTCCATGTATGTGTAAAGCAACATATTTCCTCACCATTTAAGAGAAAAGAAAATTAGTGTGAGCTGCCAACAGCTGGCTGACAACCTTGAGCACTGGGTGTGTTGGAACTGATCCAGATTTCACATAAGGAGTTCATTTTTGGTTCGTCAAAAAAGGGAAGGAGTTGGCCCAGATCCTGTTCCACCAACTCGGGGAACAAGGGTCCGCAATTCCCTTCAGAAATTGCTGGAGGGTGGCTCTTCAGGTCCACTTGTCTCTCTACCCGACACAAGAAGTACCGTCGAGCTGTCTGGGTGTTTCGTCTGACAAGTCAGTGATTCAGTGCAGCAATTAAACCAAGCGAAGGTTAATGCCCCGCTTTCTCCAAATCCCTTTTATAAAAATCTATCATTTCTGCAGATTCCACACTTTTTTTTAAGCTGCTTTTTCTTCCTCATGAATCCTACTCACCCTCACTTTGAGTTGAGCTTTTAGACAGAGGCCGAGTTTACTAGCATAATAAAGAACTTAATATTTGTTGGAGAATGAAATCCTCTTATTTTCCTAATCTGTGACTCACCATTTCAGAGTAATAAAAATTTCATGTTTCAGAATGGCGATAGCCATTTTTATTTTCAAAGTCACAAGTAATCAGTGTAAAAAATGTGGACAATGAAGGAAGGGATAAAGAGAAAAAATTAAAAACCATCCCAAATCCCACCACAGGAGAAAACTAACCACCATTAGCATTTTAATGTATGTGATTTTATATACATTTCTCTTTTCACAAAAGAAATTACAAATTATTTAATAATTTGATTTTTTTCTTACATTTTGGATGTCATTAGATGAAAATAGATTGATGTCACTATTTTTAAGAGGGGGATAGTGTACTGCAAAATATGAATGTGCTTTAACTTATCTATAGCAATAGATATTTTTGCTAATATAAATACTGCTGCAATGAATGCCTTGTACATACATCCTTGCTCACTAGGCTAATTATTCCTTATGATAAATTCCTATGAACAAACTTTGCTAGATCAAATCATACACACTTTTTTCAAGGCCTCTGATACATATGCCAAATTACCTCTCCTCCCAGAAACCTCGTCCTCATTTATAGCCTCACTAACTTCATTACAGTGCATTTTTAAACCAAACTCTCACAAATACTAAGTATGATAAGCCTTTTTAAAATTTTTTGCTCATTTGAGAAATAAAAAATTGATACCTCCGAATTGTTTTTTTATTCTTTTAAAAAAAATTTTTAATTCCAGTATAATGAACACACAGCGTTGCATTAGTTGCAGGTGTACAATACAGTGATTCAACAATCCTATACTCAGTGCTCATCATGATAAGTGTACTTTTAATCCCCTCCACCAATTTCACCCCTCCCCCCACCTGCCTCCCCAGTGGTCTCCATCAGTTTCCTCTCTATAGTTAAAAATCTGTTTTTGGGTCTGTCTCTTTTTTGTTTGTTTTGTTTCTTAAATTCTACATGAGTGAAATCATATATTATTTGTCTTTCTCTGACTTATTTCGCTTAGTATTATCCCTCTAGATCTAGTCATGTTGTTGCAAATGGCAAGATTTCATCTTTTATGGCTGAGTAATATTCCATTGTATGTGTACCACATCTTATTTATCAGTTCATCTAGGGATGGACCCTTGGGCTGCTTCCATAATTTGGCTATTATAAACAATGCTGCAATAAATATAGGGGTGCGTATATCTTTTTTAATTAGTGTTTTCATATTCTTTGGGTAAATACTCGGTAGTAGAATTACTGGATCATATAGTAATTCTATTTTCAACTTTTTGAGGAACCTCCATACTGTTTTCTACAGTGGCTGCACCAGCTTCATTCCCACCAGCAGTGCATGAGGGTTCTTTTTCTCCATGTCCTTTTTCAACACTTGTTGTTTCATGTCTTTTTGATTTTAGCCATTCTGACAGGTGTGAGGTGATATCTCATTGTGGTTTTGATTTGCGTTTCCCTGATCAGTGATGTTGTGTATCTTTTCATGTGCCTATTGGCTATCTGTATGTCTTCTTTGGAGAAATGTCTGTTCATGTCTTCTGCCCAATTTTAAATCGGATTTGTGTGTATATGTGCATTGAGCTGTATAAGTTCTTTATATATTTTTGATACTAACCCTTTATCTGATATGTCATTTGCAAATATCTTCTCCCATTCAGTAGGTTGTCTTTTAGTTTTATTGTTTCCTTTGCTGTGCAGAAGCTTTTTGTTTTGATGTACTCCCAATAGTTTGTTTGTTTCTGTTTCCCTTGCCTCAGGAGACCTATCTAGAAAAATGTTGTTCCAGCCAATGTCAAAGAGGTTACTGCCTGTGTTCTCTTCTAGGATTTTTATCAGGATTTATTAGGTCTCACAATTGGGTCCTTAATCCATTTCAAGTTTATTTTTGTGTATGGTGTAAGAAAGTGGTCCAGTTTCATTCTTTTGCATGTAGCTGTCCAGTTTTCCCAACACCATTTGTTAAAGAGACTTTTTCCCATTTCTCATGCATGCCTCCTTTATCAGAGAGTAATTGACCATACAATTGTAGGCTTATTTCTGGATTCTCTATTCTATTCCATTGATCTATGTGTCTATTTTTGACTAGTACCGTACTGTTTTGATTACTACAGTTTTGTAGTATATCTTGAAATCTGGGATTGTGATACCTCCAGTTTTGTTCTTTTTTTCAAGATTGCTTAGGCTATTCAGGGTCTTTTGTGGTTCCATACAAATTTTAGGGTTACTTGTTCTAGTCCTGTGAAAAATGCCATTGGAGTTTTGACAGGGATTGCCTTAGGTCGGTAGATTGCTTTGGGTTGTGTGGACATTTTAACAATACTTATTCTCCCAATCCATGAGCATGGACTACCTTTCTATTTGTTTTTGTCATCTTCCATTTCTTTCATCAATGTTTTATAGTTCTCAGAATACAGGTCTTTCACTTCCTTAGTTAAGTTTATTCCTAGGTATTATTTTTGGTATAATTGTAAATGGGACTTTTTCCTTAAATTCTCCTTCTACTATTTCATTATTAATGTATAGAAATACAATGTATTTCTGTATATTTTGTATCTTGCAACTTAATTGAATTTATCAGTTTGGGTAGTTTTTTGGGGGGGAGTATTTAGGGTTTTCTATGTATAATATCATGTCATCTGCAAATAATAAAGGTTTTATTTACTCCTTACCAATTTGGATGTCTTTTTTTCTTTTTCTTATCTGATTGCGTGGTAGGACTTCTAGTACTATATTGAATAAAAGTGGTGAGAGTGAAAAAACAAAAGCAGTGAGAGTAAATCTCCTTATCTTGTTATTTGAGGTTTTTCTTGCTTCTTGAGGTAGGTCTGTATTGCTATAAACTTCCCTTTTAGAACAGCTTTTGCTGCATTCCAAAGATTTTGGATGGTTGTCTTTTCATTTCCATTTGTCTCCATGTATTTTTTTATTTTCTTTTTTATTTCTTGGTTGATCCATTCATTGTTTAGTATCATGTTATTTAACTTCCATGTATTTGTGTTCTTTCTAGATTTTTTCTTATAGTTGATTTCTAGTTTCATAACATTGTGGTCAGAAAAGATGCATGGTATGACCTCGTTTTTTTTTTAAATTTGTTGAGACATGTTTTATGGCCTAACATGTGCTCTGCTGGAGAATGTTCCATGTGTACTTGAAAAGAATGTGTATTCTGCTGTTCTAGGATGGAAAGTTCTGAATATATTGGTTAGATCCATCTGGTCCAATGTGTCATTCAAAGCCACTATTTCCTTGTTGACTTTATGTTTGAATGATCTATCCATTGATGTAAGTGGGGTGTTAAAGTCTCCTACTATTATTGTATCACAATCAATTATATACTTTTAGTTTGTTATTAGCTGCTTGATGTACTTGGGTGCTCCCATGTTGGGTGCATAAATATTCACAATTGTTATATCTTCTTGTTGGATTGTTCTCTTTATTATTATGTACTGTCATTCTTTTTTTTTTTTTTTAAGATTTTATTTATTTCAGAGAGAGAGAGCACAAGTTGGGGGGGACAGGCAGAGGAAGAGGGAGAAGCAGACTCCCTGCTGAGCAGGGAGCCCTCTGCGGGGCTCGATCCTAGGACCCTGAGATCACGACCTGAGCCGAAGGCAGACGCTTCACTGACTGAGCCACTCAGGCGCCCCTGTACTGTCCTTCTTTAACACTTGTTACAGTCTGTTTAAAGTCTATTTTGTCTGATGCAAGTATTGCTACTCCAGCTTTTCACTTCCATTTGCATGATAAATGCTTTTTGTCTGTTCACTTACAATCTGCACATGTCTTTAGGTCTGAAATGAGTCTCTTATAGACAGCAGGGGTGTTTCCTATATGTGTTGCATGTACCCTACTGTTGTGGCTGAGCTGTGTTTGCCTTCAGTCTAATTGTCTGCAATGGCTGTCTTTGCCTGTTGTGGGCAGGGTTTGGTCCCTGTGTTAGTGGGCCAGTCTGAGGCTGTCTTGGGCTTGAGTTGAATCAGACCAGGCGTTTGCCAGAGCTAGGTACTTTCCCTGTGTTGTTGCCTGAGAAGCCTTCATTGGTGGACATGGCCTGCGGTCAGTCCAGATGTCTGCCCCAGCCCACTGTTGGGGCCATATTTGGACTGGTGTGTGTGGTTATCTTTCCCTCTACCTTCCAGGGTGGTGCTGATCCCTGTTGAGGCTGCTTGTGCACTGCCAGGCTTGTGGCACCACTTTGGATAGACTCCTGTCAAGGGCATGTTGAAGGGAGAAGGCAGAGGCAGGGTATGTGGTGCCAGCAAGCTTCATACTGGTCTGCCGTGGGAGGGGTTCTGCAGTCACCCAGGAAAACTGCCGAGGCCGAGATGGAGGGGGCCAGTCTGCAGGAGAACACAGGGGCAGGGCATGTTGTTAGCAAACTAGGTGGAGAGTGTTTGTGCTAAGCTGGTTCCCACAGGTGTCTGTGTATCTAGGCTTGGGGGCAAGGGAGAGAAATGGCATCCACCAGCTCCTCTGTTCTTAGAGAGGTCTCCCAAGGATCCCTGCCCCTCCAGCACAAGCTCTTAGTTTAGTAAGCAAATCTCCCTCCCATATACCCCAGGTGTTTTTCAAACTGCTTCTAAGCTGTATTTCCGTGGGGCTGTGTGTTGTGCCATCTCTTTAAGGGCAGGGACTCAGTTTCCTCTCACCCTTTCTGGTCTCCCAGAGCCAAGCCCACTGATTTTTAGAGTTCCAGGTGTTAAGCCCCACTAATTGTAAGAACTCAAGAAGTTAAGCCCCTCTGGTTTTCAAAGCCAAATATTAGGGGGATTCATCTTCCCCATGCAGGTTCCCCATGCCTGGAGTAACTGGGGTGGAGTCTGCTCTTCTCCCTTCTCTGGCCTGTGGCATTCCTCCCTCCAGCAGACAGTCCCACAGGTCCCTTTAGCTCCCAACTGCATCTCCATTCTTCCTACCCTCTTTGATGTGGCCTCTTCTCTACATTGTGCTGTGGAGAGTCCGTTCTGAGGGTGTTTGGTTGTTTTCTGGGTTATTTACACTGATGTGGGTGTTATCTAGATGTATCCATGGGACAAGGTGAGCTGAGGGTCCTCCTACTCTGCCATCTTCACCATCTCCTGTTTTGTTTTGTTTATTCTTAACAAAGGTGAATATGTTTTCATAGGTTAATAACTGTTGGTATTTTTTTTCTTTTTTGCATTGTCTCTTATTTTGTGCTCATTTTTCTATTGGGGTATTGATAGTTTCCTTCCTGATTGTAGGAACTCATTGCACATAAACGCGACGTGTTCTAGACTGTATTTCAGGGAAATTTATTGCACTTTGAGATATGAATAGGTGTGTTGAGGGGAGGAAAAGACTTCCATGGTCAGATTTAACACATCATTTCCTGCACTTAATTGACCATCAAACCTTTTTTTTCTTTTTCTTTTTTTTTCCCCACAGAACGCCCTCTGGCATCATTCAGGACATGAGTGTTCTGGGCAATAACATTTGAGAAAATGTTCTATAAAGGATATTAATGCTTTATGTATTACATATGTGGCATGATTTTTCCCCATTACCATTTGTCTTTTACCCTATATGTTTTTTTCCATATAGCATTTAATTCATGTATTGAAATCTCTCAGTATTTTCCTTTGCAATTAAGTAATTTAGAATATGGACCCTGAAGTCATATTTGTTTGCTTTGAATCCTGGTAACACCACTTGTGGGGACCCTGGGAAAATTACTTAATCTCTCTATGCCTCAATTTTATCATCTAGAAAATGGGAGAAGTAAAAATAAGTACCTAGAAAGTTGTTGAGGGGATTAAATTACTTAATTACAGGTAAATCACTAGAATTGTGTTTGACACAGTGTCAGATGTTTATGACAGATTATTTTTTGGATGACGTAAAAAGTTTTTCCCCATTATGTTGTAAAAAAAGCACTCATATTTTCTTCTAGTATTTTTATGGAAATTAATTTAGGTATCACCAATAGAGCAAAGAGTCTACTTTTCCCCCAGGGGTTAGGTAAGTTTTTCCAACACCATTTATTGATTACTTCCCCCTTTATCATATACTATTTCTTTCTTTTTCTAGATTTTTTCTCTCCTGCTCAGTCTGTTCTGATACCAAGACCCTTACTTTCCTATTTTCTTTCGGAAGAGTCACAGCTTTGTTTGCCTGAATCAAGAGTACATATTGGATTCCCTGTTAGAGGTGCCCCATGAGATACTTGGTCAGCATGAGGTACTTTGAAAGTGGGGCTTGGCTTTCTACAATGCAGATGGGAACTATAGATCCCATAGGCTTTTGATTTTAACTGTTACTGTGCCTGTCAGTACTCATATACTGCTGAGGCCTAGTTGGGATTATAGCTTGTGGATCCCTCAGGAATGTTTGAGCCCTAGTGTGCACTGTATCACAGAAGAATTAATGTCTTTGAATTCCAACTGGTCTCTCCTTCCTGTTGTATCAGCCACATAACCTCTCAAATTACTAGGAAAGATGTGAGAGGGAAGGGATCCTAACCTGATCCAACCCAGGCTGTGGGGGGGAAAGCCAAGTGGTCACGGTTGAAAGGAAGATGTGATACTGGGAGGCTTCCTAGAGATGGGACCAGAAAAGCGTTGAGGGCATTTCAGTCAGAGCTGAGGGAAAGCCAAAGTCCTGAGAATTATCCATAAGGCCCAACAACATTCTCCTTCTCTGCACACCATTATCTCTTGTTCACCCTGTTCCCAACAGCCTCTTTGCTGTTCCTCAAACATTGCTCCCACTTCGAGGCATTTGCATGTGCTGATCCCCCTGGAAGGTTTTTTCTCCAGTACCCTTATTGCTTGTTTTGGAGTCAGTGTAAGCCCTTTGCTCAAATGTCAACTTGAGGCCATCCCAACGAGCCATTTCACTTTCGGTTTATTGTCTGTCTCTCCACCCTAGAATATGAACTTCCTAAGAAGTTTAGTTGTTTTGTTCTCTGATTTCTCTCAATACCTAGAACAGTGCCTGACATACATAGGACTCCATGACTGATTGTGGATGAGTGAACACATGAGTGTACCAGTCAGACAGTGCCACTTGCACAATACTTTGGAATGTGTCTAGGTCTGTTAACAATAGCACATTTCCTCAGAATGTAGCTGCCTGTAGGGCTCTGGATTTTCAAGCTTGCCTCTACAAACAAGTTATTTCTAAAGAGGGGTAAAATGTTGCATTTCTTGAAAGTTAGAACAAGCACATGTCTATGGTGGCTTCTTTCATTAGATGCCTGAATTTCATACCTGAGGCTACCACAAAGCCAGGCAAGGTGAAATGCAAGTTAAAATCACAGTGAGATACCACCATACCCCACCACGATGGCTAAAATGAACATACAGAAAATGCCAAATGTGGCAAGACTCGGTGGGGGGGGGGGGGGGAACGAATTCTCATACATGTTGAAAAACTGTTTGGTAGCATATAGCAAACACATATCCCATGGCCGAGCATTTCCACACCTATGTAATATGACCCAACCGAAATGTCTACATATGTCCATGCAAAAGACAGGTAACACAATGTGTACGGCAGTACTGTTCGTTGTAATGGCCAAAATCTGGAGCAGAAATAAGCAAAATAGTAAAACGGGTTTTTGAAAATGTGGTATTTTCACATAGTAGAATACTGCACAATACATGAAATGCATGATCTACAACCCCATGCAATGATATGGATAAATTGCACAGACATAATGCTGAACAAAAAGTCAGACACAAAAGAGCAGATAGTGTATATTTCCATCTGTATAAGATTATAAACAGGTAAAACTAATCCATTATGCTAGTAAGTCTGAAGAGACTTAGGAACATGAGTGGTGCTCTGGGCTTCTGATAGCATTATATGCTTGGATCTGAGTGCTGGTTACACAGGAATATTCAGCTTTTGAAAATTCATCAAGCTGTATATTTATATGTTGACTCTTCTGTATGCAAAATTTCCTAAAAACCATCGATTAGAGATATAGGCCACTCATTTACTAAAGCTACTTGTTAATTAGTACAAGCTGAAACTATTCTAGGAAGCACTGCTCAGGACCTGGTGTTAGGGGTAGGGTAGGGTGGGGTGGAGGGGAGGCAGGGAGTTGGGAGGACACCTTCCAACTGTGGCAGGAGCACACCTCTAACATGCTGCAAGAATGAAAAATGGCAGGAGCCAGATGGAGTGGGGCGGAGGAGGCTGGTAGAAAGCCTTGAGGAGTGCCTGCTGTCTGAGGTCACTGATGGCCTCGAGGCAAACACTGCCTCCTCTCAGGGGCCGAATGGTGAAGACTCCCCAGCCCCGCTCTGGGACAGCAGCTACACACTATGCAGGTCAGTTTTCTAGCCAGATATTGAGGAAGGAAAATACCCTCTGCTTATAAGTTGAATGTAGAAATTTTGTTTTAGAAGGGAGTAGAAAAACAGCAGAGAGAAAAAAAATACGTAAGACAAGTCTTTAGTAATTTCTGAAGAGCAAGCTGCGGCAGAAACTCCGGCTGGCATGCCAGAGATAGCCCCATACCTCTTTCAATTAATGAAACTAAACAGGAAAAGAAGGACCAGAACATACAGGAACTACCAGGCCCCACTAGGGTGCTGAAGCCTCGCCCCACACCACATCCACACACTTTGGAGCATGCAGGCCAGTGGCTCTGGCAAGGCTTTAAGGATCCCATTGCTACCATTGAAATGTAGGCATGGGAGGAAGCAAGACCTAAAGAAAGAAAAAGGCCATCCCATTAACTTTCAATTGCTATGGGAAGGAAGGGAGCAAACAAAAATCTATAGTTGAAAGAGAACCCGTCTTTAGTCTTCCGGAGTTAAAGGCCACTTGCAGAAGGTTGAGAAACAATGAATTGGCCAAGGATCTGCATTGTTTCCAGCCTTCCAAGAGCAGGCTCTTGCTAGAGAAAACCTCCAGCCCTCACTCCCCAGGATCTGGAAAGGCCCAGCAGAAGAGGCTGCCAAGAGAGGAGAGATTTGGAGCTCAGTGTTGCTTGTTAGGGAGTCTTTAATGATACTTGAGAGCCGGCCCCTGCACCATCATCCTGGCTTCGGATTCTGTGGCCACAGTGTGGAAGCCTCCCAGCACTCATACAAGTGAGAGGCAAGAAGGAAGTGGGAGTCCAGAGGACAAAGCAAACCCAGGAGGTTTGCAAGAGGTAGATGGATGCATAGGGCCAGCTCTAGCATGCTTATTGTCCGTGTCCAGACATACAGACAACATATTTGGGCAGTTAGTATGGCTATCCTTAAGTATGCACTATGTGCAGAAAGCTACACAAACAAAATATTCAAGCATTGGCTGGTCCCATTTCCTCTCTCAAGAGCGTCCCAAACAGATCCCTCAGAGGATGGAAAGTTTCAGTTTTGTACCTAAGGAAATGCAGATAAGGCTAAGAAGGATTTTCCAAGTCAAGGTCAAGTCAACTGAACTTCTGTGAGTGCAGTGTTCCCTGTTCATGGGCTGAGAGCAATCTAGAGTAGACACGCAAAACTCCTGACCATTTAGGGAAAGTCTATGTGAATTGTACTTTCTGAGAATAACAATTTAAGAGATTGTCGCTACTCTATTTAAGCCTCCTAGCATGTGCATTGTGAAAAATAAAAATTCAGATAAAACTTAGATTTGGATAGACTGCTTCTTTCTAAATAGACACCAAAAGAGACCCAAACCCAAAACCTAGGTTCAGAATGCCCAACACTGCTTACCAGAGACCATTTTTAGAGCCAGTTTTCAGGACCAAATAGCATCAGCTCCAGATGCCACCAAGGACAAGGACAAGACAGTTTTGCTGTCTGGTGGGTTCTCTCAGTTTTAAGCAATGTTCACAAGAGAACTTGGGCCCTTCTGATACTTTCCAGTAGTTGACAGGAAGGATGATTGCTGATATGAAATATGTGGAGATACTAATTTCTTTAGATAATAAAACTGAATTTCACAAGGCCTCAGAGGCACAGGAATTCTGACCCTCAAAATTCAGAATTGCCTGGAAGAATCAGGGTTGACTTTCTTCATTTTCAAATACAGGTTCCACTGGATGTATAGCATCATAACAAGCTAGGGGCGTATCCAGAATGATCTTTCCTAGCATTCATTGGCCAGTTCCCACAAATCTTAGAGAATCAAAGACCCACAGGCTTAGTGGATATTATAGGAGATTTGAGGATAACCATGCCATTAGGACAAACTCTTTCTCTGACCTGACCCAGGGATATCAGGCCAGAGCTAAAAAGAAAAGGGGCCAAAAGAGGCATCCGTGGACAAAGAGAAGCCAGGGCCCTCCATCCTGTTGAACTTTTTGAAAACTGGTAAGGAAGAGCTGTAAGCAGGTGCTCAAGGCCTTAGTGACCTGCTCAACCAGGTTCTTGCATGAGTCTCAGTTGATCAAACCTGGCTTTAAATCCCTTAGTTTAAATACACATTTATATGAAGGGCTTCAGAGGTGTGATACATCAAGAAGATGTGGGGAACATGGCTAAATGTTGCTGCAGAAGCTTGAACTATGTGAGATCCAATATCCTGTTTGCAAATCAGAACTTTTGGCTCTAAGTTAGGCAGTGAGATACAGGTTCTAGGAAGTGTGCATGTGAGGTCCAGGGATAGTCAACAAAAACCGTCTCACCTCTGGGCCCACCAATGCCAAGCAAGATCTGACACTAGTAGTCTTGGTTGACTATTTTTAGGACTGATGTTCTCTTGCAGCTTCACCACAGGATGCCACATCTCTTGAAGGTGCCAGAGTCCTGTGAGATCCCGAGTCTAGAGAGATACAGTATTCTTTATGCCAGAAAGCTTGGGGCTTTCCAAGTTGGAGTCACTGGTGGTTCTCACCCCTGGAGCTCTGGTAAATCTAACTGCTCTAGCAGAGAGGGACCAAAGGGAAACTCAGAATAGCTGATGGTCAAGGAAAGAGAACCAGTCCTGTTGGACTAGACCAGAGTTTTCCATAAGTGAATTTGAATTTGGTATTGAGAGTGGCAGAAATTACAACTATTTCATAATACATTATTAAAATGGGTGTTGGAATGTCCTCTATGAAGACACTTTTCCCGAAGAAGAGTACTGAAGTGTGGTTCTGAAAGACTTACAGAGTTTTCAATGGAATATATGAGTGTTGGAAAGCTTTACACCTGTGGAAATCTTTAAGTAGTGAGCAGAACTCCAGTGGAGTGTTCCACTTCTAAGTCCTACCCTAACAGTTTTGGTGAGACTTAAAACAATAAATTTTAAAATTTTATTCAGTTCTCCAAAATCTTAAAAATGTGGTTGCTATGATTATTATCCCCAGAACTCTTTCTTGTTTTCTCCTGGGAGTCACTGAGAGGTCTCCATTTTTTTTTTTTTTTTCAGATAAAGTGATAGCCATTTATTTCTTGATATCTAGCTCTGCCCCCCCCACCCCCAGCACTTACCTTCCATTCTTACCAACTTTCACTTTGTAGGTCCCTTAATCTGATCAGTGAGTTTCTTGCCTAACATCTTTCAAGACCTTCTGGAAGTATCTTGCCAGAAACCTACTCTCCCATCATTTAAAAATATTTAGCCAACTCTTCATTTTCCATATTCTTCTTTTGATTCCAAGGGTAATAATACCAACCAAAGTGTATGTAACCTGTGTTTCCTAAAGCCTCTCCAGCCTGGGGTTTTAAAAGGATCGTATTAAACCCTTATTGACTCCTCTTTGCTTCCTCTCCCTTCCATGCCAGTATGCCTTCTGAGAGATCATGGAGGGGAATGACCCGCAACCAAGGAGCCACTCCCTCACTGGCATGAGGCTCTCCTAATCTAGGACCAGTTAGTCTCACTCCTAGCTTCCAAATACAATTACCTGGGGGAACTTTAAAAAAAAAACTGATGCCTGGGTCTTATCCCACACCAATTAAATCAAACTCTTAGGATGAAGCACTACCATTGGCATTTTTCAAAACCCTGCAAATGATTCTAATGTGCACCCACAGTTGTGAGGAGCCACTGTGAGCCATGATTAGCCATGAGTCTTTGCTGAGCATCTGTTTGTATCCCGGTGTCAGCCCATGCAATCATGGCACAGAGAAGTAGCACAGGACTCTCCAAGTTGATCAGATTCTCCCACTCACTGCTTTTTGCCTTTTTTTGCCTTCCCCACTTTTCAAAGCAGGGATCCTGTCATTTAAATGACTTCTGAGAACACAAGGGTGCTCTCTGCCTCTTTCACGAACTCCTTTGCAAATTTCTTAGCAGTTGGCACTTCAATCACTATTATTCATTCAGAAAATGTAAATCACTTTTTTGCTTTGAGTTAATCATTTTCCATTTTCCCAAGGTGATTCAGAAATTCAGAGCTCACTGACAGTAGTGAGCAGGTGTGTGGGCCTGTAGACACACCTCGCTGTTCCATTAATGGCAGAATACACCTTAAGAGGTAACTGACAATGCCAACAACAATAAAAATCAGGTTTTGTCCAGTTATGAAAAAATAAAGAGACCTGTCTCTGAAAACACATTTTGATTTCTCTAGATTTCAGGCAGTGTTAAAACACACAATCAGCTCTAACCTTGTTTACATCAATCTTCTTTACAGAAATTGCACATTTGCTTTCAAAGCATTGGGTTAGAGCATTTTGCTGCTACGTGGAAACCATATCAACAATCATCCTCAGGACATGAACTGCACCTGCACATAGAGCCCATGCAATTTTAATAATGTCTGCTGACCCATTGATAAGCACACAGGAAGGAACACACAAGAACTAGAATAGAGAACCATTAAGCCACCAAATGTTTACTTTCTAAGAATCATCACTTTCTGTGATTAATTAGTACCCTCACCAGACATCTCATCAGAGGTTAAGTCATTTATTCACTCACTCATTCATTCATTCAACAAACATTTTCTTAGATGTCTATTGTGTGCCAGGTACGTGCTTTGAGTTGGGGTTGGACTAATGAACAAAACATAGCCTCAGCCTCCAAAGTCTCAGGTCTACAGCCAATCATATCAGCAGATAATGACTTTTGCAAATTCTTTTCCTCTCCCTGGTATGTTTTTCTCCCATATCTTTGTCTGGCTAAATTCTATTCAACTCTTTAGATCCTGGAGATATTACTTCATCTGGAAAACTTTCCTTAACACTTCAAGTCAGGGTTAGGTGCCTTTTCTGTGTACTTCCATAGCACCCATATCTTAGAACTTTGCATTTTGTATTATAGTTACTTGTTTAAATATCTATATACCCTTACTAAACAATGAGCAAGTTAAGGACAAGAGCCATGTCATGTCCCTCTTTGTGTCTTTAATGACTAGCACATAATGGGAACTCAATAGAAAATTGAATGAGTGATAGGGGTATTCACAGGGTATTATGAGAATGCAGAGGAGAAACACCAAAAGAGACTTCCTGTAAGAGGTGGCTGTTAAGTGAAGTCATAAATGATAAGTCTGAGTTACCCATACTAGGGCTAGTTGGAGAGTAGAAGCAGAAGGGCAACATGGTCTATGCTAGAAAACTCCTAGCACAATGGTATTGATAGAGGGCAAAATGTGAGGTAGAGTATGAGGAGAGGACAAGTTGAGGCAGCTGGAGTAAGGTCCTGGGGGGATGGACGGAGGATTTTGACCAAACCAGACTCAAACTCCATTTTCCCTTTTGTTCCCATCTAAATGAATGAACACACAGATTCAAGGAGTCCTAGGAGCTGATCTCCAGGGATTACACATTTGTTCCCAGCACAGACAAAAGTCCCTGAGACACAAAACATGTTAAAAACTCTTCTCTGATATGAGAACCATTTCTTATATCATTTCTCTGATATAAGAACCCTGCCCCATGAGATTCAGTACATGGGAGGAGGGGAGCTCCACAGGGGAGCTGCCAGGTCACCTGCTTGATACTTGCGGAAGGTTTCTGTCCTTTACTACAAATTATGGGTAAAACACCTTATCAAATGTGATGGACCCATCTTTGCTCAGTGTCTTTCTAAAACCCAGCTCTTCTTGTTCAACCTGGGCAAGGCTGGGAAGAGTATATTGCCTAATTTCTCTTTACTTCATTGTGTTTTTAATATAAATTTCAGTAATTTAATAATTTACAGTCAATGCAACCCATTTGAGGTCATGCCAGGTGTTTAGAAAACCTGCTTCTGTTTTAAGATCAGCTGATAGGATTCAGTTATTAATTAATGCAACAACGATTTAATGAGTACTTTCTCTCATTTCTCACGAGGCTGGAGTCTGGAGATTCAAAAATGAATGAGCCATGGTCCCTGCCCTTAAACTGCTCAGTCTAGTGGAAGAAGCTCCAGGACATGGAAATAGCTTTTGTGCTGGCAGCATTGAGGCCACAGTTGACCCGCCTAAGCCAGTGTTCTTGAAATGTGGTCACCTGGGAACTGCTTAGAAATGCACAGCTCTTAGTGTCTAAATATGGTGTCTCTCCTGATCAGAGGGGGGCCCCCAAATATGGGTGATGGTTGGGTGGAAGCCAGTGGCGGAGGAGGTGAAAGGATCCACCGGAGGCAGAACAGAGGAGACAGAAGTGTATCGAATACATGGCAAGGGAGCTGTGGGCAGGACCGGGAGGGAGAGGCTGTCTGCTGTGAGGCAGTGGGTGGGGGCTGTTTTTAAAGGGGGAAGGTGAGAAGGTATGGGGACATATGGAATCTTCCCTTTTCCGGTAACTGTGCCTGGTTGTAAGTAGCCCAATTGGTCAGTGAGGGCCTCTGGATATTTTGAGATGGGTCGCCTGAGGGGCCTGTCTGTACTCAGCCAGGGGGGCGCTGTGGGCCCCTTTCTACATTCCATCACTGAAGCCTGTGTGCCTGAAAGCAGCCTCTACACAGTCTTGGGCCCTTCTTCTAGATCTACTGAATCAGAGCTAAGGGGGTGGGGCCCAGCAGTCTGGCTGTTAGACCCTCCAGGAGATGCCGAAGCTCATTTTTGTTTGGGAAACTCTGGTCTAAGCTCTACACTGAGTCATACCAGGCCTATGGAGAGGACCCATTAGCCCTTATTATCCCAGCCTTCCTCTCTACCACTCCCCTTCTTAGGGAACTCCTGCCAGTCCTAGAAAACACCAATCCAGAGGGACACTCCCCCAAATGAAGTAAATGCTATGTTATCATGTAATGGCAACACCAGACCCTTCTGGATAGAATCACAGAGATGAATAGCTTCATGAAGATCAGTGTGGTAGGGACTAGACTGGCCAGGATCATTTCAGTGTCAATATACAAAGAATCAGGGGGGATAAGGTCATCCTTGTCTCCATTCGGCTTCCTGCCCCTTGTGGAGGTGGGGTTGGGGGGAGAATATTTTTTTTTAATTTAAATTTCATTTTAAAAATTTGTTTTAAAGAACATACCCACTTGGCTGTTCAAACGAAACAACCAAGAGCTTCAGAGTTACTTCAGAGCACAGGAATAGAAACAGGGTAAACTGAAACAATAATGAGCGACTTGAATGCTTAGGAAAATAAAGGAAGGGGGAATGAGGTCACAATCTGAGCACGTGAGTTTTGCAATCCTGTGGTTGTTCTGAACAAATTCAAGCAGACTGCTCTCTTTCTGGAGTTCCTGTAAAATGGATCTTGCCACCAGTAGACGGTTCAGAGCCCCTGGCTGAGGCTTTTTGGCTTATTGCCATGTGTCATTAGTGACCTAGTTTCACTGCAGTGAGATCAGCCATGTCTGCAGGCCCCTGAATCAGCAGTTTCTCCTCCACTCACTAGCTCCAGGCTCGCAAAGCTGACACGAGTTTTCACAGAAAGTGCCACCCCTGCCCTCTCCCTGGAAGTGGGGAGAGCACCATTTTGTCATCAACATGTCGGCCTTGACCAGAGGCTGCCCGGAGAGCCAGCTGTCATGTCTCCTTCAAATAAGCTGCTAAACTTGGAATTATCTCGGCCTGATAATTAATCAGGACTAAAAATAGCCCCAAACTGCCTGAGCTTTGCTTAAACCCTACCCAGGTGGGAGAAGTGGTTTAAAAAACATCTAATTGCAAAAACATCTAATTGTATTTTGTAAGGCTTTGCACAAAAATATGAAAATAATTACCCAACATGCCAGTTTGGGAGACAATTCACAGTTAACCTGACTCTCTCTCTCAAAAAAAAAAGAAAAAAGAAAATAGCTATTGGTTTAGAGCTACAGAAGCTAGCCTGTTGCCGGGCAGATTAGACGATGAGAGGAGTTCCACAAGAGGGCGCCCTCGCCACTCTCCCTTCAAGCCCAGTGCTTCGCATTTCCCAGATGGTTGGCAGCTCTTTGCCCTCCACCGGGTGCCCCTAAGAGCCCAAATGCTCTGTGCCCTGAGCTGAGATCATCAGGCAAATGCTATCTCTGTGACATCAGAGAAGCAGCTTCAAATGAGGGGAAATCAAGCAAAACATTAAAAATAAAAGGGAAAAAACAGATATATCTAGATTGACTCTTCTCCACTGTGATCTGTCTTTGTGTGTTCACTTTCTTGATACTCTAATGGTAAGAATATGATCAAATGAAAGTACATTTTTCACAGTTATCCGTGTCTAGCCCAAAGTCAGAAACCGCCATGGCACCAACCAAACAGTGACAATTGGCAGGGCCAGGGGTATTTCAGGAGAACCTTCACCCTCATCATCATTTCCCTCCTCCCAGTAGGCACACCTTCACGTCACAGCTTCTTCCTGCTCTAAATCCCATGGCCTGCACTCATACGCCCTCCTCCCCAGTTCAAAACTTACCTCCTCAAAGACATTCGCGGAGGACCAGCTGATGAAGGAAAGAATGGATTTGCTCCATCTAGTCACAAACGAAGAACTGGAACAAGGGAGAGAGAAATGATGCAGGACAGATGGCTTGGATTCAGCGTAACACACTGAGCAGGCTTTGCAGAAAGACCTTTACCCCTACGCCTACCTACACACACACCCACGTATCTTAATTCAGAAACCAAGACTCTGCCATGTCCCAGCAGCAGAAATTAGAGGAGTCACTCATCCCTTCGGAGCTCGGCCTTCTCATCTGAAAAGAAAAATATGATAATAAAAATATCCATTCTACTCTACGGGTTATTCTGGGACTAAAATAAGATACTGTAGGTGAAACTCTTTGTGGGTTATCAGGAGCTCTATAAACATAGCGAGTACCTACCCCTGGAGTGGGTCAAGCATTAATAGATTGACAGGGGTAGATAAGAGAGGAAGGAAAAACTGAATTAGGTTGTATTATTATGATTATTATCATTATTTCACATTTCAACAAAACAAGGATCACGAAGTTTCTTCTTAAAGAGAATCTATGATGCTATGAATCTGTTTCTTGTCATAGGTTACTCAGTTTTATTGACTGGAGTTTGAATCCCCCTAAAATTCATGTGTTGAAACCCTACCCCACAATGTGGTGATATTAGGAGGTGGGGGGTCTTTGGGAAGTAATTAGATGGGGTCATGAGAACACGGCCCTCCTGAATGGGATCAGTGCCCTTATAAGAGTCACGAGAATGACTGCTCTCAGCTCTCCACCATGTGAGCATACAATGAGAAGCTGGTAGTCTGCAACCCAGAAAAGGGTTTTCACCAGAACTCAACCATGCTGGTACTCTGATCTTGAACTATAAAAAATTTGTTGTTTATAAGCCACCCAGACTGGGGTATTTATTATAGCAGTCAAAATGGGCTAAAACATCCAAGTTGCCTTGACTCAGAGAAATGTTCCTGGAGATAAATATCTAGAGACTCCTTGCAAAGATTTTACAAGGAGAGATGTTTATTATAGACATGTGCAAAATTGGAAACTCTATCCCACATGGAGTGGTTTAATTAAAACTCTCTACATAATTATTATGCATCCATTAAAATGACATAGAGCAACATGTAATAATATAAAGAAGTCCATTATAAGGAATTAGCAGGGGAAAAATAACATGTATAATAGACTGACATTGAAAATGTGCGCACATCTGCATATAGAATGCATACTGAAGATTCCAGAAGAATATATATCAACATGCATGCTTATAATCTAAGAAGGTTGGAATTGGAATTTCTTTAATTTTATATTTTTGGCTTTTATTTATTTTTTACTGCTCTATAAAGAACATATATTATTTGTTCTTTATAAAAACCCCTATTAATAGTTCTCTATAAAATAAACAATTCTGAGCTCTGGAGAAGACCAGGGAGACTTTTGAGGCCAGGAGTTCTTTGAGGACACTCAGCAATTCTATGGAAGAAGAGGCACCCAAACCAGAGCTCTGCCCCACTGGAGCCCTTATCCAAGATGACTCAGGACCTCGTCTGAAATTTCTGTTCAACCAGCTTTATTGTGTTCACTTATCAGATGAGGCCTGAGTCAGAGATAGGGAGTTTGCCCCTAAAGTCCGTGTGGAGGAAGAAATAACACCAAAACCTAATAAATATTTAGTCTCAAGCCAATGGGTGACCAATGGGTGATTTTGCAACATGATGATTCTGTAAAAGGAAGAGGGTGCCTAGAATACAGCAAAGGCATGAACTCCTCGTTCATTGCCTTTGACATGGGCTGGGTAAGAATCACAAAGCAGAAGAGAAGAGCTGTAATGATTGGCACAGAAATATCCACTATTCATCTTGAAAAATCTCACTCTCGGAAGTATCTAATAGACTTCATTAATGCATTTTTCGTATTTAGTATAGTCAGTTGATATGTAATAAGAGTGCTGAAGGTCACAGCTTATATTATTAAAATTCTAGCAAGTACACCAGGTCCTGGGCTTGGAAATGCATGCAAATCTCCTCATTTTAAAAGTTGATTTATTATTGTTAGTTCTACCCTGTATCATCTGGTTAGAGCTCAAGTCTAATGAAGCCCCAGGAGCTGATTTTAATCCCGTACAGGCTTTTAGCTTCAGAGAGAGAATTTTCCCCATAGCCACAAAACCCTTCTCCTAAGCCCGTAACCTAGATATGTCTGAAGGACCATGGGCCATCATAACTCCTGGGAAAACAGCCCTAAATCCTTGTCCCACTGAGACAGTAGTCCCGTGTTCCTATAAACGGGAAACTGTTGGTCATTTGTTGCGGAGAGGCCAGAGGAGGCTAGGAGGGAAGCTTGGTTTGGCAAAAATGATGCAGAGCAGGAACTTGCCAGACAGGAAAGGTAAAAAGATGATGTCTTCAAACGAGCTATGTGGCTTGGAGTCCACCAGATGAGCAGTGATGATTTGAGGCCTGTCGCTCTGCAGAGCCAGGAAAAAAGAAGAAAGGGCAATGGAAGGACCTAGAAGAGGAGACTGGCAGAAACACAGAGAGATTTTTCCACCGCTTTTCAAAATAGCAGCATCCCTCCTTTCTCTCCTCTGTGCTCCCCATACCTCCTGTTTTATTTCTATAAAGTATTGTCACCTCATGTCCCTCTTGCCTATTTGTCTATTTGTCTATGTCCCTTAGTAAACTTCAAGCTTCCTGTGGGCAGAAGCCATGTTTACTTGTCCATAATGGTGAATAGGCTGGTATCCTCCAGGCCTTCCACACTGCAGGCTTCATAGTAAATGCTTAATAAATACAAATCAGTGAATGATGCATGCAAAAATTAGCCCTGAAGTAGGAGTGAGCAACACATCCTAACAAAGAGGGGTACAGCACAGAACTTGGAGATCGAAGTCAGCCCCTTGGGTGTACCTCAGGGACAAGTTTTTTTTTTTAAATTCAATTAACCAACATATAATACATCATTAGCTGCAGATGGAGGGTTCAGTTATTCATCAATTGCATATAACACCCAGTGCTCATCATATCACGTGCCCTCCTTAATGTCCCTCACCCAGTTATTCCATCCCCCCACCCCCTCCACTCCAGCAACCATCAGTCTGTTTCCTATGATTAAGAGTCTCTCATGGTTTGTCTCCCTTTCTAACTTCTTCCCATTCAGTTTTCCCTCCCTTCCCCTATGATCCTGTGCTATTTCTTATATTCCACATATGAGTGAAACCATATGATAATTGTCTTTCTCTGATTGACTTATTTTGCTCAGCATAATACCCTCCAGTTCCAATCATGTTAATGTAAATGATAAGATTTCATCCTTTTTGATGGCTGAGTAATATTCGTGTGTGTGTGTGTGTGTGTGTGTGTACATGTACACACCATATCTTCTTTATCCATTCAGGGACAAGTTTTAAACAAGGAGGCAGGAAGAACTCTGGCATTACTTGTAGAAGAGATGAATGAGCCTCTGGAGTTGAACTGGCCTAGAAATCTTGTATGTTTGCAATACCCCCTTTGTTTGATATGAGTTGTAGAATATTTTCTTCGGTTCCTTGTACCTTTTAATTTAATTACCTGGGAAAAAGTCGTTGCTATGTATTTCAAATACTCCCGGGGCTGATGGGCACATAAACAGAATAAAGATGGAGAGGGGCCATGTCACCAGGCAATTTCCTGTAGGCATCTGGGCGGGACTTGTATAAAAATGCTCTCAAGGGGTGTCACATCACAAGTAAGATAGTTCTTAACATGTAGTAAATACTTTTCCTATCTGAAGGCTGCTTCTCTTTCTCCTACATCATTGATTTAGAAAGGGAGTTTTTCCATTCCTCATTCTTCATGATACAAACCAGGAGGCTGGTCTGTTCACAGGTGTCCTTTCTTAAATGGGCATTCTTTTATTTTTTTAAAATTTTATTTATTTATTTATTTATTTGAGAGAGAGCAAGCAAATACGAGCAGGGGGATCAGCAGAGGGACAGGGACAAGCAGACTCTGCACTGAGTGTGGAGCCTGACGTGGGGCTCCATCTCATGACCTTGAGGCCATGACCCAAGCCGAAACCAAGAGTCAGACACTAAACTGACTGAGCCCCCCAGGCACCCCAAATGGGCATTCTTAAATCCCATTATAAGTTCCCAAACCGAGGTTGTGTCTGAAGATTAAAAGTCACAATTTCTAGTAGAGGAGGAAGTGGAGGAGGAGTGAGGAATAATTGTGTACCAATTTTGGCTTCAGTAAGCATTGGAGACAGAGATCTCTGCAAAGGTTTAGGGGGCCTTGTAGAAATAGGGGTAATTGAGGAAAGGGAGTAATCTGAAACCACCTATAGCATCTGTGTTCCTTTCTTTGTTAGAAAGAGCCCGACAAAAAGGGGAAAAGCAGCAGAGAAGCAGATAGGCCCTGTCTTGAAACCTGTGGGCACCCATTAAGTGACACGGTGTAGGGAGCAGAAAACGCAGCTATTCTCAATGTCAGCAAAGCCAACACTGGCTTGTCAGCAGGTGAGATGTGTCTTTTCCACCTTCACACTTGATGTTCCCCTAACACGGAATGCTCTGTCCCAGATCCCCTTGTCCTCGGGTCTCAGCTCAAATGCACTTCCTCCGAGAGGCCTTCCCAGGTATCCCGCCCTTCCTGGTCATTCTCTGTCCAGTCGCTCGCTTTCATTCACGGTCTGAAGCTGTTTTGTACACGCACTTGTTTGTTTTATTGACCATGTCCTCTCACCGCATCTGTAAGCGGTGTGAAAGAAGGGACCCCATCTCTTTTGTTCACTACTTTATTAACAAGTACTTAGAACAGTATCTGGTACCTAGTAGGCCCTCAATTTACAAGTGAATGAGTGAGTGAGTGAATGAATGATTGACTGAACGAGTGAATACAATAGCCTGAATATGAGGTTCAAGATAGCAATGGGAAAGTACTTTCCATCACCAACAGGGTAGGTCTCTTCCCTGGGAGGGGAAATGTGCATTTCCTAAAGGTAAGGAACCAGGGAACAAAGTGGATATTTACATCACAGGGAAAGCTTTTATTTCCACATGGAGGCACTAACATGTCCTCCCCAATATGCATGTGGGGGGGGGGGGTGGGCACACCAGAAGGCCGCTCTGAAGCTGGGGTGGGGCGGGTGGGGCGTTTAGGCGGTACACGCTAACAAACTAACCCAGTCCTGACTGTGATGTAGAGCCGAGTGTTTACGTGCAGCTCCCTGAAGGCAGAGGGTAGCTTTGTCT
Organism: Halichoerus grypus; assembly: GCF_964656455.1. Taxonomy (NCBI): domain Eukaryota; kingdom Metazoa; phylum Chordata; class Mammalia; order Carnivora; family Phocidae; genus Halichoerus; species Halichoerus grypus. The sequence continues at coordinate 130,851,500 of NC_135717.1, read as the reverse complement.
TACCATTTGGGTGCAGTGACAAGATATAATTAATCAAAAAATCTCTGGGAACTTGTTTTATTCTTTTGAACAGCTCCATGGGAAGGTGCTCAGACAAGGGACACCAGCAAGCTTCGACAGCTCGCATTTGGTGGTTTTCCATCTATCTGTGCAGCTCAGAAGACGAAAGAGAAACGGGCCTTCTCATCATGTCCCCTCTGCCCACTGTGCATGAGTACCCTCGGATCTGTCCTCCCAGGAGTGACGGTAGCCTGCCTCTGTCCAGAAGGGTCTTTCTCCAGCCTCGTTCTCTCTGAATACCTTTATCTGGTAGAATGAGGGAGGACATTCACTATTGAACAGTATGGAGCTAACACCTTATTTATTAATCACTTCATTTATAGAAGACATAGTGTTCTAATGAGAGGGGTGGGGGAAAGGCATGCTGAGAACGATAACCCTCCCATACATTTGTTCAGTACTCGATACAGCTGAGATCGTGTTGTTTTCATGTTAGTCCTCATCACTGCCCTTCATGTAAAAAAAGAGCAGGTCTTTTCCCATCATCATTTTATAGAGGACAAATCTGAGGTCAGAAGAGGTGAATGACTTGCACCAGGTCACGGAGCTGGGAGGACCTGGGTCTCCTCATCTCCAGATGCAGTATCAAAAGGCAAATTTCTAAGGAACACACAAAGACTGACAGTCTCTTTTTTGTCACGACCAGATTATCTCTACATAAAATTTTATGCAGCTACAAGAAGAACCTATTTTATAATTTTGTTGTGTCTGATCAGGATCAGTGGCTAGACAGGCTTAGCATGGTGCCTGGCACATGAGGCAATTATTGAATGGTGGAGAGAAAGGAGGAGGGGAAAAAAGAGAAGGAAGTTCTTCTGTTTTAGGGAATGAGACTGGCTACACAGTACACCCAAATCCTCCTCGGGAGAATGATATTATAGAGAAACTCACTACCGTTGACTGCCACTCGCTCAGTGGGAACTGATTAAATCGAATTCTGCAAGTGACAGAGACCTGAGAGGGCATAAAGAGCCACGCAGTCTTGTTGGCCGCCTTACTTACGCCCCTCCGCAGCCACTCCTCTGCCCCTGTCAGCTGATCCGAGCTCACAGTCCATACACCAACATTTAAAGCAAATACTTCCTGGACTAAAAATAAAGTACACATAAAAGTCCGTTTAAATGAATCATTCTTCTTTTGGAAGCTAAAAAGGGGAGGGAAAGGAATAGTGGATATGTTCTGGGACTAGCAGCGATGTGAACAGTCTCTCTTTGATCCTCTGAGAATTTCCAAGTTGAAAACACCATGTGGGGATGACTCCTTCCCTTGGGATATGGGCTGCATCTGACCTTGCCCTGTGGGTGTGAGTTTTGACTCTCTCTCTCTCCCACTGCCCCCCCCCCACCCTCTAGTGCCCCTCCTCCTCTCCCTCCCTCCCCCTGCCTGTAAATGACTTACTCAGTAATAAAATTGTGGTTGATGAGATAAGAGAGGCTGGAATGTGTCCTAGCCTCGTCAAACAAGGAGCCTGATTATCTGAAATAATGTTCGAGGTTGGCCATTAAGTCTGTGGAATGGCCTTCCTTTTCCTCTTGCATTCCATCACATGTTCATTCATTCATTCCTTCATTCATTGTCCCACTTACAGGTGCAAATATGAATAAGAAATCATCTCTACTGTCAAGGCACTCTAGTCAAGGAGCAGGCAAGGGGGAAGGTGCAGGAAGGAGGCTGAAGTGTGGTAGAGTCAAGAGGCAAAGGGCCTTGTGTGCTATTCTAAGGAGTTTGCGTGTGATCCCACAGGTCAGTGTTTCCTGAACTTGGGGTGGAAAATTGTGTGGATCAATGTTATAAGAATGTATTAAATATTCTTAGTATCAACAATTTGTTTTTATTACAACATTATCCAAATTGTATACATTTGCCAATGTTTACAACCTTTATACAATAATAGAACCAAAATAAATTTATATAAAGTAAAACCCAATCTAATGCAAATTAACAAAATTCACTTAATGCAATGGATGTTATTGTTTAACTGAAACCAAATGGCTATTGGCATGTGAATACGGCATTCACTAAAAGCATGTACATTATTTTAAATTCAGGACGCCTACATGACCATGCACTAAGTAATGACTTAACTCATCCAAAACTCCTTTCCATTCAAACTAGCATGAAACTGCCATCAGAAGAGACCGTGGTGATGTCACGTGGCCACCACATCCTTGCCTATGTGTCTACTTCAGTTCTTTTCTCAATAGCCTGGGACAATAAAAATGGAGCTATTTGGCTACAGGTTACAAGTGGTCATCAAATGACCTAGAAGATGCATCCATTTACATTTTAAACAACCTTAAAATTAAAAAAGGATCTTAAAAATGTCTAAGAGACCCCATTAGCACCAAGAGTACATTACCAAAGACCATAGCCTAAAGTTGGAGGAAATATTACATAAGTGCTTGGGGCCCACCGCTGATGGATTTTGAACAAGAAAATGAGGTAAACAGATTTCCCTATTAGGGCAATTATGCCAGGAGCAGCAATGATTGCACATTAGAGAAAAGAGAAACCAGGAGTGAGGAGCTCACTTGGGAGACAACTATGATCCTGTAGGCGAATGACGATGAATGACCTAGCAAAGACAGGATGAGTAATGATATGTAAGAGAATAGGCCAGAAAGGTCTGCAAAAGGCAGAATCCATAGAACCCAAGGACTGACTACATGTGACAGGTGAAGGAGAAGGGGCGTTTCTAGCTCAGGTGACACTGTTAAACCTGAGTGAGAATGTAAAGAAGGTGAATTTAGTTTCAGACAAGGCCACTATGGGGAGGCTGTGAACTTTTGGGGTAAAGATAGGCAAATACAGTGGGCTAGAACTGGAAAGAAGCAGCTTCTAGATGAGACTGGTTTGCTAGGATGGCCAAGTGGTCACCATCCTATAAACCGTAACTTCTACATCCAAGAACGTCTCAGTGCCCACTCTCCCATTTCCCAAATACAGTGCTTCTCCTGCCTCCTCGTTGCTACCCAAAGTTCCACCCCAAATGATCATGGCTGCAATAATCTAACTTAATACTCTGATATTAAATATATATTTAAAGTACAAAATCTGAAGAGACTGACAATCTGTGATTGATAGCCTGAATCCTGGAGTGCGCGTGGTGGACAGAACGTGGAATTTGTAATCATTCAGATCATGGCTCCAATTCCTGCTCCACCACTTACTAGTTATGAAATCTCGGCAAGTCACATATCCTCTTGTCTTCCTTTTTGCAAATTGGGGTTATAACACCTTATATCAAAAGCTAGTTAGAGGCATTAGGTAAAATACTGCATATGGTTATCTAGCACAGTGCCTTCAACATCCTGGTCAATGCATCATTCCCATTCTCCTAATATAACAACTAAGAAATGGACAAAACCAGACTTCCGTGATCTACTACCTTCTAATGACATGACCTTGGGTAACTAAACTAACTTCTCTGTAACATAGAGGGGGAATGATATTCTCTAGTGCGGAGAACGGAGTAACTCACTGAGCCAATGTTCACAAATCTCTGTGCACCACGTGTTTGCACATCGCCTGCACTATATAAGTGTAAGCTGTTAACATCATAATTACTCCTTTCTCTTGCAATCATTAAATTTGATATCTCTTCTTGGTCATCATTTTGATGGAAGAGGACAGAGATACAGTGTGGTGACGGTTACCTAAGCCACTGAGTGCAAAGCCCCAAGGGAAGAGGAAGAGAAGATTGACAGCCTGAAAGGCATTCTTTGCTCATTTCTCAATTTTGTCCAAGACAGGATGGTATCTGCTTTGCCTCAGGGAGTGAGACGTAGGGTGACTGAAGTCCAAAGTCCAGTGATGAAATGGAAAGACTGTCATCATCAGATGTTTGGCCAAGAAGGAGGCATCCGGATGGAAGTACTGTGACTTCTTATGAGGTATGACAACACTCATTGTTTTCAATGAACTTTATTTTTCACTTAACGGTAGTTAAATGCCACAGTTATGCTGGATTTTGTCCCAAACTAGGGAGAGTAGCAAAAAGCAAACACACACACACACACACACACACACACACACACACACACCCCTTCAAACCAATGTCCGTTTCCCAAGGGTTAAATCAAGAAAAGTTAGAGGCCTAGTCAGGAACATGGGCCAGTGAGCAAACATAGATTTTTCTCATATATTCAGCATTATCACGTCAAGTTTCTGACCCTAATCAACCAAGGTCATGAACAAACTAGTCCTTTTAAAAATTTTATGAAAGAGGGCGCCTGGGTGGCTCAGTCGTTAAGCGTCTGCCTTCGGCTCAGGTCATGATCCTGGGGTCCCGGGATCGAGTCCCACATCGGGCTCCCTGCTCGGCGGGAAGCCTGCTTCTCCCTCTCCCACTCCCCCTGCTTGTGTTCCTGCTCTCGCTATCTCTCTCGCTGTCAAATAAATAAAATCTTTAATAAAAATAAAAATAAAAAAATAAAAATTTTATGAAAGAAACTGCTGTGCATTTTTCTCTCTGGACTCTCTCTCACTTGGAATACAGATGCAGCCTGGCTCTTCCAAGCTTTTGCTCACAATGACTTTAGGCCTGAACACTGAGCTGAGTTCTCAGTGATTTGCTGCCTCCATCAGGATCAGAAAAGAATATTTTTTAATGCATTTCAATCTCTTTAATCCTGAGAGGATGCAATGACTTTTGGGTCAAAAGGAAGCAGAGGGGTCTGTTGGGGGTGGAGACATTGTTTATTTGGGTACAAATTTTAATTAGACTTTTCCCCAAATTAAAAAAAAAAAAGAAAGATGCACAGGAGTAATGTAGAGAGAGTTCTGTCTTTGGGGTGAGGCAGATATTAGATCCAATTCCCATTCTGCTACCTGCACTGTGTGATTCGGGGCACATCCCTTAACCCCCTGAGCTCCCTGGCCTCAGCTGTAAGATGGCAGTGTTACCTGCCTCATGGACTGGTTATAAAGCCCATCGTGCTCTGTCCCTGACTCCTGCCTCTGCTTTCTACCTATTTCCTGCTGGCACAGTCCTCGTCAGGCATATCAGGCCACTCAAGGCCCCTTTTTGTCTCTGGTTCTTATTCAAGTCAAGATTCATCTGCTTGAAACAATCTCCCATCCCATCTCCATTTTCCAGGCCTCCCTATAGATGTCACTTCCTCCAGGAAGTCTTTAACACCACCTCCCCCAGTTAAAGCTTAGGTTGCATGCCCTCCTATGAGCCCAGAGCATCTGTGCTTATCCCATCAAAGCACTATTAACACTACTGTGTTGATTTGCCCCATCATCCCCCTGGACTATGAACTCTGCAAGCAGAAATCATGTCCTTCTAATGGCACAGTATTTCTAGGGATTAGTGCAAGACAAGACACATATGAAGCATCCAATATCTATTTGTAAAGTGAATGAAAAATTTAAAAAGTGAATGAAGACTGGTAAATGTTGTTCTGTTGCTATTTATATGGTCCTGAGATGACAGTTAGTGCATGAGAAGGCAGACATTTTAGAGATGCTCCAGGGTATTTTTCCATGTTGCTGTGGCTAATACTTGCAGTTGTCCTCATGACCAGACCACCCCCCTTTAGCCCAGACTCCACCTTCCCTTGAAGCTGAGACTGCTGGCTTTCCTTGTGAACACCATCTGCCACCTACCTATGACGCTGCACCCAGAAACCCCAACAAAGCTTGATGCCTGATCTCCTGCCCTTGCTGATCTAGCATGCCCCCTCAATCCCATTTCTGTCCAGTCCTACTCAGAGGGTGACACAAGAGTTGCTCTGACTTGCTGTCTTTGAAACCATGTGACCAAGTAACAGTCCTATTGGTCTTTAGTGAAAAAAGATCTAACCCAAGTATCCTCCTTTCCTCCTCCTCCCCTCCTATAGGTCAGATTTTCTAAGGATGTATTAGAAGGGGAAGATTTACTTCACATCACTTCTCTACTTGGAACCTGCTTCTTAGTGCCCTCTTCTCCTTCCCATTCTGCCATGGGCCCCCACCTCTCCTCACTGGTCACCACTGGGAACTCCCAGGCAACCCCCTTTAATCTTCTCCCTTCTCCTGGGCTCAGACAGCAGGTTGATGTGGGGCTGACCACACCTCAATCAAGTGCCTGGACTTTTCATTCTACATTGTGTCAACACAAAGGATTGAGGTGTTTTGGTCTTGTCTGAAAACTAGGGTAATTCAAGAAACAAACAACATATTTTCCTCTTACAAAACTTAAATCTGCATACTGTTCATGATTCTTCCTATGGCCTAAGGAAGAATATCAAAAAAAGTAGACTTTTTTCATGGGGTTTCCATCATGGGCGCAAACCTATTCCCAAAGAGGCTCTCACGTCTCCAAATGCCTTATTCTTCCCACTCTGCAGAGCAATGACATCAAATTGAAAATCTAACTCCCTCCCCAAAAGACCAAATCCTGACCCAGAAGCCATCACCTTCCCAGTGATACGTTTCTATAAGTCTGAGTCATTCAGCCTAAGGAAATTCAGAGGCATTTAATCAGCAATGGGGGGACACCCCGATTCCAGTGAGGTCTGGGCCCCAGAGTAGAAGAATTCCATGGCTACAAGCAGGATCTCTGGACCCAGGTGACCAGAGCTTGAATCTGGCTCTCATTTTCCCAGCTGTGTGACCTTGGTCATTTTTCTTGACCTCTCTGTGCCTCAGCCTCCCTATTCGTGATATGGTGATAATAATAGTGAGGCTTTGCAAGTAGTGAGGCTTTAAAGAATCCAAACACACATAGAACAGAGCTTAGCAAAGAATATGTGCTCAATAAATTTTAGCTACAGCCATATATATAGTCCCCCACTAATGTAGACATGTCTATTTATTACCTTTTCTGTTTATCTAGCAAGTAATTGTTGAAGCAGACATAAACACATTCACAGACATCTTCTGAGAACAAATACTAATTGCCAGAGATAGTACAATCTGGAAATATTTTTCTAAATGACTCATGAGGAAGTCTCAAAGTGGAGTCAGCGCAGAAAGTTCACTCCTTATGAACTTTCAACTTACAGATGTCCATTAGGTGCAAATGGATCTTTTCCTGCCGTCTGCATTTTGGCTGAAGCCCCTAAGGTGAAAACAGTGAGTAGCAAGCACCTCCCTCCTCAATCCTATAGGGATCTACTGGATACCAAAACTCACTGAAAGGTAGCCCAACTAGTCTTTTGCCTCTAGACTATATAAAAGGAGACTAATCTAGTCTAGAGAGACTAGAAAGTAACATGAAGGTGCTTTGAGTTCTGATAGTATTCTGCTTCTTGATCTGGGTGCATGGATCTTGAAATTCCCAAAGGGAGTTCACTCAAGGGAATTCCTAAGACTAAAGATCACTTGGCTATTCTCATCACTGGAGAGCCTGACACATGTCCTTGAAGGCTTGAGGACATAGGAGTTGGATAGAGACCACAGCCCGCCTCATGCGCAACCATTTCTGAAGGCAGGAGCCTGCCTTAAGCTGCCCAAGAGGGCAGGCAAAGACAGAAGCAGCATGGGAGCACGTTTTCCACATAGTGGAGCATGAATGCGTTAGTCCTCGTGAGCCTTGTGGACACCACAGAATATGTATTGAAACATCTTAAAAGGACCTCACCCTAGAGAGTGGCCTGCCAGAGCAAGGGGACTCCCATTATAGGAAGCTGGAGATTAGACCACTGGGACAGGAGTGGAGATGGGAGGAGGAAAGTGGGTCACAAGAGGTCAGCCGAAGAATGTATTACCCATATCAGGAACCAGTATAGTGCAAAAGTCCCAAAGTGGAGGATCCACAGAGGCATATGGTGAAAAGAGGTATTGGAGGGCCTAACACCTTGGCAGTGCCAGCCAAGAAAGAATCAAAAAGAGCCCCAACTACGTGAAGAGACGATTTGCCCTTCTTTCCCTTTTGCCCCACCCCCCAATCCTGGAGAAGCCAAAGGCAACAAAGCAAACTGAGGAGAGGGAGTGAGTCAGAAAGAATATTGCTCAAGCACACCCTAAGATCAACCCTCCTTCCCCATTTCAGGACCCCCAGCCAAGGATCAGGCCTATGCTATGGAAATGGGAGAAGTTTTGAATTGGATCTGAGATCAAAGATTTGATTTAGACTCTACTGAGTCTTTTAATACTTGAAGAGTCAGAATTATCAAATTAAGACTTGTTTTGTTTTTAATGTGAAAATGTCCCCAGACTACAGAAGGGGACAGGGGAAGAAAATTGAGCAGTATACATTTCAAGGTGGTCATACTGGGGAAAATTTGGCAATTTCCTGTGTGTAGCTGTTGGGCCCAATGCATTCACAATACATCAGTTAAAACAAAACAAAAACAAAACAAAACATTTGCCAAGCAACATCTCATCAGTCCTACCCTCTACCAACAGATGGTTCTGAGCTCTTATTTGCATGGGCTTGTCATAAATTGGCCTGAGCCTCAGCAAAAAGGTCTTTGTCCTTAAGATTGTTATGAAGGACTTAGATCGTTCCTTTCTTTTACCCCTTTTTCCTCTAACCTGCTGGGCAGAGGACAGTGTGCCCTTCAATCACTCCTTGAATCCACAAATTCCTACCCTAAGGACAGAGAGCACTGCTCCTACTGACCACATAAGATTCAAAATCAAAGTCCTGTCTCATCTCAATTTCTCTTTAGGGAGAGAGAAGTAGCATTTTTATTTTTCTGGCCACAAAGACATTGGGTATTTAATTTTGGGTGGAGAAAGAGAGGTACAAATTAGTTGGGGAGAAAAGTAATTTAAGGACCTTCCCCCCAAGAAATAAAAACTTTCCCTGAAAGAAGCAAATTTAGAAATTCAGATGACTTCAAAGAGGGCTCAAGAATGGACTGGAATGATCCTCCCTTTCTCAAAACAATAAAACAAAAGCAAACAAACCATAACAAAAAGCCCATACCATATGCCAGTAAATATCAAGAACTCAGCAAGGTATTGGACATCCCTGTTCCTCCCTCTTCCCCCTTTTCTACTCTCTTCTCTTTCAATCAGGACAAACTCATGTCCTTTCTCATCCTTTATCCCACCTTGTTATTGGTTCCACCATTCTTTGAAAGCAAGCCCCTTGGTCAGCCATATCTTCCTTTCACAGAGACTCGGGGAAGCGAATACAAACTCCATGTGGAAACCAGGAGAGCCCAGAGGAAAGTGCTGGTCGTTTTCTTTCGATTCTCTACTCTCCTGAAAGCTTATGGTCTGGTAGAAATTCTGAGTTTTCTTGAAATGACTAGAGGAAGCACAGATGGAATAGCAACATCTAAATAAAAATGCTGTGGACCTGCTGATACTAACTAGTCTAAAAATACCATGAAGCATGTGGTTTTCTTTAGAGCAACAAAGGAACTATAGTATGACAGGCAGCCTGCCTTCCAAGATTACCCTCATTTACATGATATTATGTTACACGTGGAGCTGGACTCTTGGGTTTAAAGAAAAACAAGAGTTCCACAGCAAGAGGTGAAATGAAGAGTCAGGCACTCAGCCAAAACTTTGAGACTACCCAGAAATGACTGAGCTCACAGTCACATGGCCCCACTCTGCTCAGCACTCTAGTCACACATCATTTTTTCCGTTCATTTGGAACTTCTCACACGTGGCTCTTATCACAGGTAATTGTAGGTAAGATCAGGGCAGAGACTACTTCTTGATCAAAACCACATCCCACATAGCACTTTCCACATGGTCTTTAGCTCCCATGGAGCTGATGGGCAGAGATGCCATGTAGCTAGATATGGTATGGGTGGAAAGAACACAGACTTTGGTGTCCCAGAGCTGAGTTTCAAGCCTTGATGGCCTCTCTAAGGCTGTTTACCTTGGGCAAGTTTTCCACTTCCCCAAGTCCTCAGTTTGCTCATCTATAAAAAGAATATTAGCATAAAGGGGGGTTAATGCTATTATATTCAAAGCTAATATTCATTGCATGCTTAACACACCAAGGATTCCACTTCATGTTGTTACAATGCACTATTTTGTTTAATATCCACAGTCCCCTCATGAGGAACGTAGTAGTATTATCTCCATTTATAGATAAGGATACTGTGGGCCAAAGAAGTTACATAACTTGCCAAAATGACACAATAAGTAAGTTGCTGAGCTGGGATTCAAACCCAAGTCTGACTCATGTCAAGGCTTGTGTTCTCATCCACAGAGTTTCAAGTCAACACCTAAATGACTACAACAGGCAAAGAGCAAAGTGGTTAAAGGCAGGGACTCTGGGTTCTACCATTTCCTTGCTGACACTTGTGTGAACTTCAGTTTCCTCATCTGTAAAATGGAGACAACAGGACCTACCTCATAGTATGGCTGTAAGGATTAAATGACTTACTATGCATATGGTTATGGGATAATTCCCAGCACATAGAAGTGACTGCTATGTTTACTATCTTTATTATGATAAAACGGCTGACTTATCGATGACAATGGAGGCTGGAATAAGAGAAAAAAAGAGAATAAGCATGGGAGGCCACCAAATGACTGCCCTGTGGCACTTGTAAAACCCTCATGGGAAACTTGCAGAGATGACTAGGGACAATTTCAAGGGTGCTGAGTTTGTACTTATGCAGGTGGAGGAATCCCGGAGATTTTACCACATTTATGTGACTCCAGCTGGTAAAACCAGGAGACATCCGGATAAGAAATGTAATGCTAAGCAGATGTATACCTCAGGTATGGCCCCACAGTTGTGGGCTGGAGAGTCAGGCTAGGGCAGTCCACCAATGGCTTGGTCCAGGACGCACCCCAGGAGGCACCCCTCCTGTCTGATGATGTCACTATGTGAAGTCACGTGGTGATCCTGAAGCTGACATGCCAGTTGATGCATAGTGATGGAGCTGACTTGTCTGGTTCATCAACCCCATAAACTCATTTTCAGATCATGCCCATTTTGGAAGACTAGAAGTATACCTAGTGGGAGGCCTCCATGATGACAAGATGTACCAAAACTGACCTGGGAACTTCTTAGCAAACTATGCAAACAAGAAAAAAATTCCCTCCACGATGTGATGCGAGGCAGGATTACATGATCAAGTAGAAAATGCAAACCACTTTCAAATAATTTATGGAATCACTGCCAACATTAAAGCTGTGGAGGTTGATCAACTCCCATTTCTCAAATAAGATCTGAAGGAAGAGCTTTTATGTCTCAAGGTGTAACAGGGAGACCAAGAACCTTTATGATGCAAAGCCAAAAACAACTTCCTCTTGGACTGTGTTCCCGGATTTTGGTTCCATGTGTGAATTTCCAGCTATAACAAAAATGATAAGCAAGTAAGCAAGCACTTTACCTCTTTCCAATTCTTTTTTGCACATATCAGATGGAACCTCAGGTCTATTATTTTAATTTTAATATCTACCACCAGCTCACTAATAGTGTCCTGGAAATAAAGGCCTATTGAAAGAAAAAGAAGGAAGGAAGGAGAGGAAGGAAGGAAGGAAGGAGAGGAAGGAAGGAGAGGAAAGAGAGGAAGGAGAAGAAGGAAGGAAGGAAGCAGAGGAAGGAAGCAAAAATCTAAATGAGAGGATGGCAAGCCTGTTTATGGGAAAGAATCTCAGCCTAAGGAGACAATGTGTAGAAATGACCAAAGAAGATGGAAAAAACAGGAACATAAAATCCGGCCATACTGAGTCTTATGTCTCCTTACTCAATGATTTTCAAATTATAGCTTTATTTTGGCAATACTATAAAAGTAATGCTGATAAGCTAGTTACTAAAATCTGGGTATGACATATTTTAATATAGCAAGGGAATAACAAAATTTTATTTTTAAAGCTGTTGATGAAATTTCTCTTAAGGAGAAAGCATCTTTCACTTAGCAAAATGTCTTGAAGAGCCATTTGGTTGTGGAAAATAGGCTCTTGAAATATTTTTCAAAGGAAGACCATTAAGCCAAAGAAAAGTATATTTCTCTGCCTAATAATATAAGCAAAATAAGTTTCCAAGGGCAGACTGAGATGGCGGGGACAGAATAAGCTGACAGAAGAAATAGGTACGTAAAGACACAAGGCAGGAGGGAGAGGGTCCAAGAAAAAGAAATCTGGAGGGTCCAGGAGAAGAGAGCTCAAGAGAAACTCTCACACTGGTGGAAAGAGCTGGGAATATCTCAATCTAGAAATCAATAGAAAGATTTCCTATTTAGTTTTAAAGAATTTGCCATGCTCTGAATCAATACAATCCCCTTTATCTCAAATTCTTTGTAAAAACAGGCTATACACAAATGGCATCAAAGGAAAAAGCAACTGTGTTCAAGATTGAGAAAAGAAAAACCACATGAGGCAAGATAGAAGTAAGACTGAGAATTTAGCAGAAGCAGAAAGCCTAGAAGAATTACCGCCACCCCACCCCAGCCCACAGAATTTGCCCAGACAGCGGGCAGAAATGTATGCTGGATTTCCCTTTATGTGCATGTGATGGGGGCCTCAAGCCATTTTTATTTGAATACCAATGGTTGGGGTGATCCATAAGCCTGGCAGAATTGGGGAACACCCAGAGAGACGATATCTGGATTAAGTAAGTGTCATCTCGCCTGAGGCAAAAATCTCCCTTATTAAAGAAAGATTAGGTGGCACTGCTACTTTTCCTGCAGCTGGTACCCTTACCAAAATATTCTAATAATCATTAGGAAAGCAGCTGGTGAAATTCAAATATAGCCTTTCCAGCTAGAAAAATAGTTCTATCTCAAAAGTGATTACTCAGGATACAGCTGCCAGAGCATGATTTCTTTAGGTACAGAGAAAACTTTCCTATGAGCTTTAGGGGTGGAAAGGGAAAGAGGAATGAATCTATGGGCCTGGAAGTCTGCATGACTTTGACAAAGATGTGATTTTAAGGGGGAAGTCGAGTTTTTCCTCATGTCCACCTTTCTACTCTGGAAGTGACGTCCTCTGAAGTCAGTGTATTTTAAATATCTGAGATGTTATTCAAGGTACCTAGCTACAAGGTATTTGTTCCCTTAAGACTTCTACACCCATGATGGCAATTGTTACAGAAAGTTCTGACAGTAACTGTGTGTCAAATCGTTCCTCCATGGTCTCCTACAGACAGTTGTAAAGAATTGCTTTTCCAGATGCACCTGGCTGCTTTCCTCCTCAAGTCCTTCCAGGGGCCTTTATACTTGTCATCTGCCCTTACTTCCTGCACTCTCCCGAACTGCTCTTCCAAAGGCCGACAGTGACCAGCTAAGTGAGAACCGAGGGACCTCTCCGGAGTCCTCCCTGGCCTCTGGTTGCACCTCTGTGAGTTCACAGGTGAACAGGTGAGGTAAGGCTGCCATGGGGCCAAACTGACCAGCAGGTGAGGTACTGCAGTCTTGGGAACTGTGAGGGCTCCGGGGGATCTCTCCTATTCGTTTTTATTTACTGCCATTGACAAAGCTCTCTCCTTTGACCAAACTTGGGGCAGACTCCTCTAAGTCCTCCCTCTGTCCTTAGCTCACTTAGTCCAGTTTTAAGAAGACACCTGCTATGTCAGTTCAGCAAAAATCCCTCACCCTTGGTATCTGATCACCCTTGATGTCTGATCAAATTCCTCACCCCCCACCCCCCCGTGTCTGATCGCACTGGCCTGCTTTCCGGTCTGAGTCCTGTCACCTTGGTTTAGCCAGACCGCCCTAGCCTTGATGTTTTCTCTCTGACCCCTACTCTGCTCCGTGGCTGTACATTTCTACTTTTCCTTGTTGTATTTGGAATCGAACTCGATCTCTCTCCCCTACTGGGAAGCTCCCATTGCAGTAGTTTTGCTTGATAAAGTCTTCCTTTTGGTCTTTAATAAGTATCTGAATAGTTTTTCTTTTCTTTTTTTTTTTTTAAGATTTTATTTATTTATTTGGGAGAGAGAATGAGAGAGAGAGAGCACATGAGAGGGGGAGGGTCAGAGGGAGAAGCAGACTCCCCGCTGAGCAGGGAGCCCGATGCGGGACTCGATCCCGGGACTCCAGGATCATGACCTGAGCCGAAGGCAGTCGCTTAACCAACTGAGCCACCCAGGTGCCCTGAATAGTTTTTCTTTAACACCATCCAGAGAGGCTGATTCCACAGCACACTTCTGGAAAAGCTGGCTTTGCTGTCCTTCTCAGACCTCTCAGCACTCTGAACTCCAGATCCACTCTCTGATTTGGCCTCTAAATCTCTTCTTCAACCTCCTCGCTAGTCCCTTGGATCAGGCACTATGGGCTCTCCTCTGCCCACGTGCCTGCTGGTATCTCTGGCCTTCTAATGGTTTCACTACTCATTCCCAGGTAACTCCCAACACACACACACACACACACACACACACACACACACACACACAGCATCCTTCCTCCACCCTGATGTCACAGTAACCTAAACACAGCTCTGACTTTACTCCCTTGATGTCAATCCTTCAGCATCTCTCCATATACACCAAGACACCACCTTGTGTCTTATTCTCCAAACGTTTTTTTTGTTTGGTTGGTTGGCTGGTTTTTTGTTTTTGTTTTTTTGTTTTTTTTTGCTATCTATCCCCCTTGCTCAAAAAGCCTATTGCTGTTTCACACTCCTGGGCCTGATACTTCCCCTACTGGGACTATCCATTCTTCTCCCTCTGCCTTTCTAAATGTACCTCTAAAGTCGGCATAACCATCACCTCCTCTAGGAAGCCTTCCCTAGCCCTGCCCAGGGTGAGGTGGGGTCCCTCCTGTGCTTGAAAGAATCCTGAAGATGATTGGATAGGAGGCTTGGTAAAATGAGCCCCTCACACATACACCTTGCAGAAATCAGAAGTGAATGTGACAGCCGCAAGGGCTGCATTCTCACCAGGGTCCCGCTGGGAAAATCGGATTGACATGGATTCTCAGTAATCCCCATAGCTCATGGAAAGCCACTCAGATTGGCGGTGTTGTGGTGACGTCCCATAAGGTTATGGCGAGTCTCAAGTGGGGCCCTACCAAACCTTGTAATACCCTGGCCAAATCATCCCCAAAGTCCAACATAATTAACTTATGTAGCTTGGCAAAACGGCCCGTAACAAAGCATGCCTCCTGCATTAACGTCCTGGCTCCTCAGGCACGCCATCACCATCTCGCTGCGGGCTGCACTTCTCCGTGGCGCGTGCGCACGTGCTGCAGCTGCAAGGTGCTGCTCACCGTGTGGGGGCGGGTGGCTTCAGCTTTGCCTCCTCTGTCACAGGAGCTAAAGGAACTGAAAACAGCAGTTGGCCAGAGGCTATGGCAATGTTCTCATGGAATCCTAGTTAATCTAACGTGTCAGATACACATTAATCTGTTACAGCATTTAGTGGCCTGGGAGTTGTGTTAGTTGCCTTTCTTGTCAATCAAGCTGTACATTCCTTGGGAGCAGAGACCATGTCTCCTTCAGCTTTGTATCTCAAGGAATTCTGCTTGATAAGCAGTCAATAAACTTTCCGTGGAGGGAGGAATGAAACTGAACTATGAATTCACTGAGGAGAGGGTCCATGCCATGCATCTTCCTACACATAGTGCCAACCCTTAATAGGTCAGATGTTCTCAATTAGGAGTCTCCAAAGGTGAAAGTATATGTGTACATATATTTACATTGTTCATATGTGATATTTATGACATACTTACAATATATGCAATATTGCAAAAATCCTAAACTATAGCATTACACTCAAAATTGCTATTCATAGCAGGAATTGTGTCAGTTTGGTGTAGAAATGCTGGTTTTAGCAAACGATAAGCTGTTCTGATTCATTGCTTTTTATATATTGATTTATTCCATATAGTGAAAACAAATCCATAATTATTTAGTATGATGTTTTGGTAAGCAAAATCTTTCACACGGAAAAGAAAAAGAAAAGATGTTCTTGGTGCCAAATAGTTTGAGAGCCAGGGCTGTGCAACTCAATTGTGAAGAATTAGACATTGCTAATATTTACTTTTATCAAAAATTGTGATCAGAACAACTGTGTCCTTAGTTATACAGACATGGCCTACACAAGGTGGATGGAGAAGAATCGGGAGATGGAGTAAAACTTTCACTTACTCCATATGGATGGCAGAAAAGCAGCAACAAAGCAAAGTCTTCATTCATTCATAGTTGATACCAGGAGAAAATTTACTGGCCCTCATGAGATCTTCCCTGGAAGAGTACCAATATGGAGGGTAAATGAATCCTATTTGTTCACTTCCTGTTTGTTTGACCAGAAATGTCTGCATATGATGTTGTATCAGTCAAGACACTGTCCGTTTCACATGACAAATACCCAACTCAAATTAGTTTGACCCAAATGTCCATTTATTCGTTCTTATAATTGAAAAGATGAGGAGGAATAGGTTTAAGTTCAGGCATAGCTGGATCCAGGACATCAGATTATGTCACTAAGATGCAATTGCTCCGTCTCTGCCTTTAAGCTCTGCTTCATTCCTCCTTAATCAAGTTTTCTCTACTTGGCAGCACAGATTATTTCAGTAGGTAAAGACTTAAATGGTTCTTTGTTCTTGCAGTCTTCAGAAGGAGGGAACTTCTCTCTGTTAGCCCCTAATGTGACTTTGAATGGCTCTGCTTGAGATAGATGTCCACCTCAAGGGGGTGGGCTTGTCCAGTCTGGCTCAGGTGCCCAAACCTCAGGAACATCTCTGTGAGTGACAGACCCCAAACATGTGTGGGAGGGGAATTTCCCAACAGAAAGATGCTGGGCAGACAGAAGAGTTGCTTACACACTAACAGCAAGATATGTGTGGAGTGTCTCCTCAACCACCCTGTCTACAGTCTCCCTACATATGACCAAATCATATATTTTTTCCTGAAAGGCCTGAAAAATTTCTTCCCAGGTCTGGTGCAAAACAAAGCAAACCAAAAAAAAACAAGACGAAAACTATTTGTAGTTGGAAAAGCCATGAGTTTCCAGGCACTGTAATAAACGAAAATGCTTTGAATACTCAACTTAAATACTTGCTCAACCTTGATGCCCCAGTTTCAGCAAAAAAGTACCTGTTCTTTAAAACAGATTTACCTCTTCAGCTGAGATGGAGATGCTAAGACAGGATAATTTTAGAGCTGGAAAGAGCCAAATAACCGTTTTCATCAGGGGAATAAAATAGCATCAGTTCTCTGGATTGGACACCACCCAGGAAAAGCCATTACCCAGCATTGACACGTGAAAAATCTGCTTTGATTTCATGCGGGAGAGTATTTAACAGTGTCAAGACAAAAACATGCCAATTCCCATGGGCTTTCAAAAAAATGCCATTATAAGCACAACCCTGAAAAAAACAAATCCACTCCCATTGCAAATGTCACCAAGCTTTTGATGGAAAATGGATACATTTGCCAACTCAGAAGAATAAAGAGAAGACTGGAAAGGGTGAAAGAAGTCGGGGGAAGGAAGGGAGGACAGGAGGGGGAGAACAATGAATGAAGAAGGAGAGAGACAGTGGGAGAAAGGTGACCTTTTAGCCTACTCCAGATGTATGTGCAAGTGTAATGGTTAAGAATACAGGCTTTGACGATTTCACTTACATGTAAAATAATAAAATGGTCAAATTCATAGAAGCAAAGGGGCTGGGGGGAGCAGGAAATGGAGAGGTGATGGTCAAAGGTATAAATATTTTGTTTTGCACGATGAATAAATTCTGGATATCAGCCATACAGCATAGTACCTGTAGCCAAAAATGCTGTATCATATACTTAAAATTCACTGAGTGGGTACATCTTATGTGAAGCGTTTCTGCCACACTCGTAATAATGATGGTAGTGACAGTGATAGTAATAAAGGGGGCAAGAAGAAAGTTGGGGAGTTGATGGATAATGTTTGTGGCCTCGATGGTGGTGATGGTTTCACGTGTGTATATTTATCCTCAAACTCATCAACTGGTATGCATTAAATATGTACAGTTTTTTTTACATATCAATCATACCTCAGCAAAGTGGTTTTAAAAAAACTGATGGCCTTATGGGCGCCTGGGTGGCTCAGTTGGTTAAGCGACTGCCTTCGGCTCAGGTCATGATCCTGGAGTCCCTGGATCGAGTCCCGCATCGGGCTCCCTGCTCGGCAGGGAGTCTGCTTCTCCCTCTGACCTTCCCCCCTCTCATGTGCTCTCTCTCTCTCTCACTCTCTCAAATAAATGAATAAATAAAATCTTTAAAAAAAATAAAAATAAAAAAAAAATAAAAAAAATAAAAAAACTGATGGCCTTAGAGAGTGATAGCTAAGGGCCTCAGGGTTCCTTTTTGGGGTGATAAAAAATGTTCTAAAAGAGATTATAGTGATGGTTGCACAACTCCATAAATATAATAAGTCACTGAATTGTACACTTTAAATGGGTGAATTATATGATATGTGGATTAAATCTCAATTAAATTAAATTAAATCTCAATTGTGAATTAAATCTCAATAAAGCTATTTAAGAAAAAATATTTTGATTAAAAAAAAAAGAGAACCCAGGCTTTGGACTCAGATATGAGATTAGGGTCGGGCCCTGCCACTTAGCTGTTACCTCAGCTTGGTTGCTTAACTTCCCTATGTCTCTGAAAAACAAGGAGAAAAATAATAGCGAAGGTAAAGCTTAAAAGCAGCAGTGCCCAGTAGTGCTGAGGGAGGCACCAGCCCTGGGCATGCAGTAAATGCTCAGTAAATTAGATCCAGTGTCATTACAGGCCGATGGGGACAGCGTATCCTGGCGCGCCATGGAAAACATTTCCTGTGCAGAGAAGTTATTTAAATTCATCCACTTAAAAATACTGAGCTAGAAATCCTGAATAGGCTTTGCCTCTGTATTTCATAGCTAGAATGGCAAACTGTGAATAAAAATACACTCTTGTTTGACAGCTGGAAACTAGGAAATGACATCTAAAGAATCTTCAGCATGATTGAGTTGGACTTTTTGCAGAACACTAGAGGTCCCTCTTGGCACTGAATCCTCCAGTCCCCAGGACGGAGAATTCTGAGTGACAATTTTCTACTTCAGCCCCACTAGATGTCTCTTTAATAAAGTTCAATCCAGTCAGTGCCCTGGCATCAAGTCGGTGCCCAGAAATCATCACACAGAAAGGACACAGCTTTAAGTGACCAGTTTGCCTGAGTGTGCACACGCTGTAGAAGCCGCCTTCTGCTGCTACGTACATGATCCCCATAGAAGTCGTTTGTTTTCCAGAAGCATCGTCTGGTATTAAGATATGGGGGGAGCAAAGGTGACAATGATGATTTGGGGTTGATTAGGAATCAGAGAGGGTACTTGGAAGCCTAGGGGAAGTGCTCTCTAAGAAATTAAAAACAAGGTTGCTCTCTCAAAGTTCAGTGATCAAATAAACAGAGGTGTTAGAGATATGCAGTTATCTTAACAAAATAAAGCATCTCACAGGCCAGGGCAGGACTTGGTGGGAGGGATTGATGCATCAAAAGAAAACCAATGTTCCTTTGGCAGCTGGTCATCCAAGGAAAGGTGGAGAGAGTGACAGAGGCATGTTGGGGTAATGTAGCAGAGAAAGAGGTCCCCTGGCCCCGGTTCTGTGGCAGAGTAATCCCCAGTAAGGGATTGGACCATCTCACTATGGACCATCTCATATCATCAGAGTCCATCCTGACCAACGAGGCTTCTGAAGGTCATTGGAGCTCCTGTGTCCATCTGCCAACAGGGAGAGAAAATGCTGCTTAAGTCACATAGGTGAGAGTTCTAGTCCGTGTAACAGATCCACTCTCATTCTGGCATATTCTTCAATCCCTTCTGAATTTGGTAGTGTGAGTTAGCCTCCCCCAAACTCATGAACTCGAGGACCTTAACAAGACTGAGGTTCCCACCTTGTAGGGCAGAGAGGGTCATGTCCTGGGTTGAGGTATATTCCCCAAAGTAATTCCACCTGTTAAGACATTTCCATAGGTTATGAGCTAGCTCCTGGACATACATGGCATCCATACTTTGGATTTCCAATTTACGTGGTCCTGAATCTTATTTTGCTGTGAAGTTCATTCACTGTTTTTCAGTGTCAATAAACGTTGTGCATTGAGACAATGCCCTCCATGATGGTATTGACGGAGGAGCTTTCCTGAGGAAGATGCTAAAGGATTATATAATGCTTGCATTCTTTGGGCCTTCTTTTATTAACAGAGGATGACGACTGTAATAAGCTCTTGGCTAACACCAAGTTACATAGCCACGGCCAGGCTGACCATAGAAACATATTCACTCATTCTGCCAATACTGAGTGTACGCTTGTTACCGCCAGATGCTGTCCCCAAACCAGGGAGGTAGCAGTGAATTAAACCAAACCCTTGCCCTTAGGGAGCTATTAGTTATGGTTGCATAAACATAACTAGTAAACAAGCATATAACTAAAGTACAGAATGCACTCCCATTGTGATGAGTGCAGTGCAAAAAAAAAAAGGGGGCAAAGCAGCAGTCCCAGGATGGCAGGTGATAAAAGTGATCAGGGTAAGCCACACCGAGGTAGAACTTGAAGGAGGTGAGGGAGCCAGCCTCATGGAGAAGACTGTTCCAGCAAAGTACAGCAAGTACAAAAGCCCCAGGGTGAAAGCGTGTCTGGAGAATCCATGGGGCTGGTAGGGAGTGCGTGAGAGAGAGAAGAGAAGGTAATGTCACAGACATAAGGTTGGGAGAGGGAATTTGATTAAGCTGGGCATTTTGGAAATGTAAACATAACCCAAACCTTATTATTTTTTTATTTAAATTCAATTAGCCAACATATACTACATCATTAGTTTTTGATATAATGTTCATGATACATTAGTTGCGTATAACACCCAGTGCTCATCACATAACCCCAAATTTAAATTATGCTAATAGTTTTCCTCATTTCACAATCCAGGCTGGGTTTTGCCACAAACACACATGCATTAAGGAAGTACGTTGTGACTACTTTTTAGTGGAACAGCGGCAATGGCTGTGTGCTGTGTCTGTCATGCCTGTGTGGGGACCCTCTCCTCTCTATGGCTTTTCTCCTCTAAGCTCCTTGCTTCACATCCCTGAGGTGGCTCTTTCCACGTAATTGGGTAATTACTTGTCTACTTGTCTGTCTTCCCCTCCACTATGAGTGACGCTAGGGCAAGAGCGTCACTCATTTTTGTAACTCCGGTATAAGTGAACGACAAAGCACAAAATGGGAGCTCGGCAAGGCCCTCTCATTTAAATTGAACTCAGGGGTTATTTTATATTTGGGCAACAGCTACTGACTTCTTTAGGAGCCCTCAGTGTATCAATTTTTAAAAAAATTTTTTAATCCACATCTACTCTTTAAAAGTATAAATAACACAGTAGGGGAACGTACTGTTGGTTAAGCATCGGACTCTTGATTTTGGCTCAGGTCATGATCTCAGGGTTCTGGGATTGAGCCCTGAGTCAGGCTCTATGCTGGGTGGGGAGTTGGCTTGGGATTGTCTTCCTCTTTCTCCCCCCCTCCCCCCCCCCGTTCACGCTCTCTTTCTTTCTCTCTCTCAAAGTAAATAAATAAATCTTTAAAAAAATAACACAGTGAATCACTTCCATAAGCTCAACACACATTATTTTAATGTGGTAATAATATGTAATGGGGATAGCAGGCTTTGGATCAACGAATTGACTAAAATGTTGAAAATTGAAGTAGGAGCACAGAAGTAATCTGATTGTTTTTCCGGATAGCTGATTGCATTTCCACTACGCACACAAGCACAGTAAACAAAAAGCCCTGCCCTCCAACTTGGCATGGGTATAATGGCATCATGATTATGGACCTAAGATTCACTAGAGTCAGACAGACCTGGGTTCTACACCCAGCTCTATTATTTATGAGCCAGGTGACCGTGGGCAAGTTACTTAACCTCTCTGATCCTCAGTTTTCTCAACTATAAAAAAGGGGTCATAATAGTACCATCCTCAGAAAGTTCTTAAGTGTAACAAATGATCTAATCAATGGAAAGCACCCAACATGATTCCTGACAAGGCATCCCACCTGATGTTATTATAATGGACAGAAAAGCCAGTATTCCATATATTATCATGCTCTCTGGCTTTCATTTGGTTTTCCTAATTTTCATAATTGCCACTGTTTTTTTTTAATCTGTGTTATGGAGCACTACAGACCAAAATTTATAGTAACAGACACTTGAGCAGGTCCATAATGCCTTCTCTGCAATTCCAAAAGACAGAAAGACTTAAAAATGTGAACGTTTTCTCTCAAGTCCTTTGGAAGTAAAATCCGAGCTGACCTAAATCACGTGGCTATATACCCTCACTGGAACTCGTGGGAAAATCAACTTAGTCTTCATTTATGGCACTTGATCATGAATAGGTATAGTTTTGCTGCAGGAATGTGAACGTATTTGGTTATGAGGTATGGTCCCCGGTTTTGCTGGTATATCGCATCATATGTGGTTTATGGTCCGTATCTAGCTTTTCCAAACTCCACAAATGTCTGGATTCTGAAACGCATGTGGCCAGCAGGGTGTCAGGTAATAGCTATGGGCCTGCAGCTGGGCAGCAGGTCCTGTGCATGGCTTACGTGCTAGGATTGACCAAGGTCCTCATTTATGCTGACGGGGGCTTTGATGGACCAGAGGCCAGTTAGCAGAAAAGTCAGACGTCTGACCTCAGGGCAGCCAACTTCCCCAAAACACGAAGGGAGAAAATGCCTTTCTGAAGGAAGTTCGTTTCTTTCAGTCACATGTAATGAAAGCTATCTTCAGTTGACATTGGCTCTTGTGTTCCTTCCTAGGGGACCCTGAATACCAGGATGGTAGCTGCTTCTCACCAGCTACAGATAGATTCTCAACAGCCCTAGTGTTCTGGGTGTGATCCTTGGCACCAACCAGCACCAACCAGGTAGTTAAAAAAGCAATATTCTGTCTCCCATTTCACAAGCTTAAAAACTCACGAGATCACCTGGCCTTTATAACCAGCATTTAAACGTTTGTCTGAATGGATGATGGATTACCTCTCGGGCATCATCACTGACAGCAGCTGTGATAGGGGAAGGACGGGAGCCGTGGACAGGAAACCACACACTTGGGAGCTCTTACGCTTCAAGGACTCGGTAGCTGGTGTGGAGCTGGGGGCAGGGGTGAGAGGGTGTGTGAGTGACTGTGAGGAACTTAGTCTACCACTGTGGTTTGAAGATATTCTAATTAAGATGCCTCCAGCATGGCAATCACCCCAGAGAGGCACCATTCCTACCATATCCTATTATTTCCTGTTGTCTTAGGTCTCAGCTAATTTAATAATGTTAAACACCTGGCCTCCTTGGTCTGGGCCAGAACTTTCTTTTTGGGGAGTGGGGTGGGGAAGGAGGCGGTAACGTATGTGGTAATAAACAGAATTACTGGGACAATCAGAAAGATGTGACTAGTATCTGTAGATTAAGGAACACTATTATCACGAGGTTAGTTTGCTGGTTTTGATCATTACACTGTGATTATGAAGAGGATAAGCTTATGTTTAAGAAATGCACACTGAAGTGTATGAGGGTAAAGAGATGAGATAAAAATCCAGATCTACAAAATTAGCATCTCCAGAAGGGAAGCCCAGACATAGGCATTTGTAGAAAATAGGCCAGGGGATTTTCAGGCACACTAAAATTGGAGAAGCGATGAAATATATATCATTGCTACTCAACGTGTGCATTGCTCACGGCGGCTCTGGCCTCACCTGGGAGCTTGTTAGAAACGTGGAATCTCTGACCCCACAAAGACCCACTGCGTCTTGAACCTGAATCTTTCATACGATCCCCAGGTGATTCCTTGCACCTTAAAGTCGGAGAGGCCCTGATCCAGAGCACCTGCTGACAAATGCAGGTGTTACACGTGAACAAAACTCGTTGACCAATTTTTTTTTTAAAGGCTTTTTTTCTTTGCTCTTCTCTCTGGTCACCTTCAGACGCCAGGAAGAAGGCAGGATGGGGAGAAGGGCAGCCTCAGCAGACATCGCCATCATCTATAACTTCTGCTGCTCTCCATTCGGCTCCCATGGAAAATTTACTGCTATTTCACAAATGTCAGCAGAGTCCATTGGGGCATCACTCAGTGTTCTCCTTTCCAGACTTCCTACCTGGGTGGGACATATCGCCTCCAACAGACACATCGGATGCTGCCCCCGATGGACACTTAGAGTTGGCATAGCATTCTCGCCACAGAGCTTAGTCAGATACAGGGCAGGGGCTATCCCCAGTTCCAAAGACTCATGTAGCATTTCAGTAAAAGCACCTTATGAAATGGACCTAGATTGGGACACAAAACAACAAAAAACTCCTCTTGCCTCAAAACATGTGAAGCAGAACTCATCTTCCAGTGCTGAGGATAAGGCTTCTCTAGCCACTGTGAAGCATTCTTTCCCAAAGAATATGCCAAAGGACACTAGCCTAATAGATGCTCCTGGTGCAAAGGACCCCATAACTAAATAAGGAAACACTATATTTAGAACACTATAGTTGGAAATACTATAGTTTCTATTTCTCCTCTTGGAAACTGAAGATGTACATTAGCATATTAAATGCTCTGAGAAGTCCTGCATTAAAAAAAAAATCTGACTCTGCCTCGAAGGGTTTCCCAAATGTATTCTTTGGTGGGATTCCTTTTTTATCCAGTACTCATTAATATTTTCTAGAGCCAATGTTTCAAGGGAAAAACTGAGGGAACATACAGTGGAGAATTTATACACAAAGGAAGAACTCAATGAGTTCTATAAATGGAAAGTCAAAAGGAGAAAGAATGGCAGTTGTGAAGCACATATAAAAATACTGACACGGGGCTTGTGCACGTGGGAACTAGGCTTCCATTCCCTGCCAGGAAACTGCCATAGGGATAAAGAGGCTCCTTGGGTCCTGAACAGAAAAGAAGCAGTATTCCTTGTCTGCATTAGAGTGAAGACTTGGGATGATTAGTGAGTGAGCTTCCAGAAGAACCATCTTCCATCTTCCCCTTTCTTCAACCCCCTATCCACTCCACCACCAAATCCTACTTTCCTTCTCAACATCCCATGCCTCACACGTCTACTGCCCCCAT
The DNA here is from genome assembly GCF_964656455.1 of Halichoerus grypus. NCBI lineage: Eukaryota > Metazoa > Chordata > Mammalia > Carnivora > Phocidae > Halichoerus > Halichoerus grypus. Next base: position 130,826,557 of record NC_135717.1, on the reverse strand, counting down.
CCTAGCTCCAGCTCCCTGGACCACTGAATAGTCTATTCATGGGTTTCCCTACTTCCACTTTTATCCCCCCAGTGTGCTGCCCACACCACAGTACACTGTTTAAAATCTTCCTTGTCAGGAAGAAAGCAGGAAGATCACATAGGCCTGGCATGGCATTTTCCAGCTAACGCATCTCGATTGATTCCCCCACTCATTCTCCTGCTCCAGCAATATGGGTCGTCTCCTGTGTTCTCACGCCTGGATTCTCCTTCCCATCTCTGTTTTGCCTATTCATGCTCCAGATCACTATGCAAAAATTAGTTCCTCCAGGAAGCCTTCCTTGATTTGATCATCTAGGTGCAGTCCACAGTTCAGTGCCAGTCCACAAGCTATCCACAATGAGATAAATGCAAAAATTGAGAAATAAGCATTTAGAAACTTTTCTGGTATTTTAATATTACTATGACATTCAAGCACAAGATCAGTAGACTAATCTTGTTGAAAAGGATAAAGACCAGTCCAAGTGTCAGGACGCCTGGGTGGCTCAGTGCGTTAAGCATCTGCCTTCAGCTCAGGTCATGATCCCGGGGTCCTGGGGTCGACACCTAGCTTCACGAGACCAGGCACCAGGCATGTTGCCGCTCAGTGTCCTTGCCTAACACAGTATCTGGCACAGAGCTGATACTCAATAAATGTGTCTAATTGATAAAGGGAAAGGGTGAGCCTTATTGATTTTAACTGTATCACCTCAACACCAATCTCTGTACTTCCTGAATCACCTACGGCTTATATATGAAGATGGGAGAGCGGCAGGCGGGTATTGAGAGGGAGATGAGAGAGTAATTATTCTAGTTCATGAACTCAGCCACACCGTTCCGTCGTGTTTCAATGGCATGATGAACATAAAATGCAAAGTGGACAGTGTTGTTTTAATGAGTACAAAAGAACATTTTATCTTGGGTAACTCAGATCTGGAACTTCCTCCTGTCACACATCACAGGTGTTTTGTTTGATATTTATATGTCACTCTAATTAAGTAACATCAGAAAATATTCTTTAAAAAAAAGGAAAAAAAAATATTCTTGCCCTTCCAGGAACAGAGCTGGACACAGGACTGCTTTCTGCGGTGTCCTATTTCCTCATACAGTGCTCCCCTCCGTGCCTTTGGTCCCAGCTGTTTTGCTGATAAAATGGAGAGGAAGAGACCTCGTGAGCTGGTATAACTCTGACAGCTTGACTTGTGGCAGCTGATGGACCTCAGAGCATAATTTCCTCCCTCGTGGGTTATCAGAATCAAACACCCCTGACTAATCAGGATTTCAAAGGATGCAGATACCCAGTTTAATTTAGGAGGATTATTCCAAAACATCTCGGGGTAGGACATTTGGACTTTGGGCCCCCTAACTGTTCCCTCAAACAGGCATCAGAGGCGGCTGGAATCTCGAACTTTTTCCAGGAAAGAGAAGAGATTTCAATATAAAAGAGCAGTGGATGGCGTCAGACACTCTTAGCCCCAACACCAGGAAAGATACCTATTCCACTGGGCTTTTACTTCCTCCTATGTTAAAAAAAGAGGATTTGACCAGATGACCTCTCCAATTTCTTCTCGCTCTGAAATTCTCTGGCTGTAATCTCTAAGGCCTCTTCTTGCTCTAAAATTTGGGAACTGAAAAATTCAAATTCCTCTCGGCCACGAGCATCAAGAACACTAAAGAGCTCTGTGTCTGTTCCCTCGCCTCAATTTGGTATTGAAAGAGGTGGCAAAGGTTATATTTAGACAAAGGACTTCCCATTTGCTACTCACCGAGTTTCAGCTTTCTTCTGAAAACTCTGCAGCACAACCTCATGCCCAGTATTGTGAAAACGAAATTGTTTACAAAATCCCATGACTCAGAGATCTCACGCTAGTTCCATAAATGGAACTGTATATACTAATATTATTCCCCAAAACAGTGTCTCTGGGAAAAGTGTTCTAGGATCAAATACATGTCTGTAATACTCAGTACCTTCTTATTGATGTATCGTCTTGCAGATGAGCAGATTAGAGCATAACATGACCTTCCCTGGAGAAAACCTATTGAACTTTGCTTGCCTTAGCATTTCTCACCATTTAACCACTGAAGTCTGTTTTTTGTCCCTCTGAAACATTTTTAAGATTTTTATTTATTTATTTGAGAGAGAGAGAGAGAGATGGCGAGAGAGCATGAGGCGGGGAGAGGGAGAAGCAGGCTCCCGGCTGATACGGGTCTCGAACCCAGGACCTGGAGATCATGACCTGAGTCGAAGGCAGACGCTCAACCCACTGAGACACCCAGGCGCCGCCCTGCCTTAAAACATTTATTATCATTTTCCAAACTAGGGCTCCACAAAATCTATTTAGGAAATGCTGCTGTAAGCATCACCTTCCACTTGGTGGATGCAGTGGAAGAATCCCACTTCCACTTCCTTCAAAAGGCAGATTCTTCAGCCCCACCCCAGCCTCACTGAATCAGAATCTTTGGAGATGGAGCCCAGAAAGACCAGTTTTCCCAAGCCCTCCCGGCAGTGGCGCACCGGGACTGGTTCAGGAATTTTAGGGATTTGGGAGGCAGTTGGTGCCAGCTTGGCAGACTAAATTTGCCGTGGTGAAAGTATTCACATCATGAAAATTGGCAAATGCTATATAATTCAGGGCTTTTCTCTCTCTCCCAGACCATGGCTTGTGAAACATTTCTCTGCAGGTCGTTGCCTCCAGGTAGGTGATCCTTACGTACAGCACGGTTGCAGAATCAGTACAAGGCAAATATGTGATAGTATTCACCAGGTGTTACGTGTCTAAATTATGTTAAAACTTTAATTGTTAGTTTTTCCATGTTTTTGGATATTTCCAACAAAACGAAACAAAAAATGGTATGCAAAAGAAAGTCTTGTATTTTCTCCTTAAAGTAGGTAGGAACTACCTAGGAATAGAAAGAAGCCAGTAAGCAGAATCTCATAATGAAGAGGAAGTTTTTGCTTTTATAGACTTTGTAAATTGAGGCATGAAATGGACCCTGCTGACAGATATAATTTTATTATGGTCGAGTCTTTTAGTAATCTGGAGGAAGAAAATCTAGAGGTATAAAAATATCCCCAGACTATGGATGGTCACTTTTTCTTCTTAATGTTATAAACTCCTCTTCACCACATTTCAGACTGAAAGGCAATATACCACATACCTGTTGAGAATCTCCCAGAGCTCCTTCGTCCCTGGAGTGCCGTTGGTGGGGGAGTGGCATGGTACATTATTTCTTTCTTAAAAGGGACTCCTCTGACAGATCCAATTACAGTGTCATTTCATGTTTGATAGTAAACACAGAGCCCAGGGTGATCTTTTCTTCCTGTCTCTGGTTCAAGTGTAAGATCCAATGACAGAACCACAAAGTACATTGTGAGCCCGGACGGTTTGAGCTTCTGCTTAACATTTGTCCTTCTATTCCCTCTGAAGGTGGACAACCTCAAGGTGATTGCGGGACTAAATACAGTTTTGCTTGAACAGCTTATCTGTCATAAACACACTCCACTGGGTGTCCTATCCCCAGTCATTAGGACCCTGACCCACCACCAAAAAATATTTAATCATTGTGAATCTAGCAGCTCATTCTGACAGCCAAACACAATGACATTGCCTATCTCTCCTGTAAATGCCAAGTGGTATATGCTTAAAGACAGAAATCTCTCTTCTCCCTGTGCAAGCCTATGACTTCCTGACAGCCCCCAAAATACACCTGAGGCAAAGTGATGACTAGAAAGGAGATGGGGGTGGATCCCATGTTTATTGAACGCTTCACACTTGCCAAGCTCTGCCCAGGCATGTTGTATATTATCTTAAGCAATCTCTACAGCAAACCGAAGAGAGTATTTGCCCGGTCCATTCTTTTCCTGTCCTTTTAAACAAGGGGTCAAATTCAGTGCCTTTGAGGCCAGACAGATAAGTAAGGTAAAATAAATGAAATGAGCAAGGTGCCCTAGTAGACACAACGAAAACTGGTGACTTCTCAGTAGTGAGGAGACAGAGGGGATGGCAGAGACTGCGACGAAATCTGATTTTCATGTCAATACTTTAAATTTTTGAATATAGCCAAGTGATTCAGTTAAAAAACAAACACAGAACTCTGTGGGCTGAACAAAACAAATATAGGGGCTGGATCTGGCCACCATTTTGCATCATCTGCTTTAGGCACGGTCCACCCCATCACCTACTGCTTCCCAGAGACCTAGAGTAACAGCTGAAGGACGAGCTGGTTCTAGGCAGTGGTGCTCAACCCCTCATATTTACAGTCTGTGCCCTAGCTTTGCGTTTTTAGGTAGTTCTGGTTCTGGAGCACTGCTCTGGCTCTGGATCCATCCATTTTGATACACTTCCCTCTCCCCTCTTACCCTTTTGGACAAGGTCTCCTCACTCGTTCTCAGCCTAGGGCTCTTTCTGCCACTGTCGTCATCCCATAGTCAAGTGAGAAACTTCCTAGCCCACCCCTGGCCTTATAGACTCTACCCTTTAAACCTAAAACTGGGTTGGAGTGGAGTGGGAAGGATTTCCTAGAGAAAAATTAGGTAATCCCCATTCACAAATGAGGAATCTGAGGTCTACCTGGGTCAGCTAATTTGGCTAGTAAGTAAAGTGGAGGCAATCTGGACCCAGATTTATTCCTCCCCCAAAATCCTTTCCTCAGAGTCTCCCTTTTCCACTAAGCCGGCTCCGAACTGAACAAGAACCTCTAGGAGACCTGAGATGATACATTTTACCTTGAAATGCTATAGAAATGTTGCTTTCTATTCCACGGTATATTTGTATTTGGGGGGTTTTTTGTTGTTGTTTTTTGAAAGAGAGTGTTCATGTGCGAGCTGGGTGGGGGAGGGGCAGAAGGAGAGGGAGAATCTCAAGCAGACTCCCCACAGAGCAGAGCCTGATGCAGGGCTCGATCTCACAACCCTGAGATCATGACCTGAGCTGAAATCAAGAGTCAGGCGCTAAACCGACTGAGCCACCCAGGTGCCCTTATACGTATTTGTACTTATTTTAACAAAGAATTTGCTATTTTTCCTTCAGGTAAAAATAATGTTTCGGAAATACTTGCTATACCATTATAAGTCTTTTTATTCTCCAGATTCGGAACCACACCTTCAGGGACACATGCACACCTGTCACGTTGGTGACATGGGCATGTCACATCAATGCCATCAGTTCTCCCATCCTCTTCCTCTTCCACTATCTCCCAGGCTCCCCTAACCCAGACTGCTAACAATCACCCCTTGTCAGAAGAGAAACTTCCAACCTGGGGCTCATGAAACTTCTAAAAAAAGCAATCAATAAAATAATTCATTGATTTTTTTTTTTACCTTTAAAAAAACAGTTGAAAACCTCTAAATGTGAATTTGTTTTCATTTGTCTGTTTTTTCAGATCAGATATGTGAGCTGAAGACTCAGTCACTCAAACTGTTTTGTCAGCAGACAATAGGGTGACTGGCCCTAGCCACCATGGCGGGTTTGACCACTCTACAGTTTCACTGTGTGTTTATTTTTTGTCACTTATCTTTTACCCATAATGGACCATTGGTTCAAGAAAAAAAAGCATTGAAATTAAAATCAATGTGGAGCCATAACTTTGAATTATATTGTATTAATTCAGTGAATTTATCACTTCTTTTCATCAGATTTAGAGGTTACATGCATCTGATCAAAATGTTATATATTGCATCAAGATGTTTTTAGTGCTTTTAAAAAAAAAAATCAATGTTAAAAAAATGCAGCAACTTTTATACCCAATTTGGCTTTAAATTTAATGGGAATAGAGACCTTGTATACTGAAATATGCTATTTGCAGAAATGTGCTTTAAAATAACAGCCTGACACTTTCTGTCCTATCAAATACTTAAGGTGAGAAAATAAATTCTTTTAAAAATTTACCAGTTAATTTTTATGGCTCAAATGTTAAGAATGCGAGCATCAGATTTTGAAAAAGAATTTCACCTATTTTCATGTCATAATTTTAAATTTCAATCTATATTTTTAAAAAAATGTTTACTCCTCAAACAAAACACATCACTTTAAAATATATTTTTAACATATTATATTTTTATTTAAAGAAAACTAGGGGTTCCTAGGTAGCTCAGTTGGCTGAGCATCTGACTCTTGATTTCAGTTCAGGTCATGATCTTAGAGTCCTAGGATTGAGCCCCGAGTCGGGCACCAAGCTCAGCAGGGAGTCTGCTTGAGGATCCTCACTCTCCCTCTGTCCCTCCCCCCACTTGTGCGCACATGCTCTCTCTCTCAAATAAATAAATAAATCTTCAAAAAAACAAAATTTAATAGCTTTTATCACTTCTTATTTATGGAATTAGAAAAATAAAACTTATCTTTACATAGTTGGGCATTATGACATTTAAAATTAACTTCAAAAATATAATATTTAAGATGATTTTCTTTCAGAAAATTACTTTTTATCATATGCTACACAGAGAACTTTTTTAAAGGAAGTGTTTAAGGTTTTGAATTAATTTGAAAATGGTCTGGAACTTGGAAACATTTTGCTAATTCTGCTTTCATGTAAATTCATGTCACATGAAGCATATGTTCTTTAAAAGCTTGCTATATTGGAATAAGAACCCAAAGAAATGATTCCCAGATGGAAGAGTGTCCAACCCATAATAGGGAAATATTTTAGACGATGAAACCCTTTTGTCAAAGTCTTTTAATCTAACTAGGTAAATATCTACTTGCCAAGCTATATAGGTTATTACATTTTTTAGGATGTTAACCAAAGTTTCACTGAAGTACCCATATTATAGATATAGGATCCCATATTATAGATATAGGATGTTGACACACTGTAAGTGTAGAGAATTTATAAAGGAAATATTTAAAACCAACTTAAAGGAAATATAAAAACTGTATATAAAAAGTTTAGCTGCTCAGCCAGATTAAAGATATGCAAAGATGGGGCGCCTGGGTGGCTCAGTCGTTATGCGTCTGCCTTCAGCTCAGGTCATGATCCCAGGGTCCTGGGATTGAGCCCTGCAGCAGGCTCCCTGCTCGGCAGGAAGCCTACTTCTCCGTCTCCCACTCCCCCTGCTTGTGTTCCCTCTCTCGCTGTGTCTCTCTCTGTCAAATAAATAAATAAAATCTTAAAAAAATGAAAAATAAAAAAAAATAAAGATATGCAAAGGTGAAAGACTTATGAAGAAGTTTTCCTCTAGAGAGCTATTGATATACTGTGAGTCCCTTCCCCCTCCTCTACCCACAAGACTTTGCCTTAAGCCTGAAGAAGTCTGGGAACAGGTCACCTGTTCTTCCACAGTGAAAGGCAAGGGATGTATGAGTGTTTCCCTCAGACAGATGTGGGCCATGGGAGAAAGCCCAAGTTGGGTCAGCAATAGGACTTCCCAGAGTGCTGGAAGAAAACTATCCACAAGAAGCTGGAGCAGAAAATTGGATGTCCACTGGTTCTAGAAGGAGTTGACAATGACTACCCAGACTCTAGACAAGGCGGTCAGCAAACTCGTTTTGGAAAGGGTCAGACAGTAAATAACGTAGGCTTTGGGGGCTGTATGATATGTGTCATGACCACTCAACTCTCTGTTTGTAGCCTGAGAACAGCTATCAACAAGCCGTAAACAAATCTGTAGGGCTCTGTTCCTCTAAAACTTTGTTAACAAAAGCAGGTAGCGTGCTGGATGTGGCCCACAGCTGTACTTCCCCAGCTGTGCTCTGGACATATCAGCCTGGCACAAAGGAAGAAGAGGAGAGCAGAGCAGAGCCCGGCTGTGGAAAGGCCCAGAAAGGTCCAAGCTGCTCTAGCATCCTGCCACACCTGCCGAAGGCAATGCCAGCTTATGCAACCACTGTGCCACTTGAGAACCTTCCTCACGCCCCACTTGTCCTCCTTTCCTCCTCCTGCCTCCTACCCTAGAGAAGTTAGAAACTGGCTGGCAAGCTGGGGAGGGAGACAAGGAAAAGCCAGAGGAAGAGAAGTAAAGAAGCAGTAGCAGCCACCCTGCGCCCCCCACCCTCCCCCCCAGCAAGCTGCCAGCCTGAGGAAGACACAGCTGCTGAAGAAGAGAATATTTGAATCAATCCAATGCAGAGACCTTGGGCCGAACACACTTCATTTCTGAACTCAGAATGCATTTCCTACTCAAAATGACAATAGACCTGTTTACCTAAGAGTCGGAAGAGTCATGGGGTTGAGAAAGGAAAATAAGTTACATGTTGACTAAATCACACTTGCTTTTTCAAACTACTAGTGACGTACACAATCACAGAGTCAAGCATTTTCTTAGCCGAAGACCACCGCCCCCCTCCCCCGATTATGGAGAAACAAGTGGTGATATCATCCACCTCAATTGCTTTTTTGCAAACTCTTGACACAAGGAGCTCACCAAGAAGTCCACTCAGCAGTGTGAACATTCTGGACTCATTGTCATATCCAGTTCCTCCAGTTGTCCAAAACAGATATTTGATTATAGAAGATAATTGGGGATTCTTTTGTCCTTCAATAAATATCATGACTAATTTATGTCTTCCTTCAAGTAATGCATGCACATCCACTTGGATACTTTTAGTTCTCCAACAGGGTTACGTTTCTAAGGGCTCTCCTGCCTTCCCAAGGGCCGCTGGAAAGCGTATTTGTGGCCTGCAATTCAGAGCAAATGGCTCATTATAGGGGGTGCTCATCAGTTCGTTAGTGGCTCTCCAAGTGCTGCCTGCGGAATGCCAGCCCAACCAGCAAGTTTTCGGACTCTACACTGAATGGGGCCCCTGGAGCATTTGCAGGGATCAGTGGAAAGCTTGAGTCCTTCTCATCTCTTAGACTAGCAAAGACAACAGTACGAGAATCTATCTGACGTTTGTGAAAGATATAGAAGAAAGTTTGGTTTGCTTTGTTTTCCATATTCTGAGCTAAAAAGGTTTTTAAAACAAATGGCATCATCTTCTATTGATCTCAGTGCCTCTGTGCTAAGAATGTTATAACACAAGGTTATCTAACTCCTACTTCGTCCATGCTTTCTGAAATGTGTAACTCCTCTTTGTTGTCTCCAACTACTACCACACAGACAAACTTTTCTTGATAATGATGTACTTCTATTACGGCATTTTCCAGTGTTTTGCTTTATACTTGACCACAGTGGAGTTCTCTTCTTAACCTGTTAACTGCTACGAGGGAGAATGGATATGTGTCTATCTCCTAATTTGTACAGTTCTTAGTGTGGTGTAATATGTGTCATATTTACTTGGATAATTTTTCTTCTTTTAAAATTCCATCACATCCTCCCAAAAAAAGGTGATGGGAAAAGAGAGAAAGAGAGAGAGAGGAGGAAGTTGATGGTTATATGAATCTTGGTTGACTGCCAACTCCAATGATCATTTTATTTTGGAGAACTTTTTATATATGCAATAGCAATTATTTATCTGAAGTTAGTAGTGAATTGGGTCTACACCTCCTTTTTTGCTTTCTTTTTTCAGCAACTCATTGTCATCAAGAACAAGAGACTCTCTTAATCAAAGTTGAACTTTTGTCTTCAAAAGGATGGATTATGTGGAAGACTGTCAGAGTGCTATTTTCAGGTTTGAGTTATAATTACCATTTTTAATGAAAAGAAAATTAGGTAAGTATTCAGATTCCCACACTATTCAACATGTCTGTTCTCATTTTCGTTCAACAAATACTTAGGGAGAGTCCACCATGTTTGAGAAAATGTCCTAGGCCCTGGGATATGACAGAGAAAGAGACAAGGCCAAGAACATTATCAGAGGGCAATCAATGTCATGCAAGGATGTAAAGTAGGAGGATATAAGACAGTGAACTCGTAGTCAACTTAGATTGGGTGGTCTAGGAAAGGCCTCTCTGTGAAGGTAAATTAAAGTTGATCAGGGTGATGAGAAACAGTCAGTCATGCAAAGATCAAGGAAAAGCAAACACATTCCAGAGAAAAGTGCTAATGCAAAGCACCTACAGTAGGAACCAATTCCAGGGAGCCAAAAGAAGCTTAGTGTGGCTGGAGAGTTGTTGCAGATATGAAGATGCTAAGAGTTGAGCCAGGGAAGGAGGGAGGGCTCGTGAAATGAGGGCTTCCCAAGAAGGGATAAAGATTGGATTTTTTCTAAGTTTTAGAAGAAGTCAGACAAGGAGGGCATTTAAGTCAGGAGAATAACATAACCATAATCTGATCTAAGTGTTTTAATATTGTGTCTGGCTGCAATAGGAATAATGGATTATAAGAAGATAAGAATAGAAAATTAAGGGGTGTCCAGGTTGCTCAGTCAGTTAAGCATCTGACTCTTGATCGCAGCTGAGGTCTTGATCTCAGGGTCGTGAGTTCAGGCCCTGCATTGGGCTCCATGCTGGGCATGGAGTCTACTTAAATAAAAAAAAAAAGTTTTTTTTAAAGAATAGGAAATTAACATGGAAACTGTTATAGTCCTCCAGGTAAGAGATGATGGTGTCTTGGATTGGGGTGGTAGTAAAGATGTAGAAAAGTGGAAGAATGCAGGGGTGATTTTGAAGTAGAGTTGGTAAGCCTTACTGAAGGATAAATGTTGGAATAAAGGCAATAGAGGAAACAAGAATAATGCCTAGATTTTTGTCTTGTATAACTGGGTGGTGTGGTGGTGCCACTTACTGAAATGCGGTCTAAGGAATAGGAGCAGAGTGGGGGGGTCAGCGGAGAATAAAAGTCATTGTAGTGGTGTTAGGTTTAAAATAACATCTGGAAATCCCAATGGAGATGTCAGGCACATGGATTTGGGGAAGTCCATGCTGAAAGTCAGTATTTAGGGGTTATCAATATAGAAAAGATATTTGGTGCCATGAGGATAGTTGAAGTCACCAAATGAAGACCAGAAAGAAAAGTGAAGAAGAAATCCAGGGTCCAAGGCTCTGGGATAGTCCTTTATTTAGAATAAGAAGAAAGAAGATCCATCAAAGGAGCCTGCAGAAAGGCAGCCAGCAAAGTAAGAGAAAAACCAAGCACGGGTGGTGTCACAAATGCCAGAAGAAGAAAGTGTTCTATAACGAGAGGAGTAGCTGATGGTACCTAAAGCTGTGGAGATGTCACGTGAGGTAAGGGAAGGAGTATGACCATCATAGTCAGCAGGTAGTACCGAAGGCATTGGTGAGCCATCAAGAACAGTCTTAATGGAGAGGTCAGGTCAGAAGCTCAGTGAGATGGGGATGACGGGCATAACTACAGAAAAGTCACGTAGGACATTTCACTGAAACAAGAAACAGAGTAATAAGGAAGTCATCGATGATAATTTTTTTTCCCCAACAAATCTTTATTGGCCAAGTGCTAAGTGTAAGACACTGTGCTAAGTACTGCTGGAGCACAGAAATATAAATACCATATAATGCATGTTTTAAAAAGTCTCACAGTAGGGCGCCTGGGTGGCTCAGTTGGTTGGGCAACTGCCTTCGGCTCAGGTCATGGTCCTGGGGTCCTGGGATCGAGTCCCACATCAGGCTTCCTTTGCTCTGCGGGGAGCCTGCTTCTCTCTTTGCCTCTGCCTGCCACTCCCCCTGCTTGTGCTTTCTCTCTCTGTCAAATAAAGAAATAAAATCTTAAAAAATAAAATAAAATAAAATAAAAAAATAAAAAAATAAAAAGTCTCACAGTAGATGGTAGAGCATCGGGTGAGTATTAGTAGTCACCTATATTTGTTATCGATAGCCATAATAATGCTACATAACCAACTGCCCCCAAACTCAAACGTGACAAGCATTTTTTCTTGTTCATAAACCAGCTGAAGGGTTCTGCTGATCCACGCCTGACTCAGTTAGTCTGGGCTGGGCTTGTTCACATATCTATGCTCGGGGCCCTTCTAGTGCCAGGAACTTTGTGAGTGGGAGAGTCACATAACCATGAGGCTGACCTTGACCACTAGTTCGGATGAAGACCACCTGCCAAAGACGAGAATGAGACCAGCATCCAAAGAGGAACTGAAACAATTATTGAAGAGTCTCAACAATACCACTGAGCCTGAATCCAATCATGCCTGATGTCTTCCATCCTGAACGTCCTAGTAATGTAAACCCCAAACTTCCCCTTTATGTTGAATAAAATCTGCATTGGGCTCGGTTGCTTGCAACCCAAAGAGTTCTGACTAATACATCCAAGTTCAAATTTTTGGAACTTATATATTGAAAATAATCTGCCCTCAGCTCGGTTGCTTGCAACCCAAAGAGTTCTGACTAATACATCCAAGTTCAAATTTTTGGAACCTATATATATATATATATATATCCACTGATGATTTAATCAAAGAGATATATATTTTTTTAAGGGGGATTTAGAAAGATTCATTCTCATAGACTGGTTGGGAGAGATAAGAACCTGCTGAAAGGAACTCGAGCTGGCAGGAATTTCATAATTTAGTTCCTGAGGATAAAAAGGAGAATCCCATTTCCCTGGCCACCAGTTGATACTTAGTTGGTACACACCAGTATGTACCATGCCCGGTTGTTTAATGCCACAGTCTGTTCTGATAAGGAACATCCACATTTTCTGATTGTTGAGTATCTTATCACCCCTGCCCATCCCCATGCTGCAGTATATTTTCAATAAAGTGAAAGTGCTTCAAAACATTTTAGAATTCTGTTTTCTGTCTGCCTGTGATGTGTGACCTCAATTATTTCTATCTTGGATATCAAGATGCAGCAGAAATAAATTTGCCTGCAGCCTGGATGAACTGGCTCCCCACAAGAGGGACTGACTTCACTTGCTCTTCTCCTTGGACCAAGTTGTGCTGAAATAATCAGAACAGACCTAGGCAGAATGCAAATGGCAGTAACATCCAGACTATCAAAGATACTGACAGGAGGCTGGCCCCTGGCCATAAGGTGCCAGAGGCAGACAGGCAGGAAGGAAGCCAGGGAGAAATTAGAGGTATGAAAACCTGTAAGAATTATGTTGGCAATGCACAGTGTGCCACTGAGTAAACTTGTATTACCCACAAAATCCAGAGGGTCAGGGCTTGTGGAATGCACCCAAAAAGATGGCTGCTCCCTACCTCAAACACTCACCCCACCCACTACTGCTCAAAATTCTGCCGCACAAACTTGATTCTTTGGTCTAAGGAAAGAATCAAGCAAATGGGCAGTGATTGAAACTTTATTTATAATAGCAATCATTCGAAAACAATCTCCACATCCAGAGCTTCCTCTGACTGGCCGAATAAATTATGATGCGCCCATACAATGGGATACTCTAATCCCATTAAGCCAAAACTGTGTCACATGCTATTCCTACCTACAAAAGAGTCTGGGGATGAAAATAGTTTTAGTTGAGGATATTACTATTTTGAACAAAATCAGAGTTGTCTTCATCAGAAAGAAAAATGGCTATTCATAAGTGACTTGCTATATCTACCATACAACTTAAATACCCTGAAATATGGGATTGTTTAAGTAATGGTACAGCCGTAGGATGGACTACTCTGCAGCTGTCTGTAGCTATTAGGAAAGATGGAGTAGGAAATTGTATAGTAAATGTGCTGGACATTTTAAATGAAAAAAGCAAGCTGAAGAAATGTAAATAATATGATCATGAATGTGTGTGCATATGCATGCATGTAGATATCTCCTAATACATGCATAAGAAAGTGTTATCATAGCTACTTCTGGAAAATGAGACTGAAAAAAGAGTGTGACATTTACTTCTCACTTAAATCCTTAGTATTTCTTTTTCTTTTTTTTTTTTTTAAAGATTTTATTTATTTATTTGACAGAGAGAGAGACAGCGAGAGAGGGAGCACAAGCAGGGGGAAGTGGGAGAGGGAGAAGCAGGCTTCCCGCGGAGCAGGGAGTCCAATGTGGGACTCGATCCCAGGGCCTGGGATCATGACCTGAGCCAAAGGCAGACGTTTAACAACTGAGCCACCCAGGCGTCACCCCTGCCCCAACATTTTTTTTTAAGATTTATTTCATGAGAGAACACGAGTGTGAGCATGTACAGGGGGAGGGGCAGAGGCAAAGGGAGAGAGAAACTCAAGCAAATTCTACACTGAGTGAGGAGTCCGAGGCAGGGCTCGATCTTACCACTCTGAGATCAGACCTAAGCAGAAACCCAGAATCAGAGGCTTAATCAACTGCACCACCCAGGTGCCCCTAAATCCATACTATTTGTTTTGCAATTGGAATCATAACATTTCTTAGTATGAAAATACTCAGTTCTAATCTGGTAATTTGCTTCCAGATAGGTCTAAATACAACAACATTCTGGGCAAATCTGCCTCAATCCTGTGCCCTGAGATCATCAGCAAAAAGTGTGTTTACCATGATTCCAGTTCAGCAAAGAAGGCTCATCAAAAGAAGGAAGCATACACCCACCTGAGAGATTCTATCTCAGAGAGAAGCCCACCCAAAGTTTGGAGAGCAGGATATCCATTCCTCTCCATGTTACTTTTTTCTCTAAGGTAAGGAATATATGCCTGTTTCTAAATTCACTTTGATGATCTGATTTATTTTGCATCACCCTAATGAAAGCCCTTCTGTGTATTAAAGTTAAAATTCTCTATGCAGCCTATAATTCTGATTCTATTGGGCTGGTAGAAAGTTGGTCACCATCCTCCTCCATGTTGTCATTGAAAACTGGAATGCTTCCTGGTGGCTAAAAAAAATAGATATGTATATCCGAGATTCAGAAAACTAAACGATAGCAACTGAGACAAAAGCTTACAATTTCTTTTTGTTTTGTGTTTTATGTTAACAATTTGTGAGAATTTTGCACTCTGCTCCATGATATAGCTATAACTGAGTCACATAAAGATTATCTCCTTCTCCCCCCACACCGATATTTAAATAAATTGATGCCCTGAGAAGAGGCATTGTGTCTTTGCAAAGACCACCCTCAAAACTATATTCCCACAGATTATGCTTCCATATGACCTCACCCCACAGACTTCTCAACTTTTAAGTCAACCATTCCAATTCTCTTAACCCATGGACAGGGGCCCTGTATTCAGTCCTTCACATTTTCCCATCATTTTTCTCTAAAGCCTATTCTATCTCACCAGTATCCTTAAAAACAGGGTGCTCAGTCATTAAGTGTCTGCCTTCGGCTCAGGTCATGATCCCAGGGTCCTGGGATAATTGGGCTCCCTGCTCAGCGGGAAGCCTGCTTCTCCCTCTCCCACTCCCCCTGCTTGTGTTCCCTCTCTCGTTGTGTCTCTCTCTGTCAAATAAATAAATAAAATCTTAAAAACAAACAAACAAACAAAAAAAACATGGTGCTCAAAAATTCACTGCAGCACTCCGATGAGATAGTGTTTGAAAAGGCTTCTATTTATGGCCCTATTTTCTCTCCCCTTATTTGTACACCCCCTACTTATTTGTACCTCTGTACTTCCGGGAACAAAAAGAAAGCACTGAATAATCAAATCAATTAGTATTACTAAGCCTCTCCACTAAAGACTCACGTACCATCACATGGTGCACAATAGGATTGATTAACATGCCAGAGTGAAGATACTGAAAGAATAAACTAGAAAAGTCCCAGGGAATTTTTAATAGAGGACATGAGTTACAGAATAGAAAATCGGTCAGAAATCAGTAATAGAGATAGAAAATCAAGCAAGTATTGCGTAGAGTGAACAACCAAATGGTAAGTTTCTAAGACCCAGCAGCAGGACCAGTCTACCCATCGCTTCGCATAGCCTGAGTGAGAGGGCACCCCAAGAGGTCCGCTTTGTTCACTGACCGATGCTGGACCATCATGCCTGGCCAAATGCTCCACACTCATATTTTCCAGCCCATTCTTTTTTTTTTTTTTAATTATGTAGATTTTATGTGCTTTTTTTTTTAAGATTTTACTTATTTGTTTGACAGACAGAGAGATAGCGAGAGCAGGAACACAAGCAGGGGGAGTGGGAGAGGGAGAAGCAGGCTTCCCGCCAAGCAGGGAGCCTGATGCGGGGCTCGATCCCAGGACCCTGGGATCATGACCCGAGCCGAAGGCAGATGCCTAACGACTGAGCCACCCAGGCGCCCCTTTCCAGCCCATTCTGATGACTCTACCTCGGACATCTCTTTCCAGCTCCTGACCTCCTACTCTGTCCAACACCAGATATTATAGCTTCTCTCATACTAAACTTGGCTCCCTGGAATTGCATTCATCCTTCAATCCACATGTGCTCCAGAGAACACCCAAGCATGGTCCAGCACATTCTCCAGACAAAATCCAGGCTGAAACTAGCCAGCCAGCTGAAGTTGCTGCTGTGATTGTTCCAGGCCCTGAAGAGAACTGAACAGTGGTCTGGCAAAATTTCTAGCACATTTTAAAAGGAAATGCTTTTGTCCATATATACATAGTTGGATTTGAATAATGCATATATGATAGGACTCCACTGATTGTCATTCCAGAACTGGAAATGTATAAAGGATTTGGAGAGAAACTAGGAAAGAATAAGCATTGGATAAATACAGGGTAAAGCATGCTTTGTAGCTTTCATTTGTAGATGGAAATTTTTATTTGGTTACAAAGGAAAAATTTCTGATTCTCAGGCAAAAAAATAAGAAATGATTCAGATTGTGTCTTTACCTGAGAAACCTTTAAATAAGATTTCTTTGCTATCCAGAGGCCAGAGTATACAGTAGATCAGTGGTCCCCAAATCTGCTTGATTAACATGATCAGTAAGGAAGAATTTTAGATGCAGATTTCAGACTTAATGAATCAGAATCTTGAGAGAGAACCAGGAAAGTTATTTATAAATCTAAAAATCTAAATCTAAATCTGTTTCTGGTGATTGTCCAGGTTTGGGAGCCATTGTGAGGATGACATCCTATTGTACCTTCTAGATAAGATCAAACTTTTTGTTCTCTGAGGCTGGTCAGTAGTTATAGGTTTTTGTCTTGCTATATTGAACTTTTTTTTTTTAACACTTTATTTGAGAGAGAGAGGGAGTGAGCAAGAGAGAGAACACCAGCATGGGGGAAGAGGCAGAGAGAGAAGTAGACTCACTGCTGAACGGGGAGCCCAATGAGGAGCTGGAGCCCAATGAGGGGCTCGATCCCAGAACCCCAGGATCATGACCTGAGCCAAAAGCAGACGCTTAACCAACTGACCTACCCAGGTGCCCCACTATATTGAACTTTTAAATAATAATCCCTGCTTTTGTTCAAGACTAATATCACACACTTGGGAGTATATTAGCCCCACTTATAACAATTCTTCCCTCTCTAAGAACTTCCCAATCTATAGGGAGGCACCCAGCAGACTTTTTTATATGATACAGTCAAATCCCCTGGCCTCCGTTTAGTGGAATGGGAATGTTCCAAGCTGAGCAAGTCAGAAGCCCAGCCCCCTAGAAATCCGAAATTGGGAGCAAGAGTGAAAGTCAGTCCGTCAGTGTGGCTAGACCTTGTGAACTTGGAAACTGCTGGCTGCCACCTTCCCCTGGACTGAGATGCAGGAAGAGCTCTTCCCCAAGAAAGAAGACAACAGATGCATAGAAAGATGCAAGAGACCAGCCAGAGTACTCTCTGAATTTCCAACAGGTTTCCAGGCACCATTACAAACCTCCCCAGGCCCTTGATGCCTTCTAGCTCTCGGGTTCCATAAGCCACCCCTCCTTCTTATAATTATTTTTGTCATTTTAAAGCTACGTCAAGATGTAACTTGCAGCAAGTGATCTACCTAACGTGCCTACTTACACTTGATAATGAGTGACATATCCTCCAGGCAAGAGAGGTTCCATGTTCCTCCCCACCACGGTGACCAAAGTCATTCATTTTCCAAGTATAACAGTTCAGAGGACACATGACAGCTTCCTTTGCATCTGAAGATCTCTATACACTATGTGTCTATGAATATTGGTATGACGGAAAAAATCATCTATGTTCTTTTATTCATATGGAAAAAAAAATGCCCAAACATGGTCTGGGACAAAATCATTTTGTAAGATTATTTACAACCTTCTTCTGGGAAAAAAATTACCATTCCTGAATAAACAATGCTTAAACAATTTTCTGATAAACTTTAATTAGCTTAAGATCTCTTCTGGGAACTTGCTACCCACCCTTTCAGCTGTCTGTCAGGAATCAAATGGTATTTAACCAGACATTGCTTTTTATTGTATCCAGTCAAACAAAGACTAGCTAGCCCATTCTCTTTTCCTATAAAACTTTCTTACCGAAAGAATATCTTGAATTGATCTTTTTGCTTGCAGCAGGTGTGAAATGAAATTTGAAAGCAGCTCATAGCAAAATTGTCCGAAATTTTTAAAAATCATATTCTTGGGTCTTTATAAAGGCCTTTTTTTTAAGTTATTGCTGAAGTTTACATTAGCCAATTGGCTGTGACTTTACTTTAGTCCTCGTTAGACAAGTTTTTTGTTGTTTTGTTCAAAAACATCCCATTCAACATTGATAATGGATTAGAATATCTGGAGCCCTTTCAGAGCTCTTCAAACTCTCACTGCTCTATTACTTGAAAGGCTTCAGTACTGCGCTTAAACATTTTGCCTACCTACAGCTCTCTCACCTTTACCCTTGCTCATCTAGAGTGTGGTTTGGCATCTGATACAACTAATTTGCTCCTCCCAGAAAAACCCTTCCAGATTGTTTTCTCCTTTCTGGCATTACTTAGATCCCGATTGCTGGGCATATTGCAAAACATCACTCTCCTTTTCTTTTGCCAATTAATGTATGTATGTGTTCGTTCATTACTTCAAATCTTCGTTAGTGTCCACAATGTGCAAAATATCCTTTACATTTCCTGTCTTCCAGAAGCTAAGGGAATAGATAATAGAAAAACAAAGCTCCATAATGCAACAAATCCAGACCTCCTCATGTTTCAGGGTGAGGCTGCACTTAATTAGACACGTCAGATGACATCTGAGAAAACTTTTAAATATTGAAAAGAAATGCATAAATGTACCCAAGTCTTTCAAAGAAGCAACTACCAGACCTGACCTTGTACAACCCAAAGCTGCTGTCCTGAGGATCCCGTCCTCCAAACCCTACACCAACTGCTTCCTTTAAGTCTCTTCTCCTATTCCAGCAATTGGGACCTTTCTCTTTCTCTGTCTCAACCCCCTTACCTTAGTCTAACATGGCAAACTGAACCTGTTCTTTCAGAAGTAGCTCCAGGCCCTTTCTAGCCAGTGAAGGTTTTTTGAGCATCTATAGCTTTATTATCTTAAGGAGCACAAGTCCAGGCCTGGAAGCGGTTCCACCAACCAAATGGCCTCCGTCTTTACTTGTGGCTCCAGGAGAGTCAGCAAGACCGTCTATACTCACATAACAATAACTCTGCCTCCAGTAGAGCTGTGATGTGATACAACATGGGATAAGGGCCATGTACAAGTTCAAAGGCGACAAAGGCATCTAGAGGAGTGCAAGCTTGTTTCTGTTTGTGAGAATTAGCCAAGCTTCATGGGCCAAGGGCTGCAAATCAACTCAAAGTTGAGACATGAGTCATCCAGACCACATCAAGCCTGATGACCACGTCGATATAAGACAGGAACTTGCCACACCAGGCCTCCCTTCCTGACCCTCTGCAGCCTGGCCAAAGCCATTCTGTCTGCATTTCTGTCCCGAAAGCTCAAGTCATTTGCTGAGACTCGGCCAGGGTGGTCATGGGCCAGCCACAATGGCACTGCACAAAGCATAGAAGAGATTCTGCTGATAGAACAAACCTACCGGTGCAGAAAGGAGTTAACACAGCAGGCCTGAGAATGCCTCCCTCTAGAAAGGGCTGCTAGCAAGGTTGTCCTTTGACATGGGAACTTGGATTTCAGGACAATTCCCACCATTCCCAGAACTGGTAAGAATGGCTTACTGTGCTCAACTGTGCAAACCATGTGACTTATGCTGAACACCTGCTTTCTTTCTGGGAGTCTGGAATTGTAGTGTATGCTAGGGAAAGTATGCCTATGTGACCAGTCTCCAACAAAACCCTTGGACACTGAGTCTCTAATGAGTGTTGCTGGTCACAACCCATTGCTGGAGAAATCAAGTATATCCTGTGCAATTCTACTGGGAGAGGACTCTTGGAAATGTGTGCCTGGTTTCCCCCAGACTTCACCCTATGCACCATTTCTCTTTGCCAATATTGCGTTGACTCCTTTTGCTGTGATAATCTATAGCCAAGCAAATCACAGAATCTAAGCATGGTTTGAAGACTCCTGACAACATGACCCCTCCTACTTACGCAGTCTCATCTCATTACACTCCTACCCTTGCTCACTCTGCTCCTCTCTATTCCTCAAACAATCCGAGTTCTCTCCTGCCCCAGCGCCTTTGTATGTACTACCTCATCTGCCTGGAATGTTTTTCCCTATAACTTCTTATGGCTTATCCTTCAGGTCTCAGCTTCTGTGTAGCCTCCTCAGAACCTTCCCTGACCACCACCAACTTGAGTTATTACTTCTCACAGCACCTGTTTATTTACTGTCTACCAATCTAACCTATAATTGTCTTTTTTATTTACCTAAATACAATTAGACTGCAGTGCCATAGGGCATGGGACTTACCTATCTTGTCCACACTATATTCTTAACATTTTTGACACAAAAAGAATTCAATCTGTATCTGTTGATAGATTAAATAAATAGACCCCTGCATTCAGATCAAAACATCCAAGGGGGTAGGAGAGGACTCTTAGAAATCCATTCCAGCATCTTCCATCCTATTAGAAGTCCATTTTACATACACTGGAAGTCCTTTTCAAAAAGAAAAGAAAAGAAAACATTGCTGTTCTCTGTGGGGACATGTCCTTTCAGGGCTGATTTTAGCACTTCTCCTGAAACACCGCAAACATTTTAGTCCCTGTTCAAACAGCTGGCTGGAATGGACCTGAACTCATGTTTCACTGTGAGACTCAGGAATTAGTAATCATCCTCTTGCTATTGGTGAGAACTCAGATTCCGGCAAGGCACTGCTCCGTCAACGTATTTCAAAACGCTTACTCCCTAGTGACCTTCTCCTCTTTGCATATATTTACAAGAGTTATAAAACAAATGCCAAATGCTGAGCAATAAAAGAAAAAAAACTTTCCGCTTAGATTTCGAAAGTCAGTGGCTCTACAAAAACACAAAAGAGTACCGCCAAAATATGAAACAAAGAGAAGTATGAACAACTTCCCTAATGACTTCCTCTCTTCCAGGAGCTCTTGGATCATTCAAAGGACCTGGCCCTATCTTCTGAAAACTGTCATTCTTCTTTCAAGTGAAAAAAAAGCAGAGGTCAAAGACCAGGGCCCCTCTAAAATGCACTGCTATTTAAGGACTCCTTCATGGTCAAAGCCAGAAGACTTCAATGAAGTACTATGGCTCATTGGGCTATCTAGGATCAGACTTTAAATTTGCAAAGATAGGGGTATGTGTTAGGTATAGAAGGAGACCTGCTCGTGCATTACACTTGGCTGTCAGAGACAAGATGCAATGTCCTTTGTCTTTGGCATGTACGTCTTTGGTCTTGACCTGAACCCTGCAATCCTTTCAAAGTCATACCTCCTACCACTTTCCAACATATACCTTAAGCTCCCATCATATTGAAATTTTCACAGTTCCTCATATAGGCCAAGCTCTTTTACACTTCTGGGTCTTTGTACATAGCCTTTCTCTATGTATTTCTCCTTCCTTTTCTACCATGAGGAAAACTCCTCCAAATTTCCCAGTTAGTGGCTCCCTCCTCTGTGTTCCTATTGCCCTTTGGGGAAACCTTGATTATAGCACTTGGGATATTATATTTTAAATCTGTGTGTGTGTGTGTGTGTGTATTTCTCCCCTGCAGCCAGGCTGTGAATTTGTGGGGGCAGCCAACTTACTCATCTTTGTATCTTTACAGTTTGGTAGCTTCATAAGTGCTGATTAACTAGCTGAAGAATCAGAATTGAGACTTCAGGCATTTGACTCCAAGTACTAACCTCTGGACTGTTAAGATAAAGAAAACTGAATGTAATATGTTGTAATGTGGTAGAGATTTCCAATTACAGCATTCTAAAAGGTTTGATAGAAAAAATTTAAAGGACTTTTATATACCAAAAGAAGCATCAACTATGTCCTGTCTTCCTTTAAATACAGACAAGTTGCATATCAAAATTTTCTTCCCTTTAAGGGTATTAGAGCCTATACGCTATAAATGTTGTTTATGTTTTATAGAGTATAGAACCCTCTGGAGCCCAACCCCCACCCCACCTCATCCAGGCCGTGTGTTCAGGAAGGTCTTTACACACCAAGGGAATGTTAATGCCCAAGCTTTATGGAAGATTGGCTGTAGAAAAATTAACTGATGAAGCCCAGGACCATAGGAAGAGAATTATGATATGTGTGGCTGTTTATCTCCAAGAAGATTTACTATCTCACCTGAAGAGACATGCTGCTGTGTGACAGGAATTTATTTACAGTTCAAGCCTGACCTTTTTCCATGTTAAGGGATATTGCTTCACTGGGTAGCTTGGGGATTTATTGTCCCTGTTTAGCAGCAGTGACATTTCCTAACTACTGGCTGCAGAAGCCCTTCTAAGCTCAAGCACGGAAAATCCTGACCCTCATGTCCCACCTCTACCTAGGGGCACATTTCTTGGGGCAAAGTATTAATAGGTTTAAAGGACAAAGTTTCTTGGAAGAGAATGAGAGCACAGGGGACAGCGTGATGCCTTGCCACCTCCCATAGAAATCAAGACAAATAAGTTCAAGTAGACGTGGCACCGACCCTAGGAGCCCAGCAGGGTGAGAAGACGGGGCAGATGCAAGGATATGAAACTGCAGGGAAATGAGATAGGACCCCCTTTCCCCTCTCTCCATCTCCTTTGGCATCCTTCTGCTCCATATCTAGGTCACAGCCGCACAGTTTTCCAAACCAGAGAAGCAGTCCTCAAAACTGGCTTCCACTCCAATGGCACGCGATCTTTATACATACATTGAATAAACTGCCAAGCAGCTCTGTGTATCCTAGGTATATTTCAAATTTCCTTTTGCTAAATCCTCATTTTTCTTTTTTTCCCCTCCACTCTCACCATTTCTATAAGCTCTGGGGTTTTTAAAATATTTTTAAAATATCTCCAAGGAAAGTCAAAATAAAAAAAAAAATCTCTCAGACTAAGAAAACACAATGTATTGGTAATTGTGATGAATAAAACCAATGTTCCCAATTAAATTAGATAGTGAACTTGATTCAAGATAAGGACACTTTTAAATGAGAGAACTGTTTATATGCACCAAATTTAATGAGTCACTTCAAGTATAGCCTGTTTGACTTCATTAGATTCACAGAGATAAATATCATATGCAGCAATTAGCCAAGAGAATGTCGATTTAACTATCAAATTGCCTTTCCCCCTCTGTAGTGTGTACCGTTAATCACAGTCATATATACAATTTTAAGACACAAATGGACACGAATTACTGTGTTCTTCTGAAGGCATTTCTTTTTAAAATTCCATGCATTTTTTATTCATGTTACAAGTTATTTCTACTGCTTCAAAGTATGGAATGAAAAGACTAGAAAGAGATCTAGTTATCATCTTGGACAGGTTTTTCCAACCCATTTTTTAAGCAGAGAAACTTTATCCCCCCCCAAAAGAGGCCCAACAAATAAAAAAAGAAGACTAGTTTCTCATCAGGAAGTCTTGGAGACCCATTTTCTCTCTCTCTCTTTTTTAAGATTTTATTTATTTATTTATTTACTGAGAGACAGAGAGAAAGAGAGCAGAGAGGTAGGGGCAGAAGGAGAGGGAGAGAAAGAATCTCAAGCAGACTCCAAGCTGAGTGCAGAACCCGACGTGGGGCTCCATCCCACAGCCCTGAGATCATGACCTGAGCGGAAATCAAGTGTCAGATGCTTAACCAACTGAGCCACCCAGGTGCCCCTGGAAACCCATTTCTTTGGGGTCTCATCCCCTCCTTGCTGTTGGCCTGGCCCCCAACCCAAGATCTCCTAGGGTATCAATATAGGCTGTAGAAGTGCTAAACCCTGACTCAGGACAGTCTGAAAGCAGATAATCTGGGGGAAAAGTTCTCATTTTATAGTCAAGAAAAATGAATCCAAGACAGGTTAAAATACTTTATTAAACCCACAAAATCAGCTGGTTGCTAACCTGAACCTAGAACCCAGGTATCTATGACACCAAACGAATTCCCATCAATATCCACATCTCTTTTGGAGCAGACTGCTGGAAAACAAGCCTTTTACATCTGGGTAGAGAAGATGTAATTCGCTGCTGCCTTCATTGCCCAAGATAGAAGTCATTTTTTATTACATAATTTGATATAGCAGTTAATGAACATCTATCAAGCCACAATCATGGAGTTTCTTCTGTTAAAAATAGAACTGCTGTATCATTCACAACAGCCAAGGTATGGAAACAACCTAAGTGTCCATCAGCAAATGAATGGACAAAGAAGATGTGCTTTATGTACATACATACATCTATACACAGTGGAGGATTATTCAGCCATGAGAAGGAAGGAAATCCTGCCGGTTGTGACAATGTGAATGGACTTTGAGGACATTATGAAATAAGCCAGAGAAAGGCAAATACTGCAGTGGTATCACTTATATGTGTAATCCTTTAAAAAAAAAAAAATCAAACCCATAGAAACAGAGCAGAAAAGTGCCAGGGACTAGAGGTTGGGGGAAAAAAGGAGACGTTGGTCAAAGGGTACCAACTTTCAGCTTAAGATAAATAAGGTCTAAGGATCTAATGCAAAACATGGTGACTATAGTTGATAACACTGTATGGTATAACTAAAGTTTGCTGAGAGAACTTAAATATTCTCACCAAAAATAGATAGATAGATGATAGATAGATAGATAGATAGATGATGGATGTATTAATTAACTAGATGGGGGAATCTTATTGCAATGCATAAGTTTTCTATTAAATCATTATGATGTACATTTTAAATATCTTACAATTTTACATGTGAATTAAATCTCAATAAAGCTGAAATTTAAAAAAAATTAAGTGTATTCCACGTAATCTATAGCCATGTATCTCCACCAAGTACATTTTAGTTGTCAAATTTGTAATATGAACAACTAATGCTTAAAAAGCATTTGAAAAATATAAAATACTGCATAATTTAGACATAAGAAGATGAAGCTATTTCCTAAATAGCGAGAACATGAATCCATAAGTCTTGTTGCCTAAACGCCGCATACCTGTCTCCGGACAATGGAGATGCAAGGTCACAAGTAAGAGAGGACAGCCAGTGACACAGGGGAGCAAACATGGTCCAGAAACAAAGTGGCCTGTTCAGACATTCAGATGTTCAGAGTGGCTGCTGGCTGTATGTTCCTTGTTTGTTTTCTACAGTAAGCTTATTTTTCTCACCATTTACATCAACCCTAAATTTAAGGTAACTATTTCCTGTTACTGTTCATTTTACTTTGTTTATCCTGGGAAAAGAGAGAAAAGGAGATAAGGTATTCCCAGTAGAGTATAAAGTGATCCAAGCTAATTAAATGCAGTAAGAGCCAAGTGATGGATTAGCCTTTCATCCCATTAGCCCACATGCATAAACCAAAGTCATAAACATTTAGTAAGTTCTTTGTCATTTATTTTAATGCTTTTTAAATGTGCTAAGGAGAAAAAATTTATGATGTGTTCCTCCAGCATTCTGGTTATGAAGGTTCTATTTATCAATAACTAATTTATTTCTATAATGGAATACCAGTTTACCAAGAATGCTTCACAGAATAAATATATGGAATTAATGCCTAAGTCTCTAATTATTGAAAAATATAGGTAAGGATATAAGTATTTACTGAAGAAAGTATATGTACTGAATGTGCAAAAAGCAATGTAAGAAGGAAAAATGTTTTGGGTATTTTCAGGGAAAGAAGGATTTAAAAAACCACATGGGTAAGACAAATACCTTATGATCTTACTTATATGTGGAATCTTCAAAACAAAACAGAACAAGAAAACCAAGCTCATAGATGCAGAGAACAGATTGGTGGTTGCCAAAGGCAGGGGATGGAGGTGGGAAAAATGGGTGAAAGGACTCAAAAGGTACAAACTTCCAGTTATAAAATAAGTCATAGGGATATAATGTACAGCATGGTAACTAGAGTTACAGTGTATTGCATTATGTGAAAGTTACTAAGAGAGCAGAACCCAGAAGTTCTCATTACAAGAAAAAAACTCTGCAACTATGTATGGTGACAGATAATAACTAGCCTTACTGTAGTGATCATTTTGCAAGATATACAAATATCAAATATCACACTGTACACCTGAAACTAATATAATATGTCAATTACACCTCATTAAAAAAAATAATAATACAATTTAAAAAGTTACATGGTTCAAAATTTTGCCATAAATAGAGCTCCAAAGCTCAGTTTAGCACCCACTTATTAAAAACCTATATTTCAGTCCAAAGAATTTAGCACCACCCCAGCAAGTTGACTGTAACAGGATGTGAAGGATTACCACGATATGTCTATTAGGTAAAAACCATCGCCTCTACACACACTTGCTTGGAGGTTTATCTTAGTAAACCTATTAAGTCAAACGTAGTCACTTAAGTTTAATCCAATAAATGAAAAGTTTCAAGATCACCAGCAATTTGCTAAAATTGATAAATTAACCTGACATTCAATTGTTAAAAATACCTTAACAGAAATAAAAATTGTAAATAATTTTAAGTAATTCACCTGTTTTCCATGTGTACACTGCTTCAGCCTTGTCCCAGCTAAGGTTCACTGGACCTGATGTGATACAACCGGGTTTCTGTGTATAAGGTGCCTGAAACGATGACCATTTTTCTTCTCAATCACAGATGGTGATCCTATAACTGACCACACAATTTCTTTGCTGTAACCACCTAATAATGCAGTTTTATTTCAGTATTTATGGGGCCAGTGCATCCTGACCGAAGGAGAAAATGTAGCAGGGAAAAATACTTGACATGTATTGGGGAATATTAAACGTATGTACCAGTGCAATTCTCAACATTCCTTTATGTTGCAAGGACAACCCACCCCCAGGCAATGTGGAAGACCCCAGGAAGAGCCACTAAGGAAGGCACTCCTTTCTCAAGCTTTTCTAGAATGAATATATGCAAAGCTGCTTATAGAAAGTTATTAAACATTTTAAGCCACAGGCGTAATAGTCAAAGACTGTGTTGGTCTGCCCTCCTTTAAAACCATTCCGTTTGAGTCTTCAAGTATTAAACGCCACAGGAAGAACAGTGGGTACTGTAGGATACAGTCTTCAAACCAAAGAAACAGAATTCTATTGAGGAGACAAGATATGCACATCAAGTGCTACAGCAAGCAGGGATGTGTTAAGTAGAATACAACAAGGGACACAGGTCATGGCTGACAGTATTAGGTAATCTCAGAGAGATTGGACAGTCTGAGAAGACCATCTGAGAAAAGGAGGTTTGGCTGGTCCTTGAAGAAGGGAGTGATATTGGAAAGGTAGAAAAAATAGGGTAGGGCATTCTAGGCTAGAAACCCAGAATAGCAAATCTACAAAGGTGGTGGTGACCAGGTCTCATTCAGGAGCTAACAGGGACATTTTCCTGTAGAGAGGACACCTGTCAGGGTGCTGATGTGGGGTGGGAGAGGGAGGGGCAAGCAGATAATAAAGCGTCTTCATTGCTGCAACGATGAGTTTAAATTTCATTTAGTGGGGCAGCCATGAAAATAAAAATATTAAGTTATGTCAAATATTATACCATTGATGGTTGAAAAATAGACACAGGTACATATTTATCTACATATAAAAATGCCCAGAAAACAATTTGGAATGATACACAAAAAACTATTATCAGTGGTTGCCTCTAGAGTAGCGAGGAGTTGAAATGGATTAAAGAAAAACATTAGCTTTTTATTGTATACATTTCTGTGTTTCATGGTTTTTTGTTTGGGTTTTTTTAATAACAGGTCGTATTAAATATCACTTCTATATATCACTTTCATACATTTAAAACACAGTTTTTCAAGAGTACATTTGTGGTGGTTCGTTCAATTTTTAAAACGAAAATGTAACTATAACCCAAAACTTCACTGATTTTTATGTAAAAGAGGAAAGTAAAATCCGATGTCAACCTGCCGGCATAGTCTTTGCTGATTGGAGCCTCATTCTAGTACTCTTGACATTCTAAACAGAAGTGCTTGCTCAGATGCAAGTGTGTATTACAACAGAAGGACACTTAAGCTTGGTGAGGAGAACAGCAACCTCCAAGAGTCAAGGAGTCGGAATTTCAAACAGAATCTGCGGTTTGCTCTCGGCACAGACTCTTGCTTCCGAGGCTCACCCATGGTGCACCTGCTCCGGAACGCAAGTTTCGGGATGTCCGTTAGGTGACATGTATTGAGTCAGCTAGGTAGGTATTATTTCCACAGACGAGAAAACAGATGCCTGGACAGGTTATATAATGTGGCCCAAATTACGCGAGCAAAAGTGGTGTGCCCACCTCATTGGATTCCTGAGCCTGGGTTCTTAGATTCTACCTCGTACCGCCAGGCCCAGCTCCCCATCACAGCCACCCGCATGACCATTCGGCACCTCTCCAAACTTCAGATTTCTCAGCTATTAGCTAAGCATGAAATGAGATCAGATGTTAAAGAACTTAGCATTACTGCTGGCACATATTAAATGCTCAACAAATTGTAGCTGCTATTATTATTCTATAGCGATATAATAATAATGCCAATCCAAAGACTTCCTTTTTCTGATTTTACCACAAGTTTCGGAAGAAAGGCCTTGAGGGTGCCTCCCATTTGCAGTGGTTTCTGTGCCACATGGGCAAGCTTGGAGCACATCATTCTGGTAAAGCTGGTGTTGAAGCAGAGCTGCAAGAAGGGCAAACATTGAAATGCAGACTTCTCTTTCTGATTCATGCCGCAGAGGTTCTGCCGTCTTACAAGCAAGGAGAAGACCTGCAAACTGTAATCTCTGCAATATCTACCTTCATACACATCTGCACTTTTCTCCTGGTGCCCCCTCAGATCTCAAGAGGGAGCCATATGGGGGTGCCTGGGGGGCTCAATCGGTTAAGAGCCTGGTCCGACTCTTGGTTTCCGCTCAGGTCATGATCTCAGCGTCCTGAGATCGAGCCCCCTATCCGGCTGGGGCTCAGCTGGGAGTCTGCTTGAGATTCTCTCCCTCTCCTTCTGCCCCTCCCCCTGCTCGCTGGCATACTCACACCCTCTCTCTCACTCTCATAAATAAATAAATAAAATCTTAAAAAAAAAGATGGGGGGAGCCATATGTCAAACTCCGGTCACTAATCAATCATCATTTTTGGAGGTTGGTTTTTTTTTTAAGTCAATTTAACCCTTGCTCATTAATATATTTTCTGTAATGAAAAAAATATTTTAAAGATTTTATTTATTTAGGGGCGCCTGGGTGGCTTAGTTGGTTAAGCATCTGCCTTCGGCTCAGGTCATGATCTCAGGGTCCTGGGATCGAGCCCCGCCTGAAGCTCCCTGCTCAGTGGGGAGTCTGCTTCTCCTTTTCCTCTGCCCCTCCCCCACCATTCGTGCGCTCTCTCTCTCTCTCTCTCTCTCATATTTATTTATTTATGGTGGGGGAGGGGCAGAAGGAGAGGGAGAAGTAGGCTTCCCACTGAGCAGGGAGCTGGATGCCAGGATCCATCTCAGGACCCCGGATCATGACCTGAGCCGAAGGAAGCCGCTTAACTGATTGAGCCACCCAGGCACCCCTGTAATGAAAATTTAAATTAAGCATTAATTTAGCTGTTTTTGTGAGGGTTTAAAAAAAAAAAAAAAAAAAACAGTTTAAAAATAGAAGAAAAGAAAGTTTAAATGCTGTCGATCTGTCGATGGAACTACCCAGGGAAAATGTGTGGGAGGCGAGCTGCATGGTGTTGGTTAGCAGCTTTTGCATTCTGTCCTTTTCAACCTCACTTTATTTTTTATCATAATTTCCTCTGTCAACTGGCAAGCTTTAAAAAGGATTTTTTTTAAAATACCTGTGGTGACAAGTTGCAAACTAACCTAAAAAAGTCATATTTTTTTATTTTCCTCTCTAGGTGATTCTCTCTCGTGCCTTTCTGAGAAAATGTCATGAATATTTCATCAAACGTGAAAGAGAGGAATTCTATAAATATGAGCATATTTTTATTACATTATTTTGTTATTTTGTTTATTACATTATTTTATTACATTATTTTGTTAAATGTCATGAATATTTCATCAAACGTGAAAGAGAAGAATTCTATAAATATGAGCATATTTTTATTACATTGTTTTGTTTTCAACTGCTATTGAATTCTTTTTAATGGAGCACCTACTATTATTACTCAGGTCCTTCATGACTTTGGTTTTCTCAAGTCCTCTCTCCGCACATCTCCCCCCAAGAAGAACCTTTAGTTTCCCAAAGTACCCACGGCCACATTCACAAGGCTTGGAGGTAAGGAAGAGGCTCATTTGGCCAACAACTGCTGGCTTCCTAGATAGCTCTTTGATGATCCCCCATTCCCATTGTCTCATTAACACTTCAGAGATATTGAGCATTTCTCATTCCTACAACTTACTCTGGGCCTTGGGCAAGTTACTTAACCTCTCTGAGTCTTTCTCCTCATCTGTAGTAAGGGAATAATAATACCTATTTTGTGGGTCATTATGGAGATTAAATATCTGTAAAGTTCTGATTGTACTACCTAGCACAGAGTAAGCCGGTATTTGATGCCCATTATTACAACTATTTGCCTCAAATTTATCTGGCTACTCTACTTAAGTAAATGAAGGAGGTGCTATTATAGTGAAACGGTTAGAAACAAATAACCCTGCTCCATGGCCCTCCAGGTGAACTTGGTCTTTGGGTCAGAATGGCCAGGCTGGCCCGGTGGGAAGTCTCTTCCCAGCCTCTAAGTGCCTGCAGGAAGGACTGCTGGGCGCTGTTGGAGGGTCCAGTCATCTGTCGGAGATCGTACACCTTGGTGATCTCATGCTCACCATGAGGACGGAGACTGGGATTTCAATGTCAGCTCCAACATTCATGAGCATGGAACTGTGACAATGAAAATTATTCATCTCAGTTTCTTCATCTGTGAACTGGAGATGGATTAGAATTGTATCCACTTCCTGGAGTGACTGCAAGGCTGAAACGAGACAGTGTCCTCGAACACACAGTGGAATTCAGTAAACTCTCACTAGCCAGCTTGCTAGCCCCAGTCCAGGTGGTGGTCAGAAGAATCAAAGGCGTGTGGATCTGCTCTCCTTTCAGTCTTGAAAATGGCACCCCAGCCCTTGGGGTCAAGACAGCCTCACCGGAGATTGTTACTGTTTTTAATATTGACATGTTCCTATATTGGATCTGCTGAAATTAGAATCCTCCTCTACCTAGTCATCCAAAGACAATCATTCTCACTGGTGCTTACTCACAAGTCCTTATATATATATAAGCACTGAGTAGCTGGATTTGCACATTAACAATGAGAGCTAAGACTTACCAAGAGCTTCCTGTATCAATCACTTGTCGTGCATTATGTCATTTAATTTTTACATCAGCCCTTTGAAGTACTGTCCCCACTCTACAAATAAAAAAAAAAACAAGCTCAGAGAGGTAACCTTACCCAGATTTACAGAGCTTATGAGTGGTGGAGCCTGAATTTGAATGTAGACAGTTTCAATCCACAACTACTTGTAGTATGATATACATCCCTCAAAATGTTCTGTGCTTTAAATCACGTGTTAAATACATATACATACATACACACACACATATATATATGTATGTATATAATTTCAACCCAGGTGATGACAGACCTCTTGCTGAAGAGCACCCTGGGGACGCAGCTCCCGCCTGACCAAGCTCTCCACTTCACCATTGCATTGTTCTGAATCTCTGAACCTGAGCCAAACTACTGCCATTGTTCATGAAAATCTTTCCATGGGATCCTGCAAAGGAAACAAAGAGGGAATACTAAAAACCCAGTGGAAATCTCGAGCTTACACACTATTTAGGGAATGGGCATTCTGTCAAGCAAACATTAGAGTTAAATCAGAGGTTTTGGCATTTGTATAGAACATTAAATGCCAGTTTCCAGAGAATCTGCTTATAATTTCTAACCCCCAAACTGAGCATGTTTGCATCTGTCTTTGCCAATTCAGAAGTCATGGGTTGTGTCTCAAGGTCATTATCAGGTATGTCAATCACCTTGATGTAAACTACCAGTGAGAAAGGAAAGTGCTTTTTAAATGGGATTTACTGGATCGTAGACTGTATATTGTATTTGACTATTGGCTGAAAGTGTCCTAAGTTTTCGTTTCTGTATTTCATAGTATCTAAACCTGAATCCATGAGAGCCCTCAGGTAAGTGAAAACCATGTGAATATTAATCTAGAAGAGTTTACAACAAGTTCATTTGTAAAGGTGCTTTTTTCTGTTGCCTTAGGCTTTGCAACCTTCCTGCAGTTTGATATATTGAACAATGTGGATTTATAATGTGGATTCAAGGATGAGAACTGTTAACACAGAGATGGGCAAATGGAAACGTCACTGGGATCTGTCTAAAAAATTGGCTTAGGAATTTAGGGGAACATCAGAGAAATTTCCCGCTTTTCAGGGTCTCACTTTCCTTTATCCTCGACCAACCCCAGAGAACCCATCCCACTCCCAGTCCTGGGAGTCTTTCTCCACTACCCTACTCTTTCACCTTCCTTGAGGTTCAACTTCAACTTGCCAGGAGACCTTAGTTCTGAGTCATCACTTTCTCAATCCCACTGCCTCAGGTGAGGTCCTTAGTAAAGGCATCTCCAGCTCTGACTCGATCCCTAGTGGACTACGCCACATAAGGGAGTCAGTACTTTGAGAGCTAAGGCAATGCTGATTCTCTACAGATACCTCTAGAATCTCAGCATGTCTGGCAGCATTGCTAAACAGGAAAAGATTATCTATGGGTTCTCCCTTATGTCATATATTGTCGGTTCAAAACCTCAGAAGCTTCCCAGGTAAAATCTAAAATTGGCCCCCCACATGGAGGGCAAGGAGAGGCTCAAGAAAAAGGCAGGCCACTCCACATTGGTAGGTGGCAGTTCTAATAAGCAAGGGAACTTACCAGGCTCATTGTGGGTGGCCACAAGACAAGTAGATCTCCACACCACCTGCCACATCTTAAAAGTTTATACAGAGGCCTTAACTGGGTCCAGTCACATATACTGTCCAGATGGTCTCAACAACACATTGCTCTCTCAAGGCTGCATCCTGAAAACAGCTCTAACTGTAGGAACCATGGGCAGAATGTACATTCCAAGGATGGGGAGAGTTGAGTTGCTTCCGATTGCCTGGGTCTGGCTCATTGGTCATGTCCTCTTCATGACCTCCTCTAACATATTTCTAGTGACTGTGCAAACACTAAAATGATTCCTCATGTCAGTATATATATAAATTTCCTTCAGTTATAATATGAAAATCTATTTCTATGTGCTGACTACATACTTTTTTGATCATATAATGGTCTTCTTACAAATTAAAAAATATTAGAAGCAGCATGATGTGGAATTCTAAATCAAACCTTGCCATCCACCCACATCTGACTAAGGAGCCCCTAATGGGTGACCTCTGCTGTATTCACTTCTGTGGTAGACAGAATTCTAAAGATGCCCCCAAGATTATTCAGCCAAACATAAATCTAGGCTCCATTGTAAAAAAAAAAAAAAAAAAAAAAAAAAAAAAAAAAATGCAGATGTAATTACAGCTACAGATCTTAAAATAGGGAGATTATCCTGGATTATCTGGATGAGTCCAATCTAATCAGTAGAGCCCTTAAAAGAGAGAGATTTCTCTGGCTGCAGTCAGTGGGATATAGCAGCAGAAGGCAGCAAAGGAAAGATGAGGCAGGAAGGAATGGAGGTCTGAGAGAACTGAAGAGAAGATTTGACCCACCTCTGTTGGCTTTGAAGGTGGAGAAAGGGAACCATGAGCCAGGCAATGTGGGTGGCTTCTAGGAGCTGAGAAAAACCTCCTGTGGGCAGCCAGCAAAAAAATGAAGACCTCAGTTCTAAACAGCAAAGAACCCAATTGAGCGAACATCCTGAATGAGACTGGAGGGAGAGAGTCTTGCCAAAGAACCTCCAGGGAGGAATGCAGCCCTATTAACACCTTGATGTCAGCCTGAGTGACCCTAAGATGAGCTTACCAGACTTCTAACCTACAAAACTGAAAGAAAATAAATGGATGTTGTTTGAAGCTACTGTGATAGTGGAAATTTGCTCCAGCAGCAATATGAAACTAATGAACGAATCTCCAGTGAGGAATTCATGTTTTCCAAATCCTGTTCCCTATTTGGTTTTCTTAGCGAAATCATCTTTGACTCAGTTTCTCACCTTTTCACTCCCATTTACTAGGATGTAGAGATGGATCTGTAAAGTCCATAGTCACTCTAAAATTGAAATCTATATTCATTATAAGACAAGGGTCATACTGAACATCTGATTGTGTGACATTTCTCTGCCATTTCCACACTGTTAGAGTGCGGGAAAGTCATTGTATTATAGAAATGCATGCTTATTTAACATACCAGTCAGTTTGGGTAGGCAAAAGAAAGGTTTAAAAATTCTGTCAAATGCATTTGACCTCAGCTTACACCGTGCTTTTATAGGAAAGAGACCCACTTCTGAAAGTCACCTTTAGGTACCTAAATTGGATGTTGGTAAGTCTCAAATGCCCTCTAGAAGTCCCAGGAATAAATACAATATCATTTTTTAATAAAGCCTTGCAGTGGACATCAAGAGAATTCAGTCAGAAATGCCAACACACAGTTATGGTAGACCTTAAGTAAGCCATGGTTTATGGTTTCCAACCACTGTTCCGAGCCTGGAAACCATTTATAACAAGTGTGATGACAAATAATATATATTGTTTAATGTCTCTCAACCATAGTTCCTAAGTGCAATTTGAAAGAGCTGGCCTGATAGTAGCACAATTTAACAGGATTCGGTTTATTGGAATTCATGCTAATGTCTCCGCCTTTGCAAACAACAGCAAGCATGAAAGCCTCAAGCAGCAGTGAGCAGGTACTTACCCCACCGCTGAGGGAAAGATTAGAAGAATGGGTGTGACCGAAACCTGATACGCCTGAGGGGGAAAGCAGAAGATTGGATCCTCTTTGTGATCCAATCACTCACCACGGATCGGAGACTTCTTGGGCTCTGAGCTGCCCTCTGGGTGTCGACATGGTGTTGGCATCAAGGCAAAGATCATTTTGAAGTGGGTTTGGACATTCTGCATTTCTGTTCACCAGAGCAGGCTCTAAAGTCACCAAATGCACTGAGTGTGTTTTGTGTACAGCTTAAAAAATAATAATAATTTCTATCGGCATATGTTTTACTTCAAATCTTACTTTCTGAAACAGTGAGAAAGAAAATGGATTCCAAAGAAGCAAAAGCAACCAATTAGCTTTCAGTGGACCAAGACTCTAAAATCTGGATTCCATTTCGGGTTCTACCGGTGACCTGAAATGAGAAAATTAACAACTTGCAGGCCTGGGGGCCTTTGGCATACACTCTCTTTCCCCCATAAAATGGCAGACAAATAACGTGGTGCCTCAGGGCACAGATGTCCAAGTCAGACAGCCCGGCCTTCCCATTCCAGCTCTGCCACTTAGGGGTTCTGTGCCTCCACATGGCTTAAGCTCTCCTAATTTCAGTGTCTTTACCTTAAGTGAGTATAACAATATCTACCTCACAAAGATGGTCTGATAACAAAATAACCTGGTAAGTGTAGCACGATTTCTTGCCCATACTGAGCCCTCCCAGGTTTGAACTGTTAGTATTATAACAACCATGAACTAGGACTGCCGGATCCCTTCAGGTAACGCAGGCAACCCATCTTCATCGGGCATTCCTAATTTCACATTTGTCGATAGCTTTGCATCATCAGAGCCGAATGACTGCCAAATAAATTGCTTTACATAATCTATTTCAAGGAAGTAAATCTCCCTGGGCTCACGTGTTTCACGTCCACAGCTTTGTATTCCTGACGCGCCTAACCTGTGAACCTGCCTTTCACTGTGTGGATGCAAATAACGCTGCTTGGAAAAGAAAAAGGTGCGGGGAGGAGGTGTGGACGGTGTGAGAGGGAAGCTGTTAGAACAGCGCGAAGCGGACACGCAGAGGGCAAACAGAGCACATTTGTCTCTGTCATTGCCACCTGGCCCCGTTTCCAGGGCTCAGAGCCCGTTTTTGTCTGTTCAGTTTATTCATTGGGTTTCAATCATCTACAAAGTCCCCCGCTGTCAGTCTCAAGTCAAGGTTGAGCCCTGGAGTCTCGACGCTTACCTTAGGAGGAAGCTTTCTCAAAGCCACACCTAGGAAGGCTTGTGAGATGTCACAGCAAGGTGACAGGCCCTGTGAGTGCCCAGGGAAGGGAGGAACGGCGCTTACTCTCAGAGGACCGACGCTTTCTCTTTGAATCAATCAAGAAATGTTTCAGATAAGTAAACTTGTCAAACAAATGGAAATATCAGAAAAGGGAGCTTACCGTATCTGGGTTTGCTGCCAACACGTATGTTGGGCAAGCAATGCACTAAATAAAAAGCCACATTTGCTTCTTTTGCCACCATTCTATGACTACAAGGAGATAGACACAGATATGGGCAGTGGTTACATGAACTTCTGAGTCAGAAAATATGGGTTTGGACTCTGGTCTCTGTGGCCTGATCTAGTCAATTAAACGGCTCTGCGGCTCGGTTTCCTTATCTCCAAAATAATCACGATGGATAGATATAGATAGATATAGATATATAGTTACAGATATAGGTTTAGATACAGATATAGATACTGATAGATCCCATTCTATAGAGAGATCCTATATATACGAAATGGTAAAGAATTCAATGAGACATCACATGTAAAGCCCCTGACTTTAGGATGTTCTTAATAAATCTTCATGTCCTGCTTTAAGTCTTACCGTGACCTCCACCTGCTCTTGATAATTCATCAGCTGATTACATTGATCAGGCATTACACAGATCTTTTCTCACTCTCCTTCTCTTTCTTTTTGTCATTTCCATAGTTTCTAGGCTCTTCATTTACAGTTACCCCTACCAGAAGGGGAAATCAAAGAGGGGACTTAGCAAGCGTTCTTATAAAATATTACAAAAGAAAGTTATTGGTACTAGGCTTAAATAAAACTTGTGAATTTCATTTTCTAGATTGTCCTTGAAACCTATTAAAAACTTACCTAAATCTATATGAGCAATATAGATAGAAGAGCCAATATTATTCCTTCAGGACTCACTTGGTTTCCAAATAGCAGAAAGCTGGGACAGTATTTCAACAGCAAAATCATTTTGCATTAATTAACACTACTTCAGAATGGTTATTATTTTTAAGAAATATTTTCAGAAAACCTTAATTTCTTATTTTGCCTTTCTTGAAACATCATAATAAAATTTTCCTTTGACTGCCATGGCCTCGATAGTTACTCAAATAATATTTGAGCTCACAGGAGAGAATTAAATGGCTTCTGTCCAAGTGAGATATTATTCTAGTTAATTATTAGCATTAAAAATCCAATTTAGTGTTCAACACACCAACAGACAGATGCTGCCACTGCCATGGGTCAATGCTTTTGTAAAAAACAATCCCATGCCAGTGAGGTATGAAATTACGTTGGAAGGTTGAATGAGCTAATGGCGCTGTGTGCTGTGGGTGTGTGCTCAGGACTCTTGGCCCGGAAAGCACAGACTAAAGCCCACAGAGGTTCCCTGGGGTAAATCTAGGACTTTGGAAAATGAAGTTCATTTACATTCTGCAAATTGTTTCTATTAATAGCATCTAAAGAACAAAATATAGTAAAGGGCACTCTCGGGATTTCAAAAGAAACAGAGAACCTCTGGCACTGAGAGGGGCGGAGAGGGCAGAGGAATATGAATCACACGGAGAACAGCTTTACAAAGCAAGGTATCCCCGTGCCTACATAAAAACAGTTCCGTCTCTTTTCGTAAGAATTTAGAGGGCTCCAGTCAAAAGATGGGAACAGAGATCAGAGGACTCAGTCAGGAAAGTCTTTGAGGGGCGAGCAAAACAAAGGGAGCATTTCAGAAGCAGTAATGGTGGTGTATATAAATGCTCGAGTCAGAAACCAGCAACTTATGTGAGAAAGGAAGGAAATTAAGTGCTGGCTGCAGTGGAAGGTCTGTATGAGATTAACAACACAAGGTGGGAACATCTGAGAATTGTTCTATATTTTAACTGTGAGGATGGTTACCCAGGTGCATACATTTGTCAAAGCTCACTGAAATATAAATATTAAATAGGTGCAATTTTGTAAACATAAGTTATACCCCTGATAAAGAATATTTTGAAAGATAAATAATTTTTTAATTAAAGAAGTTAAATCAGCAGGGGATGGATTTCTTCAACATTAATCTTTTTGTCTTTCCTTTTTTAAAAAAATTGAATTTGACATCCAATAGTTACCAGAAAGCACGCTTCCCCAACTTATGTTTTTGGAAAAAGACACTCATAAAAAAAAATCACACTTTGGGAATTGGATAAAATTTGATTTAACCATGTATACATTTTTATGACCAATGGCAAACTGAATTTAGAATAGAGTATTTTTTGTTCTCAGCAGCTGATTAAACTAAGATTATGTCTTCTTGTACATTCTCTGGTAACGTATTTAGACCTTAAATCCTCCATTGTAGATTAATATACAATTTATATAGCCTAAGCAAGTATATTGCCTTTTCTGGTATAAACTATGGTGGGACTGAAGTTGTGAGCCTCCAATCACCAGCATCAGCACCATTAAAAGTGAGATAGGATGTCACAGGTTATAGAGGGCCAACATTCTCACTGCAATAACCAAAAGAAAAACAAACTGCAAAAAAAAAAGATATTAAAGTTTTCTGAGGCAATGAGGTTTAGATTAACTCCAAAATCCTATCCAGGGTAGAGAAAACTCTTCCTAGGTAAGTTGACCATAACCACCTGTTTCCTTCCTTTGGGTCACTTGCCAAGAGATAAATGCCATTGGTAAGAGATCAGTGATTGAGCTTGGCCCAAGTAGACTGAAACCAGCAGAGCTTTTTGTGCTCACACAAATGACAGATTGAAAACTTGAGGAAACCCAAATGCAGGGCCAGGTTCTACCATTGATCATTTGCTACTCTCAGTCATTTGTTGCATGGAAGATAAAATCCTACTGGAAAGAAGGAGCCTGCAACAATACAACTGGTCTCCCCCTGAAGATAGTTCTCAGGTTTTGAATTTGTATACTTCAGAAAGTTGAAGAGTTAACACCTCAGAATCTTCAAAGAGCAACACTTTCAGGCTAAAGAGATAGACTCCCACCCAAACTTGGGTACAATACAGTTTATGCATGATGTCTTCCACCAGAGGGTTTTGCTTTTCTTCCATTAGGCAGGTGGAGTGACTTATTCCATAGTAACTTTTCTGAACCCAGCCATTCCGCTCCTAGGTATTAACCCACGAGAAAGGAAAGCATATGTCCATACAAAGACATAAATATCCATAAATTGCCCATAAATGTTCATGGTGGTTTTATTTGTAATAGCTGAAAACCGAAGACAACCCAAATGCCCATTAATAGAAGAATGGATAAACTAATTGTGGTGTAATCTATACAATAAAATATACTCAGCACAATATGGATAAATCTCAAAACAATGATACTGAGTAACAGAGATCAAACAAAAAAGAACACATATGATTCCATTTATATAAAATTTTAAGTGCAAACTTATCTACAATGACAGAAAGCAGATCATTGGTTGCCCAGGGATAGGTATGAGAGAGAAGGAAGGGACAGGGAGGGCCAGGTGGTAGGAATTACAAAAAAGACAACAGAAAATTTGTGGTAGTGATAAAAATTAACTTTTATTTCTGTATTCTCAAATGCTTTCACAGTACCTGGCGAATAGCAGGTAATCAATGTGTGTTGCATAAATTAATTAATAAACAAGTGCAGGCTATTTTTCATGGACCTTGGTTGAGAAGGTAAAGAAAATCATAGGATAGCAACTCAAAGTAAGTAATACATTTGTGTGTGGGTGTTTAAAGATGGTAAATATTTCAGTAGGTTCCTAAATGATAGAGAAGGCAGCAGTAAAGAAGTTGAAAATAAGGAACGAGAGACGGGATAATAGATGGAGTAAAAGTATTTTGGGGTCCTGACTTGGACATACTCCCTATAAAATAATTTTAATGGGGTAATTTGAATATGAACTGACTATTAGATGATACCAAGGAGTCATTATTAATTTTGTTAGGTATGATCATGGCATTGTGGCTATGCAAGAATATGTGCTTTTTTTAAGATATAACTGAAATATGTATATGAGAAGACACAATGCCTGAGACATACTTATAGATGTGGCCAAATCGAGTAACTGTTGAATTTGGATAACAGATATGTGAGAGTTCATTTATTCTGCTCTCTGTGATTTATACACAGTTTTATAATAAAAAAAATACACTTAGTCATTCACATTTCAGTATGAATAGATTCCAACAGAAGTAGCAGAAAGAAAAATAAAGATAAAGTTCCAAGCATGGGGTTCAAGATCAGGATCTAGCATCTTAGAAAAGTCACTCAATCCAAACCTCACCTTCCTCATCTGCACCATAGAGATAAATGGTCCCTGACCCATTTCAAGCCACCGGGTTATTGTAATCTTCAAGTGAGAGCATGTCTATGAGGACGCTTTGAAATAAAAGCTTTGAAGATCTACGTCACTGCAATAATAATTAATTTAGGCAGAGCCACTGCCGGCTACATGGTGCTTTTGTACAGTGCAGAAAGGGAAACTCCCTCCCGGTGGATGAATTACATAAAGGCGCACATGGGCTGCCATAGTCCCCACGATGTACAGTTCCCACAGTGGGAGCAATGGCACCTCTTGGCAAAGGAAAGGGCAGAGCATGGTGGGTGATGCCCAGCAGGACCTCTGCCCAGGCTTGGTGTCTTGGGTTGGTGCACAAACCCCTACCCTTCCTCTGTGGTTCTAGGCGTAGTCCAGTCTCGTCCTCCTAACTAGCTGGAGGCAGTAAACCTGAGTAAGAGTTTAAGTGGGGTGGAAGCAAGGAGGAGGAGGAGGAGGAGGAGGGTGCCCCAAACGGCAGTGATGGGCAAGCTCATGGATTCCTTGAGGGGCCTGGCTACTCGTAAAGCAGGTGAGAGAGGATGCCAAGAGGTGGGAACACAGCTCAGAGAAGGAAGAAGGACTCAGCAATATGACCACCACCTCTTTCCTGCAAAGTCTTGCCTTGGGCTGGCCCAGGCTCTCACCTTCCTGTAGGGAGAGCTTCCTTTGGAAGGTGAATGAACTATGTGTGCTAACAGACCTGAACCAGAAGCAAGCCAGGGTCGAGCTTCTGTTTCCCATTCTAAATTAACTGGCTCCAAATTACTAAACCAAAGGCCATTATCTCAACATCATAAACCTTATTTCTAATTAAGATGATCTTTGCCTCTTTCAGAATTACACATTCCAATTAGCCAGGGATAAAGTTACTCCTATTGTGTCCTGGCACATTAAAATTATCCTGGAAAAAGTAAAAAATTACTTCAATTACATGAAAGGATTACTCTTCTGTCAAGCTTGTTCTGAAATATGGGTTCTTCACATTCCACTTAATGGAATTAGAACTTCATTAAATATATTTGCTTGTAAAAAAAATATACTCTTCATATTTTAACAAAATGTCCCTCAATGTGTTTAAGTAGCAGCATGTATGTCCATCAGCTGTGAGATCTCATATCCCAGGCTCATGTTATTTGCATCTAAATATTCTCCTGACATTATTACAGAAGATAATTTTACTCTAGGGAGACACACAAGACCTGGCATCAGATTTCCTTTCATATTTCCCCATCATGTAATTATTCAGTGTTTTTTAAAAAGCTCTATGCATTCTATAAAAAGAAGATTCCAGAAAAAAAAAATTGTAACTATGTGTGGTGATGAGTGTTAACTAGACTTATTGTGGTGATCATTTTGCGATATATCTTGTTGTATACCTGAAACAAATATAATGTAACAAATAAGTAAATTATAACTCAGTTTAAGGAAAAGACCGACAATACCATATATTTGCAAGGATGTGGAGCAACTGGAACTCTCATTCACTGCTGGTGGGAGTGAAAATTCATTTAAACACTATGGAAAGGTGTTTGATAATATATTTAATAAAAATATATAGACACATGTCCTATGACCAAGCCAAAAAAAAAAGGTGATCCCATTATGCCCCAATATTAGCTCTCTTCTAGACACACGGACCAAACAAAAATTCAGAAATTTGATATCTAAAAGTTCAGGGCTCATGGAGGACATGAGGAGCTAGATTTGAATTCCAGCTCTGCCACACCCTACCTAGTGGCTTAACATTCTCTGGGTTTAGGTTTTTTTTTTTTATTATGTTATGTTAATCACCATACATTACATCATTAGTTTTTGATGTAGTGTTCCATGATTCATTGTGTATAACACCCCGTGCTCCATGCAGTACGTGCCCTCCTTAATACCCATCACCAGGCTAACCCATCCCCCCAACCCCCTCCCCTCTACAACCCTCAGTTTGTTTCTCAGAGGCCATAGTCTCTCATGGTTCGTCTCCCCCTCCGATTTCCCCCCTTCATTCTTCCCTTCCTGCTATCTTTTTCTTTTTTTTTTTTTTTCTTAACATATATTGCATTATTTGTTTCAGAGGTACAAGTCTGTGATTCAACAGTCTTACACAATTCACAGCACTCACCATAGTACATACCCTCCCCGATGTCTATCACCCAGCCACCCCATCCCTCCCACCCCCCACCACTCCAGCAACCCTCAGTTTGTTGTTTCCTGAGATTAAGAATTCCTCATATCAGTGAGGTCATATGATACATGTCTTTCTCTGATTGACATATTTCGCTCAGCATAATACCCTCCAGTTCCATCCACGTCGTTGCAAATGGCAAGATTTCATTCCTTTTGATGGCTGCATAATATTCCATTGTGTATATATATATATATATATATATATATATATATACACACACACAATGGATATATATATATATATACCACATCTTCTTTATCCATTCATCTGTCAATGGACATTTTGGCTCTTTCCATAGTTTGGCTATTGTGGACATTGCTGCTATAAACATCGAGGAGCACATACCCCTTCAGATCCCTACATTTGTATCTTTGGGGTAAATACCCAGTAGTGCAATTGCTCGATCATATGGTAGCTCTATTTTCAACTTTTTGAGGAACCTCCATGCTGTTTTCCAGAGTGGCTGCACCGGCTTGCATTCCCACCAACAGTGTAGGAGGGTTCCCCTTTTTCCGCATCCCCGCCAACATCTGTCGTTTCCTGACTTGTTAATTTTAGCCATTCTGACTGGTATGAGGTGGTATCTCCTTGAGGTTTTGACTTGGATTTCCCTGATGCCAAGCGATGTTGAGCACTTTTTCATGTATCTATTGGCCATTTGGATGTCTTCTTTGCAAAAATGTCTGTTCCTGTCTTCTGCCCATTTCTTGATTGGATCATTTGTTCTTTGGGTGTTGAGTTTAATAAGTTTTTTATAGATTTTGGTTAGTAGCCCTGTATCTGATATGTCATTTGCAAATATCTTCTCCCATTCTGTCGGTTGTCTTTTGGTTTTGTTGACTGTTTCTTTTGCTGTGCAAAAGCTTTTTATCTTGATGAAGTCCCAGTAGTTCATTTTTGCCCTTGCTTCCCTTGTCTTTGGCGATGTTTCTAGGAAGAAGTTGCTGCGGCTGAGGTCGAAGAGGTTGCTGCCTGTGTTCTCCTTTAGGATTTTGATGGACTCCTGTCTCACATTTAGGTCTTTCAACCATTTGGAGTCTATTTTCATGTGTGGTGTAAGGAAATGGTTCTCTGGGTTTGGGTTTTATCACCCGTAACATGGGTTGCTGAGGAGATCAAGTAAAATAATGTATGCAAAATTCATGTCACATAATAGGTGCCAATATCACCTTACTCAATATCTAGCCCATGATGGTTGTTTAATAAATATTCCATCAATTGAAAATGGGAGTTCCAATGAAGTCTTTACTGGTTCTACAAATCAGGGATATTCTTGCTAGATGTAAAGTTTGAATAGGTAACAGGCTAAGTTCTGGGCAAAATTTCCAATAAGCCAACAGCCTTCCTTGCTATTCCATGCTGCCTAAACGTATCTTGGCAATCTCTTTCCAACACCACAGAAGCTCCAGAAATCCTGTCCTTCACTCGTGTGCATTATAACCTCCAAGAAGCTTTAGGTTGCTGGAAAGCAATCTGGTTAAATCAATTCTTATTAGGCAATGACTAATGACACCTAGAGATATTTGCATTTTAAAAGGAAGCCCAGGATGTTCATTCAAAAGAACAAAATGGGCAGAATTTTAGGCAGCAAATCAAACAGAAGAAATTCTTTTGTATAGGAGAGGCATCTGGGGTGAGAACAGGCTCAGCACCCATACCCTTTAAATTATTAAATTAAGGGAAGCCCTTATTGGCACAATGGGCGAGGTGATCATTCCTAGGTGTGGCTTCCTTTGGGAGGAGATGATTATTATATTGTAGGGGCTTCTTTTTCTGGAGACCCTTTGGCTATATACTTTTTCCTCCCCCAGCACCATCACTCTGACTCTAAGAAATGTCAGTTTTATTTCACAGAAAAATGTACTAACTTCAATAACTTTAACTTTTTTTCCCCTACAGTAGGAATTTGTGATAAAAGAATATTTTATCTTCAGGTAAAAAATTATTGAGTTACAGACTGCAAAAGTAATTTGACTTCCAAAAACTGTGAATTACTTGCATTATGATCACAGATCATCTATGATGGAGACTAGGCACCAAATGGTGAAATCCACAAATAATCCTAGATGTTACTGATGTAAAAATGTTGGGGTTCAGGAGCAAAAGGTCAAGAAAGAATTCTTGAGGTGTCTTAGGTGCAAAAAGAGTGGTTTCTTTAAAGCACAGGGACAGGACCCTTGGGCAGAACAAGCGGCATTGGGGTTGTTAGGAGTGGCTAATTATATACTTTCATGTTGGGAGGGGGTTAGGGAATAGCTTAAGTCTCTAAG
The DNA here is from genome assembly GCF_964656455.1 of Halichoerus grypus. NCBI lineage: Eukaryota > Metazoa > Chordata > Mammalia > Carnivora > Phocidae > Halichoerus > Halichoerus grypus. The sequence goes on along the minus strand of NC_135717.1, from coordinate 130,781,573 downwards.
GAATTTGGAAGCAAGATTTCCAGGACCTTGAGGGGCTAGCTGTTGTTAGGATAAGGTCATTTACTACTGCCTAGTAAAACCTTAGTGATGAGACCCTTCAGATGTGTATCAGGGGGTCATATGCTTGGAGGATGATTGCTAACATATATCGTAGGGGGGACAGAGATAAAGAAAGTTTCCAAAGGGATTTTTACAGGATCCTGGAGGTCGAGCTAATGTCAAGCTAAGGTTGCTTTTTGCCTCAAGCAAAGTATTAACATCGAGGCAGCTGAGATCCTTGGTCACTCTGCCCATCGCAAGGCCCTGTCAATGGGCTGCACGTTGTAAGGAAGTTTGGTTCTTTTTCTAAATTTCTTTTTCTTTTGCCTTTGTTCTCCACATCATTACTTTCTGCTGTCTTTCTCAACCTGTCTCACCTCAAATATTTTATCAAAGATATTGATAAACAAGAAAGGCAACCAGTTTTACAGGTACTAGAACATAATTATTACGACTCTGACGCTGGTGGAGATCTTAATGAGGAAAGGAAAAGCACAGATAGAGGAGGAAATGGAAAGACCCAGAGAATCTATTAACTGCATGACTTCTGAATGATTAATCATTTATAATTTTTCCTTGAAATAAAGCCCTTGACCTCGGCTTTGGCAGAGCAAGAGACAGTATTTTCATATCAGTGTGGCAGGAAATATCTATTACCACTTACAAAACTACTGCTTCCTTTCATTTCTCTTGTCTCTGATGGGTTTTTTTCTTCTAATTCTTATAGCTCAAAGCAGAAAATAAAATGATCAAAAGTTTCCTCCGAAAGTACCCAATGACCTTTGCTCAGACTTGTTTTCCCTTTAGATGAAGCCGGGTGAGGGTATCAGGGGAAACCAGAACCTTTTCTTAAGACTCTAGCATTTCTCCTCGAAATATCACTCCCAGTGATGTTTCCCAGTGATACACATTAACTCCTCTGGAGCACAGTGAGAATTTTTCCTCAGAGCTTCTTCACACCCTACCTCAATTAGGGCCTCGCTGATACCCTCTGGGAACAAGTGTTGTAGAGGAATGAGAATTGCCAACATCAACAGCATCTTCGGAAATGCTGGTGCCAGACCAGCATTTTGAATGGCAGGAATGGCCTCCCAGATAGCGTGGTCCCCTAGAAACGTGAATAAACACAGCTGGTTCTCCTTCACACTTGAGATAATCACACTTGAGATAAGCAGAGAGCACCGAGCCCAAGTCCTCAGCTCCCGGGGTGGAGCGGCACCTCAGGGCAGGGCCACCCCACGCCTAAGCAAGCCCAGAGGCTGCTCCAAGGCCACGCCCTCTTGGCTGCCCTTCTGAGGCATTTCCATTGGCTGCTACGACCACCCCGGATTTCACAATTAGGTCGAACCTGGCATTCACTCTCACTTTTCTTTATCAACTTCTTTTAGTCTTCAAACACCTCCATTCTCCTTCCCCTGCTACATGCCAACCAGCCAGAGAAATACTGAGTAGTTGGATTGTACAATCTTCCCTAAAGCGAGCTAGTGAGGTCCTGAGACAGGGGTGGCTTCCTGCCTTTGTGAATTGCAGGGTTGCCTCACCTTCCCCCCTTGTAAGTTCTCCCAACACCTGCCCAACCGGTGTCCTAGTAAATGCCCCCCATCACCTGTTGCGGGTTCTGTTTTCCTGACTAGACCCTGACCGATGCAAATACACCTCAACAATAGTTATTTGCATGTGCCCCAGGGTTTTGCTGGTATTTGAAGAATGGATGGTCTTTTGTGGGACTCCACAGTGTCCTCTGAGGTCCCTTGTGTCCCTTCTGGCCTTACGGGGCATTGAGCTGATGTCTGCTAATACCGCCTGTGATCCCAACTGTTTGTCTCCAGTTGACAGGTCCTCAGATTCTGCACTTGTTTCTCTGACCCCAAAGCTCTGTGATTCTCTGGCTTCTGAGCACCTCCAAATCCCTTCATCCGGGCACACAGGGGCTCTGAGGTCTCCTGCAGGCTGTGGTCCCCCATGGCCTCAGGCTCACTCTTTCTCTCTCACTCTCTCCCATTCCACTCTGCTTCCTTTTCTCTTTTTTTCATTATGGTGTCAATTTAAATACAGAGTGTCTAGAAGCTTGCAGCCTTCCCTAGGCTATTCCATGGAAGTGGGCCACCGCCTTCAATTTCATTATGTTCCCTCATGCTTACATGGGCATTTGTATACCTCACCCTTCAAGCCTATGAGAGTGGGAGAAAGCAAGGACACTGGAATCTCATTCTCCTCCCTTACTCTCATCCTCCCTCCTGTTTGTCTCCTCCTTAGATCAGAAACATTCTCTTTTACTTTTTTGTCTTATTTGACAGAGACTTGCTCCAGATTACTTCCTTCTCCCCCAAAGTGTTATTTATATTCACCACTTTCCAAGGAATCATACTGACAAGAAAGGAGTCTACAGGAAAACGTGATTTCAAGTTGAAGGAAAGAGAAATGAAAAATATGTTCATTTAATATGTTAACATTTTACTCCTACTACATGCTCCCTCTAGTATATCTTTGTGCCCCTCAAAGGACATTTACTCTTATCTAGGTCTCTTCTTTTCGTGAGTCTGTGAGAGCTAGACCCCTTCATTCACCCTGTGGGCCTGTGCTATTCAGTATGGCAGCCACGAGCCCCACGTGACTGTTGAGCACTTGAAATATGGCTTGTCCAAATTAAGATGTGCTCTGAATAGATTAAATTGCATACCAGATATTGAAGACAGAGTGTTAAAAAAGAATGTAATATATTGCATTACTAATTTTTATATCGATTACATGTTGTAAGGACAGTGTGGATATACTGGGATTCATAAACTATATTATTAAGATTAACTTCACTGGTTTCTTTTTACTTTTTTAATGTAGCTATTAGAAAGTTTTAAATTATACAGGTGCACATGTCATATGTCTATTAGTCAGCTGCCAGCTTCATGAAACTTAGGATAGTTGCCACTTCTTGACTATTGTACTCATGGCTGGTATCCAGTGCATTTGCACCAAAGTGCCCATACCAGCTCTTTGCTGATGTTGTCAATTTGGGTCAATGACTTGCCATCAAATGTGATTACATATCTTTCCTGTTACTTGATTGGATGACCACTGGCTAGCACCGTGCTGGTATATAACACCTGTTGAATGAATGAATAAATGAATACTCAGATGATACTTCCTTCAGTTTCTAAAATTACCATGCCCCTCTGACATGAGAGAAAAATACAAAAATCTGCCACACTGACCAGATTTCCATTCTCTGCCCCATGATTGGGAAGACTAAGCTAGAGTGTTACGTTAATGTCAAAACACAAATGGTAAAAACGCCTCCTGCCCTATCTCTTGGGTGAGAGATTTAATTTCCGCTTCCAAATGTGGTAGCAGATGAGGGCAGGACACACGAGCACAATCCGAGTGAGTTTACTTGACTTCCTCCCACGAGTGGGGATAAAGCAAGGCTACGGTGACAGGGTCTGAGGAGCAGCTGTTTACACAGCATGACTGGCAAGTCCCAGGAGAAACTTCGAGCTCTCAAACGTCTCCCCTTCTTTCCTTCCTCAGCGAGCTCTTCCCTGTTGACTCCCTGTTATGGGTAGAATTGTCCACCCCTCCCCCAACATGTATATCTTGTCGTCCTTCCCCCTCGTAGCTCAGAATGTGACCATATTTGGGAAAAGGGTCATGGTGGATAGAATTAGTTAAGATGAGGTCCTAGTGGAGTAGGGTGGGTTCCTAATCCAATATGACTGGTGTCCTTATAAAAAGGGGAAATTTGGACATAGACACACACCACGTGAAGGTGAAGGCAGGGGTCAGGGTGATGCTTCTCCAAGCCAAGCAACACCGAGAATTGCCAGCAAACCACCAGGAGCTGGAAGAGAAGCACTGAATAGAGTCTCCCTCGTGGCCCTCAAAGGGAACCAATCCTAACGAAACCTTGCTCTCAGACTTGTAGCTTCTAGAAGAGCGAAATAATGAATTTCTGTGGTTTCAGCCACCCAGTTCATGGTGCTTTGTTACGGCAGTCCTAGCAAGGTAAGATTCCCAGTTCTTCTTTCTCATCTTGCTTCCTTCATGGTAGTCACTAAATTTGTAGATATTTTTTTCAGGTGTGTCTGTGTGTGTAATGTCTGCGTCCCATTTTTTTCCAGGCTCAGTGAGACACCAGTGTCTGTTTTGTCCACCACTAGACACTCAGCGTCTAGAAATGAAGAGTCACTCTATAAGCCTGTTACTATGAATACATGGATCTGTCCTACCTACCACTGGAACCAGAAACGCAACAGTTACAGGACCATACAAATCTCTCTTCAGGAAAAAAAGTCACAATGCCTGAGAATATACACTAACAGGTTGTCTCCAGCAGCCCTCCTTAATACAAGGTAAAAGGTGACATTCATCCATGACCTCTTTGGCACAGGCTGGGCCATCAGATAAACTGGACGGTATCAGACAGGGACTGAGAGTCTGAGATTAAGTTCTAGAAATAGAACCCTATGCCCCTGGAGACAGCAGGCCTATAGAAAGAATCCCAGTACGCATGCAATTTTCAAGAGGTAGGGGAGGATTCCCCTAGGATCACAGCAACAAGTAAGCAGAGGGCACCAAGCCCTCAGCAGTGGGAGGGGAGCCAACCAAAGGTAGACAAGCAGAAAGGATCACCGTAGCTACCACATACTAAATCTGAACCAAGTACCATGCCAAATGCTTGACTGACATTATTTCATCCAATTCCCACAGCAGACTCACCAGCAAGTATTATTATTCCCACTTGACATGAAAAAACTGACATTTAGGGAGTTTAAATAATCTGCCCAAGGTCATATCGTTAGTGAGTGATAAGACAGGATTTAAAACCAGGGACTTGCTGTTAAGATCCTCTCCCAGCTTCCCAGTCTAGCATACAGCTGCCCTAGATGACTTTCTTCCATACTGTGGTCACTAAAAGCTGAAAAATCCATGTACTTTAGAAAGTATTATTTACCAATATTTGTTTACCTGTCTATCTCCATCTACTAGACAACAAACATCTTGAGATAGTGGAATTATGTGCATACCCAAAGTTAATTAGGTTTGCATTCCCACTTCCTAACACAGGACCCAGCATATAGTAGGAGCTCAAAAATGTTTGTATTATGAATAAATTAGATAAATACTTGTTGATCACTTATACATATTTTAAAAGCAATCAATCACTCTTAGGACCTTCTTGTCAGTGAAAGAGTACTTACAAAAGTATTGGCCTGGAAAGAAGCATTTCTCTTTTCCACTTTTCAGTTGTGAAGTACTGCAGTATGGATATATTTTTTGTGAATAAGAAAGCATTCGGGGCCACCCGAGAGAAAGTCCCCATGCTTAGTGGCCAAGCTGCCTTTGGCAGCTGGCCTCTACATACCCATCCTCTCTCTCCTTCTAGATTCTTATACCTAACTCTCCATTGTGTTCCCTTTTGCTCACCTATGCCAATTTTTCTTGGAGTTGTTTTTGCTAAATCGGGAACTTTTTATTTTAATAAAATCTCCAAGGAATCAAATAATTGATATTTTCAAATTAGATCACTCTGAAAGGTAGCTAATTTTAGACAGGCAGCTACTGATGGTAGACCTGGGGATAATTTCTCTCCCTAATAAGGACATCAGAAGTCAACTGGTAGATGGACGAGCAGGATACAAAATTTCCATTCCCCAACCAAGGTCATGTGAAATCGTTTCTTGGCAAATAGCCTTTTGTTTCTTCTCCTTGCCCTTATCCTAAGCAGAGAAGGGAGGACGGCCAAATACCAACTTGAAGAGCCTTTAGAGTTGCCAGTCCTCAGAGAAGGTCTGAGTTCTCATTAGTAAAGAGTTATGAGATCCCATTTTGCAATGAGATAGCTCACACAAGGCTCAAGTCCTGCATAATTATCCACACTAGAGTAGGCTCTAGAATGGGAGGGCTTTAGGGGCAAAACCTTGCATAGTGTAATTTGATATTTATGATGTTCTATCGCCATCTCCTGGAAGGAAAGACCAAGAACACACACACACACAAAAAGAATGCTAGGATTTCAAGCTTCGGTGAAGATAATTTTCTTCCATTCTCAAGAAAGGTGAAGACTCTGCAGCCACTGAAGATACCTGCTTACCTCACATTATGAACTAACATAATGTTGGGCAACCGGGAAAGCTAAGAGGCAAACGCTGAGAACTCCAGCGTCAGTTATTTGAGAACAAGAGATAACATCAAACCTCTGAGTGAGGAGCCCTTCCAGCTGCCAGTCCCTGGAGAAGGTCTGAGTTCTCATTAGGAAAGAGATATGCGATCCCATTTTGCAAGAGTCAGTTGCACTGCAGGAGCAGAGAGAGATGGTAAAAGAATGATTTCCACACTTGGCTCTGAAAGTAATCATCTTTTTTTTTTTTTTTAAGATTTTATTTATTTATTTGACAGAGACAGACACAGTGAGAGAGGGAACACAAGCAGTGGGAGTGAGAGAGGGAGAAGCAGGCTTCCTGCGGAGCATGGAGCCCGATGTGGGGCTCGATCCCAGGACCCTGGGATCATGACCTGAGCTGAAGGCAGACGCTTAACGACTGAGCCACCCAGGCACCCCTGAAAGTAATCATCTTTATCTTCCCTTTTTAAAAAGTCTCAGAATTTGGCAAAACTGTTTTAAGGATTTTAAAACGTTATGAATAGGACTAAGCTTTTTTCCAGATTAACTCTTTGTCCCAGGCTAGCTTGTGTCGGAGCTGTTTACACATATGGCACAAACACAACCAAATGAATCGAAATGTTTGACTCTCTACCCAAGATCCCATCAGTCTTCATATCTGAAGGTTTCGTTTATATAACAACAAAGGCACATAGTGCAACACTTTAAAATATTGTTTTAAAACACAACTTACTTCTGTTCATTATGTCTTTTCCATCAATATTCGTATGCAATGAGTGGAAAAAAAAACCATACAACTTTAGAATAAGAAGAATTTTAGTCCAACCACTTCAGATCCTGAATCACAAGCTACACTCACACAATGAGGGGAATTCTGCAGTCAATTCCCATGAACCACCTGTTCTTTCTGAAATTGTTCCCCCATCCTGCCCCACTATCCTCACTTTTGGGGAGTTTTAACAGCTTATACAACTCACCAACATCCTGAAGTAGCTGATTTCCAGGGATTGCTGATTTCTTTTCTGAATAGACATCATGTGGATTCACAAAATGTGGACTATGAAACACAGGTTTGGGGTTTTAGAGCTGGAAGGGACCTCTCCTTTATAACTGATAAAAGTGATTTGCTGGGGATATCTGATGGCCTATTTTGAAAGATGGCAGGTGTGAACACAGCATTGAACTATATCAGGCTTTTTTTTTTTTAATTCAACTTCTCTTGAGGGCTTACCCTATAAAAAGCACTGCGAGGAACCTCTAAAAGATTTCATACCTAGTCCCCAAAAAGCTGACTCTGTTGTCTGAATTTGACTTCCCAAGCTACCCATAAACTGAAAGGAAAAGTATGGCAGTCCAGTAGAAGAGTGGATGCAAAGAAGCCTCATCCCCCCCCCTGTGCTCTGCCTCTTAACAGTGTGTCTCATGCAACTTGATACTCAGTAGGGTCCCAGGGTTACTTGACACAGAGCCAGTCACCACAGGGAACTCTTCCCAAAGCTGATGGCTGAGAAGAGAATTAACCTTTGTGACGGCCGAACTTCTTCTTACGGCAGGAACTCTGTTCACACATCATCAATAACAACATTTCAGCATCCCAGCCTCCTATTGAGTCCACATTTGGGGGTCAGGAGTTCAGTTTTCATAAATATCAAAAAAATTGAAATGCTTCACTGGCACACAACCAAGTTCCTGGACTCTTTTCAATCCATCCTGTCCTCCTCCTTATTCCTCTTCCTCTCTCCTGGTTCCTGTGACACTCAAGCAGTTTGGGATAAACTTCCTGTTCACCGTTCAGCTAGTTTCCAGCTGAGTGTTTGCAGTTTGTGTTCAATGATAAATCCGTAGAGTTCAGACATGTGACCAAGATATACAGGGTTTTGATACTATCAGTTCGGCAATCATCTTTCAACTTCCTGCAGCCGTTCATCAGCATGAGCTGGCCACGCACTAACCCATCAGTAAGACTATACAAAAGTAAACTGACAGGCTGGCTACCTTCATAAAATTCATTTCAAACATTTCACAAATATATCTCCCTTGCCATTGACCCTTTCCTAGATTTCACCAGTCTCACGGGTTGATTTTAAAGATTTTATTTATTTGAGAGAGAGAGAGAGCAGAGCGAGAGAGAAAGCGAGCATGAGCGGGGTGGGGGGGCCTCAGAGGGTGCAGCAGACTCCCTGCTGAGCAAGGAGCCCAATGCCGGACTCAATCCCAGACCTGAGGTGAAGGCAGACGCTTAACCGACTGAGCCACCCAGGCGCCCTCATGGGTTGATTTTAGACAATTTCTCATCTTCCGATGTCACCACAAACTCAACTGCTAGCACACAGAACTACTTGGAAGTTTCCCTAAACATGCCAGGCTCCATCGGGTCTCTGTGCTTATCCTGTACTCTTGATTCTGCTTCAAATAGTTCCCCTTGACATCTAGATAATGCCTGCTTGTCCTTTAAACTGCAGCTCAGAAGTTGCTTTCCCTTTATCTCCTCCAGGAACTGTGGAGTCCCTCACCTCCATGCTCCTACAAGGCCCTGTTGATGCTTCCATCATGGTGCCATTGCAAGCTAGTAAAGCTGTTTGCTTCACGTCCCCCACCCCGAAACCCCCCACCAGCCACAGGTAGGGACTGAGTTTGACTCCCTGAGCGTTCAGGACTGTGTATAGCACATAGCAAGCTCTGTGCAAATGTTTGCCACATGGATGACCCAGGACAGCCTGCCAGTTCATACCACTTACTTTCTTCCTTCTCCCTCTTACCATCTATTTGATGTTCTAGACAGTCCCATTTCCCCATCAGCCAAAGTTTTGGACTCACAGGAGTAAATCTGTCATTGAAGTAGTTACAAATCCTCAGCTTTTCCAGGCCTCCCTGGAGAACTACTGGGTCTCTCTGAAGTCCAGCAATGAATGGGCCACCCATACCCATGTGACCAGTCCCCCCTCTAATATACAGGCACATGGCACCATGCCAGGCATACTGTTGACACTTGGGTATTATATGAATCCGATTTTTTTAGTCATGGACCCATAATGAACATCAGAGCTTTCCCTCTTCTCCCAACTCCACTCACTGAAAATCTAGACTTCATTATTTTTTCTTCTAAAGTCAACTTCGTTCTGTTTCCAGGGTAGAAATTAACTAATCAGTCCATATTTAAAATTTCTCACTGATTCTGTAATGGCACCATTTTTATATCCAGAGAAGAAGGATATTCAGGCAGATCTTGTAACTTCTAAAGAGCATGTAACCATGGGAAACTACCGCTCCCCAAATTAACATGCTTTGGTGTCAATGTCAGAAAATATTTGGCTTATTAGAATAGACTCGATATATAGTTTCCGATATTATTTATGATCTCAATATCCCACATTATGAACTCTCAGCTTACTCCTTTTACCAATTCTGATGATCTGCAGAGACTGGAGATATATAAAGGTCAGAATGCACATATTTCAAAATGTCAGTTTTTCTGTCTATTCATTATTAACACTTTGTTCAAATATTCCCTTTCAGGAAAGCCTTTTTTTTTTTAAGGCTCCAAGTAATCATTTTACTACATTTTTGCTGTGTTATAATAATAGAGTAATATTTTAATATTGCACCATGTATGTTTCCATTTCCCGTTCTCCCCACCACTGCTGCCAGCCCCAAAGCAGTAGCAGCCGGAATTCTTTCTACCTGCTGCCCTTGATTGCAAAAGCCTGGCCTTTCAATTATAAAAGCCAGGACATTGAGAAATAATGGCCTCTTGTTTTTGTTTTTTTGGAAAGAGGGGAGTTGATTTTCTGTCTTATTTTGTTTTTAACTTCTAAAACACAAGGCCTTAAATATATCATAAGCCAAATCTCAGTGGACCTAGAGCACAGACTTTACACAATAAACCCTACAGCATGATGACATGAGTTGCTATATTACTCCCGAAATCAAATAAGAGTTTGACTAGAGAGTAGAAAAGGGAGAATCAGAAGGGCCGTGACAGCATAAATTAAGCCAGGAGGTCCCTGAGAAAAAACCGAGCCCTCCAGGCCATAGACTGAATCCTGGAAGCAAGGAGACAAGAGGACTACACACTGCAACAGAAATCCTGGGAAAATGTGAGGGGATCCCAGAGCAGAAGCTTCTCAGAGGGTTGCCTAGACAGGTACAAGTCTTAGGAAGAAGGCCACATTTAATCTGGCAGCAATAGACAGAGAAGATATGTAGGCTGTTGGGGGTGGGGGAAGTCCCACCAAGTTGCCCCCTCCTCATTCCCAAGCTTCCTGAGAAGTGTACAGAAGTGGCTGAGAACAGGGCCAGCAGCAACCAAGAGCCCAAGGGGATGCAGAGTGAAGGGAGTGGTGGTGACGACCAGATGCCTCAGTGGGATCAGGGTCAACTCAAGGGCAGTAATGGCAGTAAGGACGGAAGCCCAAGGGATAAACAGAGAGCCACATCTCCAGGGAGACTGGACTGACTTCCAATGCCAGGAGGATGTATGAGACCTATCATAATCCGTCTGGGCTGCTAGAACAAAATGCCACAGACTGGGCAGCTTATAATCAACAGAAATTTATTTCTCACAGTTCTGGAAGCTGGGATGTCCAAGACCAAGACCCCTGTGGATTCAGTGGCTGGTGAGAGTGCTCTTCCTGGTGCATGGTTATCTTCTCACCGTGTCCTCCCATAGCAAGAGGGCTGAGACAACTCTCTAGGGCCTCTTTTATAAGGTCACTAATTTCCTTCACAAGGTCTCCACCCTCATGACCTAATCACCTCCCAAAAGCCCCCACCTCCCAATACCATCATATTGGGGGGTGAATAGGTTTCGACACAAGAATTCTGTGGAGACACAAACACTCAGTCTCTAGCAAGCCCCTGGGAATGTGGGCCACCTGAGCTTCCTCTGAAAGAGACAGAGCCTTAAACCAGGACAGACTAAGAAATATCGGGCTTTCCAGTACCCAGCAGAAATGGAGGCTTGTGACTTATATTAATTTTAGTTTTAATAAAATAAATTTATAATTTTTCAAGTATAGTCTTTAAACGTACTTATAAGTATGTTTATACCTTTTTTAAGTCCTTTCTCCATAAAAATGAAAATCCATTAACATAATTTATTCATTTTACCAAAAATTGAATATTCCAAGCACTATGATGGAAGCTGGAGATATAAAGATAAATAAGATGTCTTTAAGAAATTTATGATTTATTTAGTGCCGAAGACCCTATAATTACATGTGATAAGTACTTTTATAAAGTCATGTGTATTTGTTTTCTGAGACTGCTATAACAAATTACCACAAACTTGGTGACTTAAAGCAACAAACATTCATTCTCTCACAGTTTTGGAGGACAGAGTCTAGAACGAAAATTGTGGTAAAAACAATATTTACTAAATTAAGAAATCCATGAAGCACTAACACATAATTCACAAATCATATATAAATCTGTCCAAAACAAGCTTCTATAATCTGCCAATCAAACTGCAGTGATTTTTACATATTTTATATCACCATACATAATTAAAATAACTAAACTACAAAATTGATGTGATGAAGCTGATGTTGAAGAAAAACACTATTTTAGCATAGCTCTATGTTTTCTCTGCTGCCTTTTATCAATTGGATTTTTGAAATGCTTGAGTCTTTAAAAAAATTACTTTTTAAATCAATGTAAGTAGCCTACAATGGTATGAGGCATTATTGTAAACAAATTTTCTACATTTTGGGTGCATTTTATGTGAAAGTATTGGAATCTTTAATCAAGGCATTCAACAAATGGAGGACCAAAAAAACTTCAGCTTGCCAAATGTTTTAGGAAATTTGCTAAAACAAAGATAGCAAACAGAGAAGCAGTGAATTTAGTCCCTACAAAAGCAAGGAAGTGAACAGATGTAAAAATAAGCATTAAAGCAGTATACAGGATTTAATTCTGAAATTCCGTAATTGCACTTCAAAATGTCTTGACTTGGGGAAAACCTTTTGATGGGGCACATATTTTTAATTGGAGAAATCACATTCTGTTCCAGAATAGAATGGGATACAGTTGAGAAGCCTGTACTTTTGCAGCAGTTAATTTTGGTGAAACTTGGGTAGCTCAGTCAGTTAAGCGTCCAGCTCTAGATTTCGGCTAAGGTCATGATCTCAGGGCTGTGGGATCAAGCCCGGCGTCGGGCTTCAAGCTGAACTTGGGTCCTGCTTAAGATATACTCTCTCCCTCGCCCTCTGCCCCTCCCCTGCTCACACTTGCTCTCTTTCTGCCTGTCTCAAAAAAAAAAATTGGTGAAACATTTCAAATAATCATGAAGACAACCTCTTATAAAAATGTATGTCAAAGGAAGGTGTTCTGAATTGAAAGGAAAATATCTGGTTTAACGTTTTTAGTCATTTTAATATATAAAAAAATAGAATTGAAGATCTTCAATTTAGCGGAATTTGCTGAGCTTAGTAAGTACTCCAGCACCCAGAGAATATATTCTCATTAAAAATAGGGTCTTCAGGGGTGTCTGGGTGACTCAGTTGGTTGGGCAACTGCCTTCAGTTCAGGTCATGATCCTGGAGTCGCGGGATGCAGTCCTGCATCGGGCTCCCTGCTCAGCGGGGAAGCGGGGAGTCTGCTTCTCCCTCTGACCCTCCCCCCTCTCATGCTCTCTCTCTCTCTCATTCTCTCTCTCTCAAATAAATAAATTTAAAAATCTTAAAAAAAATAAGGTCTTCACAGAAAAGCTAATTAAAAGTGTCAAAAACTTCCAAGTTATATACCATAAATCCAATTCTGAACATTATAGCCAACTTTATGAAAATTTTAGAGCCATATGGAAAAAAATGAAAGAAAAGGGAGAGACACAGTATTGTAGACATACAGACAGATCCAACTAAGAAATTAAATAAAATATGGTAATGTTTCAAGAGTAATTATTATGCTTGTGTTATTTTTTTAACATTTAGATAAATCCATGTCTGCTTTAATACTTTTTAGAGAGACTTTGTAAAACCTGATTTTAATGGAATTGTTTTCTATGTCCACCAATAAACATAAAACCAATTTGTTGATCCAAAAGTAAACGTTTCCAAAGTCACATGATTTTAATTCTTTTTAAAATAATTACTATTCTCAAAAATAGTTTGGTTAATAAATTAGATTCTTATCTAAGCTCAGCCCAAGTTGCAACACCTGAGGGTGGAAAGAAGTCTTTCGGCACCTGCTGAGGGGCTCTGATTATATCCTGAGAGTTCAGAGGACCAGCGAGGATGCAAGAGGAGAGAGTAGGTGAAGCCGGGCAGGCAGATGGGGAGGTTCCCGCTCCCACTTCACCTAGAGCAGCTCAGCCTATACCCATTTGACCTATTGGATTTCTGTGTAAACTCCAATTTGAAGAAATGGTTCTCTGGCTAACAATAAGCCTGAGAACACTGCTGTGAGTAATGGAGTGTCAGGGATGAATTTTAAGCAAGGGAGTAACATGATCAGGTTTGCATTTTTAAGCTCACTCTGGCAACAAGAGGGAAGATGGGCACTTATAAAAAGTAAACAGTGGGATATGTGGGTTTAGCACATGCATAGAAGACTTCATTGCACTAAGGCTTAATGTCATACCCTTGGCTTTTGCAAAAAAAAAAAAAAAGTTTCTAAATCTTCTAATATGAGATCTACACATTAAATTATGATTAGTATTCCATGAAAAGAAAAGTTCTGTTTCTTTAGAGGACCTAAATGGATGTCAATTACAAATCAACAAGAACTATATTACATAACGTGTTTCCTTTTTTTGATCTAGCTGCCTGGATGCTCAGAAGTAAATTAAATGTTGGACTATAGCAACTCCTTTATTCTAGCCACTTGCAATACAGATTTTCCCTCTACTCTGGCTTTGGGATTAGTGAACTTATTTATAAAATATTGGTGATATCAAGTGACGTCTGTTTCTCTTTATCACCAATAAAAGCTTAACTAATCATTTCTGTGTTTAAAAGCCATCAAAGCGTTGAAATAGCCAATTTCAAAAAAATAACTGCTATGAGATAAAGGGGATCACTAGAAGTCACCTCCCTGATCCCCAACTCCCTCTTAGGTAAAATACATACAAAAATGATACTTAACAAGGACGTAGGGAGTTCCAATGAGAAAATTAATGCAAAGTCACATTGAACATTTTAATGTGGCCAACAAATGTCAGTTCTTGTTATTCTGAGAAAGATACAATGAAGAGTTCTTTGTTACTGTCTTACACCTCTCATGGGCTCCACTGAGAAGTCCCTCTTCACGATGATTCCAGAATGTGATCGCTTCCCAGCACCTCTGCCCTGGCCTGGGACAGCATCAGCTCTTACCAGCACGGCTGCCCCAACCTGCTAATGGGTCTCCTGCTTCACACTCTTTCCCCCTTCCACACAGCAGGTAGGGTGATGCTTTTAAAATACAATGCACCTTTTGAGGTAGGCAGGATATTGACCCCTCAGAAATGTCTGAGTCCTCATCCCCACCCCCTGTGAGTATGCCCCCTTTCATGGCAAAAGGGGCTTTGCAGATGTGATTAAGTTAAGGATCTTGAGGTGGGGGGTAGATTATTCTTGATTTTCCAGATACAATCACAAGCGTGCTTTTAAAGAGGGAGGCAGGAGTGTCAGAGAAGGAGAAGTGACAATGGACGAAGAGGTTAGAACTGTGCCATTGCTGGAAGGGGCAAAGAGCCAAGGAATGTGGGCGGCCTCTAGAAGGTAGAAAAGTCGAGGAACAGATTCTCCCCTGAAGTTCCCAGAAGAAAAGCAGCCCTGCCATCACTGTGACTTTAGCCCCATGTTACAGATTGAATCAGGGCTCCACACAGAAATATGTTGGAGCCCCAACCCCTCGTACCTCAGAATGTGACTTTATTTGGAGATAGAGCCTTTACAGAGGTAATCAAGTTAGAACCAGGTCATAGGGTAGGTTCTATTCCAATATGACTGGCGTGTTTATAAAAAGGGGAAATTTGGAAACAGACATGCACACAGGGAGAACGCCCTATGAAGACGAAGGCAGACGTCAAGGGGATGCTTCTACAAACCAAAGAATGCCGAAAGTTGCTAGCAAAATGCCAGAAGTTAGAGGAGAGACATGGAACAGACTCTTCTTCACAGCCCCCAGGAGTAACCAACCCTGCCCAGACCTTGATCTCGGACTTGGAGCCTCCAGAAGTGTAAGATAATACATATCTTCTGTTTCAGACACCCATTTGTGGTACTTTGTTGCAGTAGCCTTAGCAAACTAGTATACTCCAAAGACCCATTTGGGATGTCTGGCCTCCAGAGCTGTAAGATAATTAATTGTACTGCTCTAAGCCCCTAAGTTTGCAGTAATTTGTTATAGCAGCAATAGGAAACTAATCCATTCTCCAAAGCTTCCCCGTCAGAAGTCCTAAAATCTGAAGTCATCACCATAGCTTAAGCACCTTCCAACCTAACCCTCCCTTTCTGATTTAATCTCCTGCTTCTCTTCCCCTCACTCCCTCTGTCCCAGACCCACTGGCCTCCTTGCAGTTCTTTGACCACCCTTGCTCACTCACCCCAGGGCCTTTGCATCTGACTGAAATGCTCCTCCTCCCTTCATGCTCCCTTACTTCCATCAAGTCCCTGATCATATGTCACCTTATCAGGGAGGCCTTCCTTCAACATTCCATAGAAAATAGCACTCTCTATCTCCTTTCTCTGCATTATTTTTCTTAGCATATATCACCGTTTGACGTGTTATGCACTTGTTAATTTGTGACCATCATCTTCCTTCGCTTCCATTAGGACATAAGCACCTTGAGAGCAGGGAGCTGTTGGACTCACTGCTGTGTCCCCGCTGCCTAGAACAGGGCCGGGCACCTAGGAAGCATTCAATACATCGTTCTTGTTTGAGTGAATTCGAATTGCTGCTATCTTCTGTCTCTAAAGTTCTTTCCACTTAAACTGTTTTCAGTATTTTTGTCTTTGGGCATATAAACAATGAAACCACAGCTTCTAAGGTCATAAATCCAATATACTCTCTCCATGTGACCCTCACCAAAATAAATTAGAAGATGAGCTCGCGAGGGAGGCAGCAGCACAGCTTTCCTGCAGAACTTCAAAATCTTTCAAACCAGATAGTCAAGAGCACAACGCGGCAGACCTCTCCCGACCAGAGAGACGGGTCAGATGTAATGACAGCTCTGGACTTAAAATTAATCTCAAAAGGCTGGCTAGGCAATTAAGCCTGGGTTTGGAACTAGACATTAAAATATTAATGCACTAAAACATTTTTAATGCACTAATAAAAGGGGGTAGGTTTTAGTTGTTTATAAGGAATTCAAAATTAATCATAGTTTTCAAAAGCTCTCGCATTTCCAACTTTAAATTTTATCTAATAGGATGTGACTGTGGGAACAACATAGGCAGTCTCGCGTTGCGAGTTATAATGTGGGAAGACAGGCTGGGGAGTACAGCTCAGAAGGAAATTGCTGCTCAATCCCACGCTCTTGCGATTTTTTTCCATTTAACTTAGAAGTCAGATCAGGCTCCACATCTGAATATAGGGGAAGATACAAGCACTTTTGTTTTAACCATAAAATCATTGTTCTTTGTTTATTTGTATCATCATGCCCATAGGCTTAGGACTTGCAAAGCCAAACATAAGCAAAGGAAAGAATGGATGTGTCCATTTCTAAACAAGCTTAAAAGACATTAAAAAATGTCTTCCGTTACTTATCACTGCTGGACATACATCAATCTGATACATAGCATAGAATAAATTCATCTCACATCTTAGAAGATCCTTCTAGACTCCTCACATCCCCAAATCCATAATTGCCATCACAGGAAGAGGCATGCTTCTGTCCTCGCTAGATATTCTCAAGGGAAGAGGAAGAGCTAATCTGATTGGTCAGAATACAACGCATTTATTAATGTGTTTCAAATAGCTGTTTGCCCTGTGTGAGTCTTTGGCTCTTGTTCATTCTCTAGAGCAGGAATTGTCCCTGAGTCAGGGCTGCTCCTGGATCCCCACAGTCTCGCTCTTTCCCATCACATGCCCACCCCTGTTGGTCACTGAAGAGAGTTCCTCTCCTGGGAGGCCAAGCAGAGGTGGTAAGATTCCAAACTTCGGATGTAGGCTTGAGGGGAACTCAGAGGTCCCATTTCAGCCTCAGACTTAAGCCAAAAGCTCCCTCCATGTATGCCATTGGGGTACTGTATTGGTCTAGTCTCCCCTCTCCCCAACCGTGAAGTGACCCCTTTGTTTCCCATCTGTTATTGGTCCTTAGATCTACCTCCCTCTTGCCAAAACTGTTAGAACTCTGCCTTTTATTCCGCTCTACATACAATTTCCCCCCTACAGTGTAAAGGGAAACATATCAACTCTGACATGATCCCTTGGGTTCCTGAATAAGCATCAGAACACAGTAGCCATTGGCTAAGAACGACACGGCCATTGGCAGGGCTCCCTCACCAGTTACTCCACTCTCCCTCATTTAAATGACAAAAATTACATTACAGCAAAACCACAGGAACCTGCAGGACTGCTTGTGAGCAGTCAAAAACGTCTACGTGAAACGCAAGAATGCTGTGTCCACTTGTTATTTTCAGTAATGTCGACCTTCTGTGGATTCTTGCAGGCAGTATTGCTTAAATGCCCAGGGTGAGGAGGTAGGCAGCCTGAGATAGAATTCTCAATCTGCCAATACAAGGTATGGGACCTTGAGGATATTCCTTAGGACTTTGTTTCCTTAACTCTAGAAAGGGAATAATAATACTTACTTGATGGGGCTTTTCTGAGGATTAAACAAAAAGGATTTTGTACAATGTTTGCCACATAGCAAGCACTCAGTAAATGTTAGGAGAGATTGCTATTGTTATCTCATTACCAAAAAAATTAGTCTCCGCAAATATAGAAATGATGAAGACTCATTTAATAATGTTCTTTAAATTATTACCACATTTGGAAAGGCATCTAAAAATAAAGCGATCTTATAGTTTTATTAGCAGAAATAGTATATATACTAAATAAAACAACCAATCATCACAGTGTGCCCCAAGAACCCCAATGTCATGTTTTGAAGTCTCAGAGAGGAAAAAAAAATTGACCTCAATACAAAAGAATACAAAGCCTGGCAAACCTGGGTGTTAGTTTTCTATTGCTGTACAATAAATTACCAAAATTCAGTGGCTTGAAAGAATGCAAAGTATTACATCACATGGGTTAGGTGTCCAGGTTAGCTTGGTACTCTCCCCTGGGTCTCATGTGGCTAAAATGTCAGTCATGGCCACAATCTCATGGGAGGCCTGGGTCCTCTTCCAACTTCACTGGTTGTTGGTAGAATCAGTTCCTTGTGATTATAGGACTGAATCTTCATTTTTCTCACTGACTGTTGGCTGGGAATTACTCTCAGTTACTAGATGCCACCTTCATAGGCCCCTGCCACGTGGTTCCCTCCAAGAACAGTTCGCATGATTGTTTGCTTCTTCAAGGCCAGCAGGAGAGCATCTCTGCTGCTTGGAATTTCCCTGACCTATAGATCCTCACCCTTTAAAGGGCTTGCCTGATTAGATCCAGCCCACCCAGCACAATCTCCCTTTCAACTAACTCAGTCAACTGATTAGAGACCTTAATTACATCTGCAAAAATCCCTTCAGCCCAACCATGGATAACCTTGATATCCATCACTTTTGTAGTTCTTACCCACACTCAAGGGGAAGGGATTACATGGGGCATGTATACCAGGGGACAGGAATCATGGGGGCTAGTTTAGAATTATACCAACCACAATCTGAAATCAAATACTAAAACCATAAAACAGCATTCACAGATTTACTTATTCTCAGATTGAGTAAAACATTACATTATTTTTAAATAAAGATAGAAACTGAGAAATAATAGACTCTGGAATAAACATAGTGGATTGAACACATTCACTTATTAATGACAGTAAAAGAATAAAACAGTATAAAGCTTCCAGGACAAGGAGAATAAGGGAGCATGAACAAAGATGTTGACAAGCATTTGGAATGGATAGAGACATGGTAAATGGCCCTAGTAGAAGAGAAAAAGCTGAACCCAGGTGCTCACAGAGGCAGATACCAACAAACAGAACCCCAGAAAGACCAAGGGATCAGAGGGCCCATATGTCTGGGAGCAGGTTAAAGAATGAAGAAGTAGCTGCCATCTATACGAAGAACAGTTATAACCCTACATCTCCCTACCCCCCACTCCATATAGCAAGACAACCTTCACAACGCCCGCAGGAGATTCTGGATTTAAGGACAGCAGAGAAATTAAGTGAAATTTTATACATTGTTTTAATTAAGATGTCTCACCCCAACCACCTGCCCCAATATTTTCAAAATTCTGAGAGAAAAATATTGCATCCTAAAATTCTTTACTCAGCCAAACTATCTACCAATGATAAGGGTAGTGTATTAGTTTTCTAGGGCTTCCATTACAAAATCCCACAGATTGGGTGACTTAAACAACAACAGTTTATTTTCTCGTTGTTCTGGAGACTAGAAGTCCATGATCAAGGTGTCTCCAAGTCTGATTTCTTCTGAGGCCTCTCTCCTTGGTGTGCACTTTTCACTGTGTCCTCATATAGTTTTTCCTCTTTATGTGTGTGCCTTATCTCTCCCTGTGTGTCTAAATTTGCTCTTCTTATAAGGATGCCAGTCAGATTGGATTAAGACCCATCCTACAAGCCTCATTTTAACTTCCTTACATCTTTGCAGACCCTCTCTTCAATATGGTCACATTCTGACATACTGGGGGTTGGGACTTAGATATATGAATTTTGACTAACACAATTCAGCTCATAACAGATAAAATAAAGGCATTTTTATAGCAAGCCAAGTCTTTTTTTTTTTTTTGAGATTTTATTTATTTGACAGAGAGAGACACAGAGAGAGAGGGAACACAAGCAGGGGGAGTGGGAGAGGGAGAAGCCGGCTTCCTGCAGAGCAGGGAGCCCGATGTGGGGCTCAGTCCCAGGACTCTGGGACCATGACCTGAGCCGAAGGCAGACGCTTAACGACTGAGCCACCCAGGCGCCCCACAGGCCAAGTCTTTAAAAAGAGTTGGTGCTCCACCAAAATGAAGCCCAGGAAACAGAAGCTCTAACATGGGAAAGAGGCAGAGGGGTTTTCCTAGAATGAAAATGAGAGAACTCCTAGGACCATGTTTGTGGAAGAGCAGCTGGACTGGATCCAGGAAGACAAGGAGGGAGCCAGCATGGGGCAAATGGATGACCAAACACGTTTGACTGTATTGAATGTACTTCTATGATTCTAACAATGATAGGTACAAAGAGATCTAAGCAAACCAAACCAGGGGCGCCTGGGTGGCTCAGTTGTTAAGCGTCTGCCTTCAGCTCAGGTCATGATCTCAGGGTCCTGGGATCGAGCCCCACATCCGGCTCCCTGCTCAGTGGGGAGCCTGCTTCTCCCTCTCCCACTCCCCCTGCTTGTGTTCCCTCTCTTGCTGTGTGTCTCTCTGTCAAATAAATAAATAAAATCTTTAAATTCAGGAAAACCAAAGTTGTTAAGGAAACAAGTATAATCACAGAGTACTGCAGGGTTCAGGAGTGAACAATATTCATATATCCTAATCAAGTAAACTCAGAATATTAATTCAACCAAAAGTTGTGATGTAACCATTTGGGGGAAGATAATGGGAAGAAAAGTAGGGAAAGTGGGTGGTCTAAATTTGTTAAGTCCACATGTTCCTTAATAAGTTGATAAAGAATGGCTAAAATTGGATCATAAGGAGATTTTTAACATGTTTAAGCATGTTAATGAGAAATCTAAAGTAAATAGAAGAAAAAGAGATGAAAGTTACTACCTCTGGAAATTCAGGGGTCAACACAGGTGCGGCCAAGGGCTGACATTTTTATATCAGCTTTAAGTTCTCTTTGCCTTTTTAAAACTACTTACATGCATCACTTTGTAAAAATATATATATATATATATAAAATTTTTAAATATCTGAGACAAAAAAAGGAAAACATTATACAAAGAAAATATGAGAACATCACCACAGGTAAAAACATACAGAGATATCCACCTCCTATGTTGTATTATTTTGAGCATCTCAAAAACCATTATGGTGCAGAAAGTTACTTATCACTAAAGTAACGGACATGTTAGTTACTCTTTGTGTTTGCCTCCCGTGTGCCCGGGCACCATGGATATGAAGAGGAAGGAGAAAATGGCTGTGTCCTCAAACAGCTAGAGAAAGAAACATAAAGAATAGCAGTTTAATGGGATAGGCATAAAACTGTATGTGTTTTTTGAAATCCTAAGAAATTCTCCTGACTTTTTTTTCTGTCAGAAGAAGAAGCTTAACTCTTTGCTATCTCAAACAGAGCCCTCTGACATCTAATCTCACTATCCTCTCTTTCGAAGCCTACTTTTGACAGGTTTGTATAGGATAGTCTACACTTCCTATTTCCATTTTTGTTCTTATTGCATTTAGCTTTCCAATGTGATGAGGAACACAATATGGAAGGCTTAACTAAAAACTATTCAACGTATCTTCAAATCTTTGAGTGCTTCTGAGACGTCTAGTTTTTTTTTTAATTGAGAGCTCTACTACCATTTCACAAAGTTGAATATTTATTTTTGAAACTTACTTTCCTTGTGGCTTCAATGACACAACTCTTTCCACAAGTTTCCAAAGGTTTGCCTTTGAAATCTCTGGCCACTAAGTCTCCCACCAGCTCATGAAATGCTGAGGTTTCCAGAAGTTTCATACCCAAACTCACCTTACATTTCTCTCGGGTGTCTTCATGGCAATCCAACCACTTCAAATAACTCCAAGGTGACTTCCTATGTTCTCTTTCCCAGTCCCTGCATTCTTGACCACATGTCCCACAAACACATCAAATACAACGTGTGTTTACTTGCGAAACCTGTCCCTCCCCCAGCATACCATCCATCTATTCGTTCTTGCTAGAAACCCGAGAATTAGCCTCTAAAACAATTCTCATCCATGTCCCTATAGGACACTAAGTCCCATAAAGTCCACCTCCTAAATAGTTCTATACATGTCCTCCCATCTCCATTCCTACTAACATAACTCAAGTTTGGGCCCTTATCATTTCTTTAAGACTTCATTTTGAGAGGGAAGTTTTAGGTTCACAGCAAAAGTGAGAGGAAGGTACAGAGATTCCCCTTATTTCCCCTGCCCCCACAAATGCACAGCTTCCCCATGATCAACATCCCCCACCAGAGTGGTACATTTACCACAATTGATGAGCCTACACTGACACGTCATAATCACCCTAAATCCACAGATTATATCAGAGTTCACTTTTGGTGGTGTACATTCTATGGGTTTAGACCAATGTATAATGATACATATTCATCATTATGGGATCATAAAGGGTATTTTCACTGCCCTGAAAATCCTCTGTGCTCTGCCTATTCATCACCCCTCCCTGCTACAAACCCTGGTGAACACTGACCTTTTTCCTGTCCAAATAATTTTGCCTCTTCCAAAATATCATATAGTTGGAATCATACAATATATAGAATTTTCAGACTGACTTCTTTCACTTAACAATATGCATTTAAGCTTTCTCTATGTCTTTTCATGGCTTGATAGTTCATTTCCTTTTAGCACTGAATAATATTCCACTGTCTGAATGTACCACAGTTATTTTTCCATTCACCTACTGAAGTACATCTTGGTCACCTCAGGTTTTGGTAACTGCGAATAAAGCTTCTATATATAAACATCCATGTGCAGGTTTTTGTATGTAAATAAGTTTTTCAACTCCTTTAGGTAAATGCCAAAGAGCATGACTGCTGGATCGTATGGTGCAGTATGCTTAGTTTTGTAAGAAACTACCAAACTGTCTTCCAAAGTGGTTGTACCATGTTGCGACCCACCAGCAATAAATGAGAGTTCCTGGTGCTCCACATCCTCACTAGCACTTGGTGTCAGTGTGCTGGATTTTGGCCATTCTAATAGATGATAGTGGTATCTCACTATTGTTTCAATTTGCATTTCCCTAATGACATTTGCTGTGGGGCATCTTCTCATATGCCTTCTATCTTTTTTGGTGAGATGCATGTTAAGGTCTTTGGCCAACTTTTGGAATCAAGTTTTTTAATTTTTCAGAGTACAGAATTCTAAGTTGGCGTTTTTTTTTCTCAAAGCATAAAATATTTCACTCCACTCTCTTTTGTTGACATGTTTCTTAGCAGAAGTCAGATATAATTTTTATCTTTGTTCCTCTACAGTTAAGGTGGTTTTCTCCCCCCCTCTGGTTTTCTTCAGGACTTTTTCTTTATCCTTGATTTACTTTAGTGTGAAAATGATATACCCAAGTGTAGCTTGTTTTGTTTTTGTCTTGGCCATTTATGCTGCATGGTGTCCTCTGACCTTCCTGGAGCCATGGTTTAGTGTCTGACTTGGGGGAAATTCTCAGTCTTCATTGTTTCAAATATTTCTTCTGTTCATTTCTCGCTTTCTTTTCCAGTGGTATTCCCATTATGCATATGTTACATCATTTGTAGTTGTCCCACAGTCCTTGGATATTCTACTCTCTTCAATCTTTGTTCTTTTTGCTTTTCAGTTGTAAAGGTTTTTATTGATATATCCTCAAGCAGAGTTTCTTCCCTCAGCTGTGTCCAATCTACTAATCAGCCCATCAAAGGCATTCTTCATTCCCTTTGTGTTTTTGATCTCTAGTATTTTTTTGCTTCTTTCTTGGGATTCCCATCTCTCTGCTTACATTGCCCATCTGTTCTTGCATGCTGTCTACTTTATCCATGAGAGCTCCTGGCATACTAATCATGGTTGTTTTATTTATTTATTTTAAGATTTTATTTATTTATTTGACAGAGAGAGAGAGATGATAGCAAGGGCAGGAACACAAGCAGGGGGAGTGGGAGAGGGAGAAGCAGGCTTCCCGCTGAGCAGGGAGCCCAATGTGGGGCTCAATCCCAGGACCCTGGGATCATGACCTGAGCCGAAGGCAGACATTTAATGACTGAGCCACCCAGGCACCCCAATCATGGTTGTTTTAAATTCCCTGTCAGAGAAAGACAAATACTGTCTGATTTCACTTATATGTGGAATGTAAACACCAACAAAAGCAAACAAAAAACAAATGAAAAAACAAAAATAGAAACAGACTCACAAATACAGAGAACTTGCGGTTGCCAGACGGGAGGGGGTAGGGAACGGATGAAATAGGTGAAGGGCATTAAGAGGTACAAACTTCCTGAACTTCCTGTTATGAAATAAATAAGTCAAGGTAATGAGAAGTTTAACATAGGGGATATAGTCAATAATACTGTAATAATTTTATATGGTGACTATACTTACCATGGTGAGCATTGTGTAATGTATGGAATTGTCGAACCACTATGTTGTAATTAATATAATATTGTTATAACCAGAGTTCAATTAAAAAAAAAAAATCCCCTGTCTGATAATTCCAACATCCTTGACATGTCTGGTTCTGATGCCTGCTTTGTTTCTTCAAATTGTGTTTTCTGCCTTTCTATATGCTTTATAATTTTTTTCTTGATAGCTGGACATGATGAACTGCAATAAACAGGCTTTTAGTAATGTGGTTTGAGATGGGGTGGGGTGGGGAGAGAAGCATTTTGCAGTCCTATGATTAGGTCTCAGTCTTTTAGTGAGCCTAGGGACTGTGCACTTCACAAGTGTTTCTCGGTTCCTCTCCCCTCAGGTGGGAAAGGATGGCTGGATTGGCTAAAGTTGGGTGTGTTCCTTCTCCCACGCAGAAGGCTAGAGCCAGCTGGAATTGGGTATTTCCATTCTCCCCGGTCAGTTAGGCACTGATAATGACCCCAGCAGGTTAGGATCTGGTTAATTAGTTTCCCCTGAAGGCAGGCCTTATTAAGAAGAATAGAGTGCTCTTGTGTATTTCAAAATGGTTCCTTTTGTCCTCACCCTGCTGGAAGCACTAGACTTTTCTCCGACATTTACTGTGAGAACCTGGCCAAACTCCTGGACGTAGGGAGCATGGGGGCCCCCCTGTGACTGGGTCCACCTGGAATTCTTACCTCTCAGAGTTGTCTGCACCAAGCTTCCAGCAATTCGCAGTTACAGTTCAAATTTTCCTACTCCAGCACTGCCTTCCAAGATGGTTTCCACTTGTCTCTGTTCAGATAAGCTGTGACTCCCTGCATTTGCCTGTCTCTCCAATCTTAGGGGCAACTGTTTGTCCTGTGTCCTCTTCTTTCTTACAGATCCTAGAAGAGTTAATTCTTCAGTCTGTTTAGCTCTTCAGGTTCTTGTCAATTTTCATCCGGTCTGTTAAAATTGATCCTGTTTTCCTTTTCTCCCATGTTCTCTTTTTCCTATCCATCTTTCCACATCCCGCAGTTTAGCTTTCTCTTTTATTCCTCTATGCCCCTGCATATACTATTTTCATTTTCCATTACTTCTATTATCCACCTATCAAAATCTTATTGCGTGAGTTAAGATTCCAGTGGTTACATGTGGAAGCAAAGAGAACTCAAGCTGGCATAAGTATAGGAAGGGAATTGGTTGGCTTATGGGGCTGAATTGGCAGGGTTAGCTGGCTTCAGGAATAACTGGATTGAGGGCTCAAAATTTGTCATTGGGACTCTTTTTCTCCATCACTCTGCCTATCCCTGCTTTTTGACATGTGTTGATTTAATTCTCAGTGATACTGCACTGGCAAGTGGCTGTGATAATTCCAGCCTCCTATTCTTGAGGCTTAAGTCCAGCCAGAATGAGATTTATTTTAAGATTTATTTATTTGAGGGAGAGGGAGAGAGAGCAGCGGGAAGGGGCAGAGAGGAAGGAGAGAGTCCCAGCCGACTCCATGCTAAGCAAGGAGCTCCACGTGGGGTTCCATCTCACGACCCTGAGATCATGACCTAAGCTGAAACCAAGAGTCAGTCACTTAACTGAGTGACCCAGGCGCCCCCACTATTTTATTTTCTTAGGACTCAGCTTAAGCATCCCCACTAGATTGAGGACCCTCTTTGAGGTCAGAGGTTATATCTTTTTCATCCTTGAACCTTAACGCCTTAAGCATATTAAGCAGTC
Source organism: Halichoerus grypus (assembly GCF_964656455.1). Taxonomy (NCBI): domain Eukaryota; kingdom Metazoa; phylum Chordata; class Mammalia; order Carnivora; family Phocidae; genus Halichoerus; species Halichoerus grypus. The sequence continues at coordinate 130,755,394 of NC_135717.1, read as the reverse complement.
AATAAGTATGTGTTAATGAAGAACACGCCTATAGGAAAACAGTAGGGGCATCAACTAACTGCCTGGGGGAGTTGAGGAAAGTTTCAAAGAGAATGTATCACTCAGACAAGTCTGGCAGATGAGTTTGGGTGCACCAGGAGTGGGGGAAATAGCAAGAAGGACATTCAAAAAAGAGTAATAGCTTATGAAAATGCGTGGACTAGCAGGGGATGTTTAAACCTAAATCATCTAGATTAGAAGAAGTGGGAGATAAAGTGGCAGGACATGGGACAGGACAGGGAGATTGGGGAAAGCTTGTAAAAGACAAGAAAACAATAAAAACCTTAAGATTTATATTTATCTGTAAGCAATGGGGAATTACTGTGAGATTTTAACTGGGATGAATACAATCAAATATTTTACTTTAGAAAAACAACATTGATTTCTTCTTCCAATCTATCCTCCCCACTGCTGTGTGAGTCAAAAAACCAATTAGAAGACTGTTACCAAATCAGGCCAGAGAATATAAGGGAAATCAAAAGTATTTTTAGGAGATAGAATTGATAACTGATGGTGATCACATCCATTCAGAGATGGATGCAGGAGAGAATGTAGATTATCAGATTGTCTGACCAGGTAGGTGGCAATGCTATGAACGAAGATAACGAATACAGAAGAAAGAAAGGCATTCTCAAATCTGCCTCTTCTTCCTTCTCTTTGCTTTGCTGTCCCGTGCTGTTCTGCTTTGCTTTTCGATCCAAGAAAACCTTTAACCTGTACTATGTGCATCACAGTTAGGCAAGATCTCCCCCAAGCTGATAACTATCTTGCCAAGGCTCTAAGGACAAACATGGGGTGATGTTTCTCGAAACCTGTAAAGAGGGGTTCTGGTGTAAATTCATCTGCATGGATTATAATTTTTCCCAGGAGAGAATGATGAGAAATAGAGAGTTTGAGAAATCTGACCACAGAATCAAGTCCCTGCAAAGGAGAAGGTAATGCAGGAAAGCAGCAAGGATGAGATCTAATCCTACATTTGCTGCCAGTAACCGCCTTTTGCTATTGTTCGAGTGTTGTGTTTCAGGACTCCCTGACAGGTCAGTCTGGGTACTAAATCGATGGGAAGAATTTTAAAGCACTTTTGGTAGAAAGATTAACTTCCTTTTTGGAGTCCGTGAAAACCAATTCCCTGTACATATGAGGGCATCACACTCCTGGTCAAGTACTACTAAATGTTCTCTTGACAGCAGGATCTGCCTTCTTAACCAATGTATAGCTAATAGCATCCTGTTGTTCAGGAGTTGGCCATGATGATAATACCCAGTGTTAGTAGAAGTGGGGAAATGGACACGTTCAGCCTGCTGGTTCAGGACACTACGACTTAAGAAGCCTTCCTGTGTGCATAAGCTTTTCTCCAGCAATTTCATTTTCAGGGAGTATTTAAGCACATGTGCAGAAATTTACTACATGTACGTCCAGGGTGTTCTTTAATCATAAAGATTAGAAATACCCTAAATAACAATAAGGACATTTAGGTTTTTTTAAAATAATGGACTTCACTCAGACAATGAATTTCAGTAAAGATATTAAAGTGAAAATGCAGATGTATATGTATTGATGTGACAAATTCTTGACATTTTAGAAACTAAAACACATTACATAACAGAGGCTATAATCTAGTGCTATTTTTTGAAAGAAAAAAGTGAACTAGAATACTACTTGGAAGTATTAATTATTCTTCACCCCCACCCCTATGATTATCTCCCACTCAAACTTTGAAATGCAGGGCCCCTAATAGCTAGGAAGAATTTTAGAACTAGATTAAAGAAACTAAAAAAATATAAGAAATTCTTGTCTCCCAAGTTCAAGAGTGATAAGTTGAAGTATGAGAAAGCAAAGATTTGAAAATGGATCTGAGGTGGCCAAACCAGTTTTGTCCTGTCCCTTCAAGAAAAGCCGTCAAACTGAGGGGACGGAGAGAGGATTCAAGTAAACCGGAAAAGCAGACTACACCACGCACTGCCCCTCCTCCTTGGGCTGAATCTGCAGGTGGAATCCCTCCTCCATTTGGAGATCCGACAGGAGGGTGACCTGTGCTCACCTTCCCACCAGAATTTTGGAAGTCCTCGGTGTCCAGGTTGAGATGAGTTCTGCCCCACACAGGCAAGGAGGAGGACAGTAGTAGATTAGTCCCTGGTGGGACAGCATTCCCCTCCCAAGCTTCCCTCATTACAGGAGTGTCCCGGGAGGCACCCAAGGACTGAAGTGAGAGTATCCTTGTTGGCGCCAGAGTTGAAGAAAATGTCGGTGGGGCTGCGTGTGGTCTTGCTGCCAGGAGGAAGGGTTACTAAACACAAAGGGGTGGGGCGAGGGGTCCCCACTAGGATTCAGTGAGCACACAGCTGCAGCTACTCAGATTTCTCATGGAGGGCGGAGAAAGCAACAGACAGAAGGCGTATCTGCTTCTTATAAACCTAAAAGGTCCAAGGTGACATAGCTCACTTCTTCTCACATCCCCACCCTACCCCCGCCCCCCTGGGCAGGAACTAATTCACAGCCACACCTACATGAAGAGAGGTTTGCAAAGGTAGCACAAAGCTGGGCAGCAGCTTCCCAAGGTCTGTTGCACACTGTGGAAAGAGCACACATGTCTGGTTTCTCCTACTGCTTTAACCCTGGTACTTTTGAAAAACTTGCAGCATTTACAAAGAAAGTATAAAATGTTCGAGAAGCAAGGGATTTAGTGGGTAAAATATGGAAAGCTTGACATACACATAAAAAAGCAATAATAGCAAATGGGTACCAGCTTTTGTGTAGGGTGGCAATATAATCTTTATTCTTTGCACTAAAGTGAAGACAAATACTAGAGATTGAAATACGGATTGTGAAATTGAAGATTTAGTCTTTGCTTGTGAGTTGTAGTCTCTATATACCAAATTTAGCAGCATTTGATCTACGGTTGGAATTATTGGACTGTTGTTGGTAGTATCAACTTCCAAAACTTACATAAAAATGGTTTAATAACCATTTGATCTAGTAATTTTACTTCTGAAAGTTTATTCTAACAGCAACCTCAAAACATGAACATTTTAACCATAACTAGATAGACAGATGATAGATTTTTTTAATTTGTACAAGAAATTGAAACAATATAATTAACCAAAAATAAAAGGATCAATAAGTGAGTAATGGTACATCCATTCCATGAACTACTAAAACTAAATTAGAAATAAGTTTTAATGAGTGGGAAAATGATTACTATATAATGGTAAGTATAGACGGTATAGTTTAAAATTATATGTACTGCTTGTTGACAATTGTATAAGAAAAATCTATGCATAGAAAATTCTGGAAAAAATTCACGATACTGTATTTTAAGGGATCAAATTATAATTTTTTTCTTATTGTAATTTTAAAAATTTAATGACATTACTATATTTAGAATAAAACATTTTTTTTGGACATCATAGGTAAGCTTGCCTCTAACCATTAAAAGATGCTTCTGAGGGGTGGCTGGGTGGCTCAGTTGGTTAAGTATCTGACTCTTGATCTTAGCTCAGGTCTTAATCTCAGGGTCATGAGTTTGAGCCCCATGTTGGGTTCCATGCTGGGTGTTGGAGCCTACTTAAAAAAAAAAATAAGGGATGCCTGGGTGGCTCAGTTGGTTAAGCATTTGCCTTCGGCTTGGGTCATGATCCCAGGGTCCTGGGATTGAGTCCCACATCAGGTTCCTTCCTCAGTGAGGAGCCTGCTTCTCCCTCTGCCTGCTACTTCCCCTGCATATGCTCGCTCACTGCCCCCCCCCCGACAACTAAATAAATAAAATCTTTAAAAAATAAAATAAAAAATAAGAAAGAATAAAAATGAAATAAAAGATGCTTCTGAGCATTGTGATAATGAAGATGTTTTGTTATAATAGAATATTTGACTTCATAGTGTTATCAATTGAAAATGAATTTTTATGGCAACTTCTAATCAATAGTTGATAATTTCCAAATTCCATTTATATTTTTTAATGAAACAACCTAGGGCATCACCTTCTACAAAGTTTCATTTCAGTTATATGTTTTTAGCCCTGCTTATCTTACAGAATTATGGAATCTTAAATCCTTTCTTTTCTTGAAAATATTTAAAAGCCTTATAGTAAATATACATGGTTGTTTCCTTGAAGGAAAAAATTAACTTCAATAAGCAAAAACTACATAGAGATCTATAAAAATAAATCTATAAGCATTCTGGAAAAGCTTTCAATTTTCTAGATTGTGAAACATCATACCAATATCATATAATTATCATGTTCTAAAATTTCTTAATCTAGAAAATATTTTATTTGACTTTTAAATATCACATATTAAATATTTTCTCATTTTTCATTAGTGTAGAAGTCCAAGAGCTTAATTTCACAATGGATGGCATAAACTATTTTTGATATTTATTTCTAGAAAAAACTTTCTATCCCCATTAATCCTTTCAGTTCCTTCATAGTTAATTAGAAGTGTTTAGTTATTTGTACTTATATTCCCACACCTAAGACTAATATAGCAGTCACCAAAATAGAAAATGCTGACAAATTCAATTTTATAATTATTTGTCTACTGAAGGGTTCAGAAATTTTATAACCAATACTCAGTGAACATCAAATACTCATAATTCTTTTCTATCAAGACATCAAATCTACAGAGGCCAAAGTATCAAAAGAAAACCCAGAGAAAAAAATAATTTCCACCACCACCTCCTCACCACCAAAGATATGTAATAACACTCAACTAGGTCTAAAAAAATCAATAAATTTAATCAAAAAATAGATCCCTAGTCTTTTATCCATATTTTGACTGTTAAGGGTAGAAAGATTACAAAAAGAGCAAATCAGAGAAAGAAGATACTGGGGAGTTGTGGTGGAGGACAGGGGGCCAGCTGGGCCAGTGGGATGGCCTGGGGTATGTTTTGGCTAGAAAGGAAAGAACAAAATAAGAGCAAGGAAGACACAGAGGTAGTCTCCAAAAAAGAGAGCCAAAATGACATGCCAGGCTATTTGGGCACACTATCAAAAATTCATAAACCTCTCGGGTTTTATGCTTTATTGCAAAAATAATACGCAAAAGAGATGTAACTGACTTTTACTGCATTTAGTAACCCAATCCTGACTACAGGAGATTTTTTATTAAGTTCTCTATTGTTTGGATTTTTTTTCCATTGTATGTGTTATTACCATTATAAAATATATATTTTTTAAAATAAAAATATCTTTAAATTATAATTTTTTGAAGGCTGTTAAAACTGAGTTAGCCTGTAAGGCTCTATCCCAATCCTCTCTCCCAAAACACCATCTTAAAGGAGTTTTTCAGTCTTAGATATAAAACACGTTTATCACTTAGACAAATCAGGTATCTGTTAGAAATCTGAGGATTGCCCCTGCCATCCGGACTTGAGAATAAGGGGTCCTGTTCTGCTCCAGATCCAGCCCCCATTTTCTTACCCTCAGGGAAGGTCGACAGTAGCACAATCATGACTTGTAGGATCTAGAGTCCATTCTCATGATTTCCAGATTGAAAACAATGTTTCATTAAGCAATGACTTATTAGTAAAAATGTACATTAATAATAAAAGAAAAATAATTTACAAAAAAAATTCTAGGTAAAAGGAAAGGGCAGACAATATGCCTTGAAACATGGACGACAGTGAGGTAACCTTCTGGTTGTACAGCTTGCCTGGTGAGGCGGGGCATGTGGAGCAAGACTAAGGCTGAAGTTCATTAACAAACAGGGAAACTGCAGAGACCGTCTGACTCATATTGATCCCCATTCACACCCTTGGAATGGTAGCTGATGATGCAGAAAAGCAAAATATATTGAACTTATAATAGGAACATTTTAATGTCAAAACAAACCAAAAAGGGAAGAAAAGAGCAATAAGTTTGCAAATTACTTAAAAATATTTTTAATCACTTTATTTAAAAAAAAAAAAACAGTTCACCCATTTTCCTGCCTACCTTTGGCAAACACCAAGGTGTTCTCTGTATCTTTGTGCTTGCTTTTCTTCTTTTTCTTTCTTTTTAGATTCCACCTATAATAGAGATCTCACAGTACATGTCTTTGTCTGACTTATTTCACTTAGTGTAATGCCCTTGAGGTCCATCCATGATGTTGCAAATGGCAAGATTTTATTCTTTTTTTTATAGCTGAATAATTTTTCAGTGTGTGTGTATGTGTGTATCTCATGATTTCTTTATCCATTTAGCCTTCTATCCAACATAGGTTGTCTCCCTATTTTGACTATTGTAAATAATGTTGCAGTGAAATGGGGGTGCATAGATCCTTTTCTCCAGATAAGTGCCCAGAAATAGAACTGATGGATCATAAGGGAGTTCTAGTTTTAATTATTTTAGAAACTTCCAAACTGTTTCCTATAGTGACTGTACCAGTTTACATTGCTTTTGCTTTTGGTGTCAGATTAAAAAAAATCACTGCCAAGACTAATGTCAAGGAGCTTACTGCCTATGCTTTCTTCCAGAAGTTTCTTTTTTTTTTATTTTTTTTATTTTATTTTATGTTAATCACCATACATTACATCATTAGTTTTTGATGTAGTGTTCCATGATTCATTGTTTGCATATAACACCCAGTGCTCCATTCAGTACATGCCCTCTTTAATACCCATCACCAGGCTAACCCATCCCCTCACCCCCTCCCCTCTAGAACCCTCAGTTTGTTTCTCAGAGTCCACAGTCTCTCATGGCTCATCTCCCCCTCCAATTTCCCCCCCTTCATTCTTCCCTTCCTGCTATCTTCTTCCTTTTTTTTTTTTTTTTTTAACATATAATGTATTATTTGTTTCAGAGATACAGGTCTGTGATTCAACAGTCATACACAATTCACCATAGCACATACCCTCCCCAGTGTCTATCACCCAGCCACCCCATCCCTCTCACCCCCCACCACTCCAGCAACCCTCAGTTTGTTTCCTGAGATTAAGAATTCCTCATATCAGTGAGGTCATATGATACATGTCTTTCTCTGACTGACTTATTTCGCTTAGCATAATACCCTCTAGTTCCATCCACGTCATTGCAAATGGCAAGATTTCAGGGGTTTTTGATGGCTGCATAATATTCCATTGTGTATATATACACCACATCTTCTTTATCCATTCATCCATTGATGGACATCTTGGCTCTTTCCATAGTTTGGCTATTGGACATTGCTGCTATAAACATTGGGGTGCACATACCCCTTCGGATCCCTACATTTGTATCTTTGGGGTAAATACCCAGTAGTGCAATTGCTGGATTGTATGGTAGCTCTATTTTCAACTTTTTGAGGAACCTCCATGCTGTTTTCCAGAGTGGTTGCACCAGCTTGCATTCCCACCAACAGTGTAGGAGGGTTCCCCTTTCTCCGCATCTTCGCCAATATCTGTCATTTTCTGACTTGTTAATTTTAGCCATTCTGACTGGTGTGAGGTGGTATCTCATTGAGGTTTTGATTTGGATTTCCCTGATGCTGAGCGATGTTGAGCACTTTTTCATGTGTCTGTTGGCCATTTGAATGTCTTCTTTGGAAAAATGTCTGTTCATGTCTTCTGCCCATTTCTTGATTCATCTGTTCTCCTCTGGACAAAATGACAAGACGGAAAAAATCACCTCAAAAAAAAAGAACAAGAGGCAGTACCGACTACCAGGGACCTAATCAATATGGACATTAGTAAGATGTCAGAACTAGAGTTCAGAATGACAATTATAAAGATACTAGCTGGGCTTGAAAAAAGCATAGAAGATACTAGAGAAACCCTTTCTGGAGAAATAAAAGAACTAAAATCTAACCAAGTTGAAATCAGAAAGGCTATTAATGAGGTGCAATCAAAACTGGAGGCTCTAACTGCTAGGATAAATGAGGCAGAAGAATTAGTGATGGAGAAGACCAAATGATGGAGAATAAAGAAGCTGAGAAAAAGAGAGATAAATAACTACTGGATCACGAGGACAGAATTCAAGGGATAAGTGATACCATAAGATGAAACAATATTAAAATAATTGGGATCCCAGAAAAAGAAGAAAGAGAGCAGCAGAAGGTATATTGGAGCAAATTATAGCAGAGAACTTCCCTAATTTGGGGAAGGAAACAGGCATCAAAATCCAGGAGGCATAGAGAACCCCCCTCAAAATCAATAAAAATAGGTCAACACCCCGACATCTAATAGTAAAACTTACGAGTCTCAGAGACAAAGAGAAAATCCTGAAAGCAGCTCGGGACAAGAGGTCTGTAACCTACAATGGTAGAAACATTAGATTGGCAACAGACCTATCCACAGAGACCTGGCTGGCCAGAAAGGACTGGCATGATATATTCAGAGCACTAAATGAGAAAAATATGCTGCCAAGAATACTATATCCAGCTAGCTGTCATTGAAAATAGAAGGAGAGATAAAAAGCTTCCAGGACAAACAAAAACTAAAGGAATTTGCAAACATGAAACCAGCCCTACAAGAATTATTATTTTTTTAAAAGATTTATTTGAGAGAGAGTGCGAGTGTGGGGAGAGGCAAGTGGAAGGGAGAGAATCTCAAGTAGACTCCCTGCTGAACACAGAGCCAAATGAAGGGCTTGTTCTCATGACCCTGAGATCATGACCTGAGCAAAAATCAAGAGTCAGATGCTCCATGGACTGAGCCACCCAGGCACCTCTGTTTTGTTTTTTAGATTCAAGATATAACTGAAATCATATGACATTTTTCTTTCTCTGCCCAACTGATTTCACTAATACCCTGTAGGTCCATCCATGTTGTCACAAATGGCAAGATTTCATACTTTTTTGTGGCCGAGTAATAGTCCATTTTATATATAATATATATGCACACACCATCTCTTCTTTCTCCATTCATCTATTGATAGATACTTAAGCAGTTACCAAATTTTGACTGTTGTAAATAATGCTGCAGTAAACAGGAGTGCATATCTTTTTGAAATAGTGTTTTAATTTTCTTCAGAAAATACCCAGAGGTGGAATTACTGGGTCCTATAGTGTTTCTGTTTTTTTATTTTTTGAGGCACCTCCATTCTGTTTTTCACAGTGGTTACACCAATTTGCATTCCCACCAACAGTGCCTAAGGGTTCCCTTTTCTCCACATCCTTGCCAACTCTTATGTCTTGAGTTTTTTATACTAGTTATTCAGATTGGTGTAAGGTGATATCTCATTGTGATTTTGATTTTGATTTGTATTTCCCCGATGATGAGTGATGTTGAGCATCTTTCATGTGTGTGTTGGCCATCTGTATGTCTTCTTTGGAAAAATGTCTATTCAAGTCCTCTGCCCATTTTTGTTTTCAGTTGAACTATTTGGGTGTTTGGTGTTGATTTGTATGCATTCTTTATGTGTTTGGGATAATAATCCCTTTTTGAATATACTATTTGCAAATATCTTCTCTGATTCAGCAGGTTGCCTTTTCCTTTTAGGAATGGTTGCCTTCACCAAGTAAAAGCTTTTCTGTTTGATGTAGTTTGTTTATTTTGGCTTTTGTTTCCTTTGCCTGGGCAGATGTATCCATAAAAATATTGCTAGGGCTGATGTCCAAGAGATTACTGCCTCTGTTTTTGTTTAGAGGTTTTAAGGTTTCAGATGTTACATGTAGGTCCTTAATCCATTTTGAATTTGATTTTATATATGGTGTATATATACACCCAGTTCCATTCTTTTGCATGTAGCTGTCCAGTTTAGCCATCACCATGTGTTGAAGATACTGTCTTTTCCCCATTGTGTATTCTTGCCTGCTGTGTCAGAGATTAATTGACCATATAAGCGTGGGTTTATCTGGGCTCTCTGTTCTGTTCCACTGAACTATGATCTATTTTTGTGCTAATGCCATACTGTTTTGATCACTGTAGATTTGTTGGATAGCTTGAGTTCCAGGATTGTGATTCCTCAAGCTTTGTCCTCATTTGAGAAGATGGTTTTGGCTATTTAGAGCCTGTTTTAGCTCCATACACATTTCAGGGTTCTTTTGTCTTCTTTCTCTGAAAAACGCCATTGGAATTTGGAAAGGGATTGCATTGAATCTGGTTATTACTTTGGGTAGTATGGACTTTTTAACATTATTAATTCCTCTAATCCACGAGCATGGCATATCTTTTATTTGTGTTATCTTCAATTTCTTTCAGCAATGTCCTATTTTTCAGAGTACAAATTTTTCACTTCCTTAGTTAAATTTATTCCTAGGTATCTTATTATGTTTGGTGTAATTTTCATTGGGGTTGTTGTCTTAATTTCTCTTTATGATAGTTTGTCATTAGTGTATGAATACACAACAGATTTCTGTATATTGATTTTTGTGTCCTGTGACTTCACTGGATTTATTTATTCTAATAGGTTTTTGGTGGGGTCTTTAGGATTTTCTATATGTATTATAATGTCAAGTGCAAATAAGACAGTTTTACTTCTTCCTTATCCATTTGGATGCCTTTTATTTCTTTTTGTTGTCTGATTGCTGTGGCTAGGACTTCCAGTACTATGTTGAATAAAAGCGGCGATAGTAGGCATCCCTGTCTTGTTCCTGATTTTTTTTTTTTAAGATTTTATTTATTTATTTGACAGAGAGAGACACAGTGAGAGAGGGAACACAAGCGGGGAGTGGGAGAGGGAGAAGCAGGCTTCCCGCAGAGCAGGGAGCCCAATGTGGGGAGCCCGATGCAGGGAGCCTGATGCCAGGACCTGGGATCATGACGTGAGCTGAAGGCAGATGCTTAACAACTGAGCTACCCAGGCACCCCTCTTGTTCCTGATCTTAAAGGAAAAACTTTTAGCTTTTCACCATTGACTATGATATTTGTTGTGGGTTTGTTTATATGGCCTTTATTATGTAGAAGTATGTTTCCTCTATACCCACTTTTCTGAGAATTTTTATCATGAATGGATATTAAATTTTGTCAAATGCTTTTTCTGTATCTATTGAGATGATCACAATAATTTTTATCCTTCATTTTGTTAATGTGTACTACCTTGATTGATTTGTGGATAATAAAACACACTTGCATCCCTGGAATAATGATTGAGGTGAATTATTTTTTAATGTATTTTTAAATTCAGTTTGCTAATATTTTGTCAACAATTTTTGCATCTAGGTCCATCTATTCATCAGGGATATTGGTCTGTAATTTTGTTTTTTACTTTTTTTTTTTTTTGTAGTGTCTTTATCTGGTTTTAGAGTCAGACTAATGCTGACCTCGTAGAATAAATTTGAAAGTATAACTGTCTCCTCTATTTTTTTGGAATAGTTTGAGAAGGATAGATATTAACTATTCTTTAAATGTTTGGTAAAATTTATCTGTGAAGCCGTCTGGTTCTAGATTTTGTTTGTTGGGAGTTTTTTGATTAGTGATTCAATTTCATTACTAGTAATTGGTCAATTCAGATTTTCTCTTTCTTCTTAATTCAATCCTGGAAGATTGTCTGTATTTATTACTTTATAGAGTCTGTATTTATAGAGTTTATTTCTGCAAGGTGGTTTAATTTGTTGGTATATAATTTTTCAGAGTCGTCCCTTGTAATCCTTTGTATTTCTAGAGTGTTGTAATTTCTCTTTCATTTCTGCTTTTGAGTTCTGTTTCTCTTGATGAGTCTAATGGTTTATTTTATTAATTATTATTTGAAATTATTAATTTCAAAAAACCAGCACTTAGTTTTATTGATCTTTTTTACAGTTTGGGTTTTTATTTATTTATTTATTTATTTTGGGGGGGGTTTCTATTTCATTTACTTCCTTTCTGATCTTTATTATCTCCTTCATTCTACTAACTTTGGCCTTTGTTTTTTACTAGTTTCTTTAAGTGTAAGGTAATATTGTTCATTTCAGATTTTTCTTGTTTCTCAAGGTAGGCCTCTATACTTCCCTCTTTGGCTTTCGTTGCATCCCAAAGATTTGGAACCATTGTGTTTCCATTTTCATTTGCTTCTGGATATTATTTTATTTATTCTCTGATTTCTCCATTGATCCATTGGTTGTTTAGTAGTATGTTGTCTAGCCTCCATATGTTTGTGATTTTTTTCCAATTTTTTTTCTTGTAATTGATTTCTAAAGTCATAGCATTATGGTCAGAAAAGATGCTGGATATGATTTCAATCTTCTTAAATTTATTGAGACTTAATTTGTGGCCTAACATGTGATCTATCCTGAAAAATGTTCCATATGCACTTGAAAAGAAAGTATATACTGCTCTTTTTGGATAGAATGTTCTGTATATATCTGTGAAGTCCATCTGGTCTAATGTCTTACAAAGCCACTGTCTCCTTATTAATTTTCTGTCTGCATGATCTATCCATTGATGTAAGGGGGTATTAAGTCCCTGCTAGTATTTTTATTACTGTCAATCTCTTCCTATAGGTCTGTTAATGTTTGCTTTACATATTTCAGTGCCCCAAGTGCATAGATATTTATAATTGTTATGTACCTGTTGGATTGAACCTGTTATCATTATAGAATGGCCTTCTTTGTCTCTCATTACAGTCTTTGTCTTAAGGTCTCTTTTGTCTGATATAAGTTATACCCCAGCTTTTTTTTTTTTTTGCTTCCTTTTGCAACATTTATTTTTTCCATCCCTTCACTTTTAGTGTGTATGTGTCCTTAGGTGTGAAGTGAGTCTCTTGGAGGAAGCACGTAGATGAATCTTGTTTTTCTATCCATTCAGTTACTCTATGTCTTTTGATTGGAGCATTTAGTCCATTTATGTTTGAAGTAATTATTGATAGGTATGAGCTTATTGTTGTTTTGTTGATTTCTGGCTGCTTTTATAGTTGTTCTCTTTTCTCCTCTTGCTTTCCTCCCTTGGGACCTGATGACTTTTTTTCAGTGTTATGCTTCGATTTATTTCTCTTAATTTTTTGTGTATCTATTACAAGTTTTTGGTTTGTGGTTATCATGAAGGGTACATGTTGGGGGAGTAGGCAGGAGCTGTGGCTGCATAGTCCATGGGAAAATCAGCTGGATAACCAATTCCTTTGGCATTTGCATAGGGAACCCCAGAAGAACCAGGGCTATAAACAGGATTCATGATTTCAAGAACAGGCCATGTTGGAGGTGGCCTGGGCCTCAGTGACCAGCATATGCCAGCCCAGAGTGGGCTCAGGAAGGGGAAAATGCCTTGGAGGCTCACTCCAGTGAGCAGCTGAGCTGCGAGACCCCCTGTCTCTGCCACCACCTCCCCCTACTGTGCTTCCAGTCACTCCATTCTGCCCAGCCCACCTCTCCTGGCCTACAACGTTCCTGCTGAAAAATCATTTGATGACCTTACAGTGTTTTCTCTTGAATGTAACAGTTTGCTTTTCTTTTGCTTGCTGCTCTTAATGATTCTCTTTACTTTTTGCCATTTTAATCATTATGAGCGTTGGTGTGGACATCGTTGGGTTCATCTTGTTTGGGGCTGCATTTTGGCAGAAATTTTAGGGTACTCTGTGTGTAGAGTGTATTATCTCCTGTGAATAGTGACAGTTTTCTTCTCCCTACTACCGTTCCTTCTTTTACTCACCTAAACGCTATGGCTAGGACTTCCGTCATTACGTTGAATAAAAGTGGCAAGAATGTGGGCATCATGGTCCTGTTCCTTCTCTTACAGGAAAAACATTCCACTTTGTACTTTTGAGTATGATGTAATCACTGGCATTGCCAGGTGTGGCCTTTATTGGAGTACATTCCCTCTCCCAATTAGTTGAGAGATCTGGCTATAACCAGATGTAGAGGTTTGCTTTCAAATGTTTTTTTCTGAATCTGTTGAGAGGAACATACGATTTTTATGCTTTGTTTTATTAATGTAGTGTATCACATTTGCTGATTTATGGATGTTCAACCATCCCTGCATCACAGAAGAAATCCTCATGGATCATGGTGTACAACTATTGTATGTATTGTTGAATTCGCTTTGCCAATATTTTGTTGATGATTGTTACAGCTCTGTTTGCTGGGGATCTTGGCCTCTATTTTTCTCTCTAGGGGTGCCCCGGTTTTGCTATCAGAGTGATGCTGGTCTTGTAAAGTAAGTTTAAAAGTGTCCTCACATCTTCTCTGTTTGGCGACGAGTGTGAGAAGTTGTTTTCTTCTGTAGAATCAACCAGTGAAGCTATCTGGTCCTGGATTTTTGTTGGGGGTCTTCTGATTACTGACTCAAGCTGGTACTGGTACTCTGTCTATTCTGATTTTCTATTTCTTGAGGATTTGGTCTTGGGAGGTTATAGGTTTCCAGAAACTCATCCATTTCCATGGTGTCCCCTATTTTCTGAAAGTAATTGCTTATAGGAGTCTCTTGTGATCCCTTGTGTTTCTGTGATATCAGTTGGAATGTCTTCCCTTTCATTTCTGATTTTGAGGCCCCTCTCTTTTTTTTTCTTGGTGGGTCTAGCTAAAGGATGTGTCAATTTTGTTTCTGTTTTCAAAGAACCAGCTTTTAGTTTTATTGATCTTTCCTATTGCCTTGTTAGACTCCATTTCATTTATTTCCATGGGGATTTTTGTTATTTCCTTCCTTTGCCTTACTTTGGGATTCATTTTTGTTCTCTTTCTGGTTCCTTGAGGTGTTGTAAACTTTGGATGTTTATTTGAGATCTTCCTGGTTTCCTGTAGTAGGCACATATTGCTATGAACTTCCCTCCTAGAACTGCCTCATCTGCACCCCATCAGTTTCAGTATGATGCCAATCCATTCTCACTTGTCTCAGGGTTTGTATTGCTTTGTTTAGTTTTTCCTCTTGATTTCTTCCTTGATCCATTGGTTACTCAGGAGCATGCAGTTTAATCTCTACATAGTTGTGAATTTCCCGGTTTCCTTCTTGCACTTCATTTTGAGTGTCCTGGGATCATGGTTGGAAAACATGCTTGACATGATTTCAGTCTCCTTAAGTGTATTGAGGATTGTGGTGTGAGCCAACATAGGGTCTATCTTGGAGGATATTCATTGTGCTTATGAACAAAAGTGTACTCAGCTGCTTTGAGATGGGGTGGTCTGCACATATCCACAGAGTCCATCTGACTTATGTGTCATTTAAGGCCGATGTGTTTCCCTATTGATTTTCTGATGGATGACCTATCCCTTGATGTAGGTGGGGTACTAGTGTCCCCTGTGACTGTTCTATCACTCTGTTTCTCCCTTTGGCCCTTTTAATACTGACTTAACATACGTAGGTGCCCCTTTATTCGGTGCACAAATATTTATAAACATCATCATGTCTTCTTGTGGGATTGACCCCTTTATTTTTATATAATGCGCTTTGTTGTTTCTTGTTACAGCCTTCCCTTTCAGGTCTATTTTGTCTGATAGAAGTATAGCTCCTTCAGGTTTCTTTTGGTTTCCATTTGCATGGAATATATTTCTGCATACATTCACATTCAGTCTGTGTGTGTCCTTACATCTGATGTGAGTCTCTTTTAGGCCACAGACAGATGGGTCTAATTTTGCCAATCATTCAGCCACTCTGTCTTGTCATTGGAGCATTTGGTCCATTTACATTTCAAGGAATTGTCAAGAGGTATGTGCTTATTGTCATTTTGTTATTGACTATTTTCTGGCTGTTTCTGTAATGCCTCTCTGTTCCTTTCTTTCTCCCTTGCTCTGTTCCTTTGTGGTTTGATGACTTTCTTTAGTGTTGTGCTGATACAGTGGATCCTTAACACAAGTTTGAACTGTGTGGGTTTACTTATACTTGGATTTTTGGGGTTTTTTTGTGAATACAGTACTCTGTATTTTCTCCTCCTGATGATTTCCTTTTTTTAAATTGAAGTACAGTTAGTGTACAGTGTTATATTTGTTGCAGATGTGCAATGTGATAATCGAACAGTCCTACACATTTTACTGTGCTCCTCAAGATAAGTGTACTCCTAATCCTTTTCATCTCTTTACCCATCCTCTCTCCCTCACCCCCACCCCCCATCCCTGCCACCTCCATCCGGCAACTATCAGTCCATTCTCTGTATTTAGGAGTCTGTGTTTTTGTGTTTTGTGTGTTTGTCTCTTTTTTCTTTGTATGTTCCTCTGTTTTGTCTTAAATGCCACATTTGAGTGAAATATGGTATTTGTCTTTCTCTGGTTAACTATTTCATTTAGCCTTATACCCTCCAGGTCTATCCATGTCGTTGCAAATGGCAAGATTTCATTCCTTTTTGTGGCTGCACACTATTCTATTGTCCATAGATACCACATCTTCTCTATCCATTCATCTGTGATTGGACACTTGGGTTGCTGCCATATCTGGGCCGTTGTAAATAATCCTGCAAGAAACATATGGATGCCTATATCTCTTGGTGTTAGTATCTTCATTTCATCTCCTTTGGGTCAATACCCAGCAGTTGAGTTACTGGAGCCTACAATAATTACATTTTTAAGTTTCTGAGAAACCTCCATAGCATTTTCTGCAGTGGCTCCCCCGATTGGCATTGCCACCAACAGTGCATGAAACTTCCTTTATCTCCACATCCCAACACTTGTTATTTCCTGTGCTTTTTAAGTTTAGCCATTCTGACAGGTATGAAGTTGACATGTCTTGTGGTTTTAATTGGCATTTCCCGGACGCCTGGGTGGCTCAGTTGGTTAAGCGACTGCCTTCAGCTCAGGTCATGATCCTGGAGTCCCGGGATCGAGTCCCACATCAGGCTCCCTGCTCAGCAGGGAGTCTGCTTCTCCCTCTGACCCTCCTCCCTCTCATGCTCTCTCTCATTCTCTCTCTCGCAAATAAATAAAATCTTAAAAAAAAAAAAAAATTTAAAAAAAATAATTGGCATTTCCCTGATGATGAGTGATGTTGAGCATCTTTTCATGTGTCTGTTGGCCATCTGGATGTCTTCTTTGGAAAAATGCCTATTCAGGTCCCCTGCCCATTTTTGTTTTCATTTGAGCTATTTGGGTGTTTGGTGTTGAGTTGTATGCTTTCTTTATCTATTTTGAATTTTAACCTCCTTGGCCTTCAGAATCAGGTGACAAATAGCATATTCTGGTCTTAGCCATAAAAACTGATGCCCTCATCAGGTTTGTGCAAATCTCTCCCTCAGGATATACTGACTGTGTTGAAAGTGGCAGCAGCAGATCATGAAGATGACACTTCCTAAGATAAAAAGATAAAAAATAAACGGGCTCTTACTAGTTCCTTTGTTCTCAGAGTATCTCAACACGTCTCTGCCCCTACCAATTATGCTTTAAGATTAGCCAATAAATCTCTTTCACATAATAATGTCTGAGGACCCTTCAAATGGCTGCTTTTGTGCTGAGCTTTGGGATGAGTAATTCACGTGTTAGCCCTTTCAAAGGCATTTCTCTGCTGTCTCCTTTGGGTCTCATCAACATACGTGCTGTTGGTTTTTAAAGCCAGATATTTTGAGGGGTCATCCTCATGTGTAGGTGATGAAAGTTTGGATGCCTGATGTAGGGTACAAATTCTTCACTCCTCAGGGAGATGTTCCTCATTTGTGCTTTTCCTCCCAGTTGTGGGATGCTGCACCAGGGTTGGGGTTATGGTGACACCACGTCTCAGCCTCTAATACCCACCTTGATGTGGTCCCCTCTTCTTGTTTGCCAATGTGAATGAGCTGCTCAGCTAGCTTTCCGGTCTTTTTCAGAGCAAATTTTTTCATATGTAGGTGTAGATTCAATGTGTATATGGGAGGAGGTGGGTGTAGGACCTTCCTTCATTGCCATCTTGGACCACCCTCTCTCTTTTCTAAGTAATAGCATTCATTATCTTTTCTTGCTTTGTTTCATTTTTTTTTAAAAAAACCTCCAAGACAATGCTATATTACAATGTTGTTAATTTAGTACCTTGCTCTAGCTCAAATTTGTTTTAATGTTTCACCATTTAGGATACTATTTGTTATCATTTCTGATAACTACTCCATAGCTCCATAGTTTTACTATTTTAGTTTTCTAGTATCATGATTTATGCTTATATAGTTTAAATACTGAATCATCCTAGCAGTCTCAAAATTTGCTGTAAAATGTTCTCAAAGTGCATCCCTCCCACCCCCTTTGGAAAAGCTCAACTAGTTGGCAATGGGAGTAATTTAAGGAAAATCCATAAGTGAACTATTAAGCTCCTATAGCCGTTCATTTATGAACAAATGTAATTTTCAAAATATATTTGAGTGCTGAATATGTACTATAGTCTATGGTGTGGGTGGGTGTGTATGTGTGTGTGTTAACCTTCTTAACAATCTTTTGAGGCTGGTCTATATAACTCTATTTTACTGATGAAGAAACAGACCTAAGGACATTATTAATTTGGCCAAAGTCCCACAACTAAGTAGTGGTAGAATCAGATTTGAATTCAGGTTTACAGCCTGAGCTTTTAACAACTGTTATAATGTTTCTCATTAATGCATTAGAAAAGAACAAGAAATAATAGAAGCTGCAAGATGGCAGACAAATGTCATATAGTATTTAATCAGTTTCAAAATTCTACTGAAATGACAGCAAACATTTGTAAAATATAAATCCAAACAATATAGAGAGCAAAAGAGAACGTCCAAGTATTTCAGCAACTCTGGCAAATTTCTAGAAGACAGAAAGCAGGGGGCATCAGAATAAAGGAAGTCACAAACCAGACAAAACAGGAATCCTTTTAGGCCAGCCAAGCCCCAGAGAGGACTCCAAGCTGTGAGACATTAGGTGGAGTGGGCCGGAGAAACTGGTAGTATTCAGTTTTACATAAAGGCCGATCTGCGAACAGTTGTTTCAGTCAGCTCTTCCCTTTACCCTCCCCTACTCAGCAATCATAGGCATTGGCACAAGGAATAGCAGTACTCTCAGTGTCAACAGGTGCTTTTTAAAGAAACTGGACTATATTACATGTATAAAAATGGGACAGGCTCCAAACATGGGAGTTGGCCCCTAGATTATGCCCTCCTTGTCACTTGGCAGGAAGGAAAACATCCTGGAGTCCTTGACTCAACCTACAAGATAGCATCCAGCCATATAAAGGGAAGAAAAAAACCAAAATATTCCAGTCAAAGGCATATTTTAAACCTGAGCAAAGGTATGAAGGTAAGGAACAACATGGTGGCTCAGGAAAATATTTCCTGCTGGAGATAAAGGTCAGTCCTAGATGTGACAGATACTAAAGCTAGAGGGGCAGACAGTGGCCAGATCTGGAGATTGTACTTGCCCTGGAGGCAAAAGGGAACAACTGAAGGATGTACCTCAAGGAAGCAAAATGGTCAAGGCCATTGTTTTGGCAACTGTGTAGAAAAAGGGAGTTGGGAATGAAGGCTTTCTGGGTATCTTAATATAGTCATTCCCAAAGTGTGGCCTGGAAACATGAGAAATACAAATTATTGGGCCCACACCCACCTACTGGACCTGAACCTCTGGAGGCAAGGCCCAGCAATCAATTTTAATAAGCCCTCCCGGTGACTGTGATGCATCCTCATTTGAAACCACTCTTCTAAGGAACACCTCTTGAGGTAAGAGGTGTTCCTTACTTCATCTTGTCCATGAAACTTTTCCACCCCACCCATGTAGAATGGATCATATCCTCCATTGTCATCCCCTCTGTCTCCTACACCTACTTCTGCAGTAGAATTTTATGGTGGTGCTTTAGGTCAGTTTTGTTGTGGCAACCAGCACACTTCTTTATATCAGGTACGATCTCTCGCCTGCCTTTGCAGGTCAGCAGGACCTAGCAAAGCACTTAATAAATTAGTTTGCTGAATGAATGAACAGAAAATACTTATTAGGAGGCATTTGCAGTAGTCCAATCAATAGACAAGGAGGAAATGAGGTCTTGAGTCAAAAGTAGTTGAGATGGACCTGAGAAATATTTAGGAAATAAAATGGGCAGGATGCTAATAAGAGCTAACAATTATATAGCACTTACTGTGTAGCAGGCAGTTTTAAGTGCTTTACAAGTATTTCTATTTAATCCTCACAATAATCTTATGAGCTAGCTATTATTTTTATCACCATGTTATAAATGAGGAAACTGAGGCTAAGTAATTTACCCAAGTTAAACTAATATTCAGCTGACATTCAAACCCAGGCGATGTGTGGCAGCAGAATCTTCATTCTTTGCATTATTCTGCCTCCAAACGTGTGCTGAGATTTTGAGTGATTGGGTTGGGTAAATGGAGTGCTTTCAGCAAAGACATAAAGACAGGAAAAACCAGGGGAAAATGCTAAGTTCAGCTTTAGATATGCTGTGTTTGAGATACCTTTACAAGGTGTCTAGCAATGGTTTGATGTAATAGTTTGAAATATAGGGGCATGGACTGGGCTAGGTATACGGATTTTTTAAGATTTTATTTATTTGAGAGCGTGAGCGAGAGAGAGAGAGCGCACGTGCCCGCTAGCACGCACAAGTGAGGGGGTGGGGGCAGAGGGAGGAGAAGCAGACTCCCTGCTGAGCAGGGAGCTCAAGGGAGGCTCCATCCCAAGACTCTGGGATTTCGACGTGAGCGGGAGGCAGATGCTTAACTAAATGGCAGATGCTTAACCAACCGACTGAGCCACCCAAGTGCCCCTAAGGTATGCGGATTTTAAAATCAACATGCAAACAATGAAAAATGGATGGGATGACCTAGGAGGTATTTGTTACAAGTATCCCTACTTTTCAAAAGTTCATGTTACCCCACTGCGCTTTTAGGAAAGACCTACATTAGTACCTGTTTTCACTAACCAAAAGAAACCCTAAGAGGATTTTTGCATTTGTGGAAAAGCAAAAATAGCCTCTGTGGTCGTTTGGCAGCAAGCCGTTATAGGGGCAGTGAGCACTGCCAGCGGTGAGCCGCGCTGACTCCATTCCTGTAACCACACTCAGCATCTCTGTGTCAGGCTGCCACAGCTTCGAACGGTCTGTGGGCATCTGTGCTTTCTCTCCATTTGTTTTGTGTAACTGTTAGCAAGATGTGTCCTAAGGTGTTAGAAAAGCCTAAGGGGTTATTTTTGGGTCTGGGGATGCTCACAAATGTTTCCATACAAATTCACGAGAGTTGCATCTTCATTTTACCCCGTTCCGACTTATGAAAGGTTTCATAGGAAGCTCTACTTTCAGATAGCAGAGGAAACCTGTGTATATGAGACCTGTGGGCTGAAAGCCCTGGTGAATGATATTTGAGGGAATCTACGATGCAATGGCCTCACAGGTATAAGGAGATTCCAGGAGACAGTAGAGTCCCAGAAGCCAAGGTAACAGGTAGCCTCATGAAGGGAGTGATGAACAGTACTAGTATCAATTAATTCAAGTAAGGAAAAGACTGAAGGCCATTTCGGCATCTAAGACGTCACTAAAATTGGCTTGCTATGATCACCAACAGAGGGATGAAAGCCAGGTTAGAATATGGTAAGTGAAAAGACAGCAAGAAATTGGGAAAGCAAATCTCTGTCCCTGTAGATACAGGACATCTTGTGGAAGATGCAATAAAAATTAAGTTTTTTAGATGAGACCTCAGTGTACTTTTGAGTGGAGCAGATGGAACCACTGAAAGTGGTGTTGAGAATAAAGGGAAGAAATGAAGAACCAACTTAACAAACCAAAAACCTGGGAGAGGTTTGTCCTGAGCTATAGGGTGGCAACTCAATCTCTGAGATGAGGACATGAGTGAAGACAGGAATGGATGTGAGAATTTTAGGTGGAGGGACGACCTTAATTTTACTGATAAAATGAGATTAACGGCAGTCCACTGGGTATGGAAAAGAAAGCTAAGTGTAAAACTTAAAGGAAGATTTAGGGAATGGAAGAGTAAGCATCCTTAAATGCAGTAAGAGGACAAGTAATTTTATAAATAAGCCCTTTCTAAAACCAACCAGGAGGTCAATGCTAGGTGGAAAACTGAAGGCTAGGTTGGACTGAGAAAATGTGGTGGGAAATAGACTGCAGGACTCTATGAAGTCAAAGATCAGGTTAGGGCCAGTGAGCACAGAATTTGGACAGGAAGTTGTAGTTAGAGTAGGTTACCAAAGGCTAAGTTCAAGTAGCTCTGAATTGAAATAGCTAAGTTGTAGCCCTCAGAGTGGTTGAAATAAACTTGATAAAATCAAGAATCATAGGGTTGGAATATTGAGTAAGAGTAGCTACGTACATATGTTAGAAGACACCAACATAGCTGGCACTTTTAGGGTGTAGTTTTGTTTGCAAAAATACACTTGACATGGCGGAGTGGGGGTAGGGACTTGAGGTAGGTGATCTCTTTCTCATTGGCCTGGGTGCCAGTGTTAAAAGTGGGTAACAAAATCTGTCACTCTGGAAAGGGTGAGGGTAGTTCTGGAGGATAAAGAAAAGATGCGAGCAGTCAGCACTGGCACTGAGCAAAGGAAAAGCTTGAGAGAAACTCAGTGGCAGGGTGATTGGAAACAACTTGTAATAGAGGTAGGGACATCTAATTTTGAGCTGTTTGTGGTGGGGCATGCAAGATGACATACCTCCTCTACCTCCCTTGCCTCTTAAAAAAAAAAATCACAGCTCAGCTGAGCTTACTATTTTCACAAATGCCTTGTGAGTGAATGTTCAGCTATTATTTATGGCCGTGACTTCTTGCCCACCAAAATGTGATCCTTAGTGATGTGTCATTGTCGGGCACAGGCAAGAGGAGAGATTGATTCGTTCACTTTTCCTCTGCCACGGCAAGGGACAGCATCCAAATGGTATCTTGGTCCTGCTGGGTCCCAGTGAGATGGGAAGCCAACCCCCCATGCTACCTACAATAGACATGTTGACTAATTAACAAGTTGTCCTAAACCCATTTTGGAGAATGTTCATATTGCAGTATTAATTGTATATACTTCCGGTATCCAATCAATGGCTCTCCTGTCAATTTTATTTCAAACATCTTGACTTCCTCTCCAAACTATAGTTGTTTGGCATAACCTTCCTTCCTACCTACATTACCCCAATAATGTCCCAATTCATCAACAAACGTCTTACCTTCCTTTTAATCCATTCTCTAAACTGTAGCTAATTTTTCAAAAATACAAATCCGATTACATGACTGCCAAGCTTTTCAATCTATGGATTTAATTTCAGGGATGATGACAAGCCAAACTATTTACAAGGCCCCATATAATCTGCTCTCCCTAGCCTCTCATTACTCTGTCGTGAACTACAGCCACTCAGTTCTAAATACACCATGACCTCTTGTCTGTATGCTTTCGCCAGTTCTGTTCCCACTGGAGTACACAGCTTTCTTGGCTTAGGCTTGTTCTGAACCCCAGACGAAGAACCTCTCTGGTACAAATCATACAGAACCCTGTATTTCCCCTATTACAACGTTGTTTCATAGTACTTACGCAGTGTGTCTTCCCCAATATCAATCACATAGTACTGAAGAGTAGGAGGTACCAAGGGAAGGAGGAAAAAAAGGTAATCAGCTTTGCCTTGGATCCATTTACAGAAATGGAAGCATGGTAACAGATAAATCTTGGCTGCAGAACATGTGAGCAGGGCTACAGGTCAGCAGCGGGGCCTCTTATCTGGGCAGCGGCACATGGCCGTCTGCTTAAGGCCTGACTGTACTTTAGAGGGCAATCGATGCTGAAACAAATTTCTCAATCTTTTAAATGTAAATTTTAAGGACTGAATGATTTTCAAGGTTATTTTGGACTTAAACTGTGAGCCAACCAACCTCATTAGTATTTCAATAATCATGTAAAAAGAAACTTTTTTTTTTTATGTCTCTGTCAGTTCTCCCAAGTGGTACTGAGATGGTCAAGAAGCTTGACAGACTAGTCGCTCAATGGTCTGCTTTTAGTTTTGTGGTAGTTCTTCTGTCACATGCCTACCATCATCAGTCTTTAAAATCCCATGTGTGGGTATCAAGATTCATACAGAAGCATTTTATTGTCTCCATACATCAACTAATCCTAGAAAAATAGCAAAAATCTGCTATAGTCAGCTTAAGTTTAATAATGGCTTTCAAAGTTCAAATATATAGTTTTGGAATTATACAAAATAGCACTATTTGGCAGGACTTCACATATTATAGCTAAACAGGAAATTACCTGTACTGGGAAACAAGTCAATTGACTACTCTCTTGCAGAGAATATGAGCAATTTTGAAAACCTACATTTTAAGAATTCAAGAAAAATGTACTAGTTGCGCATGGCTACTGCGCCTCCATCTTTTACACAGTGCGTCGATCCCAAAGCACTCCAACTGCTTCATACTCCCCTCTACAGTAGCAGCCCCTTTGTACTTTTCTGCCAAGTGTGCAGAAAACATTTTATAACCAGAGAAAAACAGTATGTTAAGGGATTTAAGACCATCCATTTCCATCAGAGGAGGTTATACAATAGAAACCTATTTCCACTAAATCATGAGTTGTACTTAATGATTAATAGGTTCATTAGAAGTAGTACTTAAGATAAATGGACACAAGAATGGAAGTTTTGTCTGTTGGTTATAGCTGCTAGAAAGAAATCTCTGAAACAGTGGTTCTTAATTGGGGGCAATTTTGCATTAACCTCCTACCACCGACCTCCACTGGGGACATTTGGCAACATCTGAAGACAATTTCGGTTGTTAAAACTGGGGTTGGTGACGGTACTACTGGCAGTATCTAAGTGGAGAGAGGTGAGGGAATATCTTAACATGCACAGGGCAGCCCTCATGACACAGAATTATCTAGTCCAAAATATCAACTGTGCCAAGGGTAAGAAATCCTGATCTAAAGATGTATTTTTCCACTGAAGTCTGAATTCTGCAGGAAAGCATGGATTTTTATATCTAGAATAAGGAGCCAGGAGTTTTTTCCAGCCCTTTTAGGAAAGCCTTAGTTCATAGACGATAATGATTCCAAACAAAATACACATTTGTGTGTCTTCTAAAAATACACTAGGATTATAGTAAGCTACTACCATCATAGTAAGGTAGCTACCCTTACCTAAGGAAGTTCCTAAGTTGGATTTATACTAAAAGTGAAATGTCTGTGGAACAAGTAAAATACCTTTTCAGAGTAACAGGGTTAGTACAGGCTATTATAAACATGAGGTTATTATGGTACATTACCCAGTTCTGGAGTATAATTCTTTAGATTTATGTGTGTGGGGGAGAGAGAGAGCATTCTAGAAAAAAATCACTCAATGTGCATCAACCATTAGTTACTGATAATGGCTAAATACACACGAATTCCAATATTTCCTAATCTGGAAAATTTTCAGTTCACAGAATGTAAGCTTTTTCTCCAAGACCTAAGTAAAACAATTTGCCAAAATCATCACTGATAATCATTTAAGATCAGAATTAAAAGGTATGAAGAGGTCAGGATATTAAGATTCCCTCTACTAAAAATTTTATTCTGAAACTGACACGCATTGACATCACAGGGTCTAACAAAGTAAAATTACTTGCAATATTCCCTCCAGTAGTTTTAATTCCCTCCAGCTGGTTTTTATGATATCCAAAGAAAAACAGATCACAATTTGAATTTAGAACTAACTTTCTAAGAGCACAAACACGTTGCTGATAAATCTTGCCCTAACTTGCAGTAGAGGTGTTCACAAAAATCATATTTTTCTAGTAATAGGAAAAGCAGTAATTTCACTGTGTATCTCTTTCTTAAGAAAATGGCCTTATGCCACCAAATACTTGTGTTCCATTTTTACAACCAAAGGTATCAAAGGAGTTTTATATTTAATTAACTGGAAAAGTCAGTTAAAACCAGAATATCCTTTTTCCAAACAGTAATATGAAGTGTTACTATATTGTCCATTTTCCACTCTACAAAGGATTAAATAAGATTTTAAAAAGATATGAATCTGGGGTGGCAGTGATTTGAAAAATAAGATTCAATTTAAGATACAGCTAGAATCCAAAATTTGCTAAAAATTTAAAGCTCCTTAACATCAAAACATTTACTAACCATAATATATGTAGAGAATGGCAGTTAATTCTAACAATTTAAATTTTTGGTAAAATTTAATGTGGGCAGAAAATGTTATTTCAACTTTTTAATTGTGAAGTATTGCCATATACTTGGTCATGTGGCTAAATAAAGTTTACATGGCTTATTAACTGTTTCAATGACCAGGGATTTTGAACATTATTAATGAACTTCGATCATGCCTATGTAATTGTATTATTTGCTGTCCAAGAGTGAGCTATAAAATATCAAAACATCCCTTAGAACTGGTTAAATTAGATATGCCCCTATTATTCACCATTTGGTTAATTATGGTTACATAAATTTTTTGGTAAATATTCAAACATTTGATGAAGTCATCATACTCCTACCTTTTAAGCATTCTAATTCCCAATGGTTAGGAAGCTTTAGACCTCACTAACGTGAAGACCTGACCACATTTTTAAGAATTATCATTCAGTGCTATTGATTTTATATGTAAATTTTTACATTAGGCCTTGCCATACCAAATTTCCTTTCCGCTTTAGTTTCATAAAATAACCTCAAAATGCAACTCCCCATATTGAACTTTAGAACTACCTGGCTTTTTTTTTTTTTCTTAATAGTTGATGTGTCCTCAGGAAAATCAGCAAACAGTTTTTCTATGAACTTGTAGCTCTCCTGAGAAACCTACATACGGAGAACTGCTAAGCAGAACTTCCTAATAATATGTAAGACTGGTAAGAGTAGTGTGAGTGGCAGACTATGACTGGACTCCACATCTTGCAACCTCCATTCTAGTATTGACCTGACCACTACAAGTACACAGTTAATCAATCAGTAGGACTCAGCGTTTAAAATCTGCGTTTTCTTCTCCGTTACCTAATTTTGTCATGTACATAAATATATATATATGTAAATATATATATATTTTAAAAAGCACTAAAATCATATCTACTACTAGAAAAAAGTGTGATCTATTTTTGTATTAAAAGATAGACTTTCAGCTATGTTAGAAAAATTAGCCATCTTCCAAGACTTAAAAAACCATGCCCTCTTGGAAGTTAAACAAAAAAAATCCAATACATGAAAAGTATTTGGATTTAACTTTAGACAATTAACTAAGACATTCACACAACATATGCATGTCAGTCTCCTATATGGTCCTAGAGCCTGCAGTATTTTAATTTATTGTGAAACCATGTAACCAAATACTTAAATATATCCACAACATCTATACCACGGTAATGCATAGTACATAATATACTGACATCTCAAAATAAATTTCTATTACAGTTTTATGCAAATTATGGTATAAGATTATCACCTGCCACATTTTTGAAATGGCACCAACTTCATGTAACGTTCTATATTAATGTACTAAAATCCTTACTGGTAATGATGTCTTATGCATTATCATCTGAACATTTGAAATCAAGCTGTTAATCTAATAACCACAGTATGTTATCAATTAAAATCACTGCATATTCAGATGTTAAAGCAGGAGGTTATACAGCAGGAAAAGTATTTCTAATTCACAGTTTCAAAAATAAAGGGTGCAGTTTTCAAATATGATTGCTTAAATTGGTCAATTTAACAACTGCCTCCTTCAATACATGTAAACTATGTTTGCACAGCATTAGGAGATGTCTTTTATTTCAGAAATTAGTTCTTACTGTTACAGGAGCACCACAAATTTGAAGGAAGAGGCTACAGTGTGAAATGAGCTCACTGAAGGGTATGTTAAATAAAATTTTAACTACAATATAAGGTACTGCAAAGCTTTGTTTCCCCCCAGCACAGACCCCTTAATGAGGAAAAGTAGCCAACACTTACCAAATACAATATGTAAATTAGCTCTACAAGAAGGGAGGGGGGAATCTAACCCAACCAAAAGAAAATACTATATTAGCTAACAAACCTGTGATAGTCAGCTTCAGAATTTTCCTAAAAATAAAATTCAAAAGCATACACAGTATTTGTATCCTTCGATAAGGAATGCAGGGATCCAAAGGGAATGAAAGAAACATCTGGTTTTAAAAATTTCTAAGTGGAAACACACACACACAAATGGGTAACTGAGAAAAACTGAGTACTTAAATATTCAAATTTTAAATGTGTAAGAAAATTTATAATAGAAAAAGTGGCAAATTGTTATTGTGACTTGATTTGCTGAAAACATCTGCAAATTCACACTGGCATTAAGAAAACCAAAGTTTCAAAAATTTACTCCTCTCTCTCTCTCTCTCCAGATATGTTTTCTGTGCAAAAATAAATATCTGAAAATTGCACTAATACAATAATACTTATTTTAACTTTTGTTATTATGAATAATCTGCACATGCTGCTTTACAGACAATACATATTTGTAAACTTGCTCATGCAAAATTAGTGTGCGCAACAGGGATATCATTAATCCCCATACTTAAAAAATGATACCTTATCTTTTTAAACTGCCAAACCCTTTGAAATGTAACAAATCTTACACAGATATTGTCTGCCAGCTAAAAATCAATTTATGTTGCTGAAACAAAAAGTTATACAAGAAAAACATGGTTTTCATCTTGCAGAATTTTTGATTTTTAAAAGAAAATTTATAAAAGAAAGAAATTCATGGTCACAAAATTTTAACATTTTAATCCTAAACATTACAGGGCAAATAGATACTGGACCCTATCTCCATAAATCCTAACTTTTAGTTTCCATTTTTTAAATGTTGCCCTAACCACTAAGACATTAGTGGTTTTACAACCTCTGGAGATTGTGGAAATACATGTTTCTGAAAGAAATGCTACAAAAACAACAATGGAAGAAAGCCAAACTGTCTCCGTGAAGGAAAAAAAAAAAAATATGGAACATTTTGAAGCCTTAAATACTTCTCTTTCCATGTTTTCTGATTAACCTGTCAATTCAGTGCATCATATGGTCAATATAATGGTCCCCATGTTGAACAAACACCTAACTAGTGTCCATTGATTCCAAGTTAGTAGATGATGAATCTTTTTGGATACTTTCAAAGATGGCCGCCAGCTCAGGGTTAGAACTGATCTGTGACTGGAATTCACTCATCAGTGGACTCTTCTCTGCTTCTGGAATGGTTAGCAGCGCTGCTACTGCTCTCATGGCAGATCGCTTTAGTTCATCTTGCTTTTCAAACTCCTGCTTTACTGAGTTTGCCTTCACCTGTAACATTGAGTAAATTTATACTGTGTGTTACAAAGACAACTCTTGAACAAAATTTAAGCACGTAGAAATTTCTGGTAAATAAAGCAAAGCTATTGTTTTATACGTCCAAAAGGTACATTCTACTCTGAACAGTTATTTTTAAACATTTTAGCAGTAACTGTTCTTCCTTTGAGGAAACATTTTATACCAACCCCCTTATAAAACAGAAAATCCGGAGCCATCATGGTTGAAACAAAGAATGGGACCCAGAGCCTTATCTTACCTGGTCATCAAGTCCTACTCCAGCCCCCAAGAACTACTCCTCTAGCTACCCTGTTTAGTCCTTATTCTTTAAGAACATCATGTACTGACCTCTCTGTGCCTTAATATGTATAATCATTTTTACATGAAAAGTCCTGTTTCACCTTCTGAATCGAAAAATAATTCGGACTTTCATTTTCAAGGTCCATTTTAAAAGTCATCATGCTCATAGAAAGCTTTCTCTGACTCCCTCCCCTACCCACCTCCTCCACCAGAATTCATCATTTCCTCTTTTGTGTTCCTATCACACTTTATCCTGTATCAGCACTTCATCATATGTATCATATTATTATAACATTAAATAAAAGCTTTTAGGAATAGCATTTAACAGTGCTAGTAAGTTTTTTTGTTTTTGTTTTTTGCTAGTAAGTTTTCTAATAGGTTAACTTTTAAAACCAACTGCTACATAGGGTACTAG
This sequence comes from Halichoerus grypus, assembly GCF_964656455.1. Classification (NCBI taxonomy): domain Eukaryota; kingdom Metazoa; phylum Chordata; class Mammalia; order Carnivora; family Phocidae; genus Halichoerus; species Halichoerus grypus. The sequence goes on along the minus strand of NC_135717.1, from coordinate 130,725,724 downwards.
CATGGTTAAATTTGGAAAACTGGAGTACAGAATCAACTAGGAATCGTGAATATACCAAGTCTGGCCTGAGGTGATGTCAATCACTGATTACCTTAGTTGTACAGGTGGCACGTAACGGCTCAACAAGTCGGTCCAACCTCTGCAGTACTGCACTTGGACAAAGGGTGGAGAGTCTCACCAACATTAAAAATGTTAGCATCTATTAGAAAACAAAAAATTTAGACTTTGCATGATTTTCTAAAGACAGTATTCCAAATTCTGACAAAGTTCTTAAGAGGAATGACTAGTTTCAAACCTTAGCTGAGGAATATTAGTTACAAGCATTAGACAGACCTAACCTATAACGTGGTCCTAGAGTACAGAACAGTGGTTCTCAACCTTGGCTGCACATTAGCACTGCAGAGCTTTAGAAATATGCCCAATTCCTCAGCCCCTTTCCCAGAGATTTTTACCTAACCTGTCAGGATAGGGCCATAGATACAGTAAAAAGCTTGTATGCACCAGAATGGAAAATCACTGAACAAGAAAATAACTGAACTAGGAGAAAATCTTCAAAATAAGTTTCTACTGTCTTAGCAGGTATCAAAAAGACTGGTTATTCAGATTAATCCAGTAACCCATAGTCTTTTTTTTCTCTTTAGACTATAAACTGTAGAATGAAACAGGAAGATTCTATTACTTCTTTTGGGGATTTGTTCATTGAATTCTGAGAGGGTCAGGTTACTACCACATACGGAAACAGAAGTTGGGATTCTGATAGTATGCTCAATTACTGTTCAGCTGCCACTTTTGCCCTGCTTGACTAAAGGAAGGCCCCGAAGAGCAGAATAGACACAATGCACTTTTTTTTTTAAATCACCCTTTTATAGTTCATATTTAAAACAGATGTGAGCAAATAAAACAAAGAGCAATTATGAGTAAAGTTCATGCTCTAAACCTAAAAAGCAGTGTGATTTCTCTCTAGTTGCTTCTACAGATTGCTTTCTATAGAAAACAGTCCTTTTGTGTTATCCTTTAACAAAACTCTTGATATTAAGCCTATAATATCATATTAGAAAGTAAAAATCCCTCATTCCAATACATAAAATGGTTATCATATAGAACAGCTCTAAAGACAGTCCAAAGAATTAGCTAAGACAATGACGGAAGACTACTACTATCCAATATTAAGACAGGACAAAAATATCATACTCTAAACAGCAAAATCTGTCTGGACTCTTAAGTAAGGGAAAGCTGTAGAAACTATGCACTAAAGCAAGCTGGCACAGGGAATTTCTTAGAATTTTCCATCCATAACGTAGACTTGACTTCCTCCTCCAATGAGGTTTCTGGATTTTTCCTGTATGTCAACTGATGTTACATTGCATCACTATTACTTTTGCATATTATAGTTTATAACACACTTACTAAAATCATGACAAGCAAACCAGTTTTTCTTAATAAGCAAGAGTAAATTACAAGGGTGAAAGTAACTATAGGAAAGTCTTCTTCTAAAACAATCTATAAATAGGCACAAACATCTTACCTTAATATCGTAATGGTCCTTCAAACCATCTTCAACATGATTCAGAAATTCAAAGATATCTAGTCTATCAAGACAACTGTCTAAAAGTGTGTACATACACTCAAAAGCTGCCTTTCTAATATCCAGTCCATCATCAACTGTATGCTTAAATGGACCCATTTCTACCTGTTGAAACAAAACAGAATGTGTGGATATACTTAAAAATAAAAGACAAGCTTAGATAAACAGTAATGTAACTAACTTACCTCTCTTATAAGCTCCTTTCTAACTTTTGTTTCATTATAAAGATGTGGCAGAACAGTATCTAGAAGATCCCTTATTAACGATGGTTTATTATGTGCTGCTGAATTGAATGTGACCAAGGCTACTCTTCTTACATTCAAATCTGGGTCTTCCAATGTTTTTAGGAAATCACCTGAAAATTTTAAGAGAAGCAACATATACTCATGGTAGGCTTAAAATAAAATACATATGTTTTTTCTATATGGGTAAGTTTATTGTTGATATTATTTCTTCAATGCAGGTCACGGAAGAATATGATGATATAATAAGTGAACCTTAGAGCTGCTTTTAGCAACAGGTAAACTACTGATTAAACATAATTACATTCAGACATGATAACCGACTCTTATAAATAAGCATTCTGTAACGCAGAGGGCATGGAATGAGAGAGCCCAAAAAGTTCCCTAATTACTTCTACTGATGTATTTTAAAAAGGTAGGTTGCACAGAGAAGTGATGGAGCCAGCAGCTACAAAAATAACATAAATGATTCTACTCAGAGTTCAAAATTAGTATTTTCACTAAAAGCAACAAAAACAGAAAAACACTGAGTTCAAAATAAGATAAATAGGATGAGGACTAGATCCATTACTTGATAAACTGATTACTACTAACAAGTATACAATTTATCAGATGATAAAAGAGAAATAAAACATTTCTATCTTTAATAAGAATATATAAATTGGTAAGAGGGTTAAAAATACAAAAGGAGGTAACTGAAACCTAATATAGGACAAAAAGCAGAAATAAGTCTGGTCTTGCCAATGTGGGGAAGAAATTATAGTGCAAAGATGTTTGGAGTCACACAGATGGTGATCCAAATCACTTCATTTGCCGATTGTATGACTTTTGGCAAGTTACTTTAGGCAAGAGCCTCAGTTTCTCAGTTTACAAAATGAGAATTATAAACCTTTAGGCTACATGAGTAGAATAAATTGCATGTATACTGCTGAATAGTGTCTGGGACATTGCTGGTATTCACATGGAGTTATTGTTCATCATTATGTAATCACAACCTTACAGTCAGCAATGTTTTGGAATACATAAGGGAAAAAAAGAGGTGCTAAGACTTGAATGTATCACAACAGCAATTTGAAAAAAGGGGAAGGAAGTAATACTAATATTTTAGACACCATATACTGGTAAATTCAAGTCTGACCACCCAGGAAATTTCGGATTACAAAAAGCGTTCAGGAGGTACCTGGAATCAAAAAGAATTTAAATATACCAGACTAAACCTTCTTACCCCTCTGTTTGCTTACAATTACTAACACAGTAAATTAGAATAAAGTATTTGCTTTCAGAAAAGCATCTAAAATACTGCTATTACTATGGACAAATGGTGACATGCACTAGGATTACCTGTCCCCAACTCTTTGGTTTAGTTATTACAATTTTTAAAAGGCTTCCTAGGTGGTTCTGATGTTCATATAGTCACAAATAATACTAAACTAGATCATAATTCAATGAGAATGACCATCATCTGCTTTAACTATACCAATGATACACAATGGTTGACTTGTCAACCTGGAAATATGTCTCTAGAGATGTGGCATAGGACTCTTCTCCTTTGTCCTATCTTGTACGACACAAAAAATGTCAAATATATCAAAGCAGGGTGCCTGGGTGGCACAGTCAGTTGGGCAGCCGACTCTCTAGTTTCGGCTTGGGTTGTGATCCTCAGGGCTGTGGGGTTGAGCCCTATGTCGGGCTATGTGCTCAGGGCAGAGTCTGCTTGGGATTCCCTCTCCTTCTGCCCCTCCTGCTCATGCTGGCTTGCTCTCTAAATAAATAAGTCAAACCAAAAACAGATGAGGAGAACAAAAGGCAAGAATCCTCCAATTCAGACCTTATGTCTAGGTCCCAACAATAGCATCCATTTATCCCTATGTCTCTCTTATTCTGAATTGATAATCCATTTTTGTAATTCTTTTAAATTGTTTTTTTTCCTTTCTGGCCTACTGCAGAATGACACAAAACTACAAAGCTTCTTTGTCATATATCCTTCTATCCTCTCTGCAGCTCTGTCTTCAAGAAAACACCAAACTAAGCTCTGAAGGTCTTTAGTATTACCAACTCTAGGAAAACTGATGATGAAAACAACACAGGGAAGTTGTAAAATCAATAAAATAATCCTAAAAGCTAAATCTTGTCCTTGTCGATGTAGAGACAGCCCTAGTCTCGCCTGGCTATCTCTTAGTTCTACTTTTTTTTTTATTCTTAGATTGTCTCCACAGATCTCCTTGGGAGCTGGAGGGCTTATAAGAACAGAAAATTGGGGCTATAACAGATCAAGCAAGATTAATTTATATCTGGTCAGATAGACCAAATATGTAGACAACTCTGAAGCCATCCCAGTGTATTTATTTGCAAAATTATCTGATAACTTCAAACTAAAGGATGATATAAGTATGTAAGGTCACACACTGTCAATTATCTTTTTAATGAAACAATTACCAGACCCTTACAAGCATTTTATTTTAGTTCCTTGGTAATATTTTTAGTTACTGAAATTATTAATCAGTATGTTTATCTGTTTCCACTTACCTATGCAGTTCTTTAACAGGGGATCAATAGGCTGTGGATGATCAGAAATAGTAAACTTCACAGCTGTAACCACTGAGCTTCGGGCATATGATGAGCCTAATTAAAAAGAAATTTTAAGTCTATTGGTATGTAAATTCACTAAAATCCATGGATATCTTTATCATTTTCAAACCACTTCAACTGACACCAGTGTCCTCAACTCCTTAAAATTCTCTTTGGTCAGGAGTACCACTCATTGCTCTCAGGGCAGGCAAAGTTTACTCATAAAACATAATCCCATTAGATTTCAAAAGAAATAGTATCTTCTGGGAAGGAGAAGACCTGGGAGAGCAACAGTGGAGAATCTAGTCCTCACAAAAGGGAAGTGTTTAAACCCATAAATAGTTTACAAGACCTTCAAGTGTTTTCTTAAAAAAGCAGTTTCTAAAGAAAGCAATGGCTATTATTACCCACTACTTGGTCTAAAGGAGTTGACACTGGTAAATGTGAAAACAAAAGTCTTCTAGGATCCTTCATTTGAACTAAGTTCACTAATATTAGTACTGTAATTAGTACTACCAAGTTCCTTAGTATGTATTAATTCAAGAGACATTTGTCTTTTCCACATTTTAAAATAAAAGAGTTAACATTAAAATATAATGAACAATAGGAACTACAACAGATTTAACCATGATCTTATTACTCTATCCTTTTTAAACAACAAAATGTCCTTTGAATATAGCTCCGTATTGCAACACAAGGCAACAGGTTCTACATGTAACACAATACAAAAAGGCTTTAACTTCTGCATTAGGCATCTTTCAAGGTTACCAACTGCTAATAAATTTTTTTTTTTTTAAATAAGAAAATCTAGGTACCCACCTGATATCAAATACCCCTTAAGCCGTGGAAGGAGAGTTTCTGGATCAATTAGAGTGAGTTTTCCTAGACATTCAGCAACAACATTTCTGGTTCCTTCTTCTGCACACTCACAGTGCTTTAGCAGTAAGGCCCAGATGTTTTCAACATATGGTTTAAGGCCCACTACTGATGCAGAGCTAATAATTTCCTTCAAGGAATGAAGCAGAAGATACTGCCTTTTGGGTTGACTGGTTATTTCTTGTAAGACAAATGGTAGATACTCAGGAAGGTTGCCCACACTAATGCTGCCTAAAGCATAGGAGGCGGCTGATTTAACTTCTTCACTAGGAGATGAGAAGGCTTCTAATATTACAGATTTTAGTTCCAGCTGCCCACTTAAGTCAATATGATGCCCAACTTCTCCGAGAGAAAGCAGAGCTAAGAGACGAATGGAATCTGTAGACCTTGAGTTCTTGACATCTTGAATAAACTGACCTACTACAGCTGGTCCTTCTTTAGGGCATGCTCGAGTAAGGGCAGCTACACATTTGGCAATAGAATAGTAAGACTGCTTGTGAGTAAGAGCGGTGCTCTGAGAATAAACTGGACCAGTCAGCATGCGCAACAAATCCATGTATCCTAGATTATTTGTTCCAGTGACAACCAGAGCTTGGAAAAAGTCTAGCATGGCGCTAAGAGCTCCCCCCTGTAATAAAGGTGATCTCACAAGTCCAATAAGTTCATTGAGAATGGATCCACTTATCTTTGAAAGGGAGGAGGGATACACTTTTGCCAGTGTGGTAAGGAAACTGATAGCCATCTGTGAAACATGCATATCACTTTCACTGATAAGAGGTGGGAGCTCATCTAGAACTGCATCAATCATGGCAGCTGTCAAGCTGTCACTATAGTTTTTAATTAGAATATCTAGGGCAGAAAGGGTACCCAGTTTCAAAGCTCTCTGGTTTTTCCTGAGAAATGAAGCAAGGATAGGAACCCCTTCTCCCAGGACAGGCCTCAAATCTATCTTCAAAGGCGACCCAGCAATCAGTGTCAACGCCTTCACTGTAGTTAAGCGGGTAATTTCATTCTTTAGTCTCTCCAAGAAAATCTGAAGTGTATTAGGCAAATCAGAACCCAAATTGTCTCCAAGGTTGCAAATAATTTGTCCCATACAAGAAATAGCCCTTTCCTTGACCTCCTGATCAATGTCAGCTGCTTTCAACCTCTTAATGGTACAGGTAAATAGATCTTTGATATAAGGAGTTGCATCAAACGAGGAAGGCTGATCTAAAGGACGAATTACTTTGACAAGCTGCTGGGTAACAAGAAGTGCTTCAGATGTAATCTTGTAAAATGGGTCTCCAACACAAGCCACCACTGGAGGGACCAAAGCCTGAACGTGAGGATGGAAGACTTGAGGAGAGTGGTTACAGAGGATTACATATAGACACGACAAAGCATCAATCTTCAAATTTGATGAGCTTGATTTATCATTCAGTGAGAAAATGATTCCTAAAAAGCCAACAAAAAAAGTCCAATAATTTTTATGTATTTCTAAGAAAGAAAAAATTAAAAACTAATCCCTAAAATTTTATTAAAGTTTCTACTTAATCATACTATATCTCTATAGTAGAAATTCCACAATCTATGATAAATATTAGAGCCAAAAATTTTAAGCTAAGATTTTAACCTTTTTACTTGAAAATTTCTAACTTTAGGTGTTCAAGATGGTTCTATGTGCAAATTAAGTTGTCACAAATTACCTTTTTGAAGGAAACAACTGTTTAAGCTTATCGAAGACTTAATAAAGTCTATAGTAAGTCCCCAAAGTGATTTACTATTTCTTTCATACCTGGCACAAGTACAGGAATGTGTTGCGTTAGGGCCCCAGGTAGTACATTTACCAGTTCAGTTAACATGTTAAAACAACACTGTCGGGTCTTCACACTTTTTTCTTTCATCTGTTTGTGCAGAGCTTTAACAATGTTGGGAACCTGTAATTATCACACACACATTAGCTGGTTCAGCTAGTGGTATTTCCTCAGTACACTTAACACAAATTATCAGGGATGGGAAGAGAGGGAAGAATTTAACAAGATTGTTAGACACAAATTTTGTCGCACTCTATTTGCTTTATACTGATAATAGAGACTATACTTTCAGGGATCATTTCTACAGTTTGTATCATTAGCTTTCTACAGAGCAAGAAAGTCTTCCTTGATTAATTTTAATTATGAAATGCACAAGACTAAATAGAAATCAAACCAAATAAATTTTCAAACAAAATTTTAGGAACATAATTTATAAATGGCTTTTTGAACAAAAATAGCACAGATCTGCATTAAAAGAAAAGGGACAAATTACGGAAAAGAAACCATTAAATGGGTCTTTGACTTTGGGTCTTCTCACAATGAAATAGACCTCACTTCAAAATGTAGCTACAAGCAGCAAGGTTATGATTCAAAGACATCTGCTTCTAAACTTTCTAACGTTTTGTTAGTTGGTAAAACCTAAACAAAGTATTTACTCATCTTACAGATATGAGGATACATACAGACACATGCCATATCGAACAGTGATCTGAAAGCTAGAGACAAAAGAAAACCACCTAGTTCATTACATCATCAGAATGTCCCATGTTTTTATCTGACTTCTATACACTTTTTCTCATTTCCTTCTACAATTAATCTTCAGTGTTCACCTTTAAGTTCACCATGATTTTTTTGTTAATTTGTACTACTTAAAAGCAAGACAGATATGTACATCCCCCCTGGGTTATGTGTTCAGTACCTCTCAACATCTGTTTTTGTAATTTATAAAAATGAACAAATATGTATGCCATTGGGCTGCTGTAGGGATTATATATAAGACAGAAAAATGCCTAGCATGCATTAAATATTCAGTAAGTAGGAGCTATATAGTTCTAATCTTTAGAATCTTCGAAAAGATGTCCTGCAGTGAAAAATATCTATGCCAGCTGTTATTAGTAAAATAATATGGACTAGGCACCAGACTGTTTACATAAATCACCTCATTTCTCATTACCGTGGGTAGACCATTCTAAGTAAATAAACTGTTATTACAAATGAGAAAAGTGAGGTTTAATAAAATGACTAACTTGTCCAGGATCACACAGCTAAATGAGGAGTGAAACGAGGTATGAACACAAGTAGTGTGACTCCATAGCTCTAAGATTTCTCTGTTAATATCAAAGATAATTTTACTGAACCTTAAAATTATTTTAATATTATCTAGTAAAATCAAGAATACCTCAAATCAGAATAAACTATTTACAAGTAACATAATATGAATATACATAAACTACTACATAAACATATCCCAGAAGTATGCTTTTCTGAAGATGTTCTGGGACTCAGATTTCCATATAAAAACACAATTTTAAAATTTCATATTTACAAGTATGACTTTCAACCATACTTTTAAACTGACCTGACTCTGAAGCATTGTTAAAGGTGTTTCTCCCTGCTCCATTGCATCAGGGTCACATAGCCAACTTTGTACAGGACGAGTTTGCTTCAAAAGAGAAAGGTATGCATGAAAAACATCTGCCTTTACATTCTCTTCACGCTCTTTAAATCTGGATATCAGTGCAGGAGAGACAGTCTTGTAGAATTCTGGAAGCATTTCATGCCTTGTGCTAACTACAGCATCCAAACACTTAGCAGCTGCACGTCTCACTTTCCAACTCATGTCATCGTCGTCACTGTATTCATCATCGCTCCCTAAAGAGAAGTTTTAATGTTAACAGGCTATTAATCGTAAGAAAAGTTTATCATTTAATACAGAAAGTGAACTGATACTCAAACCCAGTTTTATAACTTTTCACTAACACACAGCAATAGAGAAGTTTTATTTTTTCTTTTTTTAATAGAGAAGATTTAAAAGATTAAGTACTTAGAAAGACTCTATAAATTTACACAAAGATTAACCTCTAAAGAAAATAATCATAACTGTTTTTAACTTGTTAATCATCTTCTCACTTACTATGGGTAATGAACAACTTATCAATCTTTAATGATTAACACGTGAAACTTCTTTGCAACATAAATATTTGTAAAATCAGCCTTTTAAAACAGTATGAATAGAAGTTCAAAGGACTCATTTGACACTATAGGAAAATCAAACAATCAATCAAGGAGTTAAGATAAACCAGGAAATAAGATTGATGACTATAGATGAGTTGTTAAAAAAAAAAGCATGGTTACCAATCCCAGGACATGGGGAGAAACAAGAATCCTGACATCAGCTTTCTTTGTGGCTAATAAGGCTTTTTACTAAATTTGTTGATGGGCTATTAGGAAATAATATGTATATTTTCAACCTTTCAACATATTCTCTTAAGGTAGTTTAAAGAAACCATACTTCCTCAATTACAAGAAAATTCTGGTAACAACAAAGCACCATGTAAAAACAGAACACCATCTTCTCCAAATTCCTGTTACACCTTAAAACAATAGTCCAATGCTATTAACTCCATTTCACTTATGTATACTTCATTGACTTTCATGTGTGTGAAATCTCTGAAAATTATTTCCTTCTAACACTATAAGGCTGAATCAGTTGGGTAACGAAGTCAGGAGGATGGCACAAATACTAGCAGTTCTCAGGACAGTCTAAAATTATCTAACAATAATTTTGTTATTCTTAGATAAGATTATAGCCCTGAAATGCTGATTCCTCACTGGGGGAAAAAGATGTCGTCTCTTCATTGGCTTCTATTCCAATTAGCTTAGTGACAGCTAAATGTAGCTAGCTATGCCTTAGAAAATCCTAGGATTATATAATAAAATCTTCCAATCTCCAGAAGGTTTAATTTCATCATAGCACATTATAGGAAAACCCAACAAAATACTACTAAACCCAAGGCATTTGACTTATCATATGTGAATAAAAATTACAAGGTACTGTATCAAAATGGACTATTTAAAAGCAAATAAATAAATGAAGTTTTTCCCACGGCAACCCAACTATGGGAATTATTTTGCAGAAATATACTTTGTTGAAAAAGGGGTTATTAAAACATTTAATACCCTAATCACTGAAATTATGTTGCTTTTATGTTAAATAACACTATGGTAGAAAGGTAGTTATTAGGTATGATCCATGCAAACAGATAAAACAGCTGAAGGACTTGGTTATTCAACGTTAAGTACTTAGCACACTAAAAACCAACAATCAAAAACAGGAACATATACTGCTACTGCTTTTTTCAAAGGATACTCTCCTGTTACAATCCCTTCAATACAGCACATTTACTGAGTGTCTTCTGTGTGTCAAGCACTATCCTAGGCACTAGAATAAAGCAGTCAATAAAGAGGATGAAAAATCTCTGTCTTCATGAAACTTACATCCTAGTGGGTGGAAATTATTACAATATGTCAAAAGGGATTAGTTATAATAAAGAAAATAAAAACGTTGAGAAGGAAGACTATAAGTAAGGGGAAAGCCCTGAGATGTGAGACTGAATGAAGAGGGTGTATGAGAGGAAGTAATTAAGTATAACCCCAAAGTTTTTGGCCTGAGAATCTAAGACGAAGGTACCATTCTGAGATAGAAAAGGCTAAATAAACAGGTTAGGTAGGAGATGGGGGAAAGGGAAGGGTAGGGGAGAAGATACTTTAGACACCTAAGCAGTAAATCAATTAAGCAGATGAATATAGAAACTTGAAATTCACAGGAAAAATGTGGAATGCAGAAAAAAATTTGAGTTTTCAGCATATTGTGATATTAAACTCAGGAGACGAGATGAGATTAACAAGAATTAAAGAGTATCACAGAGAAGTCCAAGGCCTAGAATACTCCAAAGTTTAGTGTTCAGGATTTTGAAGAGCAACCAGCATAGAGACTGAGAGGGAGTAATCACAAAAATAGGACTAGTATCAGTAGAGTGTGGTATCCTGGAAATTAAATAAAGAAATGCTGCTGATTTGAGTAACAGGCAAACATCTGAGGTCACTGGTGATCCTGTCCTGAAAGATTGGATTCATGAGAGATAGAGAAAAAGGAACTGGAGAGCATTCTTTTTGAATTCTGTTGTAAGAGAAACTGGCAATAGCTGCCAGAGTGTAGTACCAGGTTAAGAGGGATTTTTTTGTAATTGTTTCTGTTTTCTTTTTAAAAGATAAATGAAATTATAGACTTTGGAGGAATGTAAATTCATTCAAAGAATCAAATTTAAAAGTATGAAAAATATCAGGAAATCCACCAACCCACATACCTTGTAACTTACCCATTTAATTATCTCCATTATGACCTTTTTTTTTTTAAGATTTTATTTATTTGACAGAAAGAGACACAGCGAGAGAGGGAACACAAGCAGGGTGAGTGGGAGAGGGAGAAGCAGGCCTCCCGCCGGGCAGTGAGCCCGACATGGGGCTCGATCCCAGAACTCTGGGATCATGACCCAAGCCGAAGACAGACGCTCAACGACTGAGCCACCCAGGCACCCCTCCACTATGTTTCCTTTAATACTAGCAGAAACAACTAAACATGAGCAACCTCTATGTCCTTGAAAGTGCTATTCCTTTCCAAAGTAAATACTACAAATCATAGCACGATCAATCTTAGGAGCCTCAGAAATGTTTAGATGAAGCAAAAATGAACTTTTGGAACTTCATCTAGATAAAAAGCTTCTGCACAGCAAAGGAAACAGTCAACAAAACAGAGGCAACCCACAGAATGGGAGAAGATATTTGCAAATGACACTACAGATAAAGGGCTGGTATCCAAGATCTATAAAGAACTTCTCAAACTCAACACCCGAAAAACAAATAATCAAGTCAAAAACTGGGCAGAAGACATGAACAGACACTTCTTCAAAGAAGACATACAAATGGCTAATAGACACATGAAAAAATGTTCATCATCATTAGCCATCAGGGAAATTCAAATCAAAACCACATTGAGATACCACCTTACACTAGTTAGAATGGCAAAAACTGACAAGGCAAGAAACAACAAATGTTGGAGAAGTTGTGGAGAAAGGGGAACCCTCTTACACTGTTGGTGGGAATGCAAGTTGGTACAGCCACTTTGGAAAACAGTGTGGAGGTGCCTCAAAAAAATTAAAAATAGAGCAACCCTATGACCCAGCAATTGCACTTTTGGGTATTTACCCCAAAGACACAGATGCAGTGAAAAGGGCCATATGCACTCCAATGTTCATAGCAACAATGTCCGCAATAGCCATACTGTGGAAAGAGCCGAGATGCCCTTCAACAGATGAATGGATAAAGAAGATGTGGTCCACACAGACAATGGAATATTACTCAGCCATCAGGAAAGGATGAACACCCAACTTTTACATCAACATGGATGGGACTGGAGGAGATTATGCTAAGTGAAATAAGTCAAGCAGAGAAAGTCAATTATCATACGGTTTCACTTATTTGTGGAACATAAGGAATAGCAAGGAGGACATTAGGACAAGGAAGGGAAAAATGAAGGTGGGGGAATCGGGAGGGAGAGATGAATCATGAGAGACTATGGACTCTGAGAAACAAACTGAGGGTGGAGGGGAGGGGGGTGGGCGGATGGGTTAGCCTGGTGATGGGTATTAAGGAGGGCATGTACCCATGGAGTGTACCCATGGAGTACTGGGTGTTATACAAAAACAATGAAGTGCGGATCACTACATCAAAAACTAATGATGTATTGTACGGTGACTAACATAATAAAATAAAATTAAAAAAAAATGTTTAGATGATTCATGAAAGTTAAATGGAGCCTCAAACAATATCTAGGATTTTTCATGAAAGTATGTATAAAACCAACCATACTGCTGAATATGTATATCTACCACACAGTTTTAAAATAACATTCATTTCCCTCCTTACAAAAACCCTTTGCAGAAAATCTGAATAAAGAACAAAATTCTCTTGGCTAGTAACTATAAATGTACTAGTAACATTTTTTTTTCTGTGTATTAAAAACAATAAAACTGGGACATAATTTTTGTTACCCACTTTTTCACTCAACTTATTAATAACTGCTTTAATATTTTTCTAGATTCTGAAAGTGTTGCATAGCAGTTCAACACATGAATGCCCCATAATTTATTTAATCAATTTTCTATTGTTGAATATTGAGGTCATTTCCCCTTTCACTAGGTAAGGATCATCTCCATCTATAACACTGGGCCTTTCATGAAAATTTAACAAACTCCTTCTGTTTAATTTGAAATACCTTGGTCATCATCGTCACCACCATCTGCATCCATGGCATTTTCATCTTCATCTTCATCATCATAATTATAATTTGGATCATAGGTAAGATATTTAAGACAAATATTTATAATGGTAGAAACATGAGGATATACTTCCTTAGGACATCTGAAGAAAAAAATAAAAGCTGCCTTGAATAACTGTACTTTTCTCGATTCACTGTCTGACACATTTTATTACCAGATTTTTTTCTTCCCTTTAACATAGCATAGGAAAACTGATCCCCAGCCTTTCAATACCAATGACTCTGCATATTTTAAAATATTTACTTTTCAAATTACACTTAATTTTAAGATGAACTTTTCCCATTTTAACCCCTCTGAAGTCAGGATGATTCTTACAATAACTGATTTATCATGGTTAATGTGGGATAGTATAGAGAGAAATCTGTGTATGCTCTAACTTCTCAACATAAGATTAGAAGACCAAGCCCAAGTGAATGTGCTCTTCAGCAACTAGGACTGTCTGTGAAAATGCCAATGCACATACTTCTACGCTTGGTCTTCTAGCTATATGCTGAGAGAGAGAACATAGAAATCCCCCCACAAGAAAGGAGTAATTTATGTTTCTCAATTAAAAGAACAGAAACGAATCGCACAACTTCTGATTTTAAGAATTTGGTATGACCATAAAGCTACTTCTTAAAACCATGAGTGGGGCAAGGGATTACTACAGATAATAACCAGTCAAGTCTCAAGACACTATGCTATACCAAACTGGCAATTTTAGCCAAAGGCAAAAAAAAATCTGCTCCTCAGCCAGTTATGGCCTTCTAGTACATAAATGAAGATTTTATTATTAGAACCAAGGTTTCCAAATTGAGACTCACTGCCCTAGCAAAATGGATGTGACAAACTTCAAAAAATGTTAGAAAGATATAAAATTCACTACATAGTTTTGGCCAGGTAATTGATTTACCCTGCTGCTCTTTAAGACAGTAACTACATTATTAAATTAAACCAAAAGACAACCATAAATACCTTTACAAATTCTTTCAAGTCCTAGCAATGAAAAGGAAACATTTCAAAATAAATCTAAGGACCGTATTTTGAAATATAAGATCACATCCACTTCAAATACTGCACTGATTTATCAGTTACTGTTTAATGAGAATTTAATCAAACACATCCAAAACCAAAATTCATCCTGGCTGTCAGTAAAATAACCCATTTCTCCTCACCCACCTACTCTAGATCTTAATTATTACTCTATTCTTAAGGGAAACTTTTATTTGAATATAGAGATCCTAAAAACTTACCTTCTCACAAATGACTCAAAGGCTTGAATGCAGTACTCTCTTAATTCATCGTCATCTACATTACAAAATTTTACCACCAAAGGAATTATCTTCTCAAGGTATTCACCTAAGAAAAGCATATTGGTTCTTAAAAACATTCATTTTTTTTTAATTAAAGAAAATTTTAAAGTATTTAAATATTTCTTACCTATTCTATGACCAGCTTGCCTACTAATTGCAGCAATACATTGTATGTAGGTTCTTGTTGTTGACATGGAATCATTTTTGGATAATTCTGACAACAGATGTTCAATAAGATCTACAAAAACTATATTTCCACAGCTCATAACCAGATGGCCAAGAGCAATAATGGTTCTTTTCCTCACTGCAAGTCTAGGGCTGGTCAACTGGGGGAGCAGACAGGTCAGAATTGAAGGATGGAAATTAACAAGAAGTCCTCCTTGCCTTAAAATAAGAAAGAAAACCATAAATAAATTCAAGATTTCTGAGCACTGAAATCTCTGGCCTCTGACCTCAATGTATTCAAACAGTAAAAATTTAGATGACATTAATCCAAATTCAGAATTAAAGTAAAACTAAATTCTTACTTTCTCCAGCAACCCAACTGAAAAGTTAAGTAAATGCAGTTTTGAAATCTGTATCCCAAAATTCACTTCTAGAATCTAGAACCATATCCCCATCTATAAGATATCCAACCAAGCTTGAGAATACATCAAAAAAACAATGGTCTTGTCACTTTTCCCTTCCAGATCTCTGAAGTGTTTTCCCTATTAATAGCTTTTTCTCTATGATAGCTTTCTGGGGGTTCTTAACACTCAAAATCTCAGAACCTCTCTATCCCCTCTCCCTATGGTCTTTCCTCAACATATCTACGTACTAAGTTGCACTGACCCTGTTGGTCCAATCCTCTCTTCCAAATCATTTCACATGTGCAGTTCAGGGAGTCAATAGCAGTTAAACATCTATGTGCCAGGACCCTGCAACTGATCCAGTAACACAGGACAAAAAGTCTAACTGAGTATTTACTACCTACGAAATTAAGTATAAATTCCTCACCCTCTTCAACATGACCACAACCCATGAAAATGATTTCCTACCACTTTTCTATTCATTTCATATATTCTGGAAAATGAGAACACAATGTTTCCCAACTCTAAGACTACTTATGCTGATATAGTCTAAGCCTGGGCACAGGCACCCGTGCCCTACCCATTCTTCAAAACTAAATTCAAATGTCATTCTTTCCATAACAAACTTTCTTGGAATCCTCCATTTTAAACCCCAAAACACACCAACAGTCTCAGTATTTAGTTCCATATTTGTTCTTATCTCCTACAGTAACATATAAGTTCTTGTGTGTGCCAGAATGACAGCTCTTATCTTTTACTCTATGTACCATATGAAGGCACTTGATTATTTTCAAGCTGCAGTGAATCAGGCACAAGTAATACACAAACAATGAAGACATATAATGATTTTGAGAATTAGGGATAAACTGAAACTGACAGGTCTTCTAAGGTATTTTCCCCCTTGGAGTTAATTAGATCTTCCTATCTTCCCAAGTTTGACTTCCAGAGGAAAGCAAACAAGGAACAAATGTATAAAGCCAAGCTCCCTCCTCCCCAAACATGCAGTATAATCATGGTTGCTGAAATTTACGCCATTATTTTAACTGGAAAATTTGCTACTCCTACCAGTATATCTCTTATTTAATAGAGAAATCACTGTAATCAAAATATATGAGTAAAACAAAACATAAAAACTGTGCTGAAATATTCAAATCACAAATTTTATTACTTTTCAAAACTACAAAAAATGCCTGCTATGCAATATTACGTGATAAATATAATTAGCTTATTTCTCCCCTTACCCCTACCCACATATTTATAAAACAGCCACAATTTAAACATGGACAATTTTAGACCAAATTATATTTATCAAAAGGTGTTTTTAATAAATGCACATAGTTTTTGTATTACAAATAATACAAATGATAGGCATGTTTACCTGCTCAACATATCAGCCATAATATCCAAGGCTTCTAGCTGAACAGAGACATCTTCCTGCTTCGCTATTGCACTGGTAAGACGTCCAGTAATCTTTTTACATACGTTAGCAGCTAATGCAGAGCCTACATGAATAATAATCCAAGAATAATTTTAAGGCAATTATACTGACTCTACCTTATATCCATGGTGGTTACCAGATACTCAACAACTCTAAACTTGATTATAATTGAGACTGACTTAAGAGATCCATGTCAGAAAAATATTTCAAAACAGGTTGCTTTCCAATAAAATAATTTATTAGATATAAACAAGAATAAGAGTAATAACTGCAGAAGGAGTATATGACACAGGCAAAACCATAATGATTCAACAGTCTGTTGAATGAACTATTTCTACATACTGACGTGACGGCCCACTACGGAGCCAGCGGCAGCTACAGTGTCTGCGCCTCTAGACTAGAAAACAGAAATGAATTTTCTTCTACTTGAATACTCTTTACTAGCAACCTAGACTTTTTAAAATTTCAGTGAATTAAAAACCAAATATATTCTGAGCTCTAACAACATGATCTCTTAAAAGAGAGAGGGAGCTGTAAACCTGTAAGAGCCTTCCTATTCCAATCCAAAGATTCCAAAACTTCATTATGATGAACTAGAAATGCTGTTCCAGAGAACTCATAAATCAAGGTTACTACTATTTTGAAGTATATCTGTCTTATTACTGGCAAATGGGGGATAAAAAAGGAACACGAAACTAATCTAAATGGTTAATAAAATTCTTGTTTGAACCAGAAATCGGCTAAAAACAAACGTGTTTCAATGAAAAGAAATGAGGAAAATATCAATATAATACAATTATAAGAAATATTTTATTGAAATAATAAGACCAAAGTAACATTGGTAAGAAACAGTTGAAAAAGCATCAGCTTTGGATTAAAAAATAATGGAGGACTTGAATCTTCACACAAATAGGTAATCACAATTTTGGGTGCATCAACCTAATCTCTCTGCATTTCAATTCCCTCATCAATAAACTATGAATATTAAGACCTCCCATATGGCTGACGTTTAGACTAACTGAAATAATACACACGTATCATCTAGCATGATAGCTAGCATAGCAAAAGATTAATACATCTTTATTAAGTAAATGAGTAAAAACTACATACTTAGACTACACTATTACAAGTCTACATCTTTCCATGAAATAGATAATAATTTCACTCTATCTGGAGATAAGACCATCAATAACTTTAGCCTGCTGATTTTAGCAGACAGCTTAGTAGTTAAGATCAATTCTAAAACTTGCATTACCTAAATCCCTGTGTCAGAGACCAAAATCTAATTGACCAATTCACTGTCGTTTTAAATTGTTTAAATTACCAAAGTAGCTATAGAGTCAGCCTTAATAAAGATACTAGTAAACTGAACTATTTCACAACTGTTTTAAAACAGTATTAAGTTTCATACATCATAAATTCTGATGCAAAGCAAAACTAATACTGAAAATAGAGAGCTAATCAGAAATAACTCAAAATGTTGGTTATCTTTTCCCTTAGTGCACAGGTTGGCATTAACTCTATTCTGTAGTCATGGTACATACAACAATAAAACATCTTGCTATTCCTACAAGATACTTAAATTCAATCAATATAATAATATTCTTTAAAACTGGAAACTGAATTTATTTTTAAGCAAAAATAAGACTCTGGACTTTTTTCCCTTTATTTGTTCTAACAGATGCTTACAAAGATCCTTTGATAGACACTGCTCTCCCTCCCTGGCCAGGAGGAAAAACAAATGGAGGAAAAATAGCTCCATGTAAAAGGGAACTAGGAAGAAAAAAAGTGCTCTTGCTTACCACTGGAAGCTGGAGGAAGTTCTCCAATTACTGTTTTAAGGCCAATACTTGAAATATCTCGAAGTTGTTCCTTATCAGAAAGCATGTTAGTGCAGAGGGTATCTACAATTGTCTCTACTTGGTATTCTTTCACTTTACTCACTAAGGGGCCAAGACTGTAATATAAAATAGAAAAAAAAATTTTAATTTACATTAAATACAAAAACAGAAAAACAGACAAAAGCATCATTTTTTTCTGCCTAGCAACTGACAACACAAAATAAATACACTATGCCTGTTTCATAGATAGTATATGAATATGGGTTTAAAACAAATTTGGATAAGCTCCTTGCAGTTGGTTTCCAGTGTTTCTCCACTGATTTCCACCATGGTATCATGAAACTTAAGATGCTCCCAATCCTTCATATATACAAAACATTTTTTAGTACTAAAAAGGCTAATTAGGGGTCTGCTCCTAACAAGGATCCTATGGTTTACCTGAAATAGCAATTCTACCCAATATATCACTTTGCCAACTCTGACCCTGCCTTCCTTCTATCATCTGTCACCAACACCACCTTGTGAACCGAAAGAACAGGACAGAAGACTGCACTAAGGGACAGATTTTTAGGTACTGGGCTTATGGGATATTGTTAGAAAAGAAGAGCATTTCAAATGGAAAGATCAGAGACCAGAATGAGTGGAATGTGTATTTTAAAAAATGAGGAATGGGAAACAAAAGCAAAAATGAACTACTGGGACTTCATCAAGATAAAAAGCTTTTGCACAACAAAGGAAACAGTCAACAAAACCGAAAGACAACCTATGGAATGGGAGAAGATATCTGCAAATGACTTACCAGATAAAGGGCTAGTAGCCAAGATCTATAAAGAGCTTATCATACTCAACACCCAAACAACCCAAATAATCCAGTCAAGAAATGGGCAGAAGACATGAACAGACATTTCTCCAAAGAAGACATACAAATGGCCAACAGACACATGAAAAAGTGCTCAACATCACTCGGCATCAGGGAAATACAAATCAAAACCACAATGAGATACCACCTCACACCAGTCAGAATGGCTAAAATTAACAAGTCAGGAAATGACAGATGTTGGCGAGGATGCAGAGAAAGGGGAACAGTCCTACACAGTTGGTGGGAATGCAAGCTGGTGCAGCCACTCTGGAAAAGAGTATGGAGGTTCTTCAAGAAGTTAAAAATAGAGCTACACTACGATCTAGCAATTGCACTCCTAGGTATTTACCCAAAGGATATAAACATTGTGATCCGAAGGGGCATCTGCACCCCAATGTTTATAGCAACAATGTCCACAACAGCCAAACTATGGAAAGAGCCCAGATGTCCATCAACAAATGAACGGATAAAGAATATTCCACACACAATGGAATATTACTCAGCCATGAAAAAGGATGAAATCTTACCATTAACATCGACGTGGATGGAACTGGAGGGTATTATGCTGGGTGAAATAAGTCAATCAGAGAAAGACAATTATCATATGGGTTTTACGCATATGTGGAATTTAAGAAACAAAAGAGAGGATCATAGGGGAAGGGAGGGAAAAATAAGACAAAATCAGAGAGGGAGACAAACCATAAGATTCTTAACTATAGAAACAAACAGGGTTGCTGGAGGGAAGCAGGTGGGGGGATGGGGTAACTGGGTGACGGGCATTAAGGAGGATCTGAGAGATAATGAGCACTGGGTGTTACATACAAATGATGAATTACTGAACTCTACATCTGAAACTAATGATACACTATATGTTAAGTAATTTAATTTAAATAAAATAAGATTTAAAAAAAACGAGGAATGAAAAGAACTGTTTGATACAAAAGGCACATAAAAGACAATAGGAAAGGTAGGCCCCTGGGACATTATGGAGAACCTTTAAAGGTAGGCCGGCAAATTTAAATGTGATGTGGTAAAACTGGGAGCCAATGAATTTGTCAAGCATAAGTGACATGAGAAAAATAGTTTAATTTGATAAATGTCATATCAGCATTTATCAAATACAGATGTTCAATAAATTGCTAACTGCTTGATTGGAGAAGCCATAGGCAGTGCAATTTGGGGAATTAAGAGAAGGAAAAAAAATAAACGGAAAGGTTGGAGAAATCCAAGAACAATCTAATCCAAAATGATGGCAGTGACAAAGAGACATGGCATATGTGTAAAGACCTAACATGAAACAATGAAAAAATGTGGAGTGAAAATAAAAGGGATTCCAAAAATGAATTTAAAGAGTTCTAGCTTCTGGTAATGGCAAAATAGCTTTGTTGGACCAAAAGACTGTAAACTCTCTAAATCTGTATTTTAGAAAAACAACAATCTGAATGCCAGATAATGATGTAACTAAAAACAGAAAGGTCTACCTAGAATTCCAAATCCACTGAAATTATTCCTTAAAAATGAAAATAAAGACAATTTATGATAAAAACTGAAACTGTATCACTACCAAACCTATACTGCAAGAATTGCCAAAGAAAGTTCTTTAGGCTAAAGAAAAATTAAACCAGATGATTACTCAGATTTACAAAGATCACCAGAAATGTAAATGTGTGTATACATAAAAGGCTATATTTATCTTAAATACCACATTGGAGTATCTTAATTACTACACTGGGGTACCAGGCTGAATCAACAGTAGAGCATGCAACTCTTGATCTCAGGGTTGTTGAATTGAAGACCCATGTTGGGTTTAGAAATTACTAATAAATAAGTAAATAACTAAAAAAAAAAAAAAATTAAAAGACTATATAGTTTTTCTTCAAACTATAAATAATACTGTATTATGGATACACATACATGCAAATATATAAAAAAACAGTAGCATAAAGATAGGAAGAAAGTAAACAGAAAAATGTTACAAGATTTATATACCTTATATCAAGTGGTACAATATTAACTTTTAATAGATTACCATAAATTTAAAATGCAATTTATAATCCCTAGCCTAGAGTGACAATTCAGAAAACACTAAGAGACATATCTAAAAAGTCAACAGAGTAAATCAAAATTAAATATAAAACAGATTCCCAACCTTTTGGTTTCAGGAACCCTTTTAAACGCTTTAAAAATCAATGAAGACCCCAAAAACTTGTCTTTATGTAGGTTGTGTCTGTCAATACTTACATATTAAAAATTAAAAGTAACAAAAATAAACCTATCACATGTTAACATAAACATTTTTAAAAAATTAACTATATTCTCAAAAAAGTGAGAGAAAAATAGCACTGATTTATATGTTTGCACTTAAAAAAAAAACTGTATTCTCATATCTGATTTTGCATTCGGTCTATTGTGATGATCACATTATGTGGCCTCTGGAAAATTACACTGTGCACTTACAAGAAAACTAGAGTCAAAGGGAAAATAATTATTCACATGATAAATTCTGACACTTTCAGAGGGTCACAGGATGTTCCAGGGTTCCCCCGAATCAAACTTCGAGAACTGTTGCTATAAAAGATTTGCTTAACCCAAAAGAAGGCAGGTGGGGAAAAAAAAACCCAGACCAACAACAACAACAACAAAAGCAAAAAGAAAGTAAGAAGAATGACACACCTAAATCCAACCATAACAAATATTTATAATAAACACCAAGGGACTATATAAGCACTCCTATTTAAGGGCAAAAATTATGAAACTGAATCAAAGCAAGAATTAACTATTTGCTGTCTAGAAGACATCATTTAAAAATAAAAACATTAAACTGAAAAATAAAAAAAGGTACACTATGCAAACACTAATCTTAGAAAAGTTGGGGTGACTTTTCCATAGTAACATAATAGAAAATATATTTGAAGATAAGGTATATTTAAAAAGAAACATCTCATACTCATAAAAAGGTCAAACATCAGGAGGACATATAAATGTGTATGCATTTAGTCATTAGGTTTTAAAATACATGGAGCAAAAACTGACATTGTATCAAAGAGAAAAACAGATAATTTGACAATCATAGTTGAAAATTTTAAACACTTGTCTCTTTGGGGTATTTAATACTAAAAACAAAAACAAAAAAATCACAAAGAATATAAAATCTAAACTTTATCAACTACCTTGACCTGACATTTCTACAACATTATGCCCATCTACCACAGAATATGCTTTCTTCCAAGTATACATTGGACATTCATTCACCAAGATGCACCATATGCTGAACTATAAAACAAATCCAAGTAGACAAAACAAACATCCTGAAATTTTAAATATGGTTCTCTGACCAAAATGGAATTAAATTAGCAATAAAAATAAACATCTAGGTAACCTCCAAATATTTGAAAATTGCTTCTAAATAGCCCATGGATCAAAGGAAAATCACAATAGAATTAAAAATATTTCAAACTAGGGGCACCTGGCAGGCTCGCTTAGTCGGTGGAGCATGCAACTCCTGATCTTCGGGTTGTGAGTTTGAGCCCCCACGTTGGGTGTAGAGATTACCTAAAAATAAAATCTTTAAAGAAGTATTTCAAACTGAATGATACTACCAGAATTTGTAGAATGTAGCTCAAGAAGTAATTAGAGAAAAATACATACCTTTAATTGTTTAAGAATTTGAAAGGAAGAAAGTGAGCATTATAATAAAAGAAGAAATCAATGAAATAAGGCAACAAACAATAGAGAAAATTAACAAACCTAAGTCAGTTCTTTGATAAGTAAAGTTGGTAAATCCCTAATTAGATGAATTGAGGGAAAAAAGAGAGAAAACACAAATTACCAAAATCAGGACTGAAAGAGGGAGCTATTCACTGATGACCCCTATTTGGGCAGAAAATCCCAAGGAATCAACAAAAACTACTGTGACTAATTAAGTACGTATGAGATACTATGGTTCACTGTTAAAAAACAGTATTGTTAAGATGTTGATTCTCTTCAAAAATCTCTATAGCTTCAACACAATCCCAATCAAAATTTGAGCAAGCTTTTTTTTTTTTTAATTGAAATTGACAAACTGATTCTAAAATTTACAATGGAAATACAAAAAAAAAAAAAACCCTAAAAAATCAAAATCCTCTTGGGAAAGGAAGAATGAAGCTAAGAACTTAAACTACCCTACATCAGACTTCCATAGATCTTCTATACCTTTGTTTTCAACAAAGGGCAATTTTTACCCTCCAATAGATAGCTGGCAATGTCTGGAGACATTTTTGGTTGTCACTCCTGGGAAAAGGAATGCTACTAGCAAATAGTAGCTAAAGGCCAAGATGCTGCTTAACATCCTACATACACAGAATACACAGGATAGCTCCTCACAACAAAGACCTGCCCAAAAAGTCAATAGTGGCAAGGTTGTCTAATATACTACATTACACTAATACAACAGTTTTGTACTGGCATAAAAATACACAAAAACACCAATGGAACACAAGAGAGTCGAGAAATAAACCCACACTTTCAGTCAACTGATCTTTGATATGAATGCAATTCAATAGGGAAAAGATGTTTTCAATAAATGGTCCTTCAACCACTAGATGTTCACTTGAAAAAACTGAACTCAATTCCTAATTCAGAAAAATTAATTCAAGACAGATCACAGGACTAAAAGTAAAAGCTGAAACTATAAGGCTTTTAGAAAAAAAACAGAAAATTGTTGCAACATAAGGTAAACAAGGGTTTCTTAGGACATGGAAAGCAATTACCATAAAAGTTGAAATTAACTTATAATCAAATGAAACTAAATTAAAAAAAAAAAACAAACTAAAGTTAAAAACTTAAACTCATCAACTTGGGAGAAAATATTTATAAAATATATGTATCAAAGGGCCTATATATATGAAGAACTCATACGATTTGATAATAAAAAAACCACCTCAATTTCAAAAATTGGGAAAAGTCCAGGAAAAAAAAAAAAGTCCAACAAACACACAAAATAGCACTGGACTATATTAGTCATCAGGGACATGTAAATTAAAACTACACCTATACACTTACTGGAATGGCTAAAATTAAAGGGTGACAAAACCAAGTGTTGGTGAGAATGTGGAGACAACTGGTACTTTCATGTAAAATGATACAAATACTTGGGGAAACAATTTGGCAGTTTCTTTTCTTTTTTTTTTTTTTTTTTAAGATTTTATTTATTTGACAGAGAGAGACACAGTGAGAGAGGGAACACAAGCAGGGGGAGTGGGAGAGGGAGAAGCAGGCTTCCCGCCGAGCAGGCAGCCCGATGCGGGGCTCGATCCCAGGATCCCAAGATCATGACCTGAGCTGAAGGCAGACACTTAACGACTGAGCCACCCAGGCGCCCCAATTTGGCAGTTTCTTAAAAATCTAATTGGAGAACAACAATTCCATTCTTAGGTATTTACCCATAAAAAAGACCCATATCCTAAAAAGAACTCACACAAGAATGTTCATTGTATCTCTATTCACAATAGCCAAACTCTACAAAGAAACCAAATGTATAAACAGACTGGTATTTATTACTGGCTACTAATCAGTAATAAAAAGTCAAGAAATACTAATACACCCAACATGGATGAATCTCACAGATATGAGTACGACAGCTAGACACAAAAGAGCACATACTGTATTAACTCTATTTATATGAAGCTCTGAACAGGCAAAACTAATTTAAAGTGAAAACAACCGTGACCTTCAGTAGGGATGTTGTATGTGAGGTAAGGATACAATTTTATCTTTTTCAAATGGTTATCCAGTCCTTAAAAAAAAGGGGGGGGTCCAACTTTCTATCATGTACTTTCTATTTTACTCCATTTGTCCATTAATGCCTCACTACTGCACTGCTTTGATTACAGAAACACAATAGTCTCTTTTCCTATCTAGTAGGGCTAAGCAACAACTCCAACTTCAGCAACTGTTAACACTTTTTCAGAGTTTTCTTGGCTATCTTGAGCAAACACCTGCCCCCTTTCCCTCCCACCAAAATATACTTTAAAATCAACTTGTCTAGCTTGTGAAATAATTTCTACAATTAAGTTAGCATTAAATTAGCTTGAAGAGAACCAACAACTTTGTTGAGTTATCCTATCCAAGGACACGGAATGTCTTTCCATTTGTTCCAAGTACATTTTTGTTAGGGGTCAAGAATATTTTAAAGTTTTCCTTAAGTTTTGAAAAAGATAAAATTGTAACCATACAATACCCTCACTCAAGGTCACCATTGTTACATTTCTTGTTACATTTAATTCTTAGGCATTTTGTCTTTCTGTTGCTGTAATAAATGGACATTTGATTCCATGAGATCTTCCAACTGGTTGTTTATATGAAAACTACAGATTTTTGTTCATTACTTTCACATCCTGTTACTTCACTGAATTCTTACTATCCACATTAAATTTTTTTCTTGATTGACTTGGATTATTCTCATGTACCTTTTCCAATGCTCATGCATATAATTTTATTCTTCCTTGTCCTACAGTGGCTAATACCTTCAAAAAGAATGTAGTGGAGACAGAAACCCATCTTTTCCTTGTTATCGACATTAGTGTAAAGGTATCTGGTAATTTACTGGCTTTTGGGGTGAGGTACGCGTATGTGTGTGTATTTCTAACGTTAAAAAAGGTCTTATCTTGGGGCGCCTGGGTGGCTCAGTCGTTAAGCGCCTGCCTTCAGCTCAGGTCATGATCCCAGGGTCCTGGGATCGAGCCCCACATCAGGCTCCCTGCTCAGCGGGAAGCCTGCTTCTCCCTCTCCCACTCCCCCTTGCTTGTGTTCCCTCTCTCACTGTGTCTCTGTCAAATAAGTAAATAAAATCTTAAAAAAAAATAAAAATAAAAATAAAAAAGGTCTTATCTCTCTCTCATTTAATAAAATGTTTCCCTTGAAACAGTTAGTGAATTCTCCCTAGTGAGATAAAGCATCCCTGACCTGTTCTTCACTCCAGGGACGTTTTAAGTACGATGATGGTCTCTGGAAGGTGTTTCACTCCTCTAATTACACTAAGTAGCCTAAATAAGTGTTGTGCTTTGGTGTTTTGTTTTGTTTTTTTTTTTTAATCAAGCATCAGGGCGCCTGGGTGGCTCAGCTGGTTGAGCGACTGCCTTCTGCTCAGGTCATGATCCCAAAGTTTTGGGATCAAGTCCCACATCAGGCTCTCACCTCAGCGGGGAGCCTGCTTCCTTCTCATTCTCTCTCTCGCTCTCTCTCAAATAAATTAAAAAAAAAAAATCTTCTTTAAATCAAGCATCAATGTTGAATCTTATCAGTGCCTAGACAACTGTTTTTTTTCCCTCTTATCTACTAACATAATGAAATATATTAACAAAGCACATAATATTGAACCGCCCTCATGTTCTTGGGATCAATCTCACTTGGTCATGGTATGTTACACTTACTGTATTGTTGGATTATATTTTGAACATTTAAATGGTCTGTAGTTTTCTTTTTCAGTGTTATCTTCAGTCACAATGTATTATCAGTAATTGGTTTAAATAAAAGACTGGGAAGTTTTCATACTTTACGTTCTGAAACAGTACTAGAACTCTCCGTACTGGAGTTATCTGTTCTTTGAGGTTTCAAAGACGTGTGTGAAAGATTTCTGAGCCTGAGTTTCTTTTGGGTGATGAGTTCTTTGACAATTTTCCCTATTTCCTGATAAGGCTAGTTAGTAATTTATCTATTGTGATTTTCCCTCCTCCAAGAATCAGTTCTTGGGTTTTATCTCCTACTGTATTACTTTTGTTTATATCTTAATTCCTTTATTTTTTTCTTGAGTATATGCCATTTCTGCCCCCAACCTGTTAAGTTTTAAGAATAAAAGGTCTTCAAAAGACCAAAAGCTCAGGTCCCTAATGAGTAAAGATTCCTATGCAAGTGAATAAGACCTATGTTCCTCTCAACTCTCAATTTCGGACAAAGACTACTTTTTATTACCACTTTTAAAAGCTGGTAAATGTTCATCATATATTTTGAACAATGTTTAATTTTATTAAGCACAGGCCAAAAAAAATAAATAAAAGATGAAAAATAAAGTAAATTATACTCATTGCATTATTCTGCAACTTATCTTTTTAAGACCCATTTTATTTTAAACTTGCAAATGTCCCAAGTTAAAGAAATTGTACTGCATTGTCTAAAAACTCTATGCTGACCAATGATTTCTCACATTTTTGCCTGTTTTTACAGCAGGTATGTAAAAGCTAAGCCTAAAACACAATACTGGGCGCCAGGGTGGCTCAGTCGGTTAAGCATCTGCCTTTGGTTCAGGTCATGATCAGCGTGGAGTCTGCTTCTCCTTCTCCCTCTGCCCTTCTCCCCCACCCCCCTCTTGTGCGCTCTCACTC
Source organism: Halichoerus grypus (assembly GCF_964656455.1). NCBI lineage: Eukaryota > Metazoa > Chordata > Mammalia > Carnivora > Phocidae > Halichoerus > Halichoerus grypus. The sequence continues at coordinate 130,697,900 of NC_135717.1, read as the reverse complement.
TCTCTCTTAAATAAATAAAATCTTTAAAAAAAATTTTTTTAATGCAATAAAGGAATCATAATGAGACAACGCTTTTTTAAATTGATGCCTAATTATTACAGGACATACAAAATGACATAAAATTCCATAGCTTCTTACGTGAAACTAAAGGTTACGCTAACTATGTAAATTGTTAAGTTTTCTAGTATTTGATACATATAAATGAAACAATTTGTTAATAGAATTTACTGAGAACTCAAATTCTGCACCCTATTACTAAAAATAGTTAAACTGTCAATAACATGTCTAATAAGATGCTCCTACTACACTGTACACAAAGACAATTGGAATTCCCACAATTTTTAGGAAAAATTCTTCGTAGCTGCTGTATCCATCAGTCTTAATTTGTGTTAACTATGGTTTTAAATGCTGCTGTTCTTTATAAAGTCTTATTATTTTTTACTTCCCTTGATCATTAGTTCTTAGATTTTCATAGAGATGAATAGAGGCAAGTAGGCCTTTTAACCTGGCTAAATAAATCAGGTCAAACAAGTGAGAGAATCACTCTTTCTGGAGTTTCCATTACGTATTTCATACAAATCAAAATACCATAAAAGGCTTTAAGAAGTATATGGAGCGCCTGGATGGCTCATATGGTTAAGCATCTGCCTTTAGCTCAGGTCATGATCCCAGGGTCCTGGGACTGAGCACCCATTGGGCCCCCTGCTTGGCAGGGAGCCTGCTTCTCTCTCTCCCTCTACTGTTCCCCCTCCTTGTGTTCTCTCGCTCTGTCAAATAAATAAATAAAATCTTTAAAAGAAAAAAAAGAAGAAAAAGAAACTTTAAGAAGTGTATCATATGTACCACATACAAACATTAAACATTCACCACTCACCTGCAAATTCTAAAGAAAATTCCAGAAAGACATAGTACAAGACTAAGATAATTTACCAACTATTACACTGAGTCTTTTAATGGGGCTGATAGGGGTGGGAAGCAAGTAAAAAACACTTACCATTTGACAGCTAAATTCTGTACCTCTCCATTTTTATCTTCCAGTAACTTCAAAATCATTTTCACTACTTTCCTTTCACTGTCATCATCCAACTTGATGGAATCTTTCTGCAGTTCTGTCATCAAATCATTTGTAGCCATAAACCTATCAAAAAATTAAATTTGTTGATTATTTCAATTTTTAAGCACAAAGATCATGTCTTTCAAATATAATGCTATCATCCTTATCTAACTATCTAAGTCCTAACAAACTCTCTTAAATAAGGAACCCATCACTTTAAATTATCTTCCCCAGGTCAGTCCTGTTTTAAGTTACAGATAGGATCTACTGTGAGTGTTCTTTCATTCTAATTAACTGTATCATTGCTTTTAGGAGGAGAAAAGCTCCTCTTTACTTTTTCTTTGCATGTGATTTGAATTTTATCTAGGAAGCCTTTAACTACAAACATTAAGAATACCTTCCTATATAATATTCTGTGTTGGGATCAAGGGGCAGGGGTCACATATTAAAAAATTACTGGGAAATTTCCAAAATACAAATTCTCAGCTCTACCCCAACTCCCAACACAAGGTTATCAGATGTATTTTCAAAATGGTGAAGAGGCTATTCTAGAAGGTATTTCCATCTGACATCCAGTCCCCTCCCCTTAAGAACTACTGCCAAAGACAAGTTTAATACTTAATAGTCTTAACAAAAAACCCAGAGTGATCGTCTAATCTCAGCTTTACATGAAAGGGTTGAATAGGAGACAAAAATGAGGTAAACAGACTCTCAGATTTTTTTCTCATATACCTCACCAGACGATTCATTGTTTTAAAAGTATTTTCTCAAGAGTAACATAATCACACTGAAATAAAGCCCCCTGTTTGAAGGCCAAATGAATTCTTCCCCTAATTCTGGCTCTTCTCTACCTACTGAAATAACCTAACTGCAGTAACAACTATTTAAATGCTTTCTTCTTGTATCTGAACCAGATCAAGTTTGAGTAAAAGTGTACTATTTATATATATATATATATATATATATATATATATATATATATATATATATATATATACAGAAATGTCAAAATCTGTGTTTAAATCAATTAAAAACCACTAACTATTGGAGCTGAAATGATAAATAGCTATGCAGACAGTCTGGCAATACAGGCGATAAACTATGTGGTAAGGATTGGCAAAACAACTTACTAATTTACGAATTCATTATTTGTTATCTAAGGAGTTGATATGTTCATTTAATGCTAATTTGGCAAAGTTTTAAACTACAATGCAAGCACAATTCTTACCAAGTTTTGTGAAAGAGCTTATAAAGTTGGTGTTCAAATTGGGATTATACAAGGTAAAGCATGTACTTTTTTTAAATGAACACAGTTGTAATTGATAGCCCCTCCCCATTTTATATGACAAATGAAATTAAAACCATACAATATTCTAGAAAATAAAAAACAAAAAACTGAATAATAGCGCACTAATGCAGGAATTCTACACACAAAGCATTAAAATATCTTAACCATTTTACTTCCATAAAATCATGAAATAAAACCATAGTAGTTAGGACTTCTAAAGACCCCTGAAATGCTCATCACCTGGTTGAAGAGAACATGGCCATTAATTTAGGTAAAAAAGCAAATAATCCCAATGCAAAAAGTTGTTTTAGGGTTGTGAAGGGAGTCTACTGGTACACAGATTCTTTCCTTTATTTACCACTTATTTATTCATTGCCTATTATGCTACAAAGGCTGGACTATGAGCAAAGGATAGATAAAAAGTAAATAAACCTTGGCTCCTGACCTCAGAGAAGTCTACTGATTTTCAAAAATCTATGATCAATGCAAAACCACAAGATATTACCTCACACCAGTCAGATAGGCTAGTATCAAAAATACAAGAAATACCAAGCATTTGCAAGGATGTGGAAAAAAGGGAACCTTCGTTCCCTGTTGGTAGGATGCATAATGGTGCAGCCACTATGGAAAATGGTATGGACATTCCTCAAAAAATTAAAAATAGAAATACCATATGATCAGTAATTCCACAACTAGGTATCTGCCAAAAACAAAAACAAAACACTAATTAAAAAAGATATATGCACCCCTATGTTCACTGCACCATTATTTACAATAGCCAAGATATGGAAGCAACCTAAGTGTCCTCTGACAAATAAATGGATTAAAGAACAATGGGATATTTTATGGAATAGCCACAAAAAAAGAATGAAATCTTGCCATTCTCAACAACATGCATGGACCTGGAGGGTAATAAAGGGGATTAAGAGGCACAAACTTCCAGTAATAAAATAAATGGCAGGGATTTTGTATGGTGACTGTATTTAGCGTGGTGAGCACTGTGTAATGTACAGAATTAGAATTGTCAAATCACTTTGTTGTACACTTGAAACTAATGTAACATTGTATGTCAACTATACTTCAATAAAAGTTTTTAATTTTAAAAAATCTATGACCAATGGTTAAACTTTTTTAAAGCTGAAATGAGCTCCAGTAAAATTAGCAATAGGTTATTATTTTTAAAAATGAGAAAAAATGGATTGAGACAGTATTAAGTTATACTAAGAGTTACTTTTTAATGGTGACCCCCAAACAGAAAGTTCTAAGAATTTCTTCTGTTAATTTGATATAAAAATTTGCACTATAAAATCATCCTGTAAGAAAAGTTGTTTAACCAGCTAAAAAGCTGTCCATGGCAGATTCAAAAGCCAATTTGTAAAATGTCTCTTAAGCATGTAATGTTCTATGCATGGTGCTAAGACCTAAGATGATAAAACAGACTCAGTCCCTTCCTCCTAACCTTTTCATCTAATATGGCAGACAGACAGGTAAATGGACAAATCTCAATCTTACAGATTTTTAAAAATACTCAAGGACATCTGACACTGATCACACCAAGAACTGACAGTTTGAATCTCAAAGGATTAACAGGGGTGTGCATGGGGAAAGCTGGTTTGGAATTTTAAATTTTTATTTTTGTCTATGTCGGGGTGGGGGCAGTGGCAGCAGCAACAATGCTGAGGGACATAACCCTTTTGAGTGAAGGGCTAAGAAGCAGTTAAGTGTGGCTGGGACATAGGTAGGTAGAAAGAAGCCTAACAGGAAGAAGATGGAAATGTAGGCTGACGTCAAGATAAGAAAGATCTGACTCTGTAGTGAGAACCTAGTATGTATGTATCAGGTACTGTGCTCAACTCTATACAAACAAGAGATGGCAAAAGCAAACAGTTCCTGCTGTCTTGGAGCTTACAATACAATCAAAGAGAGACATATTAGTTTTAAAAACTACATATATGGGTTAATTGTATATGTAATTATGAACAGAGATAAATGCTAGGAAGGGAAGGAAAGGGATAGGGCACAAAGAAAACTCAATGGTGTAATAAAGTAACCCAATGCAGATTGCACTGGGGTTTGAGCATCAGGAAAGATGGAACTCTGAAGCACGGGCAGGAATTTTTGGGGGGCGGGGGGAGAGCAAGTAAGCAAGGGCCAAGAGATTGAAGAGATTTGGGGGTCTTATTGGGATTTTAGTCTTTTTTCTAAGAGCAATGGGAAGTTACTGAAAGGCATCTGGGTCAGAGATGGGCAGTACACCAAAATGATCAAATGTGCATTTCAGAAACGTTACTCCAGCTACACTATGGTCAGAGTGTAGAAAGAACCAATCTTCATTTAGCCAAAATGAATGGAGAAAGTTAGGAGAGTTACTGTTGCAGTCTAAGTGCGAAATGACGGTAGCTACAATTAGGGTTATGACCATCTATGGAGGAAGAAAAATGGACACAGAAGCAATTCTCATTATTATCAAAGTTAATGCCTTCTTGTTTCAATTCACATACTGTAAAAAGTATCCTCTTCTCTATCTAGTGCCACATCATTTGCATGTTTGTGTTTTTTGTTGGTAATGTTGCTGTTAAAATGACCACCAAGCATAGTGTAGTGCTTCTAGTATTCCTACGTACAAGAAAGCTGTGTCTTCCAGAAAAAAATACATATATTAGATAAGCTTTTCTCAGGCATGAAGTGATAGTGCTGTTGGCCATGAGCACAATGTGAACGAATCAACAACATATATTAAATAAGGTTGTCTTTAAACAGAAATAAAAACAAGGTTATGAACCGATCAAATATGAAAATGCTATGACTAGAGGCTCACAGGAACCCAGCACCGTATTTCCCCTATTAGTAACGGCTCAGTATCACTAATTCAATGTTCATGGTACCTTGATAGTACTACCTACTGAGAATAATAAGAACCAACTATTTGAGATTTAAAAGGTTAAAATAAGTCTTTGAAATGGATTAGACATGGGGATGGTAAGGGATGAGTTAGCAAATGGACAAAGCAGTAGGAGGAAAACCACAGGACTTGGGTGTTACAGTCAGGTATGTACCCCTTCCAGAGTCCTACTGTTATTTAGCAGCCATTGTCATATCAGATGGTTCAAACACTCACCTTACAACAGGAGAAAGGATTAATAAACCTGGCTCAACTACAGACTACACAGAATGGCCATTCCTTCTGATCCTAATCAACAAAATCTCAGCAATAGTCAAGATGCTAACACCATAAATCAATGATGCCCTGCAGCCCAATTTCATCTGCCCTTGGTCAAAAGGGAGGACTAAGAAAGGGAAAAAACAAAAACAAAAAATAACAGTAGCCCTGCAGTCCAGAAACTGATCTAGGGCTCATACCTATATCTGAATGTTACTCCAAACTGATCTGATGCTTACAATGAAAGCATATTGTTTTCCTAGACATAAACAACCTCACAGAACATCAATTTCAGACAAGTTCACTTAACACAAAATACCAAACACACCCTCCACTCTAACTCATTGACTGCTACTTCTTCACCAATTACAGCTTTTCCTCTGCTTTAGCTTTCCCCTCCTCATATTAATATGTCAAACAATGGAACTGCCCCACTTTCCAACAATCCAGTGTGAAACTCCACTTCCTTAGACCCTTCCCAAAACTACCCGAATAGGTCCTACCACTCTTTAACTGAGACTTCCCATAGTGTGTCTTCTCTCTCCCTCACTATAATGGTAATAAATCCAACTTGTATCAAGGATGCCTATGTAAGAGAATTTCAAGAAGGAAAAAGTAATAAACAGTGCTTGCATATCAAATAGATAAGCAAACAAAATATCCACTGAATTAGTTACATAGAGCTTGTCAGAAATTTGGGGAAGAGTAATTTCAGTGATCCTTACGTGGGCAACAGCTAAGTTTAGAGTTTATCTTGTAGTCAATGGGAATTAGTGGGGAAGGCAATGATCAGCTGTGATATTTAGAAAGAAAATTCTAATGGAAGAGTTACCAAAGACTGGATTAAAAAGAGGCCAGAGACAGGAAGACTAAACTTTAAGAAATACCCATCAGGGAATTAAATGAGAGAGAAAAAGGTAGAAGGGTGACATCAAGGTTTTCCAACTGGGACATTTGGTACATGGTAATGCAATGGGACAAAATAAAAAAGGCTTAAGGTGGGAGAGAGAAAAGTTAAAATGTTAACTTTCAAATTTCTACGGCAGTCCCAGGTGGATATAACCTACTGCCAGTGCCATCTCATGTATTCAATAAATATTTTGGGAGTACCATCATTAGGAGTGTGCCAGGCTCTGCAAACACAGTTATGAACAAGACAGTCATACAACAGAACTTACACACCTGGCTTATTCTACTGGACTGAAAGTTCCTTGAGGGGAGAACTTATTCATCATAAATCCAATTTAGAGATGTGCAGAAACAGTGGTAGAAATAGATACCTTGTATTGCACAATGAGCAGTCTCACAACCCTTCCTCTCATACATGAGCACAATTTTACCCTTGTTACTAACAGACACCTAAGTGATACGGGCCAACTGTACCATCTAACGAGCTAATTATCTTTCAAAAAACTCATACACACACCACCACCATCTCATTTTTTCTCATTTATTCCCTTGGAGTATGAATTTAGGATGGTCTTAATATTGTTCATGTAAATAAAACTAATTTTTAGCCCTCTTTCTTCTTCCCAGTTTCCTCAATGAGGTCTTTCTTCAGTGGTGAGCCTTAATCATTGCTGATCATCAGTGTTAGCAGTACACCTTTATCACGTAAGTGAAATCCAGTAACTTACGGCCATCAACCTGCAAAGTACTTAAAAGGTGCCCAGAAATCACCTTCCTAAGCTCTACAAATCTATCTCCTCTGATTAAACTTACTTTTCTTCAAGCACAAGTAGTACAGAGAACTTCACTAGCATTTACTGTTACATTATTATAAATGCCCATAGAGTACTTTCAGGTATGTTATAGGCTCTCTAAGGTCCCTTCCAGCTCTGAAAGTGCAGAACTCTGATTTTTAGTAGCATTTTAAAGTTTCCAAGAAAAAAGTAACTGCTAATATCCAAAACACATACATACATACATAAATTTGGTAACATAAACTGTTATCAAGCTAGGAAATTCTGCAATGCAGTAAATTATTTTAAGATTGTATCAAATGGTATTTAAAAAAAATAGACTGGTAGATTTTTACAATGGTTTCTGGAAGAAATTTCCCAAAATCCTTACACGCTTTTCTAACTCTGTAATTAAAATCCAACTAAAACTAGCAGCACCTGGGAACCCACAAAGCCAAAACAGTGGAAGATTCAGTTCAGTAAAACAAGGTCCCTACCCTCAAGCAGTTCCCTAAACAATACCCCCAGCTCCAGTCAAGATTATCTACTTGTATAGTGAGCTTTCCCGCTTGCACTGGTTTTCTCTACCTACAAGTTCAAGACCTAGCTCAGGTGACTCCACAAACATGAATCTCCTTGCTTCCATCTTCTCTGCCACTTAAGGCTAACAACTACATATTGCTCTGGGTTCTTCATCTTTTTATAAAAGTGTCTTCACTATTCAACAAGCATGTAAATACTACTGAGGGCAAGCACTAGATCGTGAGGATTCTGTAGTCCCTTCTCAGGGAATTATTACAAGGGTCTTCTAGCACAGAATATTCCATAAGCCTAAGAGGGAACTGAAATTTAAGTTCTTAGTCTTAATGTCCCCTAGTCAAAACCCTGGAGAAGTAACATAACATGGTAGTTAAGAGTTCATGCTCTGCGGTTGGGGTTGGGGGTGGTCTGGAAATCCCAGATCTAATGTCTAACTTACCTTGGGTAAGTACTTAATTACCACCACCACACCTCAGTTTCCTGGACTGGAATACAGATTGTTAGTATCCACTTTATACTAGAGTTATGAAGATAAACAGGATCAAGTATATAAAGTTGACAGTAAGCATTAATGTTAACCACTATGTAGATAAAGATAGAACAGTGGTAAATTTTCTTCAGCTCTTTATTCCTTGGAAGACTAAAGTATTCAGTTGGTGGTGAAGCATATGAAAATAAAAGGAAAACTTCCGTTACCTCAACCCACTCAATTTTCAATGTTAATATTCATAAATAGAGCATTCACCTGGTTCATGCACATTAAAGTTTTCATTCTGGTATCTACAGAATGACCTATCTACTAGTAGTAAACCTTAAAATACCACCTTCAAAGAGTACAGAATACTAAAACATGAAAGAAAAAGGACGTTAGATGCCCCCCCACTAATAAATTGAACCCATGATTTAAATCCTACAAAATGATTTTTTAAAAATGCTGACATCTGAAAAATTTGAAGCCTGTACCCATTTCTTTACTTTACTTTATATGAATGGACTATGCAGTTATCCAGAGACCTAAAATTTCAGCCTATAACGGACCTTTTGTAATCACCCATGTACAAGTCTCTCAAAGTAAAAATTTAATCCCAAATTAAGTAGCCTGTCCAAGATCTCACAGACAGTTCACAAGAAAGAATCCTACTAGACTAGAACACATGACTAGAGCCCATATTTTGTGACCAGTAAGTAGGTCATATTCTCTTTGGATTCTACCATGAGAGGAATACTTTTTTTTCCTTTTAAATATATTATTGTTTTCATCTCCCCTTAGCACAAGTACAGTGGTTTGCACTATTCTATAATATTAACTCTGTCCTCAAGATCTTTGTTAGTAGGTATTTGAAAACACGTAGCGACAAACTGTGATATTTACACCAAAATAAACAAATTTCAAATGAGAAAGTAGAAGGCATAATTTTAAAATAGAACACATATATTCAAATAAATGCCTACACTGAAATTATACAGAAAAATGTTCAAAATACTTGACTTCAAATACTATTTTAGTTAATGTCTTAAATATCTGTAATTTAATATACACAGTACTTTAGTTCCAAAGACTTGTCTGTTAACTGGATGGCTTCAGCATACTACAAGTCTTACTACAAGTCTTTAAAACATAGTTAATAAAAATATCTTAACAATGCCAGATAGCTGAAAGTCACTGTTTCTACAGTTGTCTTCTTCATCAACTATTAGAAATATATCAATATTACACTTTTGGAAGAACAATCTTCCAAGCAATGTTTTGATTTACTCTAGCTGAAACTGGTAGATAATTCTTACCAAGTTCAACACTGACTACAGCTTAACATCAAAACATTATATCTTTCATATAGTTTATTTAAAAAAGAAAACACAAAATCATGTATATATTATCTTTACAAGAAATTTAAATAGCTTGAGTCAAAAATCACATATGCAGTATTAACACGACTTGATTTGTTTATTCTAAGCATATTACCCATACACAAGTCTACCTAGTTGAACAAAATCATGCTATTATAGTATTATAGCAAACTGCTATCTTTAGTATGAAATTGATAGTACTTTTACAGAATGAACCAAATTGACAGAAATGGGAAGGGGGGGCAATCACACCACACACTCTACATAGCTGAAAGGTTACATATATAACCTTTATATATATGTATATATCCCACTCAAATGTGTATTTAAATTTCAGTGTCTTGCATTGAGAGCAAGCAAAGTTCCCAAAGGGAAGTAAACAGCATTCTAATCCTTAAAAAACACGCACACACACAAAAACAAGAGTAAAACTTTTATTTCCTCCAATAAATCTTGATTTTGATCTACACAAATCTAAAATACCAAAATAACCAAAACAAACACGTCTCTTCCAAAAAGTCACAACACTAAAATCTTTGGTATTAGCAAATTGGATTTTTAAGTTTCAAATGCAATACTCAACAACTCCCTAGGTAGCAAAACTTTGTAAAACTCATTTCTGGCTTTGAAGTCACAGAACCAAAACTGAATTTCACGGACCATTTTAATACACCAGCACATCAATTTTAATGAGGAACACAATCATTACATTTTTCATGCTTCTCCTTTCACAAATAGGAAAATCTCTTCCTAGTAGACGAGGTCTGAACATGTTTTCAGGTGTTAAAGGGTACTGCTCATACATACATAAATAAAACAAAACAAAATAGACTTCAGCCTCAATTTTAATTGAAGATATCTGTTCTTTCCTTTAAAATGCTCACAAAATACAACCACCAAGCCTTAGAGAACAAAAGAAGTATCAAAGAAATAAAAAAGCTTTTTTTAGATTGGGAGCTTATTTATTTGTGATGGGATAGGAGGTGGGAAGGAAGGAATGTAGCCACCACTGTAGTACAAAAAAAGGGGGGGGGCGGGGGAAGCAGATAATCCGTGAAAATATAACAATTCTTCAAAATGCATGTTACCAAGGTTCGGAACGGACAGTACAAGTCTCCTGGAACAGAACTGCTATAATAAAGCCTCATATTCACCACCCTCATTTTTGAAAACTTCCATCAGTAAGATCCATTTGCTTCCTTTACTTTTTAGTTTAAGGTTCAGGAATTCACCTTTCTGGCAGTAATTTTGAATATAAGGAAATGAGAATGAAACCCTGAATTTCTGCTTAGTTTTCACCTGACAAGGAAAAATGACAGAGATGCTGGCGGGAAAACCCTGCGAGTCAAGTTTCCTCATCCTGGCTCCCTCCCCACCCCACCCCCTTCTTCCCACCTTCACGAAAGGAATTGTCCAAAGAAAAAGTTTATAACCCAATCCGTGGAAAGCTCAAATAAAGCAAATCATTCAAGCTGAATGCACCTAGGCCCACTCCCATCTGCGGGAAAAGAGGCGGCAGCTGGGGCCCGGAGTGGGCAGCAGCCTCAGCCCTAGCAAGCGGGGCGGCCTAGCGCTTAAGGCGGGCTGGCCGGTAGGCCCGGGCCTCCTGGTCTCCAAGCCTAGAGCAACCCCCTTCCCCACAACGGTGGGTGATTTTGCCCCTTCACACTACCTGGGACACGAAAATCACGTCTCGGGATTGGGGGTGGGGAGCAGGGAATGCAGTGGAGGCGTCTGGGGACGCAGAAGGGGCCTCGGGCCCGCGGCGGGCAACGGCCTAGAGGAAAGAATGGGGGGAGGGGGTTGGAAGGTGGGAGAAAAAGGATCCTGCGGGATCAGGGAACGGAGTGGTGGGCCGGAGAGCTCGGGAAAGCACACAAACCGGCTAAGACCAAAGGGGTGGGGCAAGGCCTGTGTGAGGGCCAGGGCCGCGGATGGGGGACCCCAAGGTGGGTTTACGGTCGGATTTCGGCCTCACCTGAAGTCCTTGTCGCTGGATGTCATTTTTTCCAGCAAATTGGAAATGTGGTACGAGGCGCTCGCCATGTTGACGGCCTCGATCCCGCCCGCTGGCGTTGCTGGCGCTGCTGCCCGCTGCCGCCGCCGCTGTTGCTGGGGCTCCTCCTCTCGCTCGCGGCGGCTCCCGCTTCCAGGGTCGCAGCGCGACGCCGACGCCGACTAGGGAGGTGCCTCGACGGGCTGCCCCCTCCTCGGAAAGGCGTGGGCCTGACCTGGAGGAAGCAGAGACTGCGGGGTCGGCCTAACGACGGCGCTGCTCGCTGGAAAAGGAGCTCATGGGCAGCGAGGAGTACAGCAGGGCCTCTCCGGGGAGCCAGACACCTCCACTCGGATCGGTCTCGCTCCCACTCCCTCCGCACTCGCTCCCTAGGGCAAGAGGCCAAAACCCGCCTCCTTCACTCCGGGGGCGGGGGCGGCAAACGCGGGACGCCACGGAAAGCCGAGGTCAGGGTTCACGGAGGTCTCCCCACGCACGCGATAGAGACGCTAGGTAAAAGGCAATCGTGTTGGCTGAGGCCTCCGTCAGTCTTCGCATGAACCGCCTTTCAGGAGGCATGACAACGACCGAAAGGCGCTGTTCTCGCGAGACTTGAAAGCGACGGTTAAAGGACGGGGGGGTGAGGGGGACAAGCGTGCTGTAATCTGAGAATAACTTGCTTTTTTTCCGTATGACAATAAAGGAAAGGTTTACGATTTTTAAGGAGTAGAAGGCCAGGGAGTAATGCTAGCTAAGGGGTAGCGTGGGGACCAACATAAGAATTATTAGAAGGAGCTTTCATTCGAATAGGACGCGTGGCCTACTTTGCCTTCACCACGGTGAAATAATGTTGCCACGTGAAAACCACAAATCCCAGAATTCAGTCGGGGGTGTTTCACGGGGTCAGGATGTGATTGGCTGAAGGAACTTGTAGCGTCTTCATTGGCTCCCGTGCGAGGAGTGAATGCTGGGATTTGTAGTCTAGAGAGTCAGTTGTGGTGGATAAAACCTTTAGCTCCCGGCGCATTTGGTTTATGCCGCGTATTCGGATTTCCTCTTACAGCCGGTTTTGCTGTTGTGGGATGTCTGCAGAGCTAGGCTGCTGCGGTTTGGGCAGGCGCAATGCGGATCAGTTAGTGTTTTTGGCAGAGATGTAGTAGAGACTTCTAGCGCTAATCTTGGAGAGTGATGGTAGCCTCATTCTCAAGGCAGCTGAGTCTCTGCTGGGCACAGTCCCTCCGTGCATTAAAGAGCTCCCTAAAGCAAGGACGGCCACGACTACTGATTGTATTCGGACCTTCTCGTTTTATTCAGAGTAGCTAAAGGACTACCCTCCGCAGTTAGCGCTTGTGGATCTGTTAATCCTGCAGCTGTATTTGATTGTTCCCGGAGACATACACACACAGCCATGGGAAATCAGATACCAAATCATTTGTTTTAATGCCCACGTTTTTATCTGTTTGATTGGAATTGGAGCTAGCTAATAGGCCTTCCTAAAAGAAGAAAGAGAAAGCCCAGTCAAGAGAGAAGGAAAATTCTGTCCCAATCTGTTACTGCTCCTGTTAAACAAACAAAACACTTAGAGAGCTCCTTTCTTCCAAATACTAAATCTGACGTTTCTCTACTGTTCGTTCCTATAGTTCCCAAATGTTACTGAGTGTCTTCTAAAAGCCAGGCACTGTTATAATTAATAACAGTTAAAACAGATGAAATGTGATCCAGCCTCATGATTCATACCTAAATTTCCCCTCATTACCCTTGTTTTGCCCCCATGTATCCTTTTACTTTAATACTGTTTCTCCCCAGTAATACCATACCTCTTCACTCATTTTACTCAAGTCAGCCATCGTTAGGTTCCCAGAGAGCTTCATCCATAATTAACTCCCTTCTGCTCTGAACAACCTTTCCACAATATTTAATATAAACTATGCACATGCATGTCACACACAAACAAGCTGGTCACTTATCTTGTGTGGACCCCAAGGCTTAAAGTCTTAGTCATCTGGTGATAACCCTTTTTTTTAGAGCCTGAATCCAGTCAGACGCCAAGTCGTGTTTTTTTGTTTTTTGTTTTTTTTCCATTTGTGTTAAATCCTTTCGTTTATCAGTTTTCAACTGAACTATAGTATCTGTAGTCAGGCAGCTTGAATATAAATCCTGGTTACTGGCACTTATTAGCTGTCTTAGGCAATTCACTTCAAGATCTCTGAGCTTTGGTTTCTTTATGGATAACACTATGATCATCAGAATACAGTATTACCCCATCTGGCTGTTTTAAGAGTCAAATGAGCTATTGTCTGAATCTGCTAGTGTTGCTATAACTAAATTCCCTTGATTGGGTGGCTCAAACAACAAGAATTTGATTTCTCATAGTCCTGGAGGCTGGAAATCCAAGATCAATATAGCAGCAAGGTGGCCTTTTCATTGTGTCTTCATGTAGTCTTTCCTGTGTGCACCCACACTCCTAGTATCTCTTTTGCTTCTAAGGATACCAGTCCTATTAGATTAGGGCGCCATCCTTTTAACCTCATTCAACCTTAATTGTGTCCTCATTTCACCTTGCATATCTCTTTAGATGCCCTATCTTCAAATATTGTCATATTGGAGGTTAGGGCTTCAACATGTGAATTTTGGGGGAGACACAGTTCAGTCTATAACAATACCCCATATAAAGTGTTCAGCATATTACCTGAAATGTAATAATCTTTATAAATAATATTTCTGGCAGTTGCAAAGGTCATGGAAAGCATCTAACAAAAGTCAGCTATTAGTAGTAGTATATTCTCTCAGTCTTTCATTTGTCCCTATCCCAAACCACTCTGCATAGCCAGTTTAGAGTTTTTTAAAACATTGTTTTTATAGTGCTACTCAGCAATTTAAAAAGTTCAGTGGCTCTCTACCACTGAATGAAGTCCAAATGTTTTGGCAATCAATGGCCCCCTTCATCTGTCCCTAGCCCTTTTTTTCTGACCTTTCTCCCACTATTCTAATATAGGAATTGCTCCATCTGTACTGCCATTTCTCTCCAGTTCTTTTCTCTCCTCAAAAGGGCATAAATCAGTAGATGGCCAACCCAGGGATGAAAAATCTGAAGTTTTGGGGTACCAACGTGAAATTTTTTTCTATTGTTTTGTTTTTTCATCACCACTTTCAAACACAGTCTATCAGATATTTTCCTTCACCCTTAATAACATCTTGGGCAGACCTCAACTCTCTCCAGAACTTTCCCTTCCTGCAGGGATTCCCATTTTTTTCTGTGTGGTGGGGATTTTTTTTATTTGTGTGTCGGTTTTTGTTTGTTTGTTTGTTGGAATGGGAAGGGGAGGAAAGACCCAGCACCCAGCATTTTCTGCCAACTGATAATTCCCACATTTCTCTTAGAATTCTCTCTTCCCATGTCAGTCATCTTATATAGGCCTGGAGGGTGTTGACAGGATGATGGTAACAAAATCACCTCTAAAAGGGGTGACTGGCCCCCCTTAGTGGGTTTCTTTAAAAATAGGACATTTTAGGGGCGCCTGGGTGTCTCAGTTGGTTAGCCGTCTGCCTTGGGCTCAGGTCATGATCCCAGGGTCCTGGGATTGAGCCCCGCATCGGGCTTCCTGCTCAGCAGGGGAGTCTGCTTCTCCCTCTCCCTCAGCCCCTCCCTCACCACTAGTGTGCTCTCTCTCTCTGTCTCAAATAAATAAAATCTTTTTAAAAATAAAAATAGGATATTTTATGCCTAATGTTTTCAACTTGGGAGCTTCTAAGACAATAGAAATGTCTCATTTAATATGTATGTGGAGGGAATGTGTGGAAAGCAACTTCTAAGAATGTGGAAGGGCAACAAAGACAAGTTTAAAATGACAATGACTCTTGTACAGGAAAGTGAAAGGTCTGGAGTGACAAAGAATGAAGTTTTCTTTGTCTGTTTTATAGCTATTGAAGCCTACATAAGTAACATACAATTTCCCAGTGATTTGAGAGGAATGCTATTCAGTTCAAGTTATTTTTCCAAAAGATGCTTGAGGGCCTGATCTCAATTTCCATCCTTCTCTCCATTATTACAAGGAGGCTATACCATAATATTTCCCAAACTGTGTACTGGTCCCAAACACTAACAAACACTTTCCATAAGATGTCAATAGAAGCAGATACTATAGGGGTGTGTGTGATGGAGGATAGAGTTTTAGTTTAAAAAACGTTTAGAAACAGTTTCTCTTAACTCCAGAAAATCTCAGGGCTTTTCTTATGCTAATATGCTGTGAATACCCAAGAGGAATATATAGAATCCCTATGGACTGACCAATGTGTTTCATTCCCTCTTTCCCTTACAAGGATAACAGATTCGTATGTTGAAGAGCCAACTTCCAATGGTATGGTATTTGGAGATAGGGCCTTTGGGAAGTATTTTGGTTTAGACGAGGTCACAAGGATGGGGCCCTCATGATGGAATTAGTGCCCTTATAAAAAGAAACCCCAGTGAGTTCTTTCAAATCTCTGGGCCATGTGTTTACACAGAAAGAAGGCAGCCATCTGCAAGCCAGGAAGAGAGCTCTCACCAGCACCCAATCATGCTGGCACCCTAATCTGGGACCTCCTGCCTTCACCATTGGGAAAATAAGTTTCTGTTTTTTTAAGCCACCCCAGTCTATGGCCTTTTCTTATGGCAGCCTGAGCTAACTTATAAAAGGATGCAGGTACTTGACATATTTGAGTGTAGAGTTTTTTAAAGTCCTACCTATTACCATCTCAAGGAATGAGAGTACCATGAGACACTGGAAATCATTGTTCCATGGGTGATTTTTTTTTTTCCTGAATTGAATGCTGAATGGGTGATGGGGAGGAAGAGAGTCTTGGCAGAAAATAAGTTCATTTGACATTCATTTTAAAACAGCTTTCTGCCAAGTAAATGTGGATTGTGCTTAATTCATAGATTTTGCTATAAACTGAGTTAAAGGAAATAAAGAGAGCTATATTTATTCAACCAGTTACTAATTTCTGAAATATAATTCTTTGTCGAATGTCAAAGCTGCTATGTTAATAGTGGAGGAAAAGGGCAGCTTGATTTGTGTTTCAGCATAGACAGCTTTGCACACAAATAAACACAAAATGCGCCTCTTATAGATCATTTGTTAATAATGAATTCATCTTAGATGCAAAAGGAAGTAAATGCTGTATAAGATTGATCTTAAGAAGATTTATTTCCAATTGTTTGGAAACAATCCAACAGCTAGAGTTTTTCCTATGATCTACTCTCTTCTAAACAACTGCTAGAAGCTCTTGGTTAATTTTTAGTGGCACTCTAAATCAAACTTAATTGTTATTCCATGAAAGAATTATTCTTTTAGAGTTAGAAATACATTTGCAGCATATTAGAGAAAATTACAAAGATTATTTATATCACAAAGGTGCTTCCTTTGGAACAACTACCATTTCATTCTTTCTTTTGACTTTTATAATAATATTAACCATCCTGTGGCATTTTAGTATAACATCTTCTGATATACATTTTTAGGAGGACTGTCTAGGATTTTCAGACAACTAAAAATATAACTTTATAAATATAAACCTGGTTATCAGTTTTTACAGAAGAATGCAGAAGAAAATGCTAGAATTAAGCAAATGCTGCCTTTTGCTTTAAATAGAGATGCCGTGCCGATGGGGTCTTATCCTATTGCTTAAAAAAGGTATTCTGCTCACTACCAGGTGCAAGTTTTGACTTTTGAGAAATGGTGTGAAAGAGTAATTAAAGGGAAATCATGAGCCCACAGGTTCAGAGATTGAAAAAGAAAGTACAGTAAAATGAAGCTGGAAAATAATAATTTTAATGAAAATAAATTGAATGAAAGAGTCCTGGGATTCTTTCGGCAGTGGATATTTATACAGTGAAATTAGTCCATCATTATTATTTATATTAATAGGTAAAGTGGTAGAAATACCACATTCTAGAAAAAACAACTGCTGATTTTATAAAATACCTGTTTTTTATTTTTTTATATCATTTTGGAAAATACAAACTTTTCTGTATGATCCAAGTAAAAAAACTCAAACTCTCTTTACATTTCATGGAAAATGCCATAAAAAATTTGAATAATTTCCTAACAAGTGTGAGAGTTTTGTTATAATGGATGTAGTAGTTAACACTTAAGATGTGTCACAATCTAGAATTGGTTTAAAGGAAAATGTTTATTGATTGGGGCAAACTTTTTGCTCTTAATAGTGCAACAAAGGCTTAAAACAGGAGAAAATACTTGCAGAAGATGTATTTGACAAAAGACTTGTATTCAGAACTCATACAACTCAATAAGAAGACAGAAATTCCTATTTAAAAATGGACAAAGATTTGACCAGACTCTTCACAAAAGAAGCTGCAGGGTGACAAACACATGACTATGTGCTCAATATCATTAACATCAAAGAAGGACAAATTAAAGCTACAAAGAGACACTGCTACATAGTTTTTAGAATATTAAAACCAAAGAGGTTGATCATACTCAGTATTGGTAAGGATATGACATGCTCATATACTGCTGTTGGAAATCAATTTGGCAGTTTCTCAAAAAGAGAAATTTCATACATCTTCCATACATCCCAGCCACTCCATTCCTAGATATCTACACAAAAGAGAAAGAACATAAATGTTCATATTAGAGTGATTCGTGGTAGTGCCACACTGGAAGCAACCCAAATGTCTGCCAACAGGTCAACAGATAAACAATTTGTAATATATGTATACAATGAAATACTTCTTAGCAATAAAGTGGAATGAACTATTAATAAACACACCAGCATGGAAGAATCTCAAGAGCATCATTGTGAGTGAAAGAAGTCAGAGAAAAAAAGAGTACAGAATCTGAGTCTATTTATATATAATTTTAGAAATTGCAAACTAATCTGTAAAGACACAAAGCAGATCAAGGATGAGGGTGGAGGACAGATTAAGGCTCCAGGACAGTTTTGGAATTGATGGAAATGTTTGTTATTTTCATTGTGATAACGACTTCACAAGTGTATACTATGTCAAAATTCATTAGCCTGTACATTTTAAATGTGTGCTGTTTATTGGATATCAATTATACCTCAATAAAGATGCCAAAATAATGATAAAAATAGAAGCAAAGTTACCTAAAAATAGACCACTTTCAAAAAATACAAGAGTCAGGATAACTTTAGTTTCTTTCACAGATTTTCCCCCAAAGAGAGCATTTGATCTAAGACATAAGAAATATCAGGACGCCTGGGTGGCTCAGTTGGTTAAGCGTCTGCCTTCAGCTCAGGTCATGATCTCAGGATCTTGGGATCATTCCACATCGGGCTCCTTGCTCAGCGGGGAGCCTGCTTTTCCCTCCACCTGCCACTCCCCCTGCTTGTGAGCGCATGCTCTCTCTGACAAATAAATAAATAAAAATCTTTAAAAAAAAAAAAAAGAAGGGCGCCTGGGTGGCTCAGTTGGTTAAACGACTGCCTTCGGCTCAGGTCATGATCCTGGAGTCCTGGGATCGAGTCCCGCATCGGGCTCCCTGCTCAGCGGGGAGTCTGCTTCTCCCTCTGGCCCTCCCCCTTCTCATGCGCTCTCTATTTCATTCTCTCTCTCAAATAAACAAATAAAAAAAATTAAAAAAAAATAAATAAATAAAATAAAAAAGAAGAACTCAGTATTGTCACCACTGGAGAGCAAGAGATATTTACTACAAAGGATTTGTATTAAAAAAGAGTATATATTGACCATATACATATTTACAGCCTTGATAGGAATTTTTAGAAAGTAGTGATACTATATTTATGACACTTAAAAAGGTTGATGTGCTAATGCTTCATTTGAACTAACTTAGCATATGTGTTTATAAACTATTAACTACTTAAACAGAAATCCAATCATTTTGCCTGTGCTCTAGTCCCATATGTCCAACTGTTCTGGTCCATTTCTGCTCAGATACTGCACAGCCACCTTAAACCCAATTTGCCATATCATATAGCTGGGTGATTCAGAGTGCAGCCTCTAACTCAGAGACCTGGTTCAAACCCTGGCTATAACCACTTATTCTGGGATCTTGGGCAACTTCTCTAAAATGAGAATACTACTAATAGTACCCAGGGTTGTATGAGGCTTAAATTAGATGAATAGAAAATGTCTGATACAGGTACTTTATAAATATTACCTATTATTATTTAAAAACAAAATTTGTTTTCTCCAAAAATTTAACCCTCTTCCCTATCACCATATTTCTTTTTTTAAATTATTTATTTGAGAGAGAGAGAGAGAGAGCATGAGTGGGAGGGACAGAGTGAGGGAGAAAGAATCTCAAGAAGACTCTGCACCAAGCTCAGAGCCCGACATGGGGCTCAATCCCACGACCCTGAGATCGGGACCTGAACTGAAACCAAGAGTCGGATGCTTAAGCAACTGCACCACCCAGGCGCCCCACCATATTTCTTTTCATAGCTCCCACAAATGTTCCATTCTTTTAGACTGAAAATCTTGGAAAAATATTTGAATTTTACATTTCCTTCATTATCTATATTCACTTTAACACCAATTCTTCAAGAAAATATCACTTAGATCTTTCCTTTCTAATAAGCTCCCAGTACGACTGGTCTCTCCAGGCCTTCCTCAGTTCATCACTGTCTTGTCATTCAGTAAACCCTAGCCACACTAGATATTAGCTGGGTGATTTAGGCAAGTTACTTGGCCTCAATAAGCTTTGGTGTTCTCCACTACACACTGGGGGTGGTAATATCGACCTCATAGAGTTAATGAAAGGATTAAACTATATAATGCACTAAAAATCCTTTTTACTGTGCCTGATACAAGAGTAAATGCCTGTCAAAGGGGGTTACTTTTACCACTTTCTAAATCTCTGTTCAAATTTACAACTTAAGATCATTTTAGCTTTTTCAACTGCCATATTTCACTGTTGCTTCACCGATCTTGCAGTCCACAAAGCCTCCAAACACTTCCGTACCTGCACTGGGCTCTGGTTATTCCACACACCAGCCTCCTCTACTTGCATAGTATCCCTATTCTCAGCTGGCTCCACTTAGAATCAACTGGAATGCCTCTAAAAAAATACTGATGCTCAGGCCACTCTCAGACCCATTAAATCAAATTCTCCCCAGGTAATTCAAACATGCCACTGGCATTGAGAAGCACAACTTTGTTTTCCTGGTTAAGGTTTGGTTTTGTTGTTCACGTTTTGCTTTGTTTTGTTTGGGATCTGACTGTAGAATTTTGCTTCTGTTTCTGAAGATATTTTTGGGTCTTGATTTTACCATAAGACATGCTAACTACCTCTTGCTGCTTCTGAGTTTCTGCAAATTTAGGCATCGTGTCAGCCAGATCCTTAACCAAATCATTTGTAAAGATTAGAGAATAAGACAGTAACATTCTCCTGGAGAATTTGCCATACCTCGGCATCAATTCATTAATCAGCACTCTGGGGAATATCATTAATCAAGTACTCCAATTATGAACCTGCATAACTGCGCTGATAATACTTCTTGATCTGCAAACATCATTCCTTCTAAATCTTTTACTTCTAAGGATATTATAAGAGAGCCTGTCAAAGGACTCTCTAAAATCAAGATATATATTATGATCCTATCTAAAAATGATATGAGGTTTATCTGGCCTGATTTTTCTAGTAAACCTGTTCTCTCCCTGATCACAAATTTCCTTTCTCGGTTCTTAATGACTCAACAATTCATCCTAGGGTCTCACTGGAAGTCATAGCAAGCTCTCAATCTGACAGCTTGCAGCATCTTCTATTTTCTTTTTAATTTGAGGCTTTATTTTTCTAACTCTATATTTTAAGCACCTTTTGGTTCTCTCCAAATTCCTGAAGATTATCAATAGCCACTTAGTAATCATCTACAGCTTTTTGATAGATTGAGATGATAGTATCTTTTTAGTATCATGAGATATTGTTCACCCAGGCGTGGAGATGAACTAGACCTGATGGGTATTTCTTTGCTATTTTACTCTCTTGATCTCCCTTTCTTTTTTTTTTTTTTTTAATTTTTTTATTGTTACGTTAATCCCCATACATTACATCATTAGTTTTAGATATAGTATTCCATGATTCATTGTTTGTGCATAACACCCAGTGCTCCATGCAGAACGTGCCCTCCTCAATACCCATCACCAGGCTAACCCATCCTCCCACCCCCCTCCCCTCTAGAACCCTCAGTTTGTTTTTCAGAGTCCATCGTCTCTCATGGTTCTTCTCCCCCTCCGATTTCCCCCCCTTCATTCTTCCCCTCCTGCTACATTCTTCTTCTTTTTTTCTTTCTTAACATATATTGCATTATTTGTTTCAGGGGTACAGATCTGAGATTCAACAGTCTTGCACAATTCACAGCGCTTACCAGAACACATACCCTCCCCAGTGTCCATCACCCAGTCACCCCATCCCTCCCACCCCACCCCCCACTCCAGCAACCCTCAGTTTGTTTCCTGAGATTAAGAATTCCTCATATCAGTGTTGATCTCCCTTTCTTCTTATTACTATTTATTTTGTTCTTTCCAAGTGATGATAAATCTTCACAGGAAAAAAAAACAATAGAAACATACTTAAGGAGTTAGTGAAGACAGTTAAATAACTCAATTTAATTTTTTCTATTCAGTAGCATTGTGCCATTCACCCCAAGTGGTGGCCTTGGGAACATTCTTGTTTCCCTGACAACATCTTTTTTTTTTTTTTTTGCTATTACTAATTTTCACAAGCCTCAGCATCTTGTGAACTTTTAGCCTCACTGACATCATTCCCATATATTCCCTACTACTTCTCCAAATTATTTCTCCTTCTTTCCCCCTCCTCCCTCTACCTCCACCTCTTCTTCCTTCTCCTCCTCCTCTCATTTTTATTGTTGTTGTTGCTGTTCTTCTTCCTGCCTTTCCATCATATTTCTTTTTCATTTTTTCAAGAATCCTTTAAATATGAACTTGCTGGAGATTGCTCCATGCATTCATATCCATCACTTTACATTTCTCCCTTTTCTTCCCCCATCAATGTAGATCAGAGGCAGAAAACTTTTTCTATAAAGAAGCGCAGAGTAAATATTTGAGGCTTTGTTTGCCTGCAATCTGTATTGTAGCTGCTCAACTCTGACGTGGAAACACAGTAACGAGTGTGACAGGGATAAAACTCTGTTTATGGACATCTATCTACCTGTGGGTTCTACATATATTTCACATGTTATAAAATATTCTTCTTCTTTTGATTTATTTAAAACCACTTAAAAATGTAAAATCTATTTTTTAGCTGCTAAGCCTTAGAACAGGTAGTTGTGTAAAATTCACATGTAGGCTGGAGTTTGTCAGCTTCCACCAGAGAGGGGTCAAAACATACAATATACACTACAACCAACAGGGAAAACATGATAATAAAAGTAATCACATAAATAAACCCAACTAGCTCTTAAACCCACATTTCCGTTGGGAACTGCTGTGGGTTGAGTTGTGTCCCCTCAGAAGATTCATTCAAGTACTCATTTCTGGTACTTATGAAATATGACGACTAGACTGGGCGGACAGGGTATTGTAGCATGCACTATGGCACCTTATACAAAATGGGGAATCACAAACATTTGGTAATTTGAATCAATAAATGCAAAACAGCTACTTTGAATATATGCATTCAAATCATATATATTCATGGGGTACCTGGGTGGCTCAGTCAGTTGAGCCTCTGGCTCTTGATCTCAGCTCAGGTCTCGATCCCAGGGTCGTGGGTTTGCGCCCTGCATTGGACTCTGTGCTGGGCATGGAGCCTACTTTAAGAAAATTATATATACTCCTACAATTTAATAAGTCCTTTCATTGGCACTTAAAATTCATATTGTTCTTTAATACATTTGTGTAGTCTTTTGAAGGAAAAGAATATGGAAAGAAATATAGGAAGAATATCAATGGACTACGATAATGTACTGTTGTAAAGAAAAATACTAGAAAACAAGAGAATACAATTTAAGTGGGAAAATACTTGAAAGAAAATAAATTCATTGCTTGAGGGGCACCTGGGCGGCTCAGTCAGTTAAGCGTCGGACTCTTAGTTTTGGCTCAGGTCATGATCTCATGGGTTGTGAGATGGAGCCCTGAATCAGGCGCCAGGCTCCACATTCCGTGGGGAGTCGGCTTGAGATTCTCTCCCTCTGCCCCTCCCCTCATTTAGATAAATAAATCTTAAAAAAAAAGAAAAGAAATTCATGGCTTGAGAAAATGGGCTCGTTCTGTGATGTACATTGAAAACTTTTGTTCTTCTTTGACTTTTCCTAATTCACAGTAGACAGTTAATGATGCACATGAAAAATATAGAAGAGTCCTACAGAGGAAATTCACTGCCACATAGTAGTATTTCCATTCCCTTCTCAAGAAACACCAAGGATTACTGGCAGCACTAGAAGCTAAGAGAATGGCATAGAACAGATCCTCCCCCAGAGCCTTAGAGAGAACATGGTACAACTGACAGCTTGATTTTGAACTTCTAGCCAGAACTATGGAAGAATAAATTATTGTTGTTTTGAGCCACCCAGTTAGTTTTACTTTGTTACAGCAGCCCTAGAAAACTAAAACAGAGGCAGATAAAAATTCACGTTGCAAATGATGGTCTCTCAGCCTCAAGGTTTATAAAGGTCTCTTCTGGATATCTGTTTATCTCCTGAGGGATTCTCTCTCTTCTATCCTCTCCTGCTTCCCAAGATGGCAATGGGGAATTGCCGTACTGGCCATACAAGAAACATTTATATGTCATGGCTGCATTGGGGAATGAGGGGCTGGTCTTCTATGACCTATGGTTGATGTCAATCGAGATTTCTCAACCCAACTAAGGTTTCTTAAGGGTCTCTGGATCCTGGTGTCCCAATATCACTGCATTCAGTATGGTGCAGCTTGGTCTTCTCGTTTCTGGGTGTCTTTTCTCGCATTGACTGAGGTATAGTTGGTCCTACCTGGTGTTTTGGAGCATATACCTGCACCGATTGTTGATGAACATGACCTTTCCCCTAACTCTTATTCCTAAGTGCCTATTCCCTATGGCCTGCCCCCACTGAGGCCTGTTTTGTTATCATGGTCTCTTCTCTATTTACACTATCCCTTTGTAGGCTCAGGACCTCTCAGTTACTTTCTCTGTACTAAGCTGGACTGTGCTAGCCCCTGGGAGGGTGCCTTCAGGCCCACAGAGCTAGGCCCCTCCCTCAGCCTTCTACTTGACCTCTAGCCTGATGTGTGTGTTGCTACATTAACCATGGTTTTCCCTTGGAGGCATTAGAAGTGTTTTCAGCCTGCACCTGAGGAAGTCAGTTACAGACTTCAGACCTGGAATTTTCCTAAACATATCTGGGTGTTTCTATAGATGTCTTTTCCTCTGAAATTCACCTCTAGGCTGGGGATGGAGAAAGCCACCCCTCTCCTGGTTCCACCCCTCAGCAGAAGGCAGACCATTTCCTTCACAGGGTGGCAGGAACTTTTCCGCATTACATTCTCATTGTTTCTTCTGTATATTCAAGTTTCGGTCAATCCTTTAAGCTTTGGTTCTGGAATAAAATCTAAGCTTTGACGATGGTGAGAAAATCCTTTCTTCTCTCTCGAAAGTCATATTTCAAGACCATTGTCTCCCTATAAATATTTTAAAAGTCAGATTTGGAACTCATGGCTGATCAATGACTTTTTCTTTTAAAACTCTACTTGTCTCCTTTTCCCAGAGACAGTGTGCCCATGGGCAGGCCAACTCTACCTGGCAGAAGGACTATGGACGGTAAAGATAAATTGTTGAAAAAGGAAAATATCCCAGGTGATATTTCAAAACAGTTCTACATCAGAGTCATTTATGACTTTATTGTCAGAACTGCATTTTTTTGAGAGCTTCCCTAACCTGTTGAGCTTTGTGTCTTTTAAAGCTAAAGAATTGTTTTGTTTTGTTTTTGCTTCTCTTAGACAACCTTGAATTGACTTTACCTGATGAGTACAGCTATTTGGGGCTCTGATGAATTAGCTTTACTCTTTCAGCTTTAGAAGTTTCTCTATAAGACTTTTAGAACAAGTTCTCAAGAGCTACCCTGGGGGCACTCAGAAACCCTTCAGAGGCATTCTCAAAAAAGCCCTTTTCTATCCAAGCTGAAATCCCAAGACCAGACTCATCTTCCGTGACATACTTTCTCCTATCTCTGGAGGGAATTTCTGTCTTCCCGGGCATCTGCTCGCATCCTGCAATCCCCTCCACCGGCATTCCCAAAGGTTGCGACAAAGGAATCTTCATTGTTTCTCCTGGGAAGCTTCAGTCAAAGAGGATTTCGGATGGCTTATTCTGACACCCCAAAATTCTTGAGAAGAGTATGCAAACACTACTGTGTGGTGGTGAATTTCCCTGTAGAATTCTTCCATATTTTCATGTGCATATTAACCATCTACAGTGAATTGGGAAAAGTCAAAGAAGAACAAATTTTTTTTAAAAGATTTTATTTATTTATTTGACAGAGAGGGAGACAGAGAGAGCACAAGCAGGGGGAGGAACAGAGGGAGAGGGAGAAGCAGGCTCCCTGCTGAGCAGGGAGCCTGACGTGGGTCTTGATCCCAGGACCCCCTGATCATGACCTGAGTCGAAGGCAGACGCTTAACCAACTGAGCCACCCAGGCGCCCCAGAAGAACAAAAATTTTTGATGTACATCACAAAATGAGCCCATTCGTTCAAGCAATGAATTTCTTTTCAGTATTTTCCCCCTTAAATTGTAATCTCTTGTTTTCTAGTATTTTTCTTTAGAACTGGACATTATGGTAGTCCACTGATTTTCTTCCCATATTCCTTTCCATATTCTTTTCCTTCAGAAGATAACAAAAATATGCTTAAAGAACAATATGAATTTTAAGTGCCAGTGAAAGGACTTATTAAATTATATGTATATGATTTGAATGCATATATTCAGGGTAGCTGTTTTGCATTCATTGCTTCAAATTACCAAACATTCGTGATTCCCCATTTTGTATAAGGTTCTGTGTTACATGCTGCAGGACCATACCAGCCCTTTGAGAATCCCAATCTGGTTATTATAATTCATAAGATATGGTATGGCAGAGGGGCATGGATTTGGAAGTCAGATAGACTTGAGCTCCTCTTAGAACTGCCATTTACAAACTGATCTTGGGCAAAATAGCTGTTATTATTATTCAGGCTGCTGATGAAAAGTACCATAATGTTTAATGTGTGAACTGAAGGGAAGTGACTAGTTCTGAGTATAGTAAGGATGGATTTCAAAATACTTGATAAAGAAATGGAATTAGAGGAGAACTTTGAAACATGGGTAGGATTGCAGAGGGTACAATGGGGGCAGGGCCAGAAGAAAAAGAATATTCCTTGGTTTATAAATAAAACACCCCAAGTTTAAAAATAGTTATGTCTTATTATTTGACCCAAACATTAAATTAATATAAATGTTGTTTTATGACTATATGTAAATGTGCCATTTTATTGTTTGTATTTTATGAGATATCCAAGTGAATATGCTGTGAAAATGCTACGATCTGATAAAACCCAAAGTACATACATTTTTTTGACTATTATATATAATTAGTCAAAAGTGATCTTTAAAGTAAATAATTAAGGAATTCTATACATTAGTCCTACTTTTATCCAGTAGGTTCTTTCTATTAACCTTGTATTAAAATCCAGGGACACCTGGATGGCTCAGTCGGTTAAGCCTCTGCCTTCAGCTCAGGTCATGATCCCAGGGTCCTGGGCTGGAGCCCCGTATGATCGGGCTCCTGGCTCAGCGGGGAGCCTGCTTTTCCCTCTCTCCCTCTGCCCCTCCCCGATGCTCGTGTCCTCTCTCTCTCAAATAAGTAAATAAAATATTTTAAATAAATAAATAAATAATCTTGTACCACTCCAAATCTATTTTCCTGGCTTCTCTCAAACTGGGCTTAACTCTATTTTAAGAAGAATGCTTCACAATATGACAAATAGCTGAGATACTAGGGAAATTCCTTTTCACTGTTGCACACAATCTCTCTAGAAATGTTGTTCCTAATTAAGTGTGGTCTTTTTTTTTTTTCAAATGTTCCTTAATCTTGTTCCTAAAAATTAAATACATTAAGATAATTGCTAATCAGGGGACTTGTAGATTCAAAAGGAAGGATGGGCCAGACTGTACTTGTCTAGTCCAGACCAGCCGTGTGCTAAGTGGGAGGAGGAGGGAGGGCATGTACACTCCAGGGATTGCTCAAAACCACCCACTGAGCTACAGCTGGAAAATATGAGAACTTGTGTTTACATACATATTTTAAAAATTCTACTTGTATAAGTTTTATCATATGCATACTTTGTTAACATAAGAATATATATGTATACAATTTGTAAATAAAAACATTTACCTATGTTGGGGGAATGTGCTCAGTTATTTTTAAGTATTAGGGATATACAAGGGAAAAACTGAAGCACTGCACAAGAATTAGTGCCCTTTGAATCTTGTGCTCTGGGGACTATGCCAGGGTTCGTCACACAGCAGAAATAACCCAAGCCTACAGTGTCATTTAGCGTATCTTCTGTTAGAGACTAGATGAGCTAGATGTGGACTTTCATACTTGTTTCACCGTTGTTAGTGGGTTTTTTCCTTAAACAACAACAGCAAAAAAAGCAAAAGTGCTCCATATCCCTTGGCCCTAGTTTTAGTAAATATCATTGTACTGTTTTGATTGATCAGCTTGGGATTGGCAATAGCAAATAATTAATAGTAACTTCATAATTACTGCAGTTCTATCATTTATTGAATAATTTTAGACGTCACAGAAAACATAATGGATAATGGTGACTGGCTTCTTTTACCTGCCTTGGCTCCAGAAGAGGAGGACTTTAATCTCAAACACAGAAATTATTTGTTAACTTTTCTTATGGGAAGCCCACCCCCCCATCCCCTTACTTCCCTACCAAAAAAAAAAAAAAGGCTGTCAATGAGAGATACTCTCAGTTAGGGGAATGAAGGATGCTCTAATCAATCTTTCGTTCCCTGAATAAATTTTTGATTAATATAAAAAGTGATTTTTAACCAACACTCATATTAAAAATGACTTCAGAATGTTATAGTATACTTCATTACAGCAAAACTGACTAAATCTGTCTTTTTTTTCTGATAAAGCATTTTGTAAGGACCAAGGATTGCCATTCCTTATACCAACTTTCAACCTCTAGAAATATAGCATTAGGATAATAAATGTGTATATGGATGTCAAAAACCATTAGACATTTAGGGACTGTTTTCCCAAAATACTTATGTTGATATCCTGTTCTTACCATCTACCCTTTTCTCTGAAAATGTCACTGTCAGACTATATTTTGGTTAAATTGAGGACTCTGGTCCATTGCGGGGTGGGGCGGGGCAGGGGGGGAGGTGGCAGAGAGGGGCGGTCCTATGAAGTCTAGTCTTACTTTGCGTAATCCTTTGAGTGACCAGTGCTTTAAAAAATAAATCTTGAGGGAATCAATCATTTAGCTGAATGAAACATTTGACACTCTTTTTGATTCTGTTTTCTTTTTTTTTTTTAAGATTTTATTTTTAAGTAATTTCTACACCCAATGTGGGGCTCAAACTCACAACCCCTAGATCAAGACTCACAGTCTCCACGGACTGAGTCAGCCAGGTGCCCCTATGGTCCTGTGTTCTGACTTTTTCTGTGAAAATTTAGCACTGAGGACTTTGAGACTATTTTACATATTCTTTTCACCAGAAAGGGTAGGAATTCTCTGGGATAAAAAAATAGAGAAAGTTCTTATAACCACAAACATTTGGAAATCCTAGGTATAAAGGAAGCTAATTTTCTTCTTGGTTTTCATTTTCTACCAACACACACTATCAAGTTTGTTTTACATAATGCACCCCCTGCCTGAGTACACATAATCTGAGATGAGCGGGTTTATCATCCACTCTATAAGAGAGAAGACACACCGTATTTATTTATGTTGGGCCCTCAGTAGTGGTGAGCCATGACACGTGCTTCCATCTTTTCAGAAAGAGGCATTTGTGCCTTAAAAGGTGAACTCAAAGAATGTAATTTCCATCCTGGTTATGGTATTGTTTGAGGTTGTCTAATACTAGTCTCTCCTAAAATCATTTCTGGAAGAGTAAGCCAAACTTCAGCGTGAAAAACATCACCTAATAGTACTTTTTTTCCAAGGGTGGGCACTAGTACCACAGATTGTTAGAATACAAGGTGCTTAATAAAATTTTTGAGTGATAATACAAAATATTGCACTTATTCGTTCCAGTTTATAAATAATAGCTATTGTGTACAAGATGGCCTTTGAACAACTACATAATTATATATGAGCACTGTATGGTTTTTTAGCTATAAATATCATCTTACCTTTAAGTTACTTGAAGTTCCTCAGTATGTATTTATTTAGTTATTTACTTACTTATTTATTTATTTTGTAGCAAGAACATCTGAAGGCATAGAAGTAAAATGCTGTCAAATTGTAGCCGATGGCAGTGGTAAGGCTCTGGAGCTGGACAGAAATTCATGAGTTAGAAAACAGAATCTGGAGCTTAATCAGCCTTATTTTATTTATTTATTTATTTATTTATTTATTTATTTATTTATTTAAAGATTTTATTTATTTGACAGAGAGAGACACAGCGAGAGAGGGAACACAAACAGGGGGAGTGGGAGAGGGAGAAGCAGGCTTCCTGCCGAGCAGGGAGCCCGATGCGGGGCTCGATCCCAGGACCCTGGGATCATGACCTGAGCCGAAGGCAGGCGCTTAACGACTGAGCCACCCAGGCGCCCCAATCAGCCTTATTTTATACGAGAATAACAAGCTCTAGTCCAGGGTGTGTTGTGAAGACCAAATGGAAACATGCAGGTTTAAGGCTTCACCCAGTTTCTGGCACATCACATGGGCAAGTCCTCTCCTACTAATAGGGCTATTAATTGTGATGCTGTGCTAATTTGTAGGAGGTCTTAAAACAACTGTACATTCCTCCCAGAGAGTGAGAGAAAGATTGTGAGAAATTAGCAATAGTGTTTGTGTCTTGGAACACGGCAGTTCATCTCCCTTCAAATGTTTACTGTCTTCATCAGCAGTATCCAGCCTATCATTCAGAAATGGAGCAAACTATTCTCAGAAGTTAAAACGCTTTATTAATGTCATTCCCATAGAAACTTCTGCAGGAAAGAAGTCATGCTGATCAAGGGTAATTGATTATGTTAGAATCAGATACAAAATTCAGCTCTCACTGCTTTTTAATCTATGCCTGCCCCTTTACACCCATTTGGGATTCAGCCAGGCCATTACTTGACCTGGCAGGACTAAAGAAATTAGGAAGATACCTAGCCTATTATGTTCACAAACAGAAAATCTTTATTCCTCTTTATCTCTACCAAATCATTTCACAAATCTTCTTCATAACACGCACACATGCTTTCGCACTTGTAAAAATTTGGGCCAGTAGACAAGCAGTTCTCACCACAAATGTAATAGTGAGTACAGTTTTGTCTTTATTTTCAGCAATCACAATAAAAAAAAATTGAAATGTATCAAATGGATAGCTTAGGGAGTGATTTATATCAGAATTTCTTTATCATTAGCTCCTTGAAGAAAACAAAAGGCTGGTAGAGAAGCATGAAGCAAAAATGTTAGGGGCTCTTGAGCAATGAAGCAATGAAAAAATAATCAATTTACCAAACTTTTATTTATATATAGACTGCTAGGGAAGATTTACCTCTGGATACTCTTGGCTCTATTTGTTTATTTGTTTTAATAATATTAGCTTTTAAAATATACCCCAAATAATTCAATATATAAATAAGATCATTACGCCAAAAAGAGAAATACAATTCTGAGTTGAGATACCTTTATAATCTCTTTCTTTTTTTTTTTTTTTTTAAAGATTTTATTTATTTATTTGACAGACAGAGAGAAACAGCGAGAGAGGGAACACAAGCAGGGGGAGTGGAAGAGGGAGAAGCAGGCTTCCCGCTGAGCAGGGAGCCTGATGCGGGGCTCGATCCCAGGACCCTGGGATCATGACCTGAGCCGAAGGCAGATGCTTAACAACTGAGCCACCCAGGTGCCCCTATAATCTCTTTCATGTATGAAAAGAAACTAACCCCTATCCTATTAGGGACAAAGATAAGCATAAATCACTAAAATAAATAGAGTTGTTGTTAATAAGGAAAAATATTTAAAAGACATGATGAGGTTTCTGCTTCTTCAATAGGCTTTTCAATAGACATCTGTAACTGAAGGTCAGTAAGCTAAGTGGTTCTAGAGTCGTGGTAATTAGGACGGGTTACAGGATTAGTCTTCAGTGTGCCTTGGCCCAGATCTTGTACTCAGCTGTGTTTTCCTTTGTTGCCTTTGGACAAAATTATAATAATAGTGCAGAATAGTTGTTCCTTTCTTGAGCTTAATGACATCACAGAATTTTCTAGCTCATGCTGGTCAGCTAGCTCTCCATTTGCTCCTGGGCCGCTATCAAGTTCCTGATTCAGATGAATTAGGTACTGTGATCTGTGCTATGACACACTATTGACCCCAATAGTTCTTTTTTTTTTTAATCTGAATTATCACAAAAGTGAACACGTAACTGTAGGCCTTTAACATAAATCTTAGAGAGTATAGAAGAAAAATATCATCTAAAGCAGGGGTTTTCAGACATAGTTTTACCATGACACTCATTAAGAAAAACATTTTATTTTTTTTATTTTTAAAGTTTTATTTATTTATTGGGAGAGAGATAGCAAGAGAGAGCCTGAATGGGGTGCGGGAGGCAGGCAGAGAGAGGGAGAAGCAGCCTCCCTGCTGAGCAGGAAGCAGGACACCGAGCTCCATTCCAGGACCCTGAGATTATGACCCGAGCCAAAGACAGAGGCTTAACCAACTGAGCCACCCAGGCACCCCATATCACAACTCAATACATGCAAATTTATAGATATATATACACACACATGCATATGTGATATTTTGATCTATAATAAATATATATATGATCTTCATCCCTTTCTGGCACAGAGCTCCCTAAACTCTTAGAAATTCCTAAGTGATGAGAGTGATAAAGGTATCTTTTGTTATTCTGATGAGGTGACTTTTGGAGCACTCCTAAGGATAGGGGCTGGTTGCCGGTGGAACCAACCAAGTGATTAGACGGTTGGAACTTTCAGTCCCACTACCCCACCCCCCACACCCTCGCCCCCACAGCTCAACCTCTAGGAAGAGGAGAGGGACTAGAGGTTGAATCAATACCAGTAGCCAACGAGTTAATCATTCATGCCTGTATAATAAAACCTCCCTAAAAACCCAAAAGAAGTTCTGGTCCAAGATGACAACATAGGAAGACCTTGAATTCACCCCTTCCACAAAGCATACCAAATTACACCTGAAGAAGAATTGAGAACAACTGAACAGTTTCTGCAACATAAAAGACAGAGAGAATGGCCAAAGAGAATAGTGAGAGAGCCCAAAACATGGTAACAAAGGGAATGCCTACCCCCTCATTCCCCCTAACACCCTTTCCCCCCACACTCTGTTGCAAACTGCTGTGGGAAGGGATAGTGCTGAGGGACCAGGAACAGATGCCTCGATCTTTGGGCACAGAAGACAAAGCCACAGTTAAAAATGCAACTAGCATAGAAAAGAGACAGCACCAGAACTTCGCCAAATGGCAGCAGAGGTGCTACAAGAATGCTCTCTGTGTCAGACGGACTGGAGAAGGATATGGTTTACATTCCCACTTCACCTTAGAAGCCTACACTGGTGGAGCAGGGTCAGGACCCCATCATTTGGTGGATCTGGTTTACGCAGGGAGCCAGGTGCCTCAGCAAGCGCCAGGTCCGCAAGCCCACACCAGCCCTGGTTGCCCTGGGGCACAGAATTTAAACCATGAACATTTTGTTTTGTTTTGTTTGTTAATTCCTTTTCTTCTATTTTCTTTATTTGCTTTGTTTATTCTCTCTTTTTTTTCTTTAAAAAGCCATGGTTTGAAAGAGCAACTAGCATATAAAAGAGCCAGCCCTAGAACTCTGCCAAGAGGTGTGTGTTGGGGGGGGGGGGGGTGTTACCGGAATGATCCCTGGGTGGGAGGGGCTGACAGAATATGTGAAACTCTCCACCTTGAAAGCACAGACCAGTGTACCGTCTGGGTGCTATAACTGGCCTGCTGCCTCAGTGAACCCTGGGCTCCTAGCCCACACTAGCCCAAGCTTACCAAGGTGGCCATAGGGCAGCACACACCAGGACTCCCCTGGTTAGGGCTCACTACAGCCCCAGGCTTTGTGTCAAGGTGACACAGGCACAAAACACCCCAGAACACTCCAGGCTTAGCTTCAGATGGCTTGTGAAAAGCACCCCTGGTGCAGAGCACTCTGGAATCTCTCAGCTGACATCTGCTTCAGATCCCGCCACCCTGCCAGGGTACCCCCTGTATGGAGAGCCCTGGAACACTCCCGCCCAGGATGGTCTGGGCTCCAGACACCTGGCCAGGGCACCCCCTGTGCTGCACACCTTGTGACACCTTGGCTTGCACCCAATTCAGCTTCAGCTATCATGCCAGATTATCCTCAGTTTGGAGAGCCCCAGGATGACCCAGCTTACAACCCCTTCAACTTTGGCTGTTCAGGGCGCATTTTGCAGGGAGAGCCCAAGGACCACACCAGTCTATGTCCATTTTAGCTTTAGCTGTCCTTCCAGGATGCTCCCTGCACAGAGTGCCCCAGGACCTCCCAACCTGTTCTCTGCCTTGGCTCCAGCCTCCCCTTCATGTTACTATCTGTGCAGAGAGTCCTGGAACACCCAGGTTTACATACACTTCAACTTCAGCTCTGTGTGTAGAGCTCTGGGTCCCCCTGGTTTGCACCTACTTTAGTTTCAGCTATCCTGCCAGGGCACCCTCTGATTAGAGAACTCAGGGACCTCCTGGTCCACCCATCACCTCAGCTCTAGGTCCCCCACCAAGACACCCTGCACAGAGCATTCCAGGACACCCCAGGCTTGCACCCATTTCAGCTTCAGCTGTCCAGCTAGGGTGCCCTCAACATATAGAACCTCAGGACACTTGGCCTGCATTCCCTTCAGCTTTAGCTGACCTGACAGGGTGCTCACCATGTGAAAAACCCCAAGACTCCCAGCCCAAGTCAGCCACAGCTTTAGTCAGTCAATGAAAGTCACCAAGCACACACAGTATACATAGGAGATGACCACATACAAGACTATTCCTTCAGGTTTAGGAGAAGTAGCTGTTCAGCCTACTCCATAGAAACAAAAAGAAAGTCAAACAAAATGGTGGTGGTGGGGAGTGGGGGAGAACAAAGGAATATGCTCCAAAAAAGAATAAGAAAAAAACTCAGAAAAAGAACTAAATGAAAAAGAGATAAGTAATATACCTGATAAAGACATTAAAGTAATGATCGTGAAGATATTCACCAGGCTGGAGAGAAGAGTGGAAGAACTCAGTAAGAACTTCAATAAAGAGGTAGAAAATGTTAAAAAGAACCAATCAGAGTTGAAGAATACAATAACTGAAAAAAAAAACACACTGAGGGAATCAACAGTTGATTAAAGGATGCAGGACATATCAGTGATCTGAAAGATGGGTTAATGGAAAACACATAAGCCAAACAGCAAAAAAGAGAAAAGAATTTTTAAAAATGAGAATAGGTTGAGGGATCTCTTGGACAACATCAAATGAACAAACATTCACATTATAGGGGTTCCAGAAGAAGAGAGAAAGAAAAGGGCAGAACATTTGTTTGGTGAAATAATAGCTGAAAACTTTCCTAACCTGGGGAAGGAACTAGACATCCAGGTCCAAGAAGTACAGGGTTCCAAACAAAATGAACCCAAGGAGGTCCACATCATGATACCTACTAAAAATAATGTCAAAGTTTAAAGATAAAGAGAGAAATTTAAAAGCAGCAAGAGAGAAGCAAAAAGTTACCTACAAGGTAAAATCTATATACTTATCAGCTGATTTTTCAGCAGAAATTTTGCAGGCCAGATAGAAGTGGCATGATATATTCAAAGTACTGAAAAAAACAACCAAAAAACAAGTAACAAAATGACAATAAGCACATACTTATCAGTAATTACTTTAAGTGGTTTAATCAAAAGACATAGGGTGGCAGAATGGATCAAAAAAAATCAAGACCCATCTATATGTTCCCTACAAGAGACTCACCTCAGATCTAAGGATACATAGCAACTGAAAGTGAAGACATGGAAAAACATTTACCATGCAAATGGAAGTGAAAAAAAAAAGTTGGGTTAGTAATACTTATATCAGAAAAAATAGCCTTTAAAGACTGTAACAAGACACAAAGGAGAGCATTACATAATGATAAAGGGATCAACCCAACAAGAGAATATAGCCATTGTAAATATCTCTGCACCCTTAGCTGGACTAAGCAAGAACAAAAGAGAAGAAACCCAAACAAATAAAATCAGAAACAAAAGAGAAGTAACAACTGACATCACGAAAATACAAAGGATTATGAGAATATTAAAAAAATTATATGCCCACAAATTGGACAAGTTAGAAGAAATGCATAAATTCCTAGAAATATGCAATCTTCCAAAACTGAATAAGGAAGAAATAGAATATCTGAACAGACTGATCACAAGTAATGAAATTGAATTGGTAATCAAAAAAGTACTAAAAAATAGAAGTCCAGGACCAGACTGAATCACAGGTGAATTCTACCAAACATTTAAAGAAGAGTTAATACCTATACTCCAGAAACTATTCCAAAAAATAGAAGAAGGAAAGCTTCCAAATACATTCTATGAGGCCAGCATTATCCTGATACCAAAACCAAAGACACCACAAAAAAAGAAAACTACAAGCCAATATCCTTGATAAAAATAGATGCAAAAATCCTCAATAAAATATTAACAAACCACACGACAATACATTAAAAAGATCATTCACCACAATCAAGTGGAATTATTCTGGGGATACAAGGATGGTTCAATATTTGCATATCAATCAATGTGATACACCATATCAACAAAACAAAGAACAAAAGCCATATGACCATCTCAATAGAAGCAGAAAAGGCATTTGACAAAATTTAACATCCATTCATGATAAAACTCAACAAAGTGAGTTTAAAGGAAATTTACCTCAACATAGTAAGGGCAATATATGAAAAACCCACAGCTAACATC
The DNA here is from genome assembly GCF_964656455.1 of Halichoerus grypus. Lineage (NCBI taxonomy): Eukaryota > Metazoa > Chordata > Mammalia > Carnivora > Phocidae > Halichoerus > Halichoerus grypus. Next base: position 130,661,201 of record NC_135717.1, on the reverse strand, counting down.
ATACTCAATGGTGAAAACCTTAGAGCTTTTCCTTTAAGATCAGGAACAAGACAAGGATATCCAGTCTCACCACTTTTATTCAACATAGTACTAGAAGTCCTAGCCATAGCAATCAGACAAGAAAAAGAGATTAGAGGCATCCATATTGGGAAAGAAGAAATTAAAAAGTCACTATTTGCAGATGACATGATACTATACATAGTAAATCCTAAAGACTCTACCAAAAAACTACTAGAAGTAATAAATGAATTTCGTAATGTTGCAGGATACAAAATTAATACCCAGAAATTGGTTGCATTCCTATACACTAATAATGAAGTAGCAGAAAGAGAAATTAAGAAAACAACACCATTTACAATTGTACTGAAAAGAATACAATACCCAGGAATAAACTGAACCAAAGAGATGAAAGGCCTGCACTCCAAAAATGAAAGAAATTGAAGATGACACAAACAAATGGAAAGATATTCCATACTCATGAACTGGAAGAATTAATATTGTAAAAATGTCCACTTTACACAAAACAATCTATAGATTCAATTCCCTATCAAAATACCAATAGCATTTTTCACAAAACTAGAGCAAATAATATTAAAATTTGCATGGAACAAACAAAAGACCCCAAGTAGTCAGGGGCACCTGGGTGGCTCAGTCGGTTAAACATCTGCCTTTGGCTCAGGTCATGATCTCTAGGTCCTGGGATTGAGCCACGTGTTGGGCTTCCTGCTCAGTGCGGAATCTGCTTCTCTCTCTCTCTCTCTCTCTCTCCCTCTGCCCCTCCACCCCCACTCATTCACTCTCTCTCTCAAATAAATAAATAGAATCTTTAAAAAAAAAGAGAGAGAGACCTCCCAAGTAGTCAAAGTGATCTTGAAAAGAAGAAAACTGGAGGCATCACAATCCCAGGTTTCAAGATATACTTCAAAGCTGTAATAATCAAAATAGTATGGTTCTGGTACAATAATAGGCATATAAATCAGTAGAACAAAATAGAGAGCCCAGAAATAAACCCATGATTAAACAGTCAATTAATCTAGGACCAAGGAATCAAGAATATGCAATGTAGGAAAGACAGTGTCTTCAATAAATGGCACTGGGAAAACTGGACAGCACTTTTTCAAAGAATGAAACTGGACCACTTTTTAACACCATGCACAAATGTAAACTCAAAATGGATTAAAGACCCAAATGTGAGATGTGAACCCCTAAAAATCCTAGAAAAAAAACACAAGCAGTAATTTCTCTGGCGTAAACCATAACAACATTCTTCTAGGTGTGTCTCCTAAGGCAAGGGAAACAAAAGCAAAAATAAACTATTGGGACTGCATCAAGATAAAAAGCTTTTGCACAGTGAAGGAAACCATGAACAAAACAAAAAGGCAATGTATTGAATGGTTGAATGGAAGAAGATATTTGCAAATGTTATATCTGATAAAGGGTTAATATCCAAAATATATAGAGAATGCATACAAATCAACACCAAAAAGACAAACAATCCAATTAAAAAATGGGCAGAGAAACTAAATAGACATTTTTCCAAAGAAGACATACAAATAGCCATCAGACAATGAAAAGATGCTCAATATCACTAATCATTGGGGAAATGCAAATCAAAACCACAATGAGATATCATCTTACACCTGTCAGAATGGCTAAAATCAAATAGACAAGAAATAATAAGTGCTGGTGAGGATGTGGAAAGAAAGGAACTCTCGTATGCTATCGATGGGAATGTAAATTGGTATAGCCACTATGAAAAACAGTATGGAGTAATCTCAAAAAATTAAAAATATAAATGCCATTTAATACCATACCAATAATTCCACTATTGGGTATTTACATCCCCACCCAAAAAATCCTCACTAATTTGAAAAGATATATGCTTATTGCAGCATTATTTAAAATAGTCAAGATATGAAAACAACCTAAGTATTCACTGATGGATGAATGGATAAGGAAATGTGGTATGGTATATATATCTCACACACACACACACACACACACACACACACACACACACAGCCATAAAAAAGGGTGAGATGGTGCCACTTGAGACAACATGGATGGACCTAGAGGGTATTATGGTAAGTGAAATTAGTCGGATTGAGAAAGACAAATACCATATGATTTCACTCATATGTGGAATCAAAAAAAAACAACAACAACCCAACAACAATGAATAAAAGACAAAAAGCAGAATCAGACCTAAAAATACAGAGAACAAACTGATGGTTGCCAGAGAGAAGGTGGGTGGGGGTTGGGCAAAATGGGTGAAGAGAAGTGAAAGATACAGCTTCCAGTTATGGAACGAATAGATCATGGGAATAAAAGGCACAGCATAGGGAATATAGTCAATAACATTAAATGGCAATTTATGGGGACAGATGGTAGTTACACTTCTGATGAACGTAGCATAATGTATAAACTTATCAAATCACTATGTTGTACACCTGAATTTTTTTTTTTTTTTTTGAGAGAGAGACAGTGCACATGCAAGCAGGAGGGAGGAGCAGAAGGAGAGAAAGAATCTTAAGCAGGCTCCATGTCTAGTGCAGAACCTGATGTGAGGCTCAATCTTACAACCCTGAGATCATGACCTGAGCTGAAATCAAGAGTTGGCTGCTTAACCAACTGAACCACGCAGGCACACCTGTTGTACACCTGAAATTAATGTAACATAGTGTGTCAACTATACTCAAATAAAATAACACAAAATAAAACCCAAGAGGACACAGTTCAGAGAGCTTCTGAGTTGGTGAACATGTGGACATTCAGAGAGAGTGGTGCCCTTGAGAAGGCATGGAAACTTCTTGCCCTTTCCCCATACCTTACCCTATGCATCTGTTTCATCTGGCTGCTCCTGAGTTATATCTTTTTATAATAAACCAGTTATCTAGTCATTAAAATGTGTCTTTGAGTTCTATGAACTACTCTAGCAAATTAACTGTACCCAAGGAGGGGTTCTTGGGAACTTCTGATCTATAGCCAGTTGGTCAGAGAAGTGCAGGTAACCTGGATTTGTGATTGACATCCTGAGTTGGAGGAGGTTGTTGGAATCTCCAAACTATAGCTAGTTGGTTGGAAGCACAGGGGATAACCTGGGCTTATAACTGGCATCTGAAGGAGTTGGAGGGGCAGTCTTATAGGACTGACCACTTACCTATGGGGTCTGATGCTATCTCAGGGTAGATAGTATCAAAATCAAGTTAAGCTTTGGATGCCCAGGTGGTGTTCAGAGAATTGCTTGGTGGTGTGTGAGGAAATCTATTCCCTCCTTCTAGGAACTGGGTCTAAGAACTCAAAAAGAGCATGGATACACACACACACACACACACACACACACACACACACACACATAATGAGAAACTAAAGTTTCATGAAACAGTACTTACTCTTACCATAGGTAACACACTTTAAAATTTTCTAATCTATTTTATTTTTTCTAAATGGTTGGGATCCACTGATAGATTATGACTTGAAGTTTGAAAAACCCCCTTCTCAGAAGAGTCCCTAGAACTTGCTGCTTCTGCTGAGAATCTGCTGAGTTTGTCACTGTTAGAGCACAGGGTAAAAACCTTCCCTTCTGCTAGGCATTTATATAATTTCTGTATGTCAGAAATCAGTAGGAAACAGATTTTTATCTCCACAATGGTAAATAAGTCCAGTGATGTAGGCCTATAGTCCGTTTAACTATAATCAAATAATCTTTACACCAGAACTTCTTGACTACATTCTGATGAACTTGTTAAACATACTGTGAGCTACAGGGGTAAAAAAGGAAAAATACAAAGTACTTTAAAATAAAAATTTAACATTACCTCTGCTGTTTGCAGAATGACATCTGCAAATATTTGGCTTAGGGCAAAAGGAAGGGATGCTGGCTCCTTGTCTGATGTCAATTTAACACAGCAGTAGAAGGTATACATTCCCATTTCGTCCTACCATGGGCAAGATCTGTAGTCAAGGCTTTCCCCACCCCCACCCCCAGTTATCTTTCTGTATCTTTCTAAATACCATTAATCTTGCAATCTATTGTAGTCCATGGTTCGAAATAGGTTTTTCACATAGCTGTGTGTGCAGCTGGTGACCAGAATCAGGGAGAGCTTCTGTCTGCTACAGCAGAAGTGAGAAGAGGCAGATGTGGCAGGTGGATGGAGCTTGGATTCAGAAAACTGGGGTTTGCAGGTTCCACTCCTTGGTGAATTACACTGCCTTAGAATAAAAGCATTAACCTTCTCTGAGCCCCAGGATCATAAACATGTAGGGTGCTTATCATATGCCAGGTTTGGTGCTTGATTTTGACAAAGATGACTAAACTATAGTGCATATCCCTAAAACAGAGGTGACAATACTGTAATACTATTCTCATAGTTATTATCAGAATTAGAATAGAGAACAAACAGGAAATACCCAGCACAGTGTTTTACCCATCTTAGGATTATTTGTTCATTTCTTTTTGAATTGGAACCATCTTATTATGAAATATAACCCACATTTAGAAAAATGCAAAAACATATATGTTCAGCTCACTGAATTATTAAAAAGCAAACATTCTTGTAACTGTCACCCAGATATAGAAAGAGAATACTGCTATTAGTCCAGAAATCTCTACTTGTTCCACCCAATCACAACCCCTCACTCCTGCTAAAAGTAGCCATTTGCTTGACTTTTACAGTTATCACTATCTTGCTTTTCTTTATATACACATACTTTTTTAAAAACCACATAAGTATGCATCCTAAACATTAGTTTGATTTAGCCCGATTTTGAACTTTATATGCAATGTGGTCTAGCTGGCTTTTTTAGTTATCACATTATTTTAACATTCACCCACACTATAAATATGAGTTGTAGTTAATTCATTTATATTGCTGTATAACATTCAATTCAATAAATATGCCACATTTTCCTTTCTAATCCACTTTATCATTAATAGATGTTTCATCACAAAATTTGTGATGAAATTTCTTGTACATATCTTTTGGCACATCTAAGTTTGCATTTCTATAGAGTAAATACTGAGGAGAAGAATTGCTGGGTCATAGGACATATGTGTCTTCATTCCTGCTAGATAACATGCACTGTTTTCAAAAGTGCACCAATTTACAATCTAATCAGCAGTGGGTGAGAGTTGCTTTTGCACCACTCTCTCACCAACTCTTAGTACTAGCAGATTTTTAATTGTAGCTAGGGTATGTAGATTTCATTTTAGTTTAAATCTCACATTCCTAATTGCTAATAAATGAGACAACTTTATCAGCCATTTGGATTTCCTCTTACGTAAACTGCCTGTTTAAGATTTTGGCCCATTTTTTTTAAAAGTGAGTTGTCTGTTTCATAATGCTCTGGGTATGATCTCTTGGTTATATATGTAATATAAATGCTATGCAAATGAATTTTCCCACTTTGTAACTTGTCTTTTCATCTCTTACTGATGCCTTTTGATGAACAAAGGCTCATAATTTTAGTTAGTCCACTGTATCAATCTTTTTTTTTAAATGCTCTTTTTTTGTCCCAACAATGTTTTTTTGAAAAGATCTTTTCCCTCCCTGTACTCTAGTGCTACTTCTGTGATAAATCAAGTGTCCATAAACATGTAGGTCTGTTTGTGGGTTCTCTTTATTGTCCCATTGATCTATGTATCTGTATTGCAACAATCCCACAGATATATATCTTTACTAATTTTTATCTAACTATTTAATCGGTTACTGAAAAATTATGTTACAATTTTTCAATATGATTGTAGATTTGTCCATTTCACCTTTGGACCTTGTATCAATTTTTGTTTTCTATATTTGGAGGCTAAGTTATTAGATGCATACATTTTTAAATTTGTTATAAATTTCTTGTGAATTAAATGTCTTACCATAATGAAGTATCCTTTATTTCTAGTAACTGAAATAAAAATTTTTGTTTTCATATCTTTTACATCTTTATTTCTTACATACATTTCTTATAAATAGCACCTAGTTGTAATTGTCTGAAAATCTATCTCTTGATTGGATCATTTTGTTTACTTACATTTCATGCAATTATGGATTCATTAGTTTATATCATTATCAATCTATTGCCTCTTTGGTCCAAATCCACCCTTCTTTGCCATGCTTGTGATATTGAAACATTTCTCTCTTGACAGCTGGTATGCTATTAAGCTTCATCAGCTGAAGCCACTGGAGACAGAATGAAGAATACAGAAGTCAAAACATGTAGCATCCTCCCATAGACAGCTTCCTCTGGCACTTAGAAGGAAACTTCCCAGAGAGTTCTATCACTGGGACACCTTACTGGACTCTTTCATATTTTAACCACTTCCTTTTCCATGCTGTTTCTAATGTCGACCTTTTCACATTGCTTTATAACTTATCTGGGTGTCAGACTGCTTCCACTACTAGTATATAACTTCTTTAAGAATAGGGTCTATGTACTTATTATCTCTACTCTGCAGTGCTTAAGCCTTGTTCTAGGCAACAACAATAATAGCTAATTTATTATATTCTAGACATTGTCTCATGTGTTTGAATATAGTAGATGGTTTGGTCAATGTTTGTGGATGAAATAGCAAATTATTATTCCCATTTTTCAGGAGAAGTAGCTGAGGATCACAAAAGGAAAATAACTTGCTGAAGGTCACATAACTGGTAAGTCGCATGGTCAAAATTTAAACATAGAATATGTTTCTTTCCTCTATTCTGTGCTTTTAAGATACAAGGATGCTTCATGCCTAGAGGGGCTTTTGTTATTTTATTACTTAGAGTAGAATCCTCTGTTGAATTTGAACTTAATAGTAGACAATAAGGAAGAGTCTTACATAGCACTGACTATGTGCCAAGCACCTTGCATACATTCACTGATAAGATAGGTATTATTATCGTCGTGCTACAGGGAAAGTCACGGAAGCCCCAAGAGGTTAAGTGCAACTTCTCAGGTCGCACAGCTTCTAAATGGCAAAGACATAATCCAAACCCAGTTGGTTAGGCTCTTGGATCTATCCTCCTGATCATTATTTTTATTTTTTTAAAAAGATTTTATTTATTTATTTGACAGAGAGAGAGCACAGTAGGGGAAGCAGCAGGCAGAGGCAGAAGCAGGCTCCCCGCCAAGCAGCAAACAGAGAGCGCGACATGGGGCTCAACGCGGGGCTCAATCCCAAGACCCCCTGTTGGATCATGACTTGAGCCGAAGGCAGATGCTTAAGGGCTGAGCCACCCAGGCCCCTATCCTCCTGATCATTAATAAATATACTGACTATTCAGGTACCTAAAAAAGGTAAGAAAGCCAAAGTAACAAATACTTGTGTATGTATTTTTCAACATAGGAAAACATTACCCCCATGTACTGATCACATTCTCCTGTATTTGCTGGATTTCATTTGTTTGCATATCTTTGGTTTATATATTGTGTGTATATATATATATGTGAAAATACTGTATAATATATAATATTAGTTTCCATGTAGGTATACTTATATAAATGACATTTCTCAGCAAATATTTAAGCATCCACTCTGTGCCGATCACTCTTTTAAGTACAGAGAATATGGTAGTGACAGAACAAAATCCCTGCTCTCATGAGATTTAATTTTGGAGTCAGAAGACAGACAATAAAGCATAAACAAAGCAATATATATCTGTTAGTAATCAGTAATCAGTAAAACAAAATAATGCATAGTAAGGGATAAAGAATGATGAGACTGTGGAACAAGATAAAGTCCTCTTTTATCAAGAAATATTTGAGCAGATATCTGAAAAAAACAAGAGAGTGAGGTCTTATATTAAAAAAAAAAAAATTCTTGCCACTATGGAGAATAGATGACAGTGAGCCAAGAGTGGAAACAGGGAGATCTGTCACAAAAAGTTCAAGTGAGAGATAATGATGGCTTTGATGATTGAGGAGGTTGTAAATGGTCAGATTTTGCTTATATTTTGAAGGTATCATTTATAAAAGAAATGCTTTGTAATTTTTAAAATTTATCATTATGTGTTTTTTTTTATATTTTATTTATTTATTTGACAGAGAGAGAGACAGCAGGAGAGGGAACACAAGCAGAGGGAGTGAGAGAGGGAGAAGCAGACTCCCCGCCGAGCAGGGAGCCCGATGAGGGGCTCGATCCCAGGACCCTGGGATCATGACCTGAGCCGAAGGCAGATGCTTAACAACTGAGCCACCCAGGCACCCCTATCATTATGTTTTTAAAATCAGGATTATATTAGCCTCAGAAAATGATCTGGGCAGCTTTTGTTCCATCTTCAGGGAAATTTGTATCAAATGGGAACTAACTTTTCCATGAAGTATTGGTAGAATTCACTGTAAACCCATTTAGCTTGGGATAATTTGGAGGTGGAATGGGGTGGGGTGGAGGTCTTTGACTATGATTTCAATTTCTTTAATTCTTAATGTTTTCTTCAAATTCTTACATTTAATTTTAGCATCTTCTTTTTCTTTGAATTTTTCCATTTCATCTAAGTTTCCAAATTTGTTAGCACACCCTTGTTTGTATTATTGCATTTGCATTTTTATCCCTTTCCTCATTTAGTATGTTGTTTTTGTTTCTCTCTTTTCTATTAGTTTTACCATGACTCTTTGTTGTTGTTGTTTTTTAAAGAGAGAGTTCTTCCATTCCCTCTGCCCCTCCCCACGGCTTTCAGGCTTTCTCTCAAAAAAGAAAAGAAAAAATAAGAAAAATAGAGAGAGAGGGAGAAAGATCAGAGGGAGAGGGAGAGAGAATCTTTTTTTTTTTTTTTGGCTCCACGCCCAGTGCTGAGCTCAAAGTGGGGCTCAATCTCACAACCCTGAGATCATGACCTGAGCCAAAGAGTCTGATGCTTAACCAACTGAGCCACCCAGGCACCCCAGTCTTGCATGGTTCTTATTAAACTTATTTTTTTTTTAAGATTTTATTCCTTTATGAGAAAGAGCACACGCAGGGGGAAGATCAGAGCGAGAGGGACAAGCAGACTCCATCCTGAGCATGGAGTCCAATGTGGGGCTCAATCTCAGGACCCTGAGATCATGACCTGAGCTGACACCAAGAGTTAAGATGCTTAATCGACTGAGCTACCTAGGTGCCTCTCTTATTAAACTTTTTGAAGAGCAAGGTCTGCAGTTTTCAAAAATCTTCACTGATTTTTATTATCACTGTCATTTTTGTCTATTTCAGAGTTTTATGCCTATGAGAAGATAAATAGTATTTCCTTTTTGTTTTTCTAGGTGTTCTCTAATGTTTCCCCTGACTTCACACGCCACCCCTGCCTTATATTGAATGCTTAGCTAACATATTCTCATGGTTCAAAGGCCCAAAAGTACAAAACATTTTACAGTGGAAACCCGACCTTCCATACTTGTGCCCATATGCTCAGTAATTATCATGGTACCCATAGGTAAGTACTGTTCTTAGTTTCATATGTGTCATTCCAGAGTTTATGCACATATCAGTAGATATAAATATAGAGTCTCATTTTCCCACTTTTAAATTAAAGGTTGCATATTATAAATTCTCATCTGCACCTTTCTTTTCACCTAATATTATATTTTATAGATTTTCCGTAACTGTACATAAAATATTTTCTAATTATTTTTTTAGAGCTGCATAATATTATTCGTATTTCATTCAATCATTCTCCTATTGATATACTTTTGGGTTGTTTCTCATCGTTTTTGTTATAAATTATATTTGTAACAGACATTGCTTGTATCTTTTCAGACTCACCAGGGTTTTTCACTATTTTGTTTCCCCTATTTACTCCCGTGATGACCCATCTAACATGAGCCATGGCTCACTCCGACCAGACACTGTCTTGTCCCCTGCCCAAGATGTGTCTTTCACCTCCTGTTCCAGGGAGCCCAGTTACTACTGAGGCATGAGATGCACTAGGACAGACTCAGCTCTCATGCATTTAAAGCAGAACTGCAGGAAAATAAATCTTAAAGAAAACTGCAGAGAGTGAATCTTAGAAGAAAGGGAGATGGGGACCAGCAGAAAAGTGATCCACCCTTTCTCCCTCCCAAGGATTGCCCTGAAACACAGTGGATCATAGGTTCTGAGGATCCTGCAAGATCAAGCAATGAGTTTGCCTTGAAAACAGGTGGATAGCCTGCTCAGTAATAGACCTGGTGCCGGTTCTCTCTGCTTCTTTGCCTCTTTCATCTTTTCTTTCACTCTTGAGCTTGCATTCTCCAGTAAAGTAGCATTCGTGAGGGTTTGCCTCAGGCTCTGCACTTGGGAACTAAGACCTCTAAAAACCAGGGATAACCCTTGAAAGCAGCCCTCTCAGGATAGGATTTTGGACCTGTGTTTCTCTACAGTTTGATGCCAATAGGGACCCTATTGCTGGTGGTAAGTGGAGGTGGCAATGACTCCTGTTTGCAATAGTGCCACAATCACTAAGGCTTTCATCCAGGGTTAATGGCGATGAGGTACGGGGGAAACTGAGGTTCTGGCATATGCTGTGGCTATAGCACATCTCACGTTTTAGAGGATATGGCAACAATTACAGACATAAGGATTATGGAGGAGATTGGATCCTGTTCATGGCATTAGGCACCTCAAGTAAGGTCACACTGAGCCAATTACCACTGTGAGAATCTGAAGGGCACCTTGCTGGTTATTAAGCTATTGTTTCTCAGCTCCAACCCCACTTGTCTATACTTTGCTTTGTTTATTTTTTATTTTTTTAATTTAAATTCAATTAGCCAAGGTATAGTACATAATTAGTTGTTCGGTTGTTTTGTTTTTGTTTTTTTGGTTTTTTTTAAGATTTTATTTATTTATTTGGGAGAGAAAGAGAACACAAGCAGGAGGAGGAGCAGAGGGAGAAGCAGGCTCCCCACTGAGCAGGGAGCCCAATGCAGGGCTTGATCCCAGGACCCTGAGATCATGACCCGAGCCAAAAGCAGACGCTCAATTGACTGAGCCACTGGGGAGCCCCCATCATTAGTTTTTGATATAATGTTCAATACGCTTTGCTTTGTGACGCATTCTGCTTTCTGGTTTAGCAGTGGGCTCCCTGTTAGGTTTTTCCAAAAGGGAACACTAGAGGGAGACTGAAAACCTGGAGGAGAAGAAACAACCAGCTCCTTCCCGTTTTGTGTTCTGTGCCTGTCAACATCATCTCCTCAGATATACCAGCTTCCAGACCCCTCCTCAGAGGCTGAGTTCCTGCTACAGGGAGGTTCTCCAAGCTTCTGGGTTTTAATAAATCCAACCTCTGTCCTTCGATCCCCAACCCTTAGAATGGTAGCTTCTTTCTATGCTATTGCTTCTGTTATCCCAATATTTTCCTTTTGCCTTTTCAGTCTTTTCAGTTATCTATTTAACCAGTTCCTTATGATACACTGCCTCTGTTATATAACTGGATTGAGTCAAATAAATTGAAAGGAGTACCCTTTTCAGACATTATGGATGTAATATGCTATCTTGCACATCTGGAAGTGATTCTAATAGTTTACTTGGTTGGTTGACAGAACTTGGGTTCGGTGATGATCTGCATTCATTGAGATGGAGATGCAGAACTTTCCCCCATATAAGGCAGAGGTACGAATGTAAAGGCTTAGAGGATAGGGACATTGGAATGGGTTTATCGTAAGTGATCTGTACACTAACTTGATCTACCCTCATTACATCATCTTAGGTGCCTTACAGGACACTTCCTTCACTGGGGTTTTAAGCAATATGTCGGTGAGGGAAGCACCAGTACCCTAGAAAAGCTCTGTGGTCTTTGTCATCTGTAGGCCAGTCAGGATGTTGAGAGATGCTGTCATCGCAATGGGTCCCTGATTTCAATGAGAATGCTGGAATCCCAGCGTAGTAGAGCCAAGTGGCAGCACTTACCTACTAGAGATAGTGAGGACACAATTCCAGTGATAAGCACCCCAGATAAAGGGATAATCAAACCGTTTGGCCACCCACCACAGAAATGAAATAGATAGACATACTACTAAAATGTTACTTGATCTGCCTAACAGGAAAAAAAATAATCCAGGTCTCATGCCCAGAAAGCTGACTTGAGTCAAAGCCTCTCATCTTGTAGACCCAAGCAAGTTCACAAACTTTGACTGAAAAGAAGGGTAAGTCTGGGACACCTCAGTGTCAAAGGCAGACACCCAACCAACTGAGTCACCCAGGTGCCCCTTGACAGATTTCTTATGTGAAAGACAGGACCTTGATAGAAAAAGAATAGGGTCCTGAGATTTGGAATTAGGGCATTTAGGTAGGTGAGCCTAAAAGTACTGTAATGCCTAAATACTTCTAAACCCTCTAGACTGACAAAAGCAGACCCTTCCACTTACTAGGGAAAGAGGCCTTCTTCTACCTAGAGACCATGCAATGAATTCAGCTAGTATCACATAAGATGGTGCCAATTATTAGCAACATACCCCACCTCATTACTCCAGGCTGAAAACTAGGGTCAGACTTTAGAACAAGTTGAATGTGGAGGTAGTCTGCTCCAGGAAGAAACAGCTTACATATCAAGGGAATTGAATAATGTGAATCATATATAGAAGCATAAACCAGGGGAACATGTGAGAGACCAGATCTTTAGAGCATTGGACTGGGTAGGAATGTGACATACAAGGCTGGATAGGGGATATTTATTGACATGGGGACACTCATCCATCACTTGGGATTCAATGTTTTGGCAAAGGCATCTGGATCTAGTTCTCCCAATCTGCTGGGATGGTTCTCTGAAGTTTGGATACAGCAATAGCCTACATAAATGAAGTGGAGATGCCAGAATGTCCTTACATGAGATTGGGAAAGGGTTCAGGGGCTCAAAGATATGGGAATGTTAGAATGGATTTACTATGTAACACCCGAGGACCCACCACCTAACAGTTCATGAGAGGTCCTGAAGGATGGCCCCTTTTTAAAGGCAACAAAATGTACTTGTGAAATCATCACCAATATCTTTGAAAAGTGTAACAGTTGTTGTCTTGTATAGGCTGGAATTGATGATGTGAGGTGGTGTCCTGAAGTTGTAATTCTTGGAATTCCGGCGGATGAAGGGATTAAGAAATGGCAGAAGCCAGGTGGCAGCACTGAATCATCAGAGGCAAAATGGATTTAATTACCATGATGAGTAAGGTCAACATATTTCACAGTTTGCTTAGGGTAGTTTTTGCCAGTTGTCTCAGTATAATTATTAATAGTGTCAGCTCTCACTCTCAAAAGTGCCCTGGTTTTGACAATAAATCTTTGGCTACCCTAGCAATGGACAGAAAGAGTGGAATGACCATCAGGATGCCTTGATCCATAGGGATCTAGGGCAATGTCTATTAGATCATGTTTTTAGTGTCAAAAGAGAAGGACAATGGACCACAGTGTTACCTGATTTGTAGAACAACAGAAACGATTGTTAAAAATGAGAGCTGGTGAGTAGTAGGCTGATGTCAGTTATAGGAAATCGCAATTTCTCACTTCCCAGAGCTGAGCCAGTTCACAGACCCAGAGCCAACTGATTGAAGCAGAAAATGTGTACCCTTGAGGAAGTACCCTGCAATGTCATCACAAAGATATATTTTCCAATCCTTCCCCAAAGAGACTTGTGATTTTTTTTTTCCAGGATAGCTGTCCACTGAAGAAAGAATATTCAGACTTTTTGAGGGCCAGAGATAAAGAAAAATTTATGCAGTCTGGTTGATAAATGGAGTCCTGGCCCAAGTCCACCATACTGTTGATCCTGTGAGCCCATAGATTCCTACTGTAGTCATTTTCCTGGTCCTGAATATGTAATTGGAATAAATATTCTTGGCACAAACAGAACTTTTACATTTGACTATAGATTTGTGAAATAAGGACCACAGTGCTATTAAGAACCAAGTGAAAGTCCCTGAAACTGCCACCAACCCTAGGCAAAGAGAATAAATCAGAAGCAATACCATCCAAGAGAACCGTGCGATTTAGTGGCACTATAAAGACTGAAAGGATTCAGGGATAGTGTTCCCCATAATGTCAAGGCTTGATTCTTGCTCCTGTAAAAAACATGGGTAATGGGGGGATATTATTGGTATACCATAAACATAGACAACTGGTAGCCTCAGTTGCAGCTGCCATGCCAAATACGGTAGTTTTAATGAAGCAGTTCAACATAGCACTGGCATTCAGTGTCTGACTACTGATTTGGTAAATAAATGTTTTTTGCTTCATCTCAATTAGTAGAAAGGATCAAAATCATAGCAAGGACATATAGCAAGGATAAACTTATTGTCTTGACCCACACCTATGTTAACTTTCTTGCTGTCATAATGTGTCTATATGCTATTAGTCATTTTGATATCTCATGGAATATCACTCGTCCACTATAGGAAAGCAGCACCGTGTTTAGTGGACTTCTGGATTTTGGAGTAAATTGGCACTGTAATACAGAATACTGCATTGACCCATTTGTTGGATGACTTGGAAGGTTTCCATTTTCTAAGAGACCCAGAGCAAGAGAAAGCTTTGCAATAGGTCCAGGATAAAACTACAACCTTCTTTGCCACTCAGGTCACATAAACCAGCCATTAAGTTTTCAGTATACAAGTTTTTCACATCTTCTTACAGATTTATCCCTACATATTTCATATTTTTGATGTTATTTGAAACTGTGTTTTTCAGTTTTTGCTTATACACTGCTGGTATATAGAAATACAATTTATTTTCACATATTACTTTATACTCAGTAACCTTGCTAAACTTACTCATTAGTTGACGGGATGCCATGTATTAAAATGTTACCTTGTTATGTGCATATTTTTGTATTCCTAAAATATTTTTGAGATTTGTTCTGGGAACTAATGAATTTAGATACAAAAATACAAACAATCTGATCTTTTCATGATTTGGTTCACAGGTTCACGGTAGTGCTCAATGGAATTATTCTCACCTATTGAGGCAACTTCCTGAGATTAGTCATTGCCCTGTGAATTATGGTTTTGTCCAGTCTGACTTGTGGGAACAGGCACTATTACCAGCCCTTTGTGAGTGCCAGGAACTATTCTCTAATGCTTTTATTTGGGTTTTATCCTAACATTAGATGATTTCTTCACACTGATGAACTGAAGAGTACTCTGCTGATTACTTGAGGGGGATTCTGCTGATGTCAGAATTCTCTCTCTGTGAAACTCTCTCTCATCTCTAGGACTCTGGTCTGCAAACTGGCTATCTTGATCTACTCAGACTCTCAACTTTATCTCCTCAACCCAGAGTGTCCACTAGGATTTGCCTGGGTTCCCCTCCTGGTGCTATGGCGTGGAAGCTCAGAGTGATAAATTGGGGAAATCATTGGGTTCACCTCATTTTTATTTTCTCGGGATTGCTGTTTTTCATTGCTTAATATCCTTGAAAACCATTGGTTCATTTATTTTGTTTTTTTGGGGAGGGATGTTTTGGTTGGGAGGGCAAATCTAAATTCTATCACTCTATCTTGGATGGAAATGTAAGTCTCAGAAATGAATTTTAAGAATACATTTATTACATTTTATCTGAGATTTATAAGTGTTTTATAGCTTAAGGATTTTCATATTCTTTAAAGTGGTGGCATCTGCTAGTTGCCTTCCTCAACATCCAAAATCCCTTTCCTTTTCAGTAATAAAACACAGATTAAAGACACCCCTAGCTAAAAGACACAGTTCTCATTCTTCCTTGTATCTGGGTGTGAATATTTGACTAAGTGCTACTCATAAAGTTGTTAACAGTAATATTTTGAACTTCTGGGATTCTCCTTAATTTGTTTCTTTCCCCCATCCTGCTGATCGGAATGCAAGAGAATGACTGGAGCTGTGATAGCCATCTTGGTCCATAAAAAAAACTGGCTCATCAACCTGCCTCCATCTTGAACTCAGAACCAGAGAGTAATATATTTGAGATAGATTCCATTACTTATCTTCCCTGAAACAGTACTACAAAATTTTGACATATATCATGGTCATGGTTTCTCTCTCTCTCTCTCTAGTCTGCTCTGGGAAGCTCCCATGTTACAGTGAATAGACTCAGTTGACCAGACATCCAAGCCCAGTTAAACCATTTACATGTAACCAATAATAGCAGGTAGAGAAACAAGTGTTATACAGTATATCTCCCATTTACAAACCCTTTATTTATTCAACTTCTCAATGTCACCTCTACATTTTCATTTTGAATGTGGTTCTCTAAGCTTCTGAGGGGGAAAAAAAAGATCTGTTAGGTGAGAATGTTATTTATATCAATTTTCTTCTTCTCTGCTATTTGTAGCTCTAGAAGCAATTGTTTACTATATGCTAGAAGAAAGTTCAGGGATAAGATAATCTCTTCCCATCCTGTGGGATCCATATAAGGCTATAATTTTGTGGCACTGGCCAAGACTCCCTGAGAATTTCTTAGCCCTGGGGATATGTGTAATTCTTGGACCTAGTAAACAAACTCATTCATAACTTATATGTATACAATTTAATAGGACTGCCAAGGCGTGTTTGCTTGGTTATGAATTTATGTGTACAAATGACAAATACATAACACAATTTCTTTAAAAAATGTAAAATACACTTTGAATCTTATATTCTCACTTGCTTGGTAAGTGGAGAAAAGTATTTGAAAGAGAAATATTTTAAAAACTGTAATGTTGATTGCAAAATGAATTGTCATTAAAATATTGTTAATCAACATATACTATTAATTCACTCATCTATAAAACATACATTCATCAAGAGCATTGTCTTTCTTTCTCCAAACTCTTTGTATGGCTTTTTATGGCATTCTTATCCTTCAGTTGTCAGCTTGAAGCCCACCTACTTAGAAAGAACTTTCCTTGCCAGCCTATCTAACGTAGCCTCCCCTGGTTACTCTTTACCCCTTTACCTGTTTTATTTCCATTATAAGATTCATCACAGTCATAATGATCTTCCCAACAACAATTGAGCTTTATGAGGTCAGGGATTTCTTTCTCTTTTTTTTTCATCTTGTTCATCTCTGTGATCTAGAGTCTAGCACAGAGTGCAGTACCTAGGATAGTATCAGTAAAATGTAGTTGGGTCAGTCATATGAGTGAAATAGTGAGCTCTTACTATGTGCTAGGTATCACTTATCTAAGTATCCTCAATTTACTCAAAGTCTTACAGGTGAGACATGTTTTTAAATAATAAATATTAACATTATAATAAGTTTTACAGGGGTATGTGAAGGTGCTTTGCAAGCACATAGACAGATCTTCCAACTCAGAGTTTCTCAACCTCTGCCCCAGTGATATTTGGAGCCAGATAATTCTTTGTTATGGACAGTAAGAGGTTGGGGGTGGGGATTAGGGGGAGGGCTATCCTATGCATTACAGGATATTTAGCAGCATCCATGGCTTCTACATACCAGTTGCCTATAGAACCCTTCCTCTGAGTTGTGACAGCTAGAAATGTCTCCAGTCATTGCCAAATGTCCCTTGAGAGCAATATTGCCCTAGGTTTATAACCACTGATCTAACTCAATCTATATAGTAAGGGTTTGAAGTTTAAATTTGTTTTCCTATTCATCTGCCCATTATAATAGAAAAGTTGAAAGGTACAGAAGCAAAGAAAAAATCCAAAATCCTACCTAATTATGTCCTGGGATAACCATTATTTTAACATATTGACATACTTTTTTTTTTTTAATATTTTTTTAATCTTTTTTTTTTTTTCTTTGAGTAGGCTCCACTCCGAACATGGGGCTTGAACTCACCCCTAAGATCAAGAGTTTCATGCTCCACCGACTGAGCAAGCCAGGTACCCCTTGACATGTTTCTTTCAACTAACTTCACTCTATATTTTTCCTTCTTTCTTTAAATTTTTTTTATTTTTAATGTTTTCTTAAGGATTTTATTTATTTATTTATTTGACACAGAGAGAGAGAGCACAAGCAGGGGGAGCAGCAGAAGGAGAGGGAGAAGCAGGCTCCCTGCTCAGCAGGGAGCCCGATGTGCGACTCAATCCCAGAGCCCTGGGATCATGACCTGAGCCAAAGGCAGACACTTAACTGACTGAGCCACCTAGGTGTCCCTCTTTTTTTTTAAAGATTTATTTAATTGAGAGAGAGAGGGAGAGAGAGCATGTGCATGTGGCCTTCAGTGGGGGGAGGGGCAGAGGGAGAGAATCTTCAAGCAGACTCCCTGCTGAGCAGGGATCCTGACATGGGGCTCCATCCCATGATCCATGAGATCATGATCTGAGCCAAAAACCAAGAATCGGACGCTTAGCTGACTAAGCCAACAAGCTGTCCCAATGTTTTTCCCTCTTCATAGATGAGATAACATATATTAATATTATATAACTTTGACATAATATTCTTTTGCAATTAAAAAATCTTCATGTAAATTATTTCAATAATTACAACTAGATAGTATAATTTTATATACAAATATAATATATATTTAATAATATATAACATACACCTATATAGTATTCCGTAGTGTGATTATAATTGATGAAACTATTCCCTTAATATTAGGTGTTTTTAATTCTTTCAAAGTTTATACCAACTTACTCTACTACCTGTGGTATATAAAATTGCAGATTTTACTGTAACTTTACAATATTATAATCTTTAAAATGTTTGCTAATTTGATGGACAAAAAGTTACTTTTGCTTGCATTTGCATTTTTGTTAATTCATTTGCTTTACATGTTAATATCCTTTGTCTGTTTATTCTTGTGTTTTCCTTAGCTATTTTGAGTACTTTATGTCTTAAATTCTTTATATGTCATTTGTTAAGTTTTTGGTCATATACTGCAGGTTTTAAAAAATATGGTATTTAACATTTAATTTGGTTTATTGTATTCTTGAAAAAACAATGGTCAATTTAAGATACATTTAAGTTTGATCCTTTTGTTTATGATTTTTTCCATTGACTTCAAGTTTGAAAGTCCTCTGTATCTAGAGGATCAGATAAATATTTATCTATACTTTCTACTGCTTTAAAAATTATGTTATGTATATATTTCACTCTGCTACTCCTGGAATTTATTTTGGTATGTGGAATGAGATCAGGCTAAACTTGATATTCTCCCAAATAGCTAGCCAATTGTTCATGACATTTTTATTGAATCATCTTTTCCTCCCCCAATTTGTGTTGACTCTTTTATAACAGTAGAAGTTTGTACACATACTTTTAAGTGCTCTTACAAACTAGGAACAATATCTCTACAAGAATGGAACTTTATAGTACATGTTTTATTTTTTAAATTAAGGTTATTGTGGTATAATTTACATACAACAAAACGCAACCATATTAAAATGTACAGATTAGGGTGCCTGGGTGGCTCAGTTAAGGTTAAGGTTAAGCATCTGCCTTCAACTCAGGTAATGATCCAGGGGTCCTGGGATTGAGTCCCTGCTTCTCTCTCTCCCTCTTCCCAATCAATCCCCAGCCTGCACTCCTGGTCCTAGGCAATTCCTGACATGCAGGACCTGTAGATTAGATTTACCTTTTCTAGAATTTCATATATGTGGAACAATATGTTATGTATATTTTTCTACCTAACTTCATTTAAGAGATTCTTCCATGTTACTGAGAATGTCAGTAATTAATTCCTTTTAATTGTTGAAAAGTACTAAATTGTATGAATACACAATCTTTTTTAGCCATTCACCAATTAATAACTTTTCTACTGTTTTTAATTTGGGACTACTATGAATAGTTGCTCTGAACACTCATGAACACATTTTTTTGTGTGTGTGAACATACGTATTTATTTATTTTGGGGGGAAAATATAAGAGCGGAATTGCTGTGTCCTGTGGTAAGTGTATGTTTAATTTTACAAGAAACTGCGAAGTGTTTTTCCAAATGGTTGTACTATTTTCCATTCCCACCATGAATATATGAGAGTTCTAATTGTTCCACATCATTGCCAACACTTAATATAGTCAGTATTTTAAATTATACTCATCAAATTGTCATTTTAATTTGCAGTTCTTTGATGGCTAATGATGTTGAACATCTTTTCCTCTGTTTAATAGCCATTTGTATATCTTCTTTGGTGAAGTGTTCAAAATTTTTTACCAACTTCCACTAAGTTTTTTGTCTTCTTATTATTGTGTTCTAAGAGTTCTTTATATGTTCCAAAGCAGACACATTTATAGTAAATATTTTCTCCCAGTTTATAGCTTACCTTTTCCTTAATAGTCTTAAACATCAAAGTTTTAAATTTTTATAAACCAACTTATGAGTTTTTATTTTTATTTTATTTTTATTTTTTAAAGA
This sequence comes from Halichoerus grypus, assembly GCF_964656455.1. Taxonomy (NCBI): domain Eukaryota; kingdom Metazoa; phylum Chordata; class Mammalia; order Carnivora; family Phocidae; genus Halichoerus; species Halichoerus grypus. Next base: position 130,641,024 of record NC_135717.1, on the reverse strand, counting down.
GAGCATGTGCAAGCAGTGGGGGTGGGCAGAGGAAAAGGGAGAGAGAGAATCTTAAGCAGGCTCCAGGCCCAGCCTGGAGCCCAACCCAGGGCTCAATCTCATGACTTTGAGATCATGACTTGAGCCAAAATCAAGAGTCATGACACTTAACTTACTGAGCCACCCATGTGCCCCCAATTTATGAATTTTTAAGTAGTTTATCACTTATAAGAAATCTTTTTTCTGCCCTAATATCACAAAAGTTTTCCCCTGTGATTCATTTTGAGTTAATTTTTTAGCATGATTTGATGAAGAATCAGAGCTTATTTTTCCATATGGATATCTAATTCTTTTAACACCATTATGTGGGGGAAGAAAAACCCTGCCCTTTCCCTTAATGAATTACCTTAACATATTAGTTGAAAACCAGTTAATTATATATGTGAGCCTATTTCTGTATTCTTAATTCTTTTCTATAAATCTATCTAAGGATATGTCTATCTTTATGTTCTTACTACACTGTCTTGATTAGTATTGCTTTACAATAAGTCTTGAAATTATGTAATGTAAGCCCTTTTTTTCTTTCTTTTTCAAAATTGTTCTGGCTCTTCTATGTTCTTTGCATTTTTATATGAATTTTAACACTAGCTTGTCAACTTCTATGTAAAAGCTTGCTTGGATTTTGATTGAGATTGTTCTGATCAGTTAGGGAGGAGAGGACTTCTTAACAATATTGAATCTTCTGTTCCAAATATATAGTATTTCCATCTGTTTTGTTCTAGTTAATTTTTCCTTGTAATGTTTCGTAGTTTTGAGTATATTAGGTTTTCACTTATATTGTTAAATTTATTGCCAACTATTTCACATTTTTGAAGATATGACTATTTTCTAATTTTAATTTTTGTAGCTAGTGTAAAATTACAATTGATTTTTAAATATTGACCTTGTCTCTGGGATTATGCTATACACACTTATTACTGCTAATAACTTTTCTGTCAATTCCATAGATTTCCAACATTCACTACTATTCCATCTGTGAATAAAGATAATTATACATCTTCCTTTCTAATCTGAATTACTTTTTTTCCTTTCTCTTGCTTTATGGCATTGGCTAAGATCTCAAGTACAATGTTAAATAGAAATGGTGAAAATGGATGACTTGTCTTGCCCCAAGGGCACTACTGTAGCACTGGCTCATAATAATAAAAAGAAGAACAACAATTATATTTCCAAAATTTTATTGAGTCTTTGCAATGTGCTCAGCAGACAATCTTCTATGCACTTTTGTATGCGTCAGCTCATTGGTCCTCACAACTCTTTATGTGAAGAAATCAGGCTGCGGAGAGGTGAACTAATTTGCTCAAACATGCACATCTATGATTTCCAAGGAAGATGGCAGAGGAGGTGGACCCTAGGCTCACATCTTCCCACAGATACAACTAGAGAACACTCACAGGGGTGTAAATAACTTAGAAAATGACCCAAAGACTGGCAGAATAAACTCCACAACTAAATGTAGAGAAAAAGACACATTGCAAAGGGTAGGAAGGGCAGAGACACGGTGGGGAGCTAAATGGACTCTCAGGACTATCTTTGGGGGGAGAGGGATGCTGCCATGGAAAGGGGAGAGAAACAGACCCCCCCACCATGCCAAGGTACCCACAAGGGGAAGATGAATCCCCATGACATTTGGCTTTGAACACCAGAGGGGCTGAATTCTGTGAGCCCTTACAACCAGTTCTTAAAACCTGGAATTAAAAAAAAAAAAAAATCAGCAGACTTGGCTCTAGGAGAGCCAGGAGGAAAACCAAGGAAACTGAGTCCCAGACCTTAAAGAGACAACACAACAACAGCCCATGGAAATATAACATATAAGCAGCAGTTTGAAAGTTGCCTGGGGCATATGGGAAGGAGAGTTGTTTACTTATCTCAGAGCCTGTCCTGAGCTAGTGAAATCACTATGGAACTTCTCCAGGAACAAAGGAACTAGCAGGTGCCATTTCACTCCTCTGCCCTCCAGCATAAACACATGGGCAACTGAGGGACAGGCTACCTAACTTGCTAGCACTGCCACCCGGCTCCCACATACTGAGCTTCTGCCAGTCCACCCCTCTGGATGGCCTGCTTCAGTCCAGAGTGGCAAGGCTGCTCCCTCAAAAGAGCTACTGCACACAAAGCTTAAGGCACCAACACCATGCCACCCCCATCCTCCATCCCCTGCTCTGTGCTTCCATGGATCCTGATGGCCACTTCAGTCCTGGTGCTGCAGGGTCCCTCTGGCAGAGGACAGGAGGCATGCAAAGCTTACTAGCACCACAGCCCTGCTGCACCACCCTGTGCACTGTGCCTGCAGGGCCCAGTGGCCATTTCAGTCCCAGTGCTGCAGGGCCCCTTCCTTGGTACACAAAGTTTGCTAGCACCATTACCCTGCCCCATGGCCCCCTGCACTGTGCTTCAGGAGATCCACCCTCTCCAAAATGCTCTTGGCCAGAGCCCATAGAGGTCGGTGCCACAGGCCTGGGGGTGTGCAAGCAGCCCCTGCAGGGCCAGTACCACTCCAAAGTGATTCCTGCCCCAGAGAGAGGGAATGATAACCCCACACACCAGTCAGATGGAGGCTGCAGCAGTGGGCTGGAGGCAGACAATTGGTCTGACTACAAGTCCCACCCACCAACAAAAGCTCAGCAGACAACACAGGGAAAGATCTCTGTAGTTTGGTGCCACTGCATCTCTGGCAAAAGCCTGGTCTGACTCAATTCAAGGCCAAGGTGCCCCCAGACTGACCCACTAACACCAGAGGGTCCAAACATTGCCTGCAACAGGCAGAGAGAGCCACAGCAGACAATTGGACTGAAGGAAAAAGCAGCCAAGACACAACAGCAGGGTACATATAGCACACACAGGAGACATCTCTGAAGTTCTGGGTTCTGGTGATAGGGAACACTGCACTGCAAGGCACAACTGGACCTCTTCTCCATAAGGCCATTACCTTCAGGAGTAGGAGACATAGCTGACCTTCCTAACACAGAGAAACAGACAGAGTTAGACAAAATGAGGAGAAAGAGGAACATGTCCCAAATGAAAGAACAGAACAAAACCACAGCAAGAGACCTAAGTGAAACAGATATATGTAATACGCCTGCTAGAGAATTTAAAGTAACAATCATAAAGATACTTATAGGACTTGAGAAAAGAGTGGAGGATGTTAGTAAGACCTTTAACAAGGAGATGGAAAACATATAAAAAGGACTAGGGATGAAGAACACAATAAATGAATTTAAAAATACACTTGATGGAATAAACAGAAAGGTGGAGAAAGCAGAAGAATGAATCAATGTCCAGGAAGACAGAGTAATGAAAATTAATCAAGCTGAGCAAATGAGAGAAAAAAAGAATTATGCAAAACGAGAACAGACTTAGGGAACTCAGTGACTCCATCAAGTGAATAACATTCACATTATAGGAGTCCCAGAAGAAGAGAGAGGAAAGGTAGCAGAAAATTTATGTGAATAAATAATAGCTGAAAACTTCCCTAATCTGGGGATGGAAACAGATATCTAGATCCAGGAGGCACAGAGATTCCCCCCCACCCCAAGAAAAACCAACCTAAGGAGGTCCACACCAAGCCGCATACATAGTAATTAAAATGGCAAAAAGTAGTGCATAAAGAAAAAAAAAATTTTAAGCAGCAAGAGAAAAGAAGACAATTACATACAAAGGAAACCCCATAAGGCCATCAGCTGATTTTTCAGCAGAAATTTTGCAGGACAGAAGAGAGTGGCATGATATATTCAAAGAGCTAAAAGGAAAAAATCTGCAGCCAAGAATATTCTATTCACCAAGGCTATCATTCAGAATAGAAGGAGATATAAAGTTTCTCAGAAAAACAAAAACTAAAGAGGTTCATGACCACAAAACTAACAAGAAATATTAAAGGGGACTCTCTGAGTGGAAAGGAAAAACTATAAAAGATAGTGTGAAAAATAACTATATCTGTAAAAATCCGTCAAGAAATTCACAAAATAAAAGGATGTAAAATATGACACCATATACCTAAAAAGTGGGGAGGAGTAAAGAATGGGTTCAAACTTAAGTAACCATCCACTTAATATAGACTGCTATATGCAGAAGATGTTATTTACAAACCTAATAGTAACCACAAATCAAAAACCAGTAATAGATATCCAAAGACTAAAGAGAAAGGAATCCAAGTATATCACTAAAGAAAACCAGCAAACCATGAAAGAGAGCAAAAGAAGAAAGAATCAGAGAAAAGCTATAGAAACAACCACAAAACAAGTAACAAAATGGCAATAAATACATATCTAATAGTTACTTTGGATGTAAATGGACTAAGCACTCCAATCAAAAGATCTAGGATGACAGGGGTGCCTGTGTGGCTCAGTCAGTTAAACGTCTGCCTTTGGCTCAGGTCACGATCCCAGGGTCCTGGGATCAAGCCCTGCGTCGGGCTCCCTGCTCAGCGAGGAGTCTGCTTTGTCCTCTCCCTCTGCCCCTACCCCCCCACTCATGTTCTCTCTCTTGCTCTCTGTCTCAAGTAAATAAATAAAATCTTTTTTTAAAAAAAAAAAGATATAGGATGACAGAGGGGATAAAAAAAAGACCCAACTATATGCAGCCTCTAAGAGACTCATTTCAGAATTTCAGACCTAAAGATACCTGCAGATTAAAATTGAGAGAATGGGGAAACATTTATCATGCAAATGAATGTCAAAAGACAGCCAGGGTAACAATACTTATATCAGACAAAATAGACTTTGAAACAAAAACTGTAAAAAGAGACAAAGAAGGACACTATATAATAGTAAAGGGAACAATCCAACAAGAAATTGTAACAATTGTAAATGTTTATGCACCAAACATAGGAGCACCCAAATATATAAAACAATTAATAACAAACATAAAGGAATAATCAATAGTAATACAGTAATAGTAGGGGACTTAACATCCCATTCACATCCATGGACAGACCATCCAAACAGAATATCAATAAGGAAACAGTGGCTTTATTTTATTTTACTTTTTAATTTTATTATGTTATGTTAGTCACCATACAATACATCATTGGTTTTTGATGTGGTGATCCACGGTCCATTGTTTTCATATAACACCCAGTGCTCCATGCAGTACGTGCCCTCCTTAATACCCATCACCGGGCTAACCAATCCCCCCTCCCCCCCCCCTCTAAAACCCTGTTTGTTTCTCAGATTCCATAGTCTCTCATGGTTCATCTCTCCCTCCAATTCCCCCCCCCCAATTTTTCCCTTCCTTCTCCTAATGTCCTTATGTTCCACAAATAAGTGAAACCATATGATAATTGACTTTCTCTGCTTGACTTATTTCACTTAGCATAATCTCCTCCAGTCCCATCCATGTTGATGTAAAAGTTGGGTATTCATCCTTTCTGATGGCTGAGTAATATTCCATTGTATATATGGACCACATCTTCTTCATCCATTCATCTGTTGAAGGGCATCTCGGCTCTTTCCACAGTTTGGCTATTGCGGACACTGCTGCTATGAACATTGGGGTGCATATGGCCCTTCTTTTCACTACATCTGTGTCTTTGGGGTAAATACCCAGAAGGGCAATTGCTGGGTCATAGGGTAGCTCTATTTTTAAATTTTTGAGGAACCTCCACACTGTTTTCCAAAGTGGCTGTACCAACTTGCATTCCCACCAACAGTGTAAGAGGGTTCCCCTTTTTCCACAATCTCTCCAACATTTGTTGTTTCTTTCCCTGTCCATTTTTGCCATTCTAACTGGTGTAAGGTGGTATCTCAGTGTGGTTTTGATTTGGATTTCCCTGATGGCTAATAATGACGAACATTTTTTCATGTGTCTGTTAGCCATGTATGTCTTCTTCAGAGAAGTGTCTTTTCATATCTTCTGCCCACTTTTTGACTTGATTATTTGTTTTTTGGGTGTTGAGTTTGAGAAGTTCTTTATAGCCCTTTATCTGTAGTGTCATTTGCAAATATCTTCTCCCATTCTGTGGGTTGCCTCTTTGTTTTGTTGACTGAGGAAACAGTGGCTTTAAATGACACACTGGACCAGATGGATTTAACAGATATATTGAGAACATTCCATTCTAAAATAGCAGAATACACATTCTTGTCCAGTGCATGAAAGATTCTCTAGAATAATTCACATATTAAGCCACAAACAAGTCTAAACAAATTCAAAAAGACTGAAGTCATACCATGCATCTTTTCTGACCATAATGCTATGAAACTAGAAATCAACCACAGGAAGAAATCTGGATAGCACACAAATATATGGACATTAAGTAACATGCTACTAAACAATGAATGGATCAACCAAGAAATCAAAGAAGGAATAAAAAATTACATGGAAACAAATGAAAATGAAAACACAATGATCCAAAATCTTTGGGATGCAGCAAAAGCAGTTCTAAGAAGGAAGTTTATAGAAATACAGGCCTACTTCAAGAAGCAAGAAAAAACTCAAATAAGCAACCTAACCTTACACCTAAATGAGTTAGAAAAGGAAGAACAAACAAAATCTAAAACCAGCAGAAGGAAGAAAATAATAAAGATTAAAGCAGAAATAAATGATATAGAAACTAAAAAAATAATAGAACAGATCAATGAAATCCAGAGCTGGTTCTTCGAAAAAATTAACAAAATTGATAAACCTCTAGCCAGACTCATCGAGAGAGAGCGAGAGAGAGAGGGAAAGGACTCAGACAAAATCACAAATGAGAGAGGAGAAATAACAACCAACACCACAGAAATACAAACAATCGTGAGAGAATATTATGAAAAATTACATGTCAACAAATTGGACAACCTAGAAAAAATGGATAAATCCTAGAAACACATAACCAACCAAAACTGAATCAGGAAGAAATAGAAATAGGAAATTTAAACAGACCAATCACAGCAAGGAAATTGAATCAGTAATCAAAAAACTCCCAATAAACAAAAGTCCAGGACCAGACGGCTTCACAGGTGAATTCTACTAAACATTTAAAGAAGAATTATTCTTCTCAAACTATTCTAAAAAATAGAAGAGGAAAGAAAACTTCCAAACTCTTTCAATGAGGCCAGCAATACCCAGATAGCAAAACCAGAGAAAGACACAACAAATAAAGAGAACTACAGGCCAATATCTCTGATGAATATAGATGTAAAAATTCTCAACAAAAAACTGGCAAACTGAATCCAACAATACATAAAAAAAATCATTCACCATGATCAAATGGGATTTATTCCTGGGATGGAAGGATGCTTCAATATTCACAAATCAATCAATGTGATGCATCACATCAATAGGAGAAAGGATAAAAAACATATGATCATTTCAATAGATGCAGAAAAAACATTTGACAAAGTACAACATCTACTCAACCCTCAAAAAACTTCAAAAACCCTCAACAAAGTAGGTTTAGAGGGCACATACTTCAACGTAATAAAGGCCTTCTATGAAAAACCCACAGCAAATATCATACTCAGTGGGGGAAATCTGAGAGTTTTTCCCCTAACAACAGGAACATGAAAAGGATGTCTGCTCTCACCACTTTTATTCAACATAGTACTGTAATCAGCTACAGCAATCAGACAAGAAAAAGAAACAAAAGGCATCTGAATTAGAAGGAAGAAGTAAAAAGTAAGTGTCTCTTTTGGCAGATGACATGATACTATATGTAGAAAACCCTAAAGACTCCACCAAAAAACTACTAGACTGATAAATTAATTCAGTAAAGTCACAGAATACAAAATCAATGTACAGAAACCTGTTGCATTTCTAAATACAAATAATCAAGTAACAGAAAGAGAAATTAAGAAAATGATTCCATTTACGATTGCACCAAAAATAATAAAGCACCTAGGAATAAACTTAATCAAAGAGGGGAAAGACCTGTACTCTGAAAACTGTGAAACACTGATGGAAAATATTGGGTCATCTCAATGCTTGACAGTAAGAGTTTTAGTAATATCAGGTATAGTGAATGGAAGAGAGGCCAAGTAGTTAAAATGGTGGGATCTGAAAGCAGAATGCCTGTGGTCAAGTGCTTGCCTAGCCCCACTTGTTAGCTACGGAACTTTGCACAAGCTGTTCGGTCTCTCTATATTTTGGTTTCCTCATTGATGGGAACATTACTAACTCTTAACCCTTTTGATTTTTATGAGAATTAATTGTGGTTTATAGTAAGTTCTCAATAAGAGCTTTTGCAACTCTTTAAAATTCATTTAAAATTTTTTAAGTTTATGTTCATCTTTTAAGAGTTGTCTTGTTACTTAACAGCATCACAATATTTCTAACTACACAAATAATATTTATTCCTGTTACTAATAGAGTATTCTCTGTTTTCAAGCATGCCTCTGTTTTGCTTGAGTCAATTCCTTAATTTTGTCCAGGATTTTATAACATTCAGGTTGTAAAGCATCCAGGATATTTGTTTGTGTATTCGAAGCAGAAGTGGGACGCCTGGGTGGCTCAGTCATTAGGCATCTGCCTTCGGCTCAGGTCATGATCCTGCGGGCCTGGGATCCAGCCCTGCATTGGGCTCCCTGCTCGGTGGGGAGCCTGTTTCTTACTGTGCCTGCTGCTCATGCTCTCTCTCTCTCTCTCTCTCTCTGTCAAATAAATAAATAAATAAATAAATAAATAAATAAATAAAACCTTTAAAAAAAAAAAGTAAAAGTAACACAAGGCTTGATGTTGTCTATAAGCCTGTGCACTGTAAAATAAGGTGATGATATTTGGGTTGCCTAAAGATTTAGGTCAACAATGGAAAGGGAATACATGTTGATTTCATAAAGTTGCAAATCAAGGAATTTTTGTTAGCTTTTCATTCTTTAAAACAAGTTGACTGACTGGTGAACTGATTAACACAGTACACACCCTACATTCCTCTTTCCTAGCCCAAAAAGTGTTACTATAATCTTAACCTTCCTTTAAAGAAATTCTTTTCTTCCTTCAATTCCCCAGTTCTCTCTTTGCATTTCTCTGTAAATCCTAAACATTTGTTGATCCAGGTACCATTTAATTTTTTATCAGTGATTCGGCTACAACACTTTAGGACAAAGATATAGACATCTTTCAGTACTCTGATAGCATATCAAGTTATTTTTAGAAAACAAATTGAAAATTGGTAGACGAAATAGGAGTGATGTCAGTATTTCCAAGGCTCAACAACTCCAGGTTGCAGGAATGTAGAAAGCTGATTTGACTGTATTAGCGTCCACCTGGAGGTTCTTGATAAATAATTTACAACTAATTTGCTCGTTTGAAAGATTAAAAAATGGGTTTAAAGGGTCATTTTCATTCAATCTGTCTGGTGTTGATCTAAGCAGTAAAGACAATACTAAAAAATCTCTCAAGAGATTACACTCCAAAGGAAGAATTTTGGGAGCTGGTATGAGGCTAGTTTTTGTCCAGAACTGTGAGAGGGTTTCCAAAACTAAGCAATAAAGTGTTGCAAGTGTTCCCAGTTTCCCTCTTGAGGTGTTCGGTGTAAAATTGCTCTCTGTATTTTTGGCCAAAAGATGTGTGTATCTGCCTCTCAAAGATTAAACCGTGTCTGTTGACAAGGAATAGGCACTGGGGAAGCATATTTGTTGTTAAAAGGCATGTTTTCTTTACATGAGGTGTTAAGGGAATGACAATAAATTAGTATTCTCCTTCTTTGTGTTAAGCTATAGAGTAAATTTTTGCTGTACAACACTAATCTCAGGAGATAGGATGCCTTAATTAACAGAGGAGGGCATAAGATCAGGAGAAAACCACTCTCCTGGCCCAGTTGCCAACCTAGAACCATAATAGTCATAAAAGAATAGTTGATCCAAAACTATATACTGTCTCCAAACAATCACTAACCTCTTACTATAGATGTTTCTCAAGGGATATCTCATTCTTTCCTTTCCATTCCCAACTAAGATTCCTATGTAATCTCGTAGAAGACAACACAAAAATTAATTAACAAGACATTTCAATCAATAATTCCTTTTACATCAGGTATGTGTGCTTTTAAAATTATTCAAATGACAAACAGTTTAATTTGTTTTGCCTTTTTGTTTTCTTCTTTTTCTAATTACAGTTGACCTTTGAATAACATGGGTTTGAACTGTATGGGTCCATTTACATGCAGATTTTTTTTGGATAAATACAGTACAGTACTGTACTTATGGTTTTCTTAATAACATTTTCTTTTCTCAAGCTTACTTTTTTGTAAGAATACAGTATATAATACATATTACATACAAAATACATGTTCATCTACTGTTTATGTTATTAGTAAGGCTTCTGGTCAACAGTAGGCTATTAGTAAGTGAGTTTTTGGGGAGTCAGAAGTTGTGTAGAGATTTTCAACTACAAGGAAGGTCAGTGCCTCTAACCTCTGTGTTGTTCAAAGGTCAATTGTATATATCACGTTGATTTTTTTTCTATATTCTAATTATAAGGGGAAAGATAAATACTGGGAGAACTATCTTAAATGTTTAATTCACAATTTTAAACATAAGAATTGAGAAATAATTCATTAATTACATATAAGCATACATACATATTACATTTATTAAATAAAATGTAATATTTCAATAAAATTGCCATAAAAGGTGACTCTAATATCCTGTTGAAAAAAAGGAATAAAGGGCAAGAGATGTCTACATATAAAAATAGAGTTACTTTTGGACAAATGTACTGAAATACTATCTAAATACTTGTATTTCAGAATTATGCAGCCAAATTTATTTACAACATACATAACTCAGTAGGTTAATAGAGAATCAAGAATGCAAACTCTAAGTGAATATGATCAAAATTTCAAATGTGAAGGGTTTCTCAGGTAGCATCTTTTCTCTTTAATTTTACTAAGCAGTATAGACATCATGTTAAGAAATGAGTTATAGATTTTAACTATCATCATTAAAAACTATTACTGTGTTATTCTTTTTTTAATTTAAAATCAATTAACATATAGTGTATTATTAGTTTCAGAGGTAGAGTTTAGTGATTCATCAGTTGCATATAATACCCAGTGCTCAAAAATTGAATACTGAAGATCTAACAAATTAAATAACATAATGAAGTTTTGAGATCACAAGATGGACAGCTAGGAGAATACACTCCGGGACATAATTTTGTTTGCCGGGGGGGGGATTGTTCCTTTTATTAGTATTAAGTTTCTTTCTTTGGCCCTTTTAATGTTGTTCACCAAGCTATTTTATGTTTATAATTTGAATGTTGCTATACCAGTTTCTTTATGTTGATATTTATTAAAATATTTGTCCATTTTATCTATTTTTGGGTAATACTGGGAACAGCAGATAGATGGATTTATTTTTGCTAACTCTGAGAGTCTCTTTCAGAAGATAAGTTTGATATGTAAAATATTTTATGATTACTGATACACTTGTTCTTATATCTGCCATATTATATTATCTATCATACTTTATTTTTTCTTATTCTCTTTTCCTATCTTTTCTCCAACTGATCAAGATTTTGTTTTCCCTTTCCCCTCTAGTCATTTGGAAATGGTGTATTCTATTTCTTCCTTTCTTCCTTTTTTAGGTTGACCCTTAAAAATTTTAACATTCATGCATACATTCATATTTTCTAATAAAGTCCAAAGTTAATTACTATCTCACTCCTCCTTCTGAAGAAGTCTATCTTAGCCCACTCTACTTTTCTTCAAACTGTTCCCCAACTCCCATAAATTTTTTGCCTAAAATTTTAGATACACCTTGTTTCTAAACATAAAACATATTATTTTGTTTTTGTTTATAAACAGCATTCATTTGCATTTCCATTATAGTTTCGTGATTCTTTGCTCACTTTTGATTCTTGTATAGCACTACTTCTAATTCTATTAATTTATTTAGCTGAAAAATAGACTTTCAAAATTCTTCTAATGATGGTTTTTATTTTAGAGGTGTATGTATGCTTTAGATATCTTTATAAATTATAGTTTGGCTGTAGAATTACAGCTCTATTTTTCCCTCAGAAACCTTGCAGATGCCAATCTATTTCCATAGGTATCTATTTTTACTGAGAAAACTCTACAGCTCATTCGATTTTTATTTTTGTTTTATAGGATTTTCACTTTATCTTACTATTCTGCAATTTTACTATGATGTGTCTAGATGTGAATTTTTTAAAGTATATTTACCCCCATTTGACATGTGGTGGAATATATCAGTCAGAGCACTCTTGTCTTTGTTTGGTTCTGAGAAATTCTAGGCATTATCTCTTATAGTATTGCTTTGTAGCCATTTTCTCTCTTCCTCCTTTTGGGGTTCTGGTTAGATTATGCCAGGCCCATGGCTTCAGCTGCTTGCAGGTATAGGTTTCTGTTTGATTTTGTTTGTTTCTATCATTTTTATGGTAATATCTTGGTTTCTGCAACCATATGTTCCTCTTTGTGTTTTTGAGTGTGGCCATGTGCTTTTCAATTCATAAAATATCTTTTACCTATAATTTATGTGTGTATTTGAGCTGAAGATGGGAATTTTAGCATTGCTTCCATTCACCATCCTGACTTGGGAGTTACCAGAACTTATTGAAAAGAGAAAATAAAAAGAAACAGTATACAATGGATACATGAAAATATACTATCCTAAACTTACGTAACCACTAACTTAACCCCAATCAATATTTCTCCCTCTGCCATAAAATAAGATTAAATTTTAAATAAGTCACTCTAACAGTTACTATTGAGTTACAGGGGGTAATTCCATAGGCCTCCATTATTTACTCCTAATTGAAGAAAAAGAGAACTTCTTCCTTCTAATTCTCCCCAAGGAAAATATTTTCATCACTCAAATCCTATTTCCCCTGCAGTTCATATCCTTTCTAGATCTGGCAAGGAAAAAAAGAGGATTATCTGAGGCCAATGGCCAATGGAACCATGTTGCTCTGCAGAAGTGAAACAAAGAGGAAGAAATGTCCTTTGATGCAGCAGAAAGTGAGAAATGAGAAAGGTACATAGACCAGAGGAGGAAAATACTTGCCACATCATAAGTCATAACCAGGCAAAAAAGGCTTTTGAATTATTGCCTTACATTTGTATCATTCCAGGTAGGCTGGTAATAGCAGTAGCTGTTGCCATGACAACCTACAGATGATGTTAGAGTTCTCCAAATCATGAGGCACTTATATTGTAAATAACAAAGCCTAAAAGGAGCAACTTTTAGTTTTTTTACTTACTTCTAAAATTTTAACATTCTACTGACATCATCCCATGGGCATTGTGCTCCCAAGTGGTTTTTATTTGTATCTGCCACAGTAACTTGAGGCAAGCTTAAATAACTGAATAACTCTCAGACAGAAATAAAGATATTCAGATACAAAGCAGTGAGATGACTGGCCTGAATCCCAGAGAGAAGCCAGTGATATACCTCAGAATGAGGCTCATAGCACTTAGATGTTCCTCATCCCCCAACCCTGAGATAGCAGTTCTATACACAACATTAATCGTTATACCTAAATACATTTTTTTTTAAATGACCCCTGAAGTCAACAAAGCCAAACTCCTAAAATAGTATCTTTCTTGGCAGAAGAAAAATATATAATTTGTTATCCGGTCTTTTCTTCAGATTATTTTCCAAGTGATAACCAAATTTAATTAATGTCTCAGGCTGCATTGAATGAGGTACACATATAAAATCCTAGTAACATTCCAGGAAAATAATTCTTGTTAGGATGGGGGAAGTCTGGAAAGAAATATAAAACCCAAAATCTTATTCTCATCTAATGTTTATATAGAATAGAAATTAAATATCAGAGAGTTTAAATGATTTATCTAAGGCCACACAATTTGTGGACAGAGCCAAGATCAGAAAACCTGTTCTCACTTCCAGAGCGGTGCTCCTTCTATTGTATTACACTGAATATGATGGTTGCCTCCCTTAACACGAGTGACAGAGTCTGATGGATTATTAGGTAGGTAGGAGTGAGTAATTTGCTGTGGTAGTCATCCTCTTCCTGTTATTGTCACATGTGGAACAGAAAGCCTAATTTTTGTTATGCTAAAAGTAGCATAATAGAAATTAACTTTCAGTTAATATTCCACATGTGCCTGGTTCCTTTGTGGCAAGTAATTTTTCTATCTTAAAACTCAGACTGTTAGGGAAATAGGGAATCAAATACTGGAGTGAATTTGAATACTGTTTCTGATAAGGCAAAGAGAAAATCCACGATTACAGCCAAAATTAGCACCTCTAAATGACCTTTAGTAGTAACAGAGTAATCAACACCATTTGGGAAATGCTTATTTGGCACAGACGCCCAGGCTTGCAGTAGTTCAAATCTTTGGTCTGACTCAGCTCTTGGTGACATTGCCCCACAGTTATTACTTTGTTTCCTGAAGGCTATCAACAGGTAAAAGATACACAGCCCATCAAAACCGTTCATCATCTTAGCTGCCATTGTTTTTTTCCACTGCTCACTTTCAGTAAACATTTTAAAGAAACAGATTTGGCTTTTGGCTTCCACTGTGATCACCTGATGAGTCATGGCACATTGAGAAAGGGAAGATGTCAAGAATGTTTAATCAGCAGTGATTTAAACAAGGGACATATTTGAGAGAATTAACAAAATCAGCATGCTCATTGCTCCAGGGTGATTTTTCTTGCTGGTAAGACTAAATGAAAATCAAAACCCAAAGCAGTAGAAGCCTTGAAAGGTCCAATTCATGCTGCCAAAGTTAAGAGACTGCCAGGATGGAAGGCTGAATCATTCTCTATGCCAGTTACAGCTGTGTTTTTCATATTTATAATGAAATCTTGATTCCAATGTTTAAAAAAATTCACTCATCTTCCCAAGTTTTATTCTTATCTCTTATCCTCCATCAATTCCCTTTCCCCCATCACCACTCCAATGCTAGGAATTGATTGCAAAGCTGTTAAAGGCATTTAGTATAACATCAGTTCAGAATGTCCTAATTTAGCCTGATGTAAACGTCCTGAGGTAAAATATTCTGAAGGAAGCCTGAATCAATGAGTGGTGATTCTCTTCCTAGTGAAGTCATCAAAGACAAGTGGGCCAGAGAAAATGCTTAAAACTAATAAGACAAAATGTATTTGGGGAAAAAACTATAAAGTTAAAGTGCGGGTTTAAAAATTAATGGTGAAAGTATAGAATGTGGGAGAACTGATCTAACAACAATTTGGAAGGCTGTGGGTTTTGTTGACTGTAGGTCAGACTTCTGCTGCATTATGAGAAGCCTGGTGTCCAAGCATAGTATGAACAAGAGTTAATTCCACCTTGCAATAATCATACAATATCTGGATCACTGTATATGGTCCTGGTAGCCAGGTTTTCATGCAACTGATGTTTCTGGCTGGTGTTCTTGGTCACTTCTATGTCACATTTAATTTTCATAAGGTGTACCTGTGTCCTGTGTCTACCAAGAACTAGCAGTACCAAATACTCATGGAAAAAAATGTCAAATAACATATGAAGAAGAATCTAGCCACAGAAAGGGGGCCTATAAAAACCCATTGTCTCACAATGAAATGTCTTCTTCAAGTAATATGAAGTAAGTTTCCGACTGAAAGGAAGTTAATCTTTAGTGTCCTGCTTGGGCCTTCAGATAGGACTTCAGATCACATGGATGCAAAATAAACAATATTATGTTTATTATGCTTATTATGATAGAAACCAAATGGGATTATCAAAGTGATATATTACAGATGCAGAGCATATTGACCAGAAAGCTGATGTCTTTCAGTATGTATGGGGAATTCTATGGCTGCATTGTGTTAAATAATTTGTTATGTCCAAATGTTTGTCAAAACCATCATACTTGTTCTATTAAAAGATGGTAAGTTTGATTACTTGTTTCTAGATTTGAACGTTTTAGCTTGGGAGAGAAGATAAGATATCCCGTAGCAGCAATTGAGAGTTATTTGCTTCTTGTGTGCCTATTGCTTACTTTGTATGATGCAGGTCCTCCAGGAAGAAAACTGAGGACAAATTAAGGTGACTCAGGAGCATCAGGAAAGTAATTCAGGGTTACACCATCACCTTTTGAGCAGATTTAAGACAAGCAGGCTTAGTCACTCCCAGTGACTACAAAGAAAATTCCCACAGACTATAGCAAACAAAGGAGCAGTTGTTAATGGGTGCAGGATCACTAGCCAAGGTTGTCCTCCCAGGGTTCAGCAAAGAGGGAGCAGACAAAATCACTCATCCTCTAGTCTTTCCTGAAAGGGGTCCATCTACATACTTTGAAAGCTGCTGCCTGAGGGTCAGGCCTCTAATTTAGAACATATCTAGGGGTTACCTGTGATACTCCCTGGACACTGGGGAAACATGGGTGAATCTAGAGGGTACTATGCTAAGCAAAATAAGCCAGATGGAGCAAGACAAATTCTGCATGATACTATTTCTATATGGAATCTTAAAAAAAAAAAAAAAAAAAAAGCCAAATTCATAGAAACAGTGTAGAAAAGTGGTTGCCAGAGGCTGGGGGGGGAGGGGGGGAGTTGGTAAAAGGTAAAAACTTAATTATAAGTCAAATAGGGTCAGAATCTAATGTATAACATGGTGATTATAGTTGGCAACACTGTCATTGTACAGCTTAAATTTGCTAAGGGAGTAGAATTTAAATGTTCTCACTGAAACAAAAAGGGTAAATATGTGAGGTGGTAGATGTGTTAATTAACCCAACATAGGCAATCCTTTTCGAATGTTTACGTATATCAAATCACCACATCATCTCAATACAGCTGAAAAACTAGTAATAAATAAGTGCTATTTGTACACAGAATCAGTGATCTAAATAAGCCAGGTTCATAGCCTTCTACCTTCTACAGTTAACTTCTACCAGAGTTAACATGGTTAGATCACAAGGAAACTTAATTTACTGGCCCTCTTCTATTAAAACTGACCTTTTCCAAGGTGAACTGTTCAGCTTTAGAAGGGGAGTTGTTTGCAACTGCATCATTCTTAAATGGTACTCTCTGTAAGTTAGTTAAAGGTGAGGAGAGGGGAGTTTTTGTAAGCAGAGGAAATGATGTCACAGAGGCCAAAGAGATGAAAGAGACAGTCACACTTGGAGAATTTCAAATAGTTCAGAATGGGGTGATA
Source organism: Halichoerus grypus (assembly GCF_964656455.1). NCBI lineage: Eukaryota > Metazoa > Chordata > Mammalia > Carnivora > Phocidae > Halichoerus > Halichoerus grypus. The sequence continues at coordinate 130,623,966 of NC_135717.1, read as the reverse complement.
AGAAAGTAAGGACAAGCAATGAGGCTGATTGGCTGAGTAGGACAGGAGCAGTCATGATGAGCTCGTTGGCCTTGCTAAGGAAAATGGATTTTTATCCTGAGGGTTATAAAGGCTATTTAGGTGCTTTAAGCAGGTGAGTATCTTGTCTCATATCTACAATTCTGAAAGACCACTTTCCCTACAATATAGAGAATAGGATAGTACTGGGCAAGCCAGCATCACAGTAAGGAGACCAAAGAAAACAGAAAGTTGTTCCAGTAATTCAGCAAAATTTGGTGTATACTATCTCCAAGTTGAGTGGTAGTGATGAAACAAAGAAGTGAAGAGAATTAAGGAACTATTTAAAAGGTAGAACTCATAGGAATTGGAGTTTAGTTTGATTTTGAGATGAGGAAGAAACAGAATTAAGGATGACCTCCTGGTGTCTTGGGCAGTGATATAGATGGAAGCTCTTTCACAGATAGGAGAATATAGGAAGGGAGGGCAAGTGTGGGGATGGGAAGACAAAGATAATATGTTTAGTTTTGGATATGCTGAGTTTAAAGTGCCTGTGTGACATGTAAGTGGAAATGTCTACTAGCACTTGAAAATACGTACCTGGAGGTCTGAAGAGAGAATGTGTCGGATCTCCAGATATGGAAGTTATTAGCATATATGAATGTTAGTTGGAGCCCATGGAGCAGATGAAGTCATACAGAGAGCATCTGTAGGATGAAAAGAAAGGAAAGTAAGGGATAGATCTTGAAGGAACATGAACTTCTAAGCGGTTGTCAGAAAAAGGAAACTTGAAGGAATTTGAGAAGGTGCAACTTGGGAAAAAAGAACTAGCTGAGTATACGATCACAGAAACCAAAGACAGCATTTCAAGAAGGAAGGAGTGGGAACCAATGACAGACACTTCTGAGAGGTCAAGTAAGGTGAGGGCTAAAAGGAACACATACAGCAACTGTTAGAATACAGCAATGACCTGGCCTTCAAGTTTTATCCAACTTACCTGGGATTGGCAGGGAAGTGGTGAAACAAATACATGGGAAGAGACTAGAAACATAAGAACATGTAAATTATGCTGTGAGCATGTATATATATAAGAATTAAAATGGTCTGAGTCATCTTCTGCATAATTATTTTTGAAAGGCTTAAAAATAGAATTTAAACAAGGTTTTATAAGTGGGAGATATTTGGCTTGATAGAAGATCCTCCCACAGGAGAAATGGAAAATCGATTCTGTTTCTGTAAAGTTTTGTGGGGTTGCTCTGGAATTCTCCTCACATATTTCATGTGTTCAAGGTAAGTTTCAAAACTGTGGCAATTTTATAGCAGCAATATATCATATTTGTGACACTTTGGATTCACTGACATATAATATGCAAGACTTTTCTCCCTACGGTCACTGTTGGTTTCATTTTGTATATTGTATTCAGACTTAAGTTTTTTGTTTTGTTTTGTTTTGTTTACCTCACTGAGGAAGAATAGGAAAATAAGATTTACTGAGCTATAAGTCTTAGTCCCATCATACTTTTGTAGGGTAGGCTTTGCTGTTCCCATTTTATAGGTGGAGAAGTTGAGCCTTGGAGAAGTTAAGGTCACAATGAAGCCTAACTCTTTCTAACATAGTTTATTATGCCATCTCTTCCCTTTGTCATTCTTCATATTTTGAAAACTTGTCACTAAAATGCTGGCAAGCTTCCCATTCTTTCCTCCTAATAGGTTTTTGGTAATATTTATTCATTCCAATACCGCCCAAATAACTAGATCAAAAATATTTGCATGTAGGGGCACCTGGGTGGCTCAGTCGTTAAGCGGCTGCCTTCGGCTCAGGTCATGATCCCAGGCTCCTGGGATCGAGTCCCACATTGGGCTCCCTGCTCCGCAGGAAGCCTGCTTCTCCCTCTCCCACTTCCCCCTGCTTGTGTTCCCTCTCTCGCTGTCTCTCTCTGTGTCAAATAAATAAATAAAATCTTTTTAAAAATATTTGCATGTAAATCTGCTCTAAAAGAAAACGAATGTCAGAGTTCTTTACCTGATGGCACTCTAAGCAATTCGGATAATTATTATTGTTATCTCCACCATCATCACTGTTACTATCACACTGGCAATTTACTCAGACACCAATAAAATGTAAAGACCTTACGAGGTGGCTTAAAAATAAAAAAGGATGATGAAAGTCATTCTTATATAGAAGAATAAGTAGAGTTTATGTGTTATAATCTCAGTGGTCCAAGAAAGCATGTTTATTTCTTAAATATCACTCCCACCCACATGTATATTTGCTGATGTTTAAGTTTCTATTAATTTTAGTGTTTAAAATTCTAGTAACAGGGAATAAAGCCTTTTGTCTCACAAGAGAGATGAGACTTAAGGACAAATACCTTTTGAAAGAGGGAAACTTGATGAATAAAATATCTCCAAGATATAAGTTACTATTCTAATTAGATCTGTATGGTAGAGAATAGGTAGAAGAATAGAAGTCACTTTATGACTGAAGTATCAGGAGTTAGAAGATGCCACAAAAGGGGGAAAAATGAGAGGCTAAAATTACCAAAATTTGTAGTTTCATATCTTTGCTTAAAAGCATCCCTTAGAGGGCTAAATGTCTATGATTTCTTCTCCCCACATTTTGGAAAAAGTGAAAGTGGACGTTTCTTTTTCATTCTGAACTATATTGCTTTCTTTAGAAGCTTGTCTCTGGCTTCTCCCTCTAGATTTATTATGCAGTTCCTTGCTTGTTGACACGTGCTTCAGCACGTTTATCCTTATTGATGGCTCTAAATTATAAATGCCTTGAGGCCAGGATTTAACTACCTCGCTTACCATAGCAGAATACTGTTGGTATATGTCTGTTAAACAAATAACAAATATCACTTGATTTGGTATGTACAAATTAGGAGTATTTGTCCTTTGATTACCTCCCATAGATGCTTCAAATATTGGGAATGTAATACAACCATTTTAGGTGCCTGTGAAAAGGGCACTATCTTAACCAAAGAAAAGAGAAACAGAAGAGTGAAGAAGTCAAGAAATAGTATAGATGATTGAGACAAGTACTGTTACGACTCAAATTGCTTCTAAGTAGGTGCTATAGGATTAAAAAAAAATTTTTTTTTAAATCTCTTGAACTGACAAAGGTATGGACTTTGTCTATTTAAAGATTTTTCTATTTCTCAAATCTTTGATGCTCATACTTTGTATATTACCTTCTGAATAGTGAAGACTTTTATTTATCCTTTTGACATTCCCTTTCCTAGTGATTACTTCAAAAAATTTTATTTGAAATGTCCCTGAATGAAAGTCACCTGAATATTGCAAGGAACGATTTTTGATCAGAATATATCAAACAGTGTTTTATATTTTTTAAAGCCTAGAGACACCTTGATAGAACATTCTTAGATTTTCTGACAAAGTATTGAAGCTATCTCCATTTGTCTTGGTCAGATGAACTCAACTACCAGGGTTGATCAGCCATAGGAAGGGAGAGATTTCTCTGAAAGAACAATAAAGCAGGATGCTATTTGGTTAGGGATTTTTTCACACTCTAAATTTGTCCAAGCACATTTTTTGGTAATGATTCCCAAAAGAACTGCCAAGGGAAAGTCACATAGAATGTAATAAAGACCACATAGTGGTCCTGTTTCAAAGCATACTAGCAGTCTCCCTTCCATTTCTATTTCCCACCATCTTTTCACTACTCCCATTTTTCCTGTCCTATGTCTTCTTCCATGTTGGTAGAGGGGGTCAGGATTGAAAGTGGTCAGGAGGAACACTTGATGGAGAATGAGAGGAGTGGGCACTTTAATATTGTAGAAGTGAGATGTGAGAGAAAGTCTTCAAGGTTTTCGAGGTTTCCAATCAATCCAATGCTGTTTGGTATACCCTAGGGGAGGAGGGGGTCTATTACAGTTTTTCAATGGCCACTTTATTATCAATGTGACATACTTTAAGTTAGTCGAATATTGAATAAGGGGGAGAAAATTTCTCCTTGTGGATTCAGATTAAATATAATACCTGATTTTTATCTTTCTCTGTTTTTAGTCATATTTTTAAATCAGAAATCATCTTATTGAATATTTCCTGAACCCAGATTATAACTTAACCTGTAAAGCATCTAAGTTAAGAAAAGAATCAGAATCATATACTTTAATAAAATCCCAATTAACCTTATTGAATTTAAAGCTCCTGCAGTAGGTACAATCTTTGGCAAAGAGGAGGGTGAAATGAAATGAACACAGACATGCAGCTCACAGGAATAACTGACCTCACGCCAGAAGTATAATGTACTAAGGCTAACAAGCATTTTTACTCAAGAATCAGACCAAAATTAAAAGAGATGACAGAGAAGATAAAATACAGAAGGTCATTTGGGCCATCTAAAGATGAAATTCTTTTTGAGGAAAACATTTTATTAAGACACTGCAAAATAAATTCATGAATTGAACAGCTGTGCTTTACTTCTAAAAGATTCCATGGAGAATTTATTAGTATGCATCACATCTAAAAGCCTGAAGTTTAATTACACAAAATTATTAAAGAAAAAAAACTTGTGTTTCTCTTCCTTTCAATGAGAGAGAAAAATAAATGCTTAACTGGATACCTTCAGGGTCTTCCACAAACTATGTTGGGAATAGCTTTACTTGTAGAGTCTTGGGCTCTGCTCATATCAAATTCTACCTCTCAGGAGAGAAAATGCTTGGTGGGAAAAGATGATAAAGTATGAGGGTAGCCTACAACTCCACCTCTACCCCACTCCAGAGTTAACTCAATATTTTTTCCATGTTGCTGAAGTCTTAGTCAGGCCAGAAAACCCACAGTGATATGAAAGGTACATACAGTTCATTTTCTATCCACAGCCACCTCCCCGCCTCAATAAGGGAAGAGCCTAAAATTATAAAGACCATGACATTAAAATTCCACAGCTTAGCCAGAGTTAAAGCCTATGATGAAATGGCTCCACGTTTCCAAAAACCGACATGTCCTGCAGATCAAGATTGGTGGCGCTGTCCATGGTCCTGACACCATTCTGCACCATCTGTGGCTCTCTGTCTCCTTCCCTTTCTCTGTTTTGAACACTAATTATCTTGACCTCCCATATTCCTTCAGAAATGCTGACACCTCTTGCCTATTACTTCAGAACACTTCAAGACTTTCCTATACAACCTGACCTTAGAAAATCTTAGTAAATATGACTTTCTCTCCCCCTCAACCTATGAATATCCAGGCTAGGGAAACTTCTGGTGTAAGGGCAGACTTTGATGACACTGAGGAGATATAAGACCATTCACTTTTTTTTCCTAAAGACAACGTGATTTACTTATATTTTAAATTTATTTCCCAAATTGCACTTCTTGGTTATAAAAATATCCATGATTTGATACTCTTGTGCCCAACTACCAGCATAATTAGTTATTAAAAGAGAAGGTGAGAAAACATACTCATAGAAACAAGGTCAATGTAAAAAGGCCAATATAGCCATGGTCTCTATTCGTTACAAAAATGTTCCCACACTAGAGCAAATGCTGCTAAAAGGGAAAAACAGTCAGATATTAATATAACACAGTCCAGTTACCAGGAGGTATTACTATATTTTCTGTATAAAGGAACGACAGGAGAGACCTAAGAAATGTCCTGAAACTCCTCGTCAGGTAAGAATAGCCAATTTTATGATATGATTTAATGTCTATTATTTACACAGGGCACCTGGGTGGCACAGTCGGTTAAGCATCCAACTCGGTTTCAGCTCAGGTAGTGATCTCAGGGTCGTGAGATTGAGGCCTGCCTCAGGCTCTGTGCTCAGCGCAGAGTCTGCTTGAGGTTCCCTCTCCCTCTCCCTACCACTCCCACTTGTGTGTGCTCTCCCTCTCTCAAATAAATAAATGAATAGATCTTAAAAATAATATTATTTACAAATGTATCTATAAGTTTTTCTCTTGAAGCCATAAATGTTCAAAAACCCCTCATATTTGTAATAAATATAATTTATGGTTGGACACTATTTTTTTTACTCTGGAGATTTAGATTATTATTGAAAGTAATATAAATCCACATGGTTAATTTTCCAAAAGTGGTTTTTAAAATCCAGTAAATTTATTCTTAAATAATGCAACTTCTGACCTGCTTAGTATTCAAAACCGAAAACTGAAATTCTGCCACCCTCTTTGCAGTCTATTGATTTGAGAACTACAGCTGCTGAAATTAAACTTTATTGTTAGCATAGAGCTTTCAGCTGAGGAAGCAATTTCAAATTGGTTTCTTTTCTAGTCCAGCTTAATATTAAGTAAATATGTGCCTATAAGTGTCTCTAGCAGATTATTACCTAAAGTGGTGCATGCAACTCTGCAGGTGTAGCTCTGAGAAACTAAAATCTACTTTGGTAATGTATCTTACTACCCAATGGATAAACATCAGTTTTGAAACTGAATATGCAGTTATCCTCAAAGCTCTAAGAGTGATTTCAAGTTAGACCTTTCTTCATTTAATGCACTTTTTAATTTAGTGCTCAAGGAAATATACATACAACAATGAAATGGCCACAGCTCCTGTACTTGAGGAGTGCCCTGTTGGAGAGAAGACAGAAACAGAAATAGATATTATAATGTAACAGGGCAATAAATAGAGATATGCACAGTATATGCTGGAAAGGCTTCTTACTTATGGAGGGGGTAGTTTTAGGGAATGAGGAAGGTCCCCTAGAGGAAATCAAGTAGAGACTGATAAGAAAGATGTTTTTGCTTTATTTCTCTAAAATAGCAAGTTCAATTTCCTGGTTCAAGAAATAGGTTTTATTCTCTAAAAATAATAAAATAATGTTCCCTCTGCTGGCATAAACACTAACTGAAGTAGTGGAAATAATAACCCATCATTTTATAGACATTCTGAAAGACAAGGGGGGAAATGAGGAATAGAAGAATAATATGAAGAGCTGTGAGTTCTTAATTACAAGATCAGTAAAGATATCACCTATTTTGATCTCAAATCTATAGACAATGAAATTTTGGGAACTAAAGGAAAGAAACACAATGTCTTTTCATGAATGTCCTATCCTTTAAAGAATATTGTGCCTTTCAATGTTATGCCTTGAACTACAATGAACAAAATAGAAACTTGTCTCAGAAATCAATAAAAGTTGACATATTGATATTGTGCCAATTTAAGCTTACATCTGTGTTCTATCAGACTTCCCTTCTTAATAGAGAAAGCCATCATTACTAGCCTAAGCAAAAATAAATCTCTATCCCCCAAAAAATCTCATGCCAATTTGATGCATTCTTGTGTCATAAAAAGGTGAGGTTGAGAGTTCTGAGTGCAACTATTTGTAAAAAACAAAAACAAAAACCAACCCCCCCCAAAAAATCCACTTTTATCAACTTACTGTAAAGAACAAGGAAAGACAGTACAAGCTATGCTCTGTATCTATATAATACAAACATGAGTGACAATTTGTCACTTTGCCACATGGTTTGAACAAAGGAAAAAGCTAATCTAGATAATTTAGTTCAAATGGATTTTGGGGGCTGTGGTTAAGTTCTAGAGTACAACACTCAGGAAGAATAAGAAAGGGAAACCACTATGTTACCCATAAGCCAAAGAGACAAAATTATAAATGGTGACAAAACCTAGGGATAATTTTATGTCCTAAAAAGAATACTTGAGTTAAGCCATACACATGTTCTTATTTATATATAGTGTAACCATCATAACCACACTAACATTTACTCAGCATTTGCTATGTGTCAGCACTATTCTAGATGATATAACTTTATTATTTTATTATATCTCTGCAACAACCCCATTAAGGTTGTATTTCCATATTTCACAGAATCTAAGACATCATTGACTGTGACACATGCCATTGTTTTATACATACACCATTAAGAAAGTAAAAACAATTAAAGTATGATTTTCTTTCCATTTAAGCCACATTTAAATTTTAAAATGTGAGATAATACATACTTGGGAATCAATGAAATTCAGTACTCTGGCTCTTATTTTAAAGAGGAACAAACTAAAGCCAGAGAGGTTATTGTAACTTTCCCAAGGTCATATTTAGGCAAAGAAAGAAAGTAGAGGAGCTAGGGTATGAATCTGGAAATTAGGTGCCCCGACCAGGGCTACTGTCTATTTTTATGATTTTGAACCACCAATGATCCTTTGTGCCCAGGCTCCTTGTCTTTTGAAGCAGGATTTTTAGTTTTGAACTAGATTCTTTCTAAGGTCCCTTTCAGCTCTCACATCTTGGATTCTTTATCTTTACAAACAGGCAATGGTTTGGAATTCAATGAGGAAAAAAAAACTGATCACACAGAGCATAATTTTATGACCATGGAAATGAGAATGGACTCTGGGACATAACTCAGACTTTGGGGTAGCATAGCACAGTGGAAGCACAATGGCTTTTGAGCCAGAATGACCTGATTTCTAGAGCCAATGCCCATTTGCCTTTAGCTATGTGATACTGGGCAAGATGATTAGCCTCTTTAAACAGAAGTTTATCTAAAAAATAAGAATATGCCTGCTTCAAAGCATTGTTGTGAAGGTGAACTATCATAATAAAAGTGAGTCCCTGGACATGGAACATTTGCTCCATCAAGGCTAATTCCCCACAGTCTCAAAAAATTGGTCTAAAATAAAATTATAGTCTAAGATCTGGCAGTGGATATTTTGGGGCTATACATATTTTCTTTTTATAAATGTCATATGACAATGGTACTGGAAAGTTGAAAAGGATGGGGGAAATGTGTAATGTATTATTAAAAAAATAGCCATTTTAGAATATGACAGTTGTAGACATTTGCTATCCCTGTCCCCCCCCCACACACACACAGTGTCCATTTCCCCTTCTTCTGGTGATAGTGCCATGGGAAATCACTCTTTTTCATTCTCAGTCCAAGTGCTTTGAATGGAGTTGACTGAACACCTAACTCCATGGAGGGACATGAGACTCAGACTTGGAAAATCAAATATCTCATCAGGTCTGAAGAGATATGATATGGAAAGCTTTGTTGCAACTGTTGAGAGGAAGCATATGCTCTTTTCCACTGGATTTGAACCTTGACACTTGAAGAAACTGATAGCTTGCTAGCATGAGAGTATAGGAAATAACACAGCGCACTAGAAAACAGAATTGAGAGATTGATAGACACAGTGCCCTGTTGGCGTCACTTTAGTCCATCTAGTGGAGCCAGTCACACTGAAGCCATGCATGACTCCTTGGTTCAGACAGCTATAGCAAAGTACCATAGACTGAGTAGCTTATAAACACAGAAATTTATTTCTCATATTTCTGAAGGCTAGAATTCTGAGATCAGAGTGCCAGCATGGTTGGGTTCTGATAAGGATCCTCTTCTGTGTTACAGATTTTTCCCCGTATCCTCACATGGTAGAAGGGATGAGAGAACTCTCTGTAGCTCTTCTATAAGGGAACTAATTCCATTCGTGAGGGTTCCACCCTTGTGACCGAATCACGTCCCAAAGGCTCCACCTCCTAATGCCATCACATTGGGAGTTAGGCTTTCAACATATGAATTTGGGGGGGGGGGTGACAAACATTCAGTCCATTGTAACTTCTGTGAACTAATAAGTTCCTTTCTTGCTTAAGCCAATTTGGGTTAGATTGTTACTTGCAACCCACAAATATCCTCAATAAATTTAAATAAGATAATGTTATTAGATTGCTTGAAGGAATTTGTCTGTTGAAAGAGAAACTACTACAAATTCCTCACCTAATTCTCTTCCTAGGACTGGACAGAACCAAGACTACCACTATCATTTTGCAAAGCTACCTCATTTGCAACCACCAATGACATGAAGTCAGGCACAGAGAAAAGAACCACAGCATCTCCCTTAGTTCCAGTGTGTGGACAATCTGTACCTACATTGTTCCTAGGGTCACCAGTTGTTCATTTTCTGACACAATCATTTAATAATCAAAGACCATATTCTAGAGATTTTTTTTCCTTAACCCTTTTAGTAAAATTGGAAAACCCAATGCATAAAATGGACTGATATTTGTTCCATTTTCTCTCATCCTGTAAAAGTGCTGATGAAGAGGCCAGTGCAAATGCAAAGCAGGCTGAAGGAGGAGAGGCCATGGGATCAGAAAAAGAACACCAGTGTGGGGGAAACTGGTTGTACAGAACACAGTTTATGTAGACATGGAGTTAGTACCTTTAAATCAGAACTTTCATTAGGTGCTTTCTAAATCCTATATGATAAGCGCTGGATGTTATAGGCAACTGATGAATTACTGAACTCTATATGTGGAACTAATGATGTTCTGTATGTTGGCTAATTAAGTTTAAATTAAAAAATAGATCCTATATGTGATTTGGATAAAATCCAAATGTATATCCATTCCACATTCCTTCACCTGGCATTTAAGGTTCCCATTATCTGACCCTAAACTACTTCTCCAGCCTTACTCCTCCCTCCTTTCCCATACTAACCAGCTGTCTTAGCCAGACCCACCCACTCCCATCACTTGAACACATCCAGTAGTCTCCCATGGCTGTGACTTTGGTCTCTCCACCTAAGGAAACCTTTCATCTCCTTTTGACTTTCCTAATTTCCACAGGGATCAAATCAATGCCCTTTGGTCTCATGAAGCCAAAAGGATTTTTCCTTTCTCTCAACACTCAGAGCATTCATATCCTATCTCTCATTTGACCTGTACTGATATATACTGCCTTGCACTATTAGCTGTCATTTAATGTGAATGCATTTTATTTCCCCAACTAGAGTGTTTACTCCTTAAGATCAAGCATGATTGTACCTTAGGTTTCATAATAAACCTGGTACTACCTGGCACAGTGATACGTACAGAGTAAATGTTCAAAAAATAATTTGTAGGTTGAGGATTGAGGCTGAGTAAAATGCTTCCCTATACAAGTTTTTGTTCACAATTTCTCCTAAAAATGGTGTTAGTAGCTGGGTGTCAGATCTGAAAGAGAGAGAAATGTGGATATTTGGAAAGGAATGACAAATGGATAAGTGTAAAATGGGAGGGGATGAAGGGAGAGATCTGGTCAGTAAAGTTGAAATTAAACATATATGGTATCAGATATGGTATCTGTGCAGAAGCTTAATTTCCAAGACTTCCACAAACCATACCTGCACAAACCTCAACTGTACCAATGTATACATGTCAGAAATTATTTAGTCTAAGTTCTCTGTTCTCTTAATGATACTAAGGCATCACCTTGCAGATGGAAAGTGATAAATCCTGAGAGGAGAATAATAGTTCAATATGTACATGAGAAAGTCTGATGAAAGAGCTGTACTTGGGGCATGGTTATGTGACTGAGGTAGTTTACTTAGCACTTTGGAGGCTTGGTTCCTCAGCTGTAAAATGATAATAAGATTACTGTGACAGAGATTGCTAGCAGCCTAGCTAATATACATTTTTCCCTCTTCCTTACTAGTAGAAACTCTTATTATTGGGGGGCAGAATATGATCAGCTAAAAGTACATTTCCCATCCTTCCTTGCAGAGAGGGATGAGATCATGGTTCAGAAATCACTGAACTGGGCTTTTTGGAAATCTCTTTAAAGAGAACTTAAAACTTGGAATCTTTTCTTTTTTTTTAAAGAGCTAGGAAGTATGCCCTTCTGCCTTTAGCTTCTTTTCTTCCTTCTCCCACCTGGAACACAAATACGATGATGGGAGCTATAGTGACCATCTTGTAATCATGAGGCAATCATAAGACTAGAAGCCACTCACTAAATCTGATGAACACAGAAATGAAAGAAGCCTGGGTCTCTGGTGGCCATGAAACTGAATCAGGACTATCTTCAGAGGGTTTTTTTTTTTTTTTAATTTTATTTATTTATTTGACAGAGAGAGAAACACAGCGAGAGAGGGAACACAAGCAGGGGCAGAGGGAGAGGGAGAAGCAGGCTTTCTGCTGAGCAGGGAGCCCGATGTGGGGCTCGATCCCAGGACCCTGGGATCATGACCAGAGCCGAAGGCAGACACTTAATGACTGAGCCACCCAGGCACCCCATCTTTGGAGGTTTTTGATGTGAGAGGAAAAAAACCCTTTCTTATTTCAGTCACTATATTCCCTATCTCTTTTAGTAGTAACCAAATGCAACTCCTGCTTCACAGAATTGTTACATAAATTAAATGAGACAATATAGAAAAAGTCCATATATGTGCTATTACCCTTTCTTCATACTATTAATAAAAGACTTAATTGTGGAGAAAGTAATTAATGTTTGGGATATCAATTTTGACTAAAGCACTGTCATTTTATCTATTTTTTTACTACAAGTGAGGTTGACAAATATTTTTAAATATTATTACTTCACCATGCATATCATGAATAATTGCAAACTCCCTTCTTCTACTTGTCAACTGCCCCCTCTGTTCTTTTTCTTTCTTTTTTTTTTCTTTTTTCTTTTTTCTTTTTTTGGCATTTGTGGACAGGTGCATGGGGTCACAGTACTTATTTCTAGTTATCACCCACTCTGTTCTGATCAGGCTGTGGATTCACTCTTTCCCTACTCTGTACATTTTTTTCTTGTTGCTTTCCACACACAGAAAGTCCTTGCCTAACTCTGCCTACCGAGTGCATATTCATTCTTGAAGCTCATCTAATTTCCTTAGTCTATAGTATTCACCCTCCATCAATATTGCTCACAGATTCTTTCATATCTGTGTTCCTTTACCAATTAACTACACCAAACTATTCAACACTGAATAATTTCCTCCTTATCTTGCCTTTTAGTTGTTTAATATGTGGAATTCTCATCCTCTGCACTAAACTGTTTGTCCTTGAAAGAAGAAACCCCATTTTTAAAGGAATGTTCAAATAAGACCAGTATACATGACATGCACAAAAATATCATTTTTGCTTTAGGCTGAGCACAGTGAGGGTTGCTTCTCCCATCTTCCAATAGTGTCTAGCACAGAACTTGGTACAGAGAAGAGGCCTAATAAACACATGATTAATGGAATTGAAAACTCTTTGCCTTGTTAGTTATGATGCAAGAACAAAAAACATTCAAATGATATTCAATCAGGAATTTTCATCCGAAAATTCGAAGTATGTCCCAATGAGCTTGATGTACTGGAACAGACAAGTACAATTGAAAAGAACACATAGCCAGAGACAAAATGGAAAAATACCAGGCTAGTCAAGAACCATTTCCAAGTTCTCTGTTTCCTTCACTAACCAAAGAATTTACTCAATCCAGTCAAATAAGTACTTTGCCAGTGAGCTTCTTTCTACCTGGAGGAGGCAAAAGGCTGAACTTGCCATCTTAGAAGAAACCTACACATGCGTATTTAAAATTTTCTCTTAGAATGTCTGGCACAGAACAATTATCATTTCCACCTATCTCTTGTTTGGAGGAGGTGTTTTCATGCTAAGTCAGAGATTAAGTATAACATTTAATTTAATTTTCAGTTTTCCATTTCCTTTACAGCTTTGAAACAGAAATTACTTTTATTAAAGTATGAGTTGAAAGTCAAAACAAAATGTGGTGACAGAATTTTAAATTTAAGTGTATATAAAAAAGAGTCAAAAGGCAAGGAATTCATTTCCACATCTGAGAATTAAAGCAATTTGCCAGTAAACTAAAATGCAACTAGTAATAATTTGATGAATATTTTTAAGGAAGTCTAGCAATTGTCCATTAATAAAGGTGGAGCATGCAGGGAAACTTCTTTATTTTTATTACACAATGGATATATGCTCATTAGGAAAAAAATAGAAAATACAGATGAATAAAAAGAAAAACAAAAAGAAATCATTTTAAATCATCCAAGAGCCCACCACCCTAGGAGAGAAGAGCAACTGTTGACATCAAGGGGTATACTCATTAAGAATATGTATACTGTTAACAAGGTGAGTTAGATCCTTCTTGTTCTCCCACAATTGAGGCTAAGGCTGGTTGAGGATGAAAGGCAATCATCACCTCACAGTTTAACCATCAGCCTCTGGGGACAGCCTTGTCCCCTGCATCCTTGCTGGAAAATACTAGTACAGCACCTAGCACCAACATCACTTCCTCCCCACTGACAGTTTATATAAGATGAAGAGAAAAGGCAGAAGGATCCTTCTTCCTCTCTCACATGAAGAAGAAGAGGTTGTTCTCCTCTCTGAAATTCAATGAGGGGAACTCCAAAAGTATCATCACTGAACGTTAGGGGTGTCTGTAAGCTGAGGCACTAGCATCTTATTCTCCAGCTGGATGATGACTCAGGAACAGACCCTTATACGTGCATCCTGTATAGGAACAGAACATGGTGAGAGAGTTCTTGGCATTTGGGGGCCCTGAGGATCTAGGAATATGGCACTGGGTTTTAGCAATTCTTTCCATCTATGGGGAAAACATGGTTTGCTTGCCATATATCCCTTGAGGATTGGAGGTGCACTCAGTTTGGAGCATTCTCAAAGAGAACCATTTTTGGAGAGACATGATTAATGGAAAGCCTGCATCAGTCAGCAGTGCTTGGGTGTAAGATAGAAAGAAGAACGGTCCAAATCCTACCCCATTCTGTTTTCTAGGTGCCTTATAGGGCACAAAAGACCCTGGTAATTCTCCTGGCTCCACACAAAGAAGCATGGGCATTTTGAGACAGGAGCCTTGGTGCTGTCCAGATGTGTATTTCGAGGGTCACATAATAAGGTATTCAAGTTTGAGAGGGCATTGGGAATACATACAGCAAGTGGGGCAATAGGAGACATTCTTGCTCTGTGAAGGAGGCTCTTGAGCAATAGAAAGTGTCAGGTGAAGGTCTCCTCAAGAAAATCACACTCACAGCCTGTGAGGAGCTCATCACAACAGTAGAGGTCCCCAGTATCAGATCAAATCAGACTGATCCAGAGCAAAGATACGGTCTAGCTAACATTTAGGTAAGGAGACATCTGCGCACTCTTCTCTGTATCACCAACACTGAAAGAATTCATGCCTGGGAGAGGAAGGGAAAAAAAGATGTCTTAGAATCTAACCATACTATCATACTCTCCAGTCTCTGCTCTAAGCAAGAGGTTAAAGGGAAGAGGTTGAGCCTTGAACCAAGAATTAAGAACTACATCTTAAATACAAAAATAAGATCTTTCTAGAAGCTGAAAGTGACTGAGAAGTTATGGAAGAAGCAACAATGCACATATTTATGCCCCAATAAATTCTCAATAAGCCTGTGTGTGTGTGCGTGTTTGTGTATTCTGGTAATACGTAAGACTAGGTTCATGCCAACTCTCCTGTTGAAAACAACTAAAAACACTGAATAAAGTTTTTAATTTTTTTAACTTTAAGAGCAAAATGTAAATGATTATTAGATTAAAATTTAAGTACAAGAAACAACTCAGAATGGTAAGTCAAGGACAAAGTCCCCTTGTATCTTGAGGACATTTGCTTAAAGCAGAAGAAAATAAGTATAGTTTTCACTGCCTGGATGGCACAGGGAAGCAGTAGGCCCCCAAAACCTATCCATCCCTCTGTAAAATTTGGATTCCAAACTGCTACACACTTAGTGTAAAGATAAATCATAAGAGATTTTAAAACAACTGTGCCTACCACCTTTACAGAAATAAGAAATAAACTTGAAAATATTTGTAAGACACAGATAATTATAAAAAGTGATCTAGCAAATTTGAGAAAAAGTGAGTGTATTTTTTTTTTAAAGATTATTTATTTAGAGAGAGAGAGAGCACAGCGGGGAGTGGCAGAGGGAGACGGGGAGAGAGAGAATCTCAAGCAGACTCCCCACTGAGCGCGGAGCCTTATGCAGGGCTCAGGACCCTGAGATCATGACTTGAACCAAGATCACGAGTTGAATGCTTAACCCATTGAGCCACCCAGGCACCCTAATAGCAGATTAGATACAGTTGAGGAGAAATTAGTGAACTAGAAAATAAATCAAAAGAAGTTATTAAAAATGCAGAATTGGGACGTCTGGGTGGCTCAGTCGGCTAAGTGTCTGCCTTTGGCTCTTTGGATCAAATCCCACATCTGGCTCTTTGCTCAGTACAGAGCCTGCTTCTCCTGCTCATGCTCTGTCTCTCCCCCGCTCGTGCTCTGTCTCTCTCTCTCTGACAAATAAATAAATAAAATCTTTTTTAAAAAATGCAGAACACAGCAAAAGATGAAAAATGTGGAAGAGACATTATAAGTCATGGGAAATAAAGTGAGAAATTGAATATATATTTAACTGGAGTTCTAGAGGAGAGAGAATGAGACAGAGGCATATTTAGATAGATTATGACTGAAATTTTTCAAGAGATGGAAGCCACTAATCAAGCCATTCTAAATGCCCAGTGAATCCTGAGTGGGATAAATAAAAAGAAATACACACCTAAACACACTAGAGTAAAATTGAAGAAAGCCAAGCAAAATAAATCTTAAAATAGACAAATTTTTTAAAGCAAAATTACTTTTATAACAGCATCAGATATACTGAAAAACTTCTCAAGAGTAATACTGGAAACCAGAAGACAGGAGAATGATGTATCAAATATGTTTGGGGGAAAAAACTCAACAGATTCCACACACAAAATGATCTTTTAAATATTTTCAGTTCAAGAAAAACTGACAGAGTCTGTGACCATTAGGCCTCTCAAATGAAAATTCTCAAGGAATACTTCAGGAAGAAAGAAAATAATCCCAGAGAAAGGTCTGAGATGCAAGAAGAAATGAGGAACAAAGAAAGTGTTAAATAGGGGGTAAATCTAAATGACCATTGAATGTTATAAGCAACAACAATAATGTGTTTGGGGGTTAATAAGATGATAGCATTAAAATACATTAAGAAAACAAAATAAGATCATATGGGGGCTAAGTGAAGTTAAAGCATTTTAAGGTTAATGTAAAAAGTAAAGGTATTGGGGCGCCTGGGTGGCTCAGTCGTTAAACGTCTGCCTTCGGCTCAGGTCATGATCCCAGGGTCCTGGGATCGAGCCCCGCATCAGGCTCCCTGCTCCGTGGGAAGCCTGCTTCTCCCTCTCCCACTCCCCCTGCTTGTGTTCCTGCTCTCACTGTGTCTCTCTCTGTCAAATAAATAAACAAAATCTTTAAAAAAAAAAAAAAGTAAAGGTATTTATTAAAATTTTATGTATTTATAAGTTAAAGTGCATATGTTGTAACTCTAGAACAACAATTAAATGAATAGAAATAAAGTAAATAATATTACAACTTGTAGAAGAAAGTCCAAATGAGGCAATACAGAGAGAAAAATAAAATAGACATAGGCAGGATAAATTCTTTTTAAATAATAGATAAAAAGCTAAATTATCAGTAAATACTCTGAATAAAGGATAAAAATGGCTTGAAAAGTTCTAATTATATGCTATTTACTAGGGATATGTCTGAAATACAAAAACACAGAAAGGTTAAAAGTAAAAAAAATTAAAATATATATACATATAAATACTACAATTCCTCCCCCCCAAAAAGGATGATATAACAAATTAATATTACAAAGGATATATTTCAAGACAAAAAAAATTACTAGAGATTAAGATAATAATATATCAGAAATATTGCTTTTTCTAATTTTTATGAAATATTTAATATCATGTCAAAATTTATGAATCAAAAATTAATATAGAAAAAATAACTTTATGATCATAATAGGAGCCTTTAAACACACTTCTTTTAGTTATTTTTTTCAACAAATAGACAAGAGTTTAACATAGAAATAGAAAATTTGAACAACATAATTAACACACTTGTCCTAATGGGCATATATAGAACATAATAATCAACATATGCTGAATATATATTATTTTTAAAGACACAGAAAAGCTTATGAAATTGATTACTGACCCATAAATTTTCAATGAGTTGAAATCATACAGTGTATATCTGACCACACTGCATTTCAACTAGAAATGAAAATGAGGGAGAGAACTAGAAAATCCTCTTACGTTTGGAAATTTTAAAAATATGTTTCTAAAGCAACACTAGTTTAAAGGAAATCATAATACAAATTAGAAAATATTTTGAACTAAATGATAATAAAAATACTATATGGGGTGTAGACAAAGCAATATAGGAGAGAGATATATACTCGTAAGTGCAAATATTAATTAAGAAAACAAAACTAAGAGGCAACCCATGGAATGGGAGAAGATATTTGCAAATGACATTACAGATAAAGGGCTGATATCCAAGATCTATAAAGAACTTCTCAAACTCAGCACTCAAAAAACAAATAACCCTGTCAAAAAATGGGCAGAAGACATGAACAGGCACTTCTCCAAAGAAGACATACAAATGGCTAACACACACATGAAAAAATGCTTAACATCACTAGCCATCAGGGAAATACAAATCAAAACCACCATGAGATACCACATTACACCAGATAGAATGGCAAAAATTAACAAAACAGGAAACAACAAACGTTGGTGAGGATATGGAGAAAGGGGAACCCTCTTACACTGTTGGTGGGAATGCAAGCTGGAATACAGCCACTCTGGAAAACAGTATGAAGATTCCTCAAGAAGTTAAAAATAGAGCTACCCAATGACCCAGCAATTGCACTACTAGGTATTTACCCCAAAGACACAGATGTAGTGAAAAGAAGGGGCACATGCACCCCAATATTCATAGCAGCAATGTCCACAATAGCCAAACTGTGGAAGGAGCTGAGATGTCCTTCAACAGATGAATGGATAAAAAAGATGAGGTACATATAGACAATGTAATATTATTCAGCCATCAGAAAGGATGAATACCCACCATCTGCATCGACATAGATGGAACTGGAGAGGATTATGCTAAGTGAAGTAAGTCGAGCAGAGAAAGACAATCATCATATGGTTTCACTCATATGTGGAACATAAGCAATAGCACAGAGGACCATAGTGGAAGGGAGGGAAATCTGAAGGGGGAGAAATCAGAGAGGGAGATGAACCATGAGGGACTATGGACCACGGGAAACAAACTGAGGGTTTCAGAGGGGAAGAGGGTGGGGGGAGGGGGTAACAGGGTAATGGGTATTAAGGAGGGCAAGTGTTGTGATGAGCACTGGGTCTTAATATGTAACTAATGAATCATTGAACACTACATCAAAAAGTAATGATGTATTATGCAGTGGCTAACTGAACATAATTTAAAAAATAAATAAAAAAAAGAAAAAGAAAACAGGCTGATAATGAACTAAGCATACATCTAAAGAAATTAAAAAGACCAAAATAAACCCAAAGAAAGAAGAAAGCAGGAATAGAATGACGAGTAGAAATCTATGAGATTAAAAATAAACATATTAAAAATAAACATAATAGAAATTAAAAAGACCAAAATAAACCCAAAGAAAGAAGAAAGCGGGAATAGAATGGTGAGTAGAAATCCATGAGATTGAAAATAAACATATGAGAATCAACAAAGCCAAAATTGATTTTCTGAAAATAATAATTATTAAGATTACAAACCATGGTGAAAATGATCAAGAAATTAAGAGAGAAGGTGTTATTAACCATTATCAGGAGTGAAAAAGTGAGTATAATTACAGATGCCTCTCAGATACTTAAAAGATAA
This sequence comes from Halichoerus grypus, assembly GCF_964656455.1. Taxonomy (NCBI): domain Eukaryota; kingdom Metazoa; phylum Chordata; class Mammalia; order Carnivora; family Phocidae; genus Halichoerus; species Halichoerus grypus. The sequence goes on along the minus strand of NC_135717.1, from coordinate 130,604,488 downwards.
TAAATTTGATTTAACAACTTTATGACAAAATGGATAAATTATCAGATAAAATTAGAACTCATCAAAAGAGATTCAAGAAGACATAGATATCATAGAAATCATTCAAGAAGGCATAATTAGTTATGTTTCTATACATCAACAATGAACTGTAAAGGAAATAAAGAAAATAATCCCATTTATAAATGACATCAAAAACAATAAAATACTTAGGAATAAACTTAACCAAGCAGGTGAAAGATCTGCACACTGAAAATTATGACATTGATAAAAGAAATTGAAGACAACACAAATAAATGGAAAGACATCCCATGTTTATGGATTGGAAGACTTAATATTAAGATGTCTATATTACTGAAAGGCATCTATAGATTCAATACAACCCTATCAAATTCCCAATATTTTTTTACAGAAATAGAAAAATATCCTAAAATTCACGTATAACCACAAAACACCCTGAATATCCAAAGCAACCTGAAAAAGAAGAAAAAAGTTGGAGATAGCACATTTTCTAATTACAAACTATATTATAAGGCTATAGTAATAAAAACAGTATGGTCCTGGCATAAAAGCAGGCACACAGACCAATGCAACGGAATCACAAGCCCAGAAATAAATTCATACATACGTAGTCAACTAATATTAGAAAGAAGGAAGCCAAGAGTACTCAATGGGGAGAGAATTATGTCTTCAATAAATGGTATTAAGAAAACTGGACAGTCACATGCAGAAGAATGGAACTGGACTCCTATCTTACACCACTCACAATAATAAACTCAAAATGGAGTAAAGACGTGATGATCGTGATGATCGCAGGGTGTTGTATGTAAGTATCGAATCACTAAACTGTACACCTGAAACTAATATTACACTGTATGTTACCTAACTGGAATTTAAATAAAAACTTAAAAAAGATAAACATAAGTGTAGATGCATATTGGGAAAAAAAAGACTTAAATGTAAGACCTGAAACCGTAAAACTCCTAAAAGAAAACCCAGAGGAAAACTTCCTTGACATCGGTCTTGGTAATAAGTTTTTTTATGATATGACAACAAAACACAAGCAACAAAAGCAAAAATAAACAAACGAGACTACATGAAACTAAAAAGTTTTTGCAAAGCAAAGGAAACCATCAACAAAATGAAAAGGCAACTTACCAAATGTGAGAAAATATTTGCAAATCCTATATCTGATAAGAGGTTAACATTCAAAATGTATAAGAAGTCCATACAACTCAATAGCAAGAAAACAAATAATCTGATTTTATTTTTTTTTAAGATTTTATTTATTTATTTGACAGAGAGAGCAAGAGAACACAAGCAGGGGGAACAGTAAAGGGAGAGGGAGAGGCAGGCTCCCCGCCAAGCAGGGAGCCCGATGTGGGGCTCAATCCCAGGACCCTGGGATCATGACCTGAGCTGAAGGCAGATGCTTAACCATCTGAGCCACCCAGGCGTCCCAGATAATCTGATTTTTAAAAGGACAGAGAACCTGAATAGGTATTTTTCCAAAGAAGACATACAGATGGCCAATAGGTACATGAAAAGGTGCTCAACATCACTAATCATCAAGGAAATGCAAGTCAAAACCACAATGAGGTATCACCTCATACCTGTTAGAATGGGCTAGTATAAAAAGGTTAGAGATAACAAGTGTTAGCAAGGATATGGAGAAAAGAGAACCCCTGGACACCGTTGGTAGGAATATATATTGTACAGCTACTATGGGAAACATTATGGAGGAGCTTCAAAAATTAAAAATAGAGCTACAACATGATCCAGCAATCCCTAGATTCAAAGATAATGAAACAGGATAGCGTATATATTCAAAGATATGGGTATATCTGAGCATATATTCAAAGGTAATGAAAACAGGATAGCAAAGAAATATGTACACCCACATGTTCATTGCAGCACTATTCACAATAGCCACCTTATGGAAATAATCTAAGTGTCCACTAATGGATGAATAGAAAAAGAAAATATGGTACACACACACAATCACACATACGAATAGTATTCAGCCATAAAAAGAAGGAAATTCTGTCATTTGTGACAATATAGAGGGACCTTGAGGGTATTATGCCAAGTGAAATAAGTTAGATAGAGAAAGACAAATACTGTATGATCTTGCTTTAAAAATTTGGACTCATAAGGGCACCAGGGTGGTTCAATTAAGCATCTGCCTTCGGCTCAGGTCATGATCCCAGGGTCTCCAGGATCAAGTCTCCCATTGGGCTCCCTGCTCAGCAGAGAGTCTGCTTCTCCTTCTGCCCCTCCCCCCTGCACATGCGCTCTCTCTCTCTCTCAAAAATAAATAAATAAAATCTTAAAATAAAATAAAATAAAAAGTTGAACTCATAAAAATAGAGAGTAGAATGGTGGTTGCCAGGGGCTGGGTGGGGTGGGGGTGGAGATTAGGGAGATGTTGCTCAAAGGGCACAAACTTCCAGTTATAAGATGAATGAAGTCTGATGATCTAATGTATAGCAGGGTGAATGTAGTTAACAATACTGTAATATATACTTCAAAATGCTGAGAGTAGATCTTTAATGTTCTCATCACACACAAAAAACAATAGTAACTATTTGAGGTGATGGATGTGTTAACTACCCTTATTGCGGTAATCATTTTACAGCATACGTGTATCAAATCATCATGTTGTATACCATAAACTTACACAATGTTATACACAGTAATATCTCAATAAAGCTGGGAGGGGGAAGAAGACAGAAATCCTGAGTAGTCCTATAACTATTAAATAAATTGACTGGTATAGTCAAAATTTTCTACCAAGAAAAGTTAAGACCAAATAGCTTCAAAGTTGAGTTCTCTCAAAATCTTAAAGAAGAAATAGTCCAATCTTATATAAACTCTTAGAGAAAATTTAAAATAGAGGGAACACTTCCTAACTCATTTTATGATGTCAGCAAAACCTTGACATCAGAATCTAAAAGGATAATATAAAACAAATGATAGACTAATTTCACTCATGAAAAAGTAAGCAAAACTCCTAAACAAAATATTTGCAAACCAAATCCAGCAATATGCAAAAATATAAACCATCAAACCAAGAAGCAGAAACAGTACTTAATAAAATTTAGCATCATTTCATGATAAAAATTCTTAGCAATCTATAAATAAAAGGGTGCTTTGTTAATCCACTGAGAGTATCTACAAAAATACCTACTCTAGGGGCGCCTGGGTGGCTCAGTAAGTTAAGCGTCTGCCTTCAGCTCAGGTCATGGTCCCAAGGTCCTGGGATCGATCCCCATATCAGGCTCCCTGCTCAGTGGGGAGCCTGCTTCTCCCTCTCTCTCTCTGCAGTTCCCCCTGCTTGTGCTCTATCAAATAAATAAATAAAATCTTTGAAAAATAATACCTACTGTACAAATCATAGTTAACAGCAACATATTAAAAGTTTTGCTTTGATAGTAGAAATGAGTCACCAGAGATGCTTTCTGTCACTACTATCCCACATTGTAGTGAAGGTCTTCAGTATCATAGTAAAGAATAAAGTTATATAGGGATGCCTGGATGGCTCAGTTAGTAAAGCGTCTGCCTTCAGCTCAGGTCATGATCCCAGGGTCCTAGGATCAAGTCCTACATTGGGCTCCTTACTCAGCGGGGAGCCTTGCTTCTCCCTCTGCCTGTTGCTTCCCCTGCTTGTGCTCTGACAAACAAATAAATAATATCTTTAAAAAAATGAAGTTATATAAATGATGAAGAGATCAGGCAAGAAAATACAAAATGGTAATTTTCAAAGATATGACTATATACATAGAAAATGCCAAAGAATCTAGTCATAAATTATTAGGATTAATAGTAGAGTTTAACAAGTTTGCTGTATATACAACATGCAAAACTAAATTGCAGTTTCACATATAGGCAATACTTATGATTGATATCAAGAACAAAAAAATATTTTCAAAAGCATCAAAAATATGAAGCACCCAGGAGTAAATCCAAAAGATGTTCATGCTTCTAAAAGGAAAACTAAAATTTGAATGAGAGACATTATAGAAGACCTAAATAAAATGAGAAGTATGCCATGTTCATAGACTGAAAGAACTCAATATTATTAAGATTTCAATCTTCCCTTAAGTGATTTATAGATTCAATGTAATTCTAATAAAAACCCCAATAGATGTTTGTGTGTCTGCATGTAAGGGGAAAATTTATTAGCTAATATTACATTTATATAAAAATGCAAAAGGCTAAAACTGTCATGACCTCTTCAAAAAAGGAAAATAAAGGGGTGCCTGGGCGGCTAAGTTGGTTAAGTGACCAACTTTTGGTTTTGGCTCAGGTCATGATCTCAGGATCATGAGATTGAACTCTCCTGTTGGGTTCCGAGTTCAGCATGGAGTCTGCTTGTCCCTCTCCCTCCCCTTGTGTCCCTTACCCTCCACGCTCTCTCTCTAAAATAAATGAATAAAATCTTTAAAAAAGAAAAGAAAAAGAAAGATGAGGATGAGCTCTCTCAGGTAACCATACTTAATATAAAAGTGTGGCAGGTGCCTGGGTGGCTTAGTCAGTTAAGTCTCAGACTGGGTTTTGGCTTGTGTCATGATCTCAGGGTCATGGGATTGAGCCCCAGTTGGCTCCAGGCTCAGCGCAGTCTGCTTAGGATTCTCTCCCCCTCCTCCACTCTGCCCTTCCCTTTGTGCCTCCCCCACCCCCGCTTGCACTCTCTCATAAATAAATAAATAAATAAATAAATAAATAAATAAATAAATAAAATCTTTAAAAATATATATAGAAGGGTGGGAAAGATACTTTGTCCCATAGAACAAAATAGAGTCCCAAAACACCTGCAAGTATATATATGAATTCTTGATATGTGGCAAGAAGCACAGTGAATCAGTGGGTATGTTTGGAATATTCAATAAATGATGCTAAAACAATGGTTATCCATATGGGCCAAAAAGAAAATTAAACCACTACTTCACATCATACACAAAATCCAAGACCTATCACTGGGGGAAAAAAAAAAACTAATAACACTTTAAAGGGGCAACATAGGAGAATATCTTCATTTCATGGCTTTGGAAGAGGTAGGGAATTGTTTAACTATACACAAATAACGATAACCATGAAGGAAAATAATTAAATGCAACTATATTAAAATTAAGAACTTCTATTCACCAAAAAATTATAGAAACAGTGAAAAGATGAACACACAGGAGGAAAATATAATTACAACACATATAGCCGACAGAGTGTAGTATTCATATAAATAATTCATTTAAAGATTTTGAATATCTACTAGACAGCAGGTACTGGTCTAGGTAATGGGAATATATTCTAATAGCAACAGAGACAATAAAGTAGATAAAATATATGTAGTGTGTTAAATAGTCATCGATGCCTAAGGAGAAAAAAAAAAACAGGAAAGGAGCATCATATTTGCTGTCAGTAAACATACACTAACATTGTCATTCATTCATAGATGAATGTTCCAAGTCTGGGACAAGTTGGGCCCTCTGTAAGATCTACATAAGCTTGGGGAGGGTATTGCATCTGCACCCCTCCCCTCGTCCACCTCCCCTGTGCATGTATCCATACCTTCCCCTGAGTGCACACACATACATATTTCACTCTCTGCTTGTGGTTATATGTAACTCCTTAAAAAGAAACAACACTTTTAAAATGCAAAGATGCCTTAGAGAGGTAACACTGTATTGAATTTATATTTAATTTCAAATTACCCATCTTAGACTTTTTTTCCTGAGAATTTATAAGGAGACACAAGTAAGAACTGATTTCTGGTGTTGGATGAATAGGAGCGCTGTAGAAACAATCATGCAATTTATCTTCCAGTTCCTAGATACTCAGCTAGTAAGTGTCTATCCCATTACTGGGAATGTGCGGTATACAGGCTGGGGCTGGGTTTGAGTTAGAAGCTGAGGCAGGGCATCCAAATTTACTCGAAAATAATTTGAGATGAGAATGTAAAAAGGGTCTGTGGGAAGAAATTGCGGGGTGGGAGGAATTATCCGCAGTAACTGAGGCATTCTGCCCATTAGTGCACATGTGGGAGAACTATCTACCACCATGAGCTCACATATCCTAGGTGTGATGATTTGGGACTGAGGTAATCATAATCTGAATAATAAAATAGCCATAATCCAAAGCCAGAACAGTTGAGTTTCAGACTGCTGAATCTCTGACATGAGTTGGGAATAACTCAATTTTCAATTCATTTATTCAATGTTTTGAGTAAAATATTGCTTTTGTCAATAAAACAGACTTTTGTGTATGTGTGTCCTTCCAATTTCCTACCAAATCAGAGCATATAGTTCGATAACAAGAAGAGGGGGAGGTCCAAAGAATGAACACAAATGCTGATGAAGCCCGGAAGTAGGGACCAGATATTATCCAGGCAAGAAAACATTCAGTAGAGAAAGTTGAGAGGCTTGAAATAAAATTTTGCTTACTACTTATTTTTTCTATGTACAAATATAGGTCCTGGCAATGTCCTCCATTTTCCTAGCTTAGTCACCCTTTTCCTTCCACAATATTCTCCAAACAACTTTAACTCATTATATCAAAATGAAGGCAAATATGTGGGGTGGGCAGCATGGAAGTTGAAGTAATTGGGAACATCCTGTGGCTCCTCCTACTTCTCCCAAATGCCTGCATCACTGCCGTTCGTTCATGGACATGATCAAGATCTTTGAAGTAATGCTGTCATTATCTGGGCTGAATATCCTGGATTTGGATAATTTCTCACAATAACTCCACTTTTCCCCTGAAGCAAGAAAAAGAGAGACATAGCACTCATAGCTACCATAATTCGGATTCCTGTTTAGTTCTGAAAATCAAAAAGCTCTGAAAATTTGGTATCCCTCTTTCATTAATGTAAATACACCAAGGTCATTGAAAGCCTAGCACAGCATGTCCACATCTATTCCTTGGTACCACTGAGCTGATTTTGATTTGTTTTCATCAGTCTGTGAGATCATTATTGTCCTGCTGTATAATTGAATGGTTCTGTATTAGCATCAAGCTTTCTCAAAATGAGTTCACCAACAGGGAGTGAATATTCAGTAGTAACAATCATCTGGGTATATTTTTCCTTAGTAACTTCTCTTACGGAATGTTTGACTTATGTTGGAGAGTAGTCTCATACTGATAGCTTTTACTAAATCCTCCTTTTCAATTTCCTTGTATCTCTTCATCATAGGTACCAAAAATAAAAACCCAATTTTTGGAATGGATGAGTTAGCATATGGCAGTCTTTCTCTATATGATTGTCCCAAATCTTTGATGTCTATAGTCCTTTCATTTGGGGTTTTTATATAAAACTGTCATTGACCTTGCAAGTACCAGCTGTCCTCTTGAAATATGAGGCTGGTAATGATGACACACAGGATTGATAATAACAAATGGTAGCTCATATTTCAGCTGAGTTGGGCATTTATGCTCTGCTATTAGACCCAAAGTATTCCATATGGATAGAAAATATTAAAATATAATTCAATTGGCTAATCTCTTCTTTTTGCTACCAAGCAGGACATCTGGAATTGAAACCTACATTGAGTCTGCTCACAAATCAGGTCAGACCTGGCATTGGGGTAAGGTGACGCTTCTAAACTAAAGATCTGAAGTTCTTGTTTGGGGAGATTAGATTTTTATCTGGGATGGAGATTATTTTACCATGACTCTCAGCTCTGTCATAGATTTTGTGAGAGCAAACTCACAAAAGCTGGACTCTTTCATAGTTTAGAATGAAAATTAAGCCAAATCGGTGTCTTGGGAATAGCAAACCAGCAAGTAAACAAAATAAAAAAATTTGAGACTCAAATTAAGTCAAATCATTTTGACTGTAAAAAAGAATGTTTCTTTATACTATCTTGAAATACTGATCTTTGGTCAAGTTTTGTCTTGCTAAGCACATTCCTATATAGACTGTTTTTCTGGTCATTAAGAGATGTTAACACTGCCTTGAAAAAAAATTTTTGTTATGGCATGACTGTAAAGAGAAAGAAATTATTAATGTTTAGTCTTTCTTTAACTTTCAAAAGAAAAGACTTTTAAGAATCAAAGGAGAAGTTCCTAAGGAAAACAGGACATAATATGAAAATGATAATCATTGTGGTGGACATGGGATGTGCCCCAGATCTCCCTCCAAGGATGGGCTTGCCCTAGCAGCTAGAAGCACCATCAGCAGAGAGCCTTCAGCTGTCAGCTCTTTTAGGAATTGCCCAGCTGCAGGGACCTACCTCACCTAAGGTCAAAATTTCGTGAGATGGTCCACATCCAAAGGCTGCTAAAAGTGGGAGTATAGAGATCTGGTCCTTTTGTCCCATTGCAGGATCGCCAGGACCAGCCATTTTAGACCCACATGTCAGCCTAGACAATTATCAAGCTGCATCACAGCTCTGCTTCTCTTTCTGCCCAAATCCCACCTCCTTCCCTTTGTGACACAAGTATAGATACCAAAAGGACCCAAGTAAAAATATTCTGCACACTAACTCAGGTTTAGTACCCAACTTGCAACAATGATAGAACCATTAGAAAATAGAAGTGAAGGGTGGATGATATTGTCTCTGAAATTTTCTGATTAGAGTTTCTAGGTCAGGAAAAGAGAAGAAAGCATGGTGTGTGCAGGTGTAAGTGTAAGTGTGTGGGGGGAGGTGGGGTGGAAGGAGCTTCCCATACAACACCAAGCAATTCTAGGATACCAGCAGCATGTCCAAGAATTCAACTCAATTATGACACTATCTACTTGGAGATAGTATCAGATTCCACAGGTTAAGGTTTATGAGACTGCCCATCACCCTGCCCCACTTCAGATGCCAGTCACAAGTCCGGGTTGTTACCTGTTCTTCTGACCAACTGGCTATAAGTCAGAAGTTCCCAAGATTCCCTCCATAGGTTTCATTAATTTACTAGAGTGGCTCACAGTACTAGATTACTTCTTTATTTAAAAAAGGATGTTTAAGGGTGCCTGGGTGGCTCAGTCGTTAAGCATCTGCCTTCGGCTCAGGTCATGATCCCAGGGTCCTGGGATCGAGCCCCGCATCGGGCTCCCTGCTCTGAGGGAAGCCTGCTTCTCCCTCTCCCACTCTCCCTGCTTGTGTTCCCTCTCTCGCTGTGTCTCTCTCTGTCAAATAAATAAATAAAATCTTTAAAAAAAAAAAAAGGATGTTTATATTATATAACTTATATAATATACTATATTATAAAAAGGAAGAGATGCAAAGGGCAAGGTATGGGGAAAGGGCGAGGAGCTTCCACATCCTCTCCAGGTGCGCCACTCTCCCCAAATCTCCACATGTTTACCAACCCAGAAGCTCTCCAAATCCTGTGATTTTATGGAGGCTTTGACTAAATCATTGGCCATTGGCAATCAAACTAAATCTCCAACCCCTCTCCCCTCCTGCAAGTGGGGGAGAGGGACTAATCACTTGGTTGGTTCTCCTGGCAACCAGCCCCCCCCATCCCTAAGTTACCCAAGGGCTTTCCAAAAGTCTCATTACCATAACAAAAGACATTTTAATCACTCTTATCCCAGGAAATTTTGAGTGTTTTAGGAGCTGTGAGCCAGGAATTGTAGACAAAGATCAACTCTATATGAGAAATACATTACAGTTATCTGAATGAGCAAATAAATATTTTTCTTATAAATCACAGTATCTCAGAAGTCAATATCCATAGATTCCCAAGCACCTCTGGGTCAGCACCAGGAAGTCAGGTGAAGAAGAATCAAGCCCTGCAAACCACTCATTTTGTCTTTAAGTAATTCTCCCTTCTCTCCTCTGTATAGGAGTCTTGTTAGCTCTATTTCTGGTTGCAGCTGGGAGCATCTTGTATATTCACCTGTAGGTACTCTGTTTCCAATTGCCCAAATCTTCAATAAGTTCTCTCCATCAGAGAAGGTTTCTCAACAGCAGTGGCATGAGAGGGACTCACAGTGAGGAAATTCACCTCCTGGATGCTAATACATATCTCTTCCTTAAGACATCTCTATCACAGAATCAATGGTGCGCTTGCTCCAAAGACTAATACTAATGTTTTCTCCAGAGATGCTCCTATCCAGAGGAAAAAGAAAAACACATAGCTTTGATCTGAAATAGGAAATAAAATTCTCATGCTGGTTTCTGATTCCTGCTACATGGAACAAGGAAAACAGAAAGAAAAATGCATGTTTGTCCTCCTTGTGTATTAGCATGCCCAGCGACCTTGAGCTAGAACACTCAAATATTAAAAAGACAGCCATCTTAGAAGTGGCTTAAGAAATAGGAAGGCTTTGCAGAGTGACAGAGAGAAGGGAAGAAGTGAACTTTTCTATCAGAAAGTCTAATTAAATTCTGGAGTTTGTATTGAAGATATGTTAGGCTATATTACACAGTGTTCCCACTAGGAGAAAATTGCTTCTGAAAGAAAGAGGAGGAAGCAAAAGAAAATTTTAGAGGAAAATCCTTTTCATTTCTGCAATCAAGTGGAACAGATGGAGAAGGAATTTGTAAAGAGAATTTTTCATTGCAAAAATCTTATTTAGAGTTATAGTTGTTGCAAATCCCAAATCCAAGTTCAAGTATTCTTTCTGTGGATTGAAAGCAAATAATCATCTCATGTTCTAATGCTCTGATTATGGTTGTGGTGGTGATGATAATAATGATAACAAACATTTTTCTGATAATAAACATTTTTTAATGTACTAGGCATTATTCTAACCAAATAAGCAAGTATGCAATGTCTTTCCACACACTTGTTTCTGCAGAAGTAGTGTACAAATTGTTCTTGACATTTAACCCAGTATGTAGACAAATGAACCATCTGATTTTCTATTTCAGTAAGTTTACAGTGAATTTCACCAACTCCTCTGTGGTCCTATGGAGAATTGGTTTATTTGGTTGTGAGGAGGTGAAGGTTTGCACTTATCTTTCACAGCATTTATTATAGAATAAATATTTAATAATTGCTCAGAAAATTCTAGTCACTGTATTAAATATACCTACACTTCTTTTGGCAGCCTGTTTGTTATTTCAATTTAACTCACCAAGTAATTATTTGTACCTGTGATGTAAGGATGCTGTGAATAGAGAAAAGACAGGGGAGATTAGGTCCTCTGCCTAGACACTTGTAGTCATCTCTAAAAAGAAAAGGCAAACACATGGAATGGGCAGGGAATGATCCAAGACAGGGTATCGTTAAATATCACAGTGTTCTAGGAGTTCTGATAAGGAACGAGAACAGCAATGACTGGAGCCAGAAGGGGAGAACAAGGTGAAGAGACTTGATCAATGACTAAGATGGGTAAAAAGAAGAGCGGTAGCTGGATACTCCAGCAAGAGAAACCAATCACAAGGAGACCTATGTGGTTGGAGCCCAGAATTTGCCCTTTCTGCAGGGATAAAATACTTTTGCTGAGAATTCTAATTCTTCACAACACAAGATGTCAGATCATTAAAAATGATAATTGATATATTATTTATTGAATTCAAAACAATAAGAGAAAATATAGCATTGTGTATTGTCCCCCAAATTTAAGGGAAAATACAGACTCTGATTAACCTTTTGTGTGTTAGAATAACTCATTAATATTTCAATTAGTGAAGATGTTGAAATAAATTTTTTAAAAGTTATTTTTGGTTTCCACTGTTGTTTACTAAAAGGTTGAAAAGGGAAGCCTGAGTGGCTCAGTCAGTTAAGTATCTGCCTTCAGCTCAGGTCATGATCCCAGGGTCCTGGGATCAAGTCCCACATCGGGCTCCTTGCTCAGTGGGGAGCCTGCTTCTCCCTCTGCCTTCTGCTCCGCCCATTTGTGCTCTCTCTCTCTGACAAATAAATAAATCTCTAAAAGAAAAAAGGTCAATTTCTGAAAAAAAGTTTAAAAAAAAAGGTTGAAAAGATCTAGAATCATAGATAGATAGTTGCTCCCTCCTTTAGGCTTCCATAGCATTTTGTACTTAAATCTTTTTTCACATTAACTATATTGCGCAGAAGTTTTTTGTTTTTTTTTTAAATGACTTCAATCAGGTCACCAAAATAGATGATGCTCTCCATTCTGTCTATAAAACATGCTGACTGATGCTTGCAACATTTAGTGCTTAAAGATTCTACTCTTCAAAATGCCCTCACCTACTCACACCAATTGAGCTGTTTGCTTATCAAGAGTCAGTTGGGCCGGTTCCCAAAGCTCTTTAATCCAACTGTACTTGTTATTTCAATTATGTATTTTAAATATTGTAGGCACTAATAAAATATAGACACAAAAGGAACCATTTCTATGAAAAAATGATTTAAAAACTATTGATAAAGGCAAGCCACTAAAAAATCCTGTTAGCATAGATGTAAGTAATAACAATTATTAAAACCTGGGTGAAGGGATCAGACGTGATTCTGCACTCAGTTTGATGGCATATGCCTTTAAATTCCTGCTCCACTTGAAAGAATTTGAAATTAAAGGTAATTTATATACCAAGTGATGGGCCCATACTTTTGTGACTCTACATCAAAATATTGGTGAATTAAGATACATTGATTTGTATTGAGAAAAAATAATTGTACTATGTGTGTATCATACTTTAAGTATCCCAGTTTCGATCTATTTTTTTCTATTAACTGACCTACCACTAGTCCCAATTACAAATAAGTAATCCACTATCTTGTGATGTTTGGTTTTTAAGCTCCTACGTGGTTGAGGCAGCCACCCCAGGTCAAAAGTTCTGACTTGAATGAGTGATCCCACTGCCAGAACACTGGAGACAGAAGATCACACATTCCAGTTGGCTGCCGCAGACCAAGACAAGCAGGGGTTCATAGCTTTGGAACGTCATGAGCTGGTAAAATTTTAGTAACATTTTGTCAAGTAAAAGCATTAAGGAAGCCTACCATGTGTCATCACCAATATTTTATAGGACAATTTTAATCATCCAAAAAAGTGGAAACATCAGCTAATGAACATTCCTTTAAATGTAAAGTATTATTTAGTATCATTCAAAACTTACTACATTGTCCTTATTTTGCCTCAACTACATCAAACCTTCATTTGCAATCCGCATGATTCAAAGACCAGAAGTTTAGCTCCTGAGGGTGTAGTTTAATGTGTTTTTTTTCTCTCTCTGTTTTTTAAAGATTTTATTTATTTATTTGAGAGAGAGAGAGAGAGCATGAGCAGAGGGAGGGGCAGGCAGAGGGAGAAGCAGGCTCTCCACTAAGCAGGGAGCCCGATGTGGGGCTTGATCCCAGGACCCCGGGATCATGACCTGAGCAGAAGGTAGATGTGCAACCAACTGAACCACCCAGGCACCCCATATTTTCTCTTTTAAAAGGGAAAGGCAAGCTCACAGACACTCTCCTCCCCATGTTGCCTTACATTATTTTATTACGATGTAAAATAAATATGCACATATTTAATGAGAATCTAAAAGAAATATGTGCTCACTCCTATCCACCTAAAAATCAAAAGCAAGTTTAGAAATTAAATACTAACAAAACCACAAAACAATTAAAACTCAAATTAACAGTACTAATTTAATATAATACATGATGTTGTCTTACTGGAACTTCATTGCTGATGTAGGCTTTAATATATAAGGACGTAGCTTCAGGTCAGATATTATATATAGTCAATTTTTATATTTTGATTTCAATAATACTAATGGAAGAAAAAAATGTGTATTTTCCTAAGTATACAAACACAAGCTCAGGCACTAGAATTACAAGGCATTAATTAGTTAGGATGCTATCATTTTGATAAGCCAGAATATGCTTACATTAATTTTTAAAATTTATCAATGAAACAAAAACATGAAGTTAAAAATCTTTTGCCAAAAACTGAGATTCCACAGAACATATCCATGCTTTCCCACAGTTCCAAAGAGTAGTTTTCAAAACTCTGGTCCAGGGCATCATGAAGGGAAGACCAATGAAATTAAGAGGATTTCAGGTATTCACAAACTTTCTAGAATAAAGCATCAGTTGTCAATCACTTTTAAATGAAAAAAAAAAAAAGAACAAAATTGGGGTAAAATAAGCATGGAAAATAAAAAATATGGGAAAAGAGAGGTTCCTAGGGCAAAGATTATAAACAAAGAGGAAGTCAAAAGTTAAAGACCAATAATGTGTTCCAAAGGAAAGACCCAACTGATGGAGGAATTAACAGATAAACCAGCAGGGTCTAGGTGCTTAGGAGTTCAGCCGGAATGCTGTCAGACAAGGAGTCAGCAGGACGCTAAGATCTCTGTGGACATTTCTAGTTCAGTATTTCCACCCCCGAGTATTAAAGATAGGCACTGATACCATGTCTGTTTCCCTGTTTAGACTCTTAGCTCTTCAAGAGCTAGAACACAGCCTTATTCATCTCTGTCCCTTCACTACCTCAGTTTCAGGTACACAGTCGAGCTCAAGTAAAACATATGGGATGGGAGAATTTCTGCATTAGAAGAAACATTAAAGACTCCTAGGCCAGTGTTTTGCAACTTTCAAGCTGCAGACGGGGAGGTAAATTTTTACCTGTCTAGCAAAAGCTTCTGCTATATTATGGAGGCAAGAGGCAAGAATATTTGACAACACTGATTGAGCATTTACTCTCCAAACCCAAGTCTTTCTGATTTTAGAGACAGAATTGTTAACCATTTTGATATAGTACCTCCAAACAGGTTTTAAAGTCATTAGTCAAGATACTAACTTATAAGTACCTAATTTTTAAAAATCCACAAGGTGGGCATTATGGTGGAGTTGACCAGATGTCTACCAAAATTTTTATTCCCCTTTGCATAGTATAGAGTAGCTGGAAAGTGGCAGTGACTGCCCAGACACAGATGACATTTCTCAGCCTCATTTACATCTCCATGAGGCTATGTGAGAGTGGCCCATGAGTGCAAGATTTGTGTGGCACTTCTGGGCCGGAGCTTTAAGAAGTATTGTACCTTCTCCCAGCTAGATTCAGATGATGATGATTAAATCCTAAGGCAGGCGTCAGCAAACTTTTTCTCTTAAAGTCCAGATAGTAAATAGTCTGGGCTTTGCAGGCCATAATATTTCTGTTACAACTATTCAACTCTAACATTACAATGTGAAAGCAACCATAGACAATATGTAAATGAATGGGCATGGCTGTGTTCCAATAACATTTTATTTACAAACACAGGCAGTTTAGATTTGGTCCACTAGCTATAGTTTGCTAATTCCTGTCCTGGAGCATTCTGGAGCTACTATATTGAAGGAATCTAGATCCCTGTATCCCTGCAAGGAAGAGAGTCTCCTAATAGGAAATCCACTTTGGATTCGAGAGAGAAATACTTGAGTGAAAAATAAATTTCTATTTAGTTTGAGTTGATTTTTTTTTTTAGGGGAATCTATTTGTAGCAGCTCCTATCATCCTATCAAACAAAAACTGATAAATTGAAGTGCAAGGTTACCATAACCAAACCAATAGCAAAAAACAAAACCCTAAAAAATGTGTGGTACCAGCTTAAAGGGCAGGTGGTGGGTACCAAGGAAGCAGATGCCTAATGTTAGAATGAATAATGGAGATATGAAGTGGCAAAACATTTGGTAAAACTGTCATTTGCAATAGCTTGGAAAGAAGACAAAGTACCTACTGAGTCTGCAGCTCTCACTGTGTGGGTGGGTGGCAGGGAGGGGAGAGGATTGGAAAAAGCCAGAATCTTAGTGTGTATTGACAGTTGCATTAGTTGCTTGATTGCTGCCTTTGGTAAGATGTTGCAAGAAAAGTTATGAGCTTCGGTGAAGAATGTCTAATTAGAGTGCAAGAAGTAGAAGATAAAATATGAGGCTTTCCGGTGTTGAAGAATGTTTCTAGACCTTAAACAAAAGGAGATAAGTTGGAAACGGATCTTGAATGACAAAGGTCCAATAAGACTTCCTCAGTCAAATAAAGTGACTCAGCTCTACAGCAAAGATACCATTGAGGGTACTGACTCTTACTTAAGCCTATGGCTTCAGAGGCCTCAAGATAATTCTCATCAAATTGAGTGAGAAAGGCTTCTGGGAAAGGGAGCTAAGAAACAAAACAGAGTTGAGAGCTATATGCGGGAAAGAACTTGGGTGTGGTTACACTTGGAACTAACTGGAAGCAAATAGATTGAAGCCTACTAAGTTTCTGGGGGACTTGCTAGATTGTATTATTGTCCCCGCCTTCTAATAAGATTATATGGCTCTTCCCACTGCCTTAAGACTGGCAGTGTCTCCCTGAGGGAGGAATATATTTCCCTATCCCATCAATATCAGACTTTGGCCATTGGAATGTAAAAAGAAATAATGAATGTCACCATGTTCTATCATATGCCTTAGGAACCATTACATGGTTCTGCTAATTCCAGACAGGAGCTGATTCCCTAGCCTGGATCAGCTCAATGAAGTAACACAGAACAAAATTCTGCCAAACAAGAGTTGACATTTAATATCAGCAAAAAATAAATTTTTATTTTTGCAAGTTACTGAGTTTTGCTTATTACCACAACAAAACATAGCAATAGCTAACTGTCATGTAAAGAAATGGTAACCCTATGGCTCAGTTGGTTAACCATCTGACTTTGGCTCAGGCCATGGTCTCAGGGTCCTGGGATCAAGCCTCATGTCGGGCTCCCTGGTCAGTGGGGAGTCTGCTTTTCCCTCTCTCTCTGTCCCCCTCTTCCTCTTCCCTTCTTCCTACTTGTGCTCTCTTTCTCTCTCAAATAAATAAAATCTAAAAAAAAGAAAGAAAGAAAAAAGAAAGAAATAGCCCAAAATCTAAGACCATTTGAGCTTTTTTTCTTTTTTTAATTTTATTATGTTATGTTAGTCACCATACATCATTAGTTTTTGATGTGGTGATCCACGATCCATTGTTTTAGTATAACACCCAGTGCTCCATGCAGTACGTGCCCTCCTTAATACCCATCACCAGGCTAACCAATCCTCCCTCCCCCCTCCCCTCTAGAACCCTGTTTGTTTCTCAGAGTCCATAGTCTCTCATGGTTCATCTCTCCCTCCAATCCCCGCCCCCTCATTTTTCCCTTCCTTCTCTTAATGTCCTCCATGCTATTCCTTATGTTCCACAAATAAGTGAAACCATATAATTGACTTTCTCTGCTTGACCTATTTCACTTAGCATAATCTCCTCCAGTCCCATCCATGTTGATGTAAAAGTTGGGTATTCATCCTTTCTGATGGCTGAGTAATATTCCATTGAATATATGGACCACATCTTCTTTATCCATTCATTTTTAAAGCTCAAATGGGCATCTCGGCTCTTTCCACAGTTTGGCTATTGTGGACATTGCTGCTATGAACATTGGGGTGCATATGGCCCTTCTTTTCACTACATCTGTGTCTTTGGGGTAAATAGATGAATGGAGCCTGCTGGCTCTTAGACTGGAATTTACACCACCAGCTCTCCTGGTCTCAGGCCTTTGGGCTCAGGCTAGAACTATACCATTGGCTCTCCTGGATCTCCAGCTTGCTGAGTGCAGATCTTGAGACTTCCCTGTCTCCTTAATTGTGTGAGCCAATAAATCTCTTTACATGTGTGTGTGTGTGTGTGTGTGTATGTGTGTGTGTGTGTGTGTGTGTGTGTGTGTGTATACATCCTGTTGGTTCTGTTTCTCTGGAGAATCCTATTACCTATATATTAATTGTTCAATAAATATACATTCATTCTATTTCTAAGTACAACAATTAAACCCTATTTTCTTTTCTGCTACCTCAGTTCTGTTTGCTTTTATTCCTAGTGTATATGACAGAGAATACTTGCTCCATTCCAGCCTATTTAAAGGAATCTTCCCTGCCCATGTAAGAATGCACTAAAAGCTTATAAAAGCTAATCTTGGATATTAGCTTTGGTCTCTGGAATTCATCCAGAACATATCCTAGCATATTCGTTCCTATGCGTTAATATTTATTGTCACATTCCCTCACTATACAACCTCCACTGGGTACTTTACTGCCCATTCTTGATTTTTAGTTCAAATTCTGATCTTTCGTGCTGGATATACATTCAGCCTGTTGGATGCAGTGATGATATTTGCCCTCTGGCACCATTCACTTCCACTTCTGGCTCTGTCCAACACTCTAGTTCCACTCTCCATATCCATATTGAACCCTTCTGGAAAAGGAGAGTTTTGTGTTTCGTGGATTTAAAAGTGGCTTCCTCTTACATTTAGTCAAAGACTGATAGATTAAAGTATATTGTGTAGCTTCATGAATCATGTCCTTACCCAGGAAGCTATGAAGCACACTTGACTAAATGCTATTACTGTGCATTACTAAATGCTATTCCCCCACACAAACTGCATGCTGGAAAGCCTGTCAAGATATCAAGAAACTAATGGGGTCCTTTATCCATTACCAAAATTCTCCTTTATCTCTACTCTCTCATGCTTAAAGGTATTAGCCACTTGAGGGCAGGGACTTTGGCTTGTTTGCTGCTGTATTCTAAATTCCTAGAAAAGAGCTTAGCATGTAAATATTTGTTAAATAAGTGACTAAACACCCATGCTCTGTGGCCCCTATATCCTTTTCTTTACCTTGAAACTCTGCCACCAGCACTAGTAATACGTTTATTAAGTCTCAACTTCACCTCTTCCCTATTCACTAAAGTTATCTAAGTTTGCAACAAACTTAGTGAGTTCAAATGTGCAATAAGAGCATTGATTTAGTACCTAGGTTCCAGCAAAGCAGACATATTTGCTCTCATTGCTCAAAACGAAGGCCTTCCACAAGTTCCAAGGCACTGACTGTTATAGTGGTCCCTCAGTCCAACTTCTATAAGCACATTGGGGTTTGTTAGGATTACTAAAGCCTAACAATACCATTTGAGATAATTACTCTTACTAATCCCTATTATAGACCAGCTCTGTGAAACCTTGGGTTTGACAAAGTAAGACTTTTATGGAATCTACAGGTTTGGGTAAAACAGGAATAATAATAAGTGATGACAGTTTTGCAGGAACATCTCAACCAGTTCATGTATTTGGTGATACTGTTGAGCTGTTATGACGGCCCTGCTTTCCAATGAGTCATAAAGGGGATACTCCATGAGCTTCTGGATGAGAAGGTTTCTTTATGAATATGACTTTCAAAGAACTCTTGGTTTAGTGTTGTAGCTAGGTCATATTTGGTCTAAAGTAGATGATCCAATGATGCCAGGGAAAGTGAATGCCAATTTAATATGTGGGCACCCTACAAAATCAAGAACTCCAGGTTATTTCAAGTTTATTACATGATTTCTAGGGTTTCCTGGTCATTTAGCTCTCATTTCTTTAATCCAATGGTTGTCAAAGTATATTCCCACGCTAGCATCATCATTTAGGAACCCATTAGAAATTCACATTCTCAGGCCCCACCTCAGACCTATTTAATCAAAAACCAATCTGTGTTTAACAAGTACTGCAGATGATCCAGATAGACGCTCAAATTTGAGAATCACTGCTCTAACCTGACTATATTTGGGAATTCTTCACATGGGGAAAAGGGTTTTCTTGGTACTTAGATGTGGCCATGATCTCACAGTCATTTAAAATCTTATTCATCTCAGCTTTAAACCTTACCTACTCTTGTTCTTCATTAACCTTCATGATACACCAAACATTATTTGGAGGAAAGCATATTATTTCAGAGCAGCAGAGCAGAAGCAGAAGCTCTGGTGGTCTCTGTGCTATGATTCTTCTAGAAGTTGACCACAGCCTGAGCCAATTACTCTGTGTGGGAACAAGTGGTATTAGGGGTCATGGCCACCTTTGAAATGTGTAGACCTTCTTCTAAGGAACCCTGAATGATGTTCCTAGACAAACATGAATAACTGAGGCACACCTGTAAACTCAGTTCATGTCAATTGAAATGGACTACTTTATGCTGATATCTGCATTACATGCTATACAAACAGACCTGCCTGACTTCACTATGAAAGCGAGAATTCAGAGGACAGAAGAAAGACCCAACCCCAGTCAATCCTCTCACACCATGGCAATCAATGAAGATAATGTGCCTGAGGAGGCAGAAATCCAATTCTACTTTGGGATGGTCCTTAAGCTGTGGAGTATTGGTAAACCCCTACTTCCAGACCAAATATATCTAGTACATAGAAACCAATTAAAATTTATAATGCAGTCTACCAGGATGTTTGGTGGTCTCTCACTTGATTTGAAACTCTCCAGCACTTCTCTCCCGGCCATATCTGCCATGAGTCAAGGGACCACTGGACTTGCTCACAAACACAAATACTCCTGCAACATCTTCATCCTTCATTTTCAACTTTAGGCTTTTTCCCTAGCCACACTCCATCCTATGGATGGGGTACCCTATCCATAAAAATGTCATATTTCTTTTCTGCATTACCTCCTCCCACCTAGTACCCCTGGCTTAACAGAACAATATTGCCATTTTATTTATTTTCTATCTCTTGGTGCTCAGATATCTGGGTCACATTTGTGGCTGTCTTCTCAGTACCAATTTATTTTACAAATGTTGGTTAAACATTTATTATTTACCTGGCATTGAGAATACAATAATAAATAAAGCTGATTATGCTTTCATCTTGCCCTACATCAGTTTTGAATCCATTTATTGAGCACTCACTATGTACCAGGCACTAGGCAGATGGTTATATATATTTTCTCAAATAACAGATGAGGCATGTAAAATTAATATTTTTACTTTACAGATAGGGCAATTAATGCTCAGATGAGTAATGTTCCCAAGGTTAAACAGCTGGCAATTGAAGGGCTTTAGATTCAAGCTCATGAATACCATAAAATACTGCATTGGCTACTTTTATAAAGTTATTCCACTTTAGTGATTTAGTGAATTAGTTCATCTTCTCTCTCTAGAATAGTTACTCCATCCTATCATGAGCCCTTTAAATGAGTTTGAGTCAGCTGTGTAAGTATTAGATGAGCAAGAAGAGCTCATCGACTAATATAGATGGAACTTTTTAGACTTAGTCTTATGTCATCTATTTGGATCAACAAATCAACTAATTTTATTCCCCAGCTTCTGTTTGATTCTCTATCAACCCCTTTGAATAATCCAATTTGGCTAGGCCAGCATATTCCCTCAGGCACCTAGCACCCTGCCGGTGGCTGACTCACATTTCTAGACCCTCAGTGCTGTGGAAATGACTAGCCTGGCCAACTCTGAACAATTTCCCCACCAGGGAAGGTGCTGATCAGATGAAAAATTTACATAACTTACCATTTTAAAAAACCTAATTATATTGGAAAACTCTGGAGTAGTTCAACTTTGCTTGCATTTAACATGGTGACAATCATCTTAAGTTGTCCTCCAAGACATGTTTTACATGCCCAGTGTGGAGATGTGGGCCACTCCATTTGTAGACAGCTCTAACTTATACTAGGATTCTACTAAATCTGTCCTGTGATGTTGCTGTTGTTGCAGCTGCTGTTGTTGTTTTTAACTCCTTGTAGTTGTACAGAACAAATCATTCCTTTTTCCATAGTACTGTTACTCAAATATTTTTATCATCTGTCAGGCTCCTTGTGCCAAGTCCTATTCCTCCCACCTCCAAGTCTTCTCAATATGGCTAAACCTCCCCGGTCCATTCAACTTTTCCTTATATCAGGGTCTCTGGTCTTATCACTATTTGGGTCATTACCTTCTAGCTACTCTCTAGTTTGTCTAAATCTCTCCTTAAGCATGGCATCCAGAATAGCACATGATTCTCTAGGACCTTGAAACACATCTTTCTTTTAAAAGTGATTATGAAATATTTGAGACAAAATGCATAAAGAATATTATAAATAACACCTATGTACCCATCATCAAGTTTAAACAGAATATTATTGAATGAAGAAGACTCCCATAGGACCTTCCCTTCAACCTCCTCTTATCTTCCAGAGGTAATCGCTGGAGGACATCACCATTATCATAAACAGAATGATAATCACTATTTACCAATCCAATGCATTTTTTATGCCAAAGATCAGTATAAATTATCCTTTCTGCTGCTCATGCCATCTCAAACTAATAACTATCAATCTTGTTTTTATAAACCTTCCAGAAGAGAGTTAGTATAAGCAATAGCGCTTTATCTGTGTTCCCAGCTTTTCATTATCATTCCTCCCAATGATTTTTTTATGTTTAACTTAAATTCTTATTATCAGTTACAACAATTAAATCTAGAACTGACAATAGCAGAAATGGAGGACCATCTTCTGATGTAATCTTCTCATATCTTTTGAAGACATGTTTTAAATCTTCTGTGCAAATATCTGTTAACAAATCTGGGTAGGTACTAAATAGGATCACTTTGTGTTTTCTTCTCAGAAAGTCTGAGCCATGAAAACTGTAATCGCTTCCCGTTATCAAAGTGATATTAGTTTGGCAGTCTGAGCCTCTCTTGGGAAGATTAGATTTTCTCCTATATCTCTGTGGTCCTGTAAGTCATCAATAGGTTAATCTTCAAGCTGGATCTAGCAGTTATCTGTGAGCTTTCCTGAAAGAACTTAAGTGATTGTATGTATAACATATTGTCTGTCCCAAACCTAATAGCAAATGACTAAATTTCCCCATATTTCGGGACTGTTGATTATACTGAAATCTCACATTCTTCAAAAGAGTTGGTCAATAAAATAGAATAGCTAGGGAGGCAATAAACAGCTCAAGATCTGCCTTTAACACTGTAGCTTCAAGGGTATTCTGAATATATATTTTAGAAGAAAATATCTTCAACTTT